>NC_084714.1:17938390-18563390 GCF_033807575.1 Cydia pomonella | reverse complement strand
CGGCACCGTGGCGCTCTACCTGCCGCGCAACACGCGCACCGACCAGGTATACATACATACATAGAGACGATGCTAGAGCCCCAACCGGCGTCAGCGGCACCGTGGCGCTCTACCTGCCGCGCAACACGCGCACCGACCAGGTATACATACATACATAGAGACGATGCTAGAGCCCCAACCGGCGTCAGCGGCACCGTGGCGCTCTACCTGCCGCGCAACACGCGCACCGACCAGGTATACATACATACATAGAGACGATGCTAGAGCCCCAACCGGCGTCAGCGGCACCGTGGCGCTCTACCTGCCGCGCAACACGCGCACCGACCAGGTATACATACATACATAGAGACGATGCTAGAGCCCCAACCGGCGTCAGCGGCACCGTGGCGCTCTACCTGCCGCGCAACACGCGCACCGACCAGGTATACATACATACATAGAGACGATGCTAGAGCCCCAACCGGCGTCAGCGGCACCGTGGCGCTCTACCTGCCGCGCAACACGCGCACCGACCAGGTATACATACATACATAGAGACGATGCTAGAGCCCCAACCGGCGTCAGCGGCACCGTGGCGCTCTACCTGCCGCGCAACACGCGCACCGACCAGGTATACATACATACATAGAGACGATGCTAGAGCCCCAACCGGCGTCAGCGGCACCGTGGTGCTCTACCTGCCGCGCAACACGCGCACCGACCAGGTATACATACATACATAGAGACGATGCTAGAGCCCCAACCGGCGTCAGCGGCACCGTGGCGCTCTACCTGCCGCGCAACACGCGCACCGACCAGGTATACATACATACATAGACACGATGCTAGAGCCCCAACCGGCGTCAGCGACACCGTGGCGCTCTACCTGCCGCGCAACACGCGCACCGACCAGGTATACATACATAGAGACGATGCTAGAGCCCCAACCGGCGTCAGCGGCACCGTGGCGCTCTACCTGCCGCGCAACACGCGCACCGACCAGGTATACATACATACATAGAGACGATGCTAGAGCCCCAACCGGCGTCAGCGGCACCGTGGCGCTCTACCTGCCGCGCAACACGCGCACCGACCAGGTATACATACATACATAGAGACGATGCTAGAGCCCCAACCGGCGTCAGCGGCACCGTGGCGCTCTACCTGCCGCGCAACACGCGCACCGACCAGGTATACATACATACATAGAGACGATGCTAGAGCCCCAACCGGCGTCAGCGGCACCGTGGCGCTCTACCTGCCGCGCAACACGCGCACCGACCAGGTATACATACATACATAGAGACGATGCTAGAGCCCCAACCGGCGTCAGCGGCACCGTGGCGCTCTACCTGCCGCGCAACACGCGCACCGACCAGGTATACATACATACATAGAGACGATGCTAGAGCCCCAACCGGCGTCAGCGGCACCGTGGCGCTCTACCTGCCGCGCAACACGCGCACCGACCAGGTATACATACATACATAGAGACGATGCTAGAGCCCCAACCGGCGTCAGCGGCACCGTGGCGCTCTACCTGCCGCGCAACACGCGCACCGACCAGGTATACATACATACATAGAGACGATGCTAGAGCCCCAACCGGCGTCAGCGGCACCGTGGCGCTCTACCTGCCGCGCAACACGCGCACCGACCAGGTATACATACATACATAGAGACGATGCTAGAGCCCCAACCGGCGTCAGCGGCACCGTGGCGCTCTACCTGCCGCGCAACACGCGCACCGACCAGGTATACATACATAGAGACGATGCTAGAGCCCCAACCGGCGTCAGCGGCACCGTGGCGCTCTACCTGCCGCGCAACACGCGCACCGACCAGGTATACATACATACATAGAGACGATGCTAGAGCCCCAACCGGCGTCAGCGGCACCGTGGCGCTCTACCTGCCGCGCAACACGCGCACCGACCAGGTATACATACATACATAGAGACGATGCTAGAGCCCCAACCGGCGTCAGCGGCACCGTGGCGCTCTACCTGCCGCGCAACACGCGCACCGACCAGGTATACATACATACATAGAGACGATGCTAGAGCCCCAACCGGCGTCAGCGGCACCGTGGCGCTCTACCTGCCGCGCAACACGCGCACCGACCAGGTATACATACATACATAGAGACGATGCTAGAGCCCCAACCGGCGTCAGCGGCACCGTGGCGCTCTACCTGCCGCGCAACACGCGCACCGACCAGGTATACATACATACATAGAGACGATGCTAGAGCCCCAACCGGCGTCAGCGGCACCGTGGCGCTCTACCTGCCGCGCAACACGCGCACCGACCAGGTATACATACATAGAGACGATGCTAGAGCCCCAACCGGCGTCAGCGGCACCGTGGCGCTCTACCTGCCGCGCAACACGCGCACCGACCAGGTATACATACATACATAGAGACGATGCTAGAGCCCCAACCGGCGTCAGCGGCACCGTGGCGCTCTACCTGCCGCGCAACACGCGCACCGACCAGGTATACATACATACATAGAGACGATGCTAGAGCCCCAACCGGCGTCAGCGGCACCGTGGCGCTCTACCTGCCGCGCAACACGCGCACCGACCAGGTATACATACATACATAGAGACGATGCTAGAGCCCCAACCGGCGTCAGCGGCACCGTGGCGCTCTACCTGCCGCGCAACACGCGCACCGACCAGGTATACATACATACATAGAGACGATGCTAGAGCCCCAACCGGCGTCAGCGGCACCGTGGCGCTCTACCTGCCGCGCAACACTATACCCACCTGAGAAGATTTAAATCCCCCCTCAATTGGAGGGTTAATCCGGTAGCTCCTGAAAAGTGCCGGATCCGGCCGGATTACCGGATCCGCCGGACCGGATTGCAATCCCTAGCTCCGTGGTCGTTAGTGCTAGAAAGCTGAAATTTGGCATGGATATAGAAATCAATAAAGCCGACAAAGTATTCTACGACTATAAAATCTAAAAATTTATTTTTTTAGGGTACCTCCCCTACACGTAAAGTGGTGGTGAATTTTTTTTTGCTTCAACCCTACAGTGTGGGATATCGTTGGAAAGGTCTTTCAAAACTACAACATTTTTTAATAAAGTTAATATATTCGGAGATAATCACTCCGAAAAAAAAAAATGTGCCCCTGCCCCTTTAACTTTTGAACCATAGGTCAAAAAAATCGTGGAAGTAGAGCTTAAGAAAGACATTACATGAAAACTATAGCGGGCATGATCAGTTTAGCTATTTTTGAGTTATCGCAAAAAGTTTCCCCTTCATAGTAAAAAGACGTACTATCCACAGTTCATCCCTTGGTTAATAATCTACTAGACTTTAAGCTCCAGTTTAGCTTATTGTGACGGGAGAGTAACTACGGAACCCTACTCTGAGCATGGCTCGACATGCTCTTGGCCGATTTTATTTTTAATATATGTTACTTGTTCCAGATCCTGTCGCTCGCTAAGGAGGTAGGCGGTTCCGTGGAAGTGGAACAAAGCTACTTGGACCGGCGGTTTGTCGCTATCACAGCGTATTTCTACTGAATGATCTACATTATATAGGAAATCAATCCTATTTATAAATGTATCTATCAGAAAAGAGGACAATGAAACTTGCAATAAGTTGGAAAAAATAATATAAGTCTGTTTTGTGGCAAAAGAGTTTTTTCTACGCTAACTTCTGTCTCCAATATATTGGTCTGTATATATTGACATTTATTTTGAGTAAATTTAGCAATACACACAAATACGAATAGGGCGTGAAATCTGGGGCCCCATTTCTCAAACGGTATTAGTCTAATATTATTAGTGTAACCCATACGACTTCACAGTTCATGGACTAATAATATTAGTATAATATCGTTCAAGAAATGGGCCCCATTTCTCAAACGGTATTAGTCTAATATTATTAGTGTAACCCATACGACTTCACAGTTCATGAACTAATAATATTAGTATCAGGGATCGGAACCGGTTTTTTGGAAAAACTTTGAAATAAACATATATTTCGGTTTATTTTATACTCTAAATATAGGACTCGGTTGTGTTTTTAGATAACGACTTCGTATTATTAGATTGCCCAATTAGAAAGGAAATAATTAACAAAGAACGAAAAAATACCGTTTTCGTTCCCATACAAAAAATACCGGTTTCCGATCCCTGATTAGTATAATATCGTTCAAGAAATGGGCCCCATTTCTCAAACGGTATTAGTCTAATATTATTAGTGTAAACCATACGACTTCACAGTTCATGAACTAATAATATTAGTATAATATCGTTCAAGAAATGGGCCCCATTTCTCAAACGGTATTAGTCTAATATTATTAGTGTAACCCATACGACTTCACAGTTCATAGACTAATAATATTAGTATAATATCGTTCAAGAAATGGGCCCCATTTCTCGAACGGTTTTAGCCTAATATTATTAGTGTGTTGCCATGGTAACCCATACGAATTGACAGTTCGTGGACTAATATTATTAGTCTAATACCGTTTGAGAAATGGGCCCATGGGTGCCTGAATGTGCATAGATCTCCCACAATCCTAGTCTTTTATTATATTTCTAATAATATATCATTCTTTCCAAGAATGCCTTGTGAGGCAATGAGTCTTTTTTAAACAGATTTTTTTATTGTTTACGTGAAACAATACTGCAGTAATATTTGATAGAAATATTGTATCCAACATACTCATTAAAAATGTAGGTCTCTGTGCATTTAGACCATATGTATGGTATCTGGCATTTATAGTTAAATGTACTACTTGTGTCAATTTCTCGTGCGTGGATTAAAATAAAGCATCATTGTGGAATTCATCTTGTGCTACATTTTCTTTTCGAATGTCATGATTAAAAAGTAAATGCTTGTAATAACTACAGGGTGGACAAATAAGAATGATACACTTTGTTTTTAAATTTTAATTACAAGAAGTGGAAATTTTATTAAATATTTTTTTCATAAATATATTGTTCAAGGTTGGCAATTGTATACGGAAGATAATTTCTGCCAAATGTCTAGCACTAGCAGCAAGCAATTTTATCTCAAATGTTTCTGTTGTTTAAAACACGTTGTTTGCTCGATTAATTTTGAAAAAAAGCGACAGTGATTGGCACCCAAATTCCCCAAATTTTGCAGCTCTTGACTTATTTCTGTGGGGTATCTAAAATTACGTGTCTATGCTAACGAGCTGATGAAATTTAAACAGTTAAAACCGACCATTCGACACAAATGTACTAAGATAATGCCAAAAATGTGCGAATAGATGCTGAACATTGGGATGATAAGGGCTTACATTTGCCTGCTGTTAGAGGTGGACATATGTCAGACATTATGTTTCGCATGAATTTGCCAACCCTGAAGAATATATTTTTAAAACAATACTTAATAATTTTTGAACTTAATACAGTTAAAATTTAAAAACAAAATGTATACTTCTTATTTGCCCACCCTGTATAACACAGTAAACCGTCGGGAATAGTACAATACCGCGTATTTTAAGTAACAAATGCAGTAAGGTCCAACTTCCTTGTACGGTGTTTGAATTTCGAACTCTTAGACTTTGTTAGTTACGCGGTATTGCGCTATCCCCGACGAAATATGTGTGTGATTTGCTCTTGCCACTGACGCATATATGCGTTCACCGTCACACAAGTTTGTTCCTAGGCCACGCCCCCTGGCAGTGAATGCGTTAACGTTTTTTCCTGGCAATTTTCAATCACCTATTACCTATATGTGAAATTCATTAATATACTGCCACAATTTGAGGGTATATGTAGCAATAAAGTAGCACAAAATATGTATTAAATATGGAGTCACTTTGTGATAAAATATAGTAATATTTAGCACAATTATATGCCTATTTATAAGTTTGTAGATTCCAAACTAATACTGAATGACTGGAATATAAGAATTTGTGTGATTTATTGCCTATGTAAATAACTGTTAAGCGAAATATATATAATCATTATTTGAACATTGACTCGCAATTTCATTTTAATATTCCTTACATATATTATAATTATTACTGCTTTGAAAACCATAGCAGCAGGGTTTTTTCACTAATGTAAGGTATACAAATCCAGCCTATTTTTAAAACAATCTTAATTTAGGAAAATGTTCGTTCAGTCTATGGACATCATTGGGGCATATTTAATTGTTAACTGTTATAAGCAAGTTTCTTTTGTACAGAACAGGGTTATGTTATCAAAATGACAAGCATTTTTCTGAGCCTTGTTCATAACTAACTTAACTGCAAGCACATAATTAAGGTCTTAGTAAATGTGACACCAAGGAAAGAAAAAGCTCAGATCCTAGAAGGTCGATATAGTAGTGTGTCAAATGTCCTAGCAGCCAATAGTTAGGTGCAACCAACCTAATGGTTGCTAAAACATTTGCTACATTTAATTTTATGGGATGTTTATTCATAATTCTTTACCAGCTAATGCTGATCAGTCTATCAATTTTGGTTGGTGCAACTGGCCTTAAGTGAAATAATGGAAAATGTACAAATTTTTGTAGATAAAAACAACACAAGTTGGAATAGATTCTTATTATTTAAGAAAATCACAAAATTGAATAATTCAATTCAACAGTTGGTGCAATGTTCCACAAACACTCTGAGTAGAGTTCATGAAACTAACTAAAAGAATCCCTTGTTAAGTATAGTCAGTCTGTATTTCTAAGATCAAGTATGCCATAGTAAATTATGGCAAACTTGATCTTAGAAATTGGACAGGCTATAACCACAAGTCTCATACATGATTGTTTCCATGTAAATCATTAGTTTCTGATTCAAATGGAAAACATATATCCAGACTCAAGTTTAAATTCTATAAACTTATAATAACATCATTGGTTCCATTATTCTCAGCGGTTTGGTTAGGAATGTGTATGTTAAAGTTTGGTTACCAAAATAAAGTCATTGGCTCACTCAGTACAGATCCTTTTACCAGTTTCATGGTCTCCGTAAGTCCAGTACCCTAGTAAACTTATTAAAATTATAGACTAAAAGTTATTCTTTCATTTCTCCCTCTTCATCTTCTTCTTCTGCCCCTCGCACATACAGAACATTGTTACATCTGATTAGAACTTCTCCAAGATTTCCTGAAAATTAGGAGTATATGATAAAAGACTGCTTTTTTATTTCTATAAATCGAGGAAGGATAATAAAATTCCGTATTGCAAAGAACTATAGAAACCTTAACCTTTTCGCCGCCACAACTTCATATAAAGGCGTGGTTTCGGTCGGGTTTGTATACGTGCAATTTTTGACTTACAGTTTTGGGAAATAAATAACAAAACAGTTCAACATGCAAGCTATTTATTTGATGTCCAAACTAACCTGTGCATTTGCCGTCAACAATTTCCTCGGTGTTAGCTAATTGTAGATTCATGTAACCATCGGCGGACACCAAGAGCCCTTTGTATTCATGGCCCCATTTTAGCCTCACAAGCACGGACTTCCCTGTCAAACTGTTGAGGAAAGGTTTGGGATTGATGGGCATAGCCGCTGCCATTTTTAGGGTTGGTTATTTGTCTGGAAAATACACAATTCACAAATAAGTTTCGCATGAAAATTATGATATAAATAGCTTTAGAATATATCACAATAGTACCTTTTCCGTTTAACAGTTAAAATAAATACAAATTCAGTTATTCACCGAATAACCTAAAAACGCTGTTGAGTATAGACATAGACATACAATAGTATAGATGATGCCGCCACTAACTTTTTTTTTAAAGACGTTGTTTATGGGGATGCTAAACTTTTTGAACACTGTTTTTTGGTTATAAGCTATTCCAGTTATGACATTAATCGCTTAACCTACTCTTTCATTTTGACACATCTTTGACATTACTGTCTGTATCAGTTCGCACGGCACGTCATCTTTTATCTTTTTGCCAGCAAAACATTGCTCACACAGCGCGTGTTGTCTAGATTTGAAATTGGTTTTCTTATTTAAACTAACAATGAACTTTATTATCACTCGCTCAAAATAAGACAGAATTAAAATATAGTAGGTGGTCGTCATTACGATACAATGTCGTCTACGTTTACTGGATTCAGTGAAGAAGATTTAAAGCGGATCAAATCCGTGGAGACAGGCTCAAACATCGGTAAGCGAAGAATAAATAACCTGGCCTTGTCTACTAATTAATAAGTTATAATAACGGCCAAAATCAACTGAAAAATAAACAGACCTCACTTACCTACCTTCGTAAAAGCAGTTCACGTGTTGTACCTATATTAACTTTACATTCTGAGATAATAGCGTTACTGAAACTAATATGTTACTTATTAAGCCCTTTCCCGTACAACTGTAACTGTGAATTAATGTGTCATGCATGGATGACTTTATTGTTAATTTATTCTTATCTTAATGTTAGTTGCCCTCTTTAATATCATTCATAAAAATATTAGCATACCTAGTAGGCATAATTACGTCATCGTGGAGGAAGATGAGATAATTGGTAGTTTTTGTTGCACCTGCAACATTAGCATTCTCATGTTTTTTGTGATTATTGACATAATCCATATATGTAATCTAAACCACCCTTCTCTTCTCTCTCTTCAATAAGAAGTGAAAGTACTTTACTAGCATTATCCATTCTGATACCTAGAGATACAGTTGATAAAATGTGATTAATTTTTTTTTTAACAGAATCTAAAGTCACAACTAATGCCAAAAAGGCCCAAATTGGTGTGAAGCAGAAAAGGGCAAATAATCAATACAAACTGCCTCTACAAAAACAGAGCTCGGATGAAGCAATTGATGTAATGTTTGATAAATGCCGGCTCAGTTTAAAAAACAAACCAATCACAGAATATAACAATAATGATTCAAGCGATTTAGACAATATCAGCACAAGTACCATTGATTTGAACAATGAAGATGATGTGTCCGGTGGAGAAGCAAATGACATAGATGAAAAAGATCCTAAAACTGATGTGATGGAAAATCATTTAGATAGTAGGAAAACCAGTACAGGTGTCACACCAGATTTGGTGAGGAGTGTAGATAATTACACCGAAGATGAGTTGGCGGCTCACGGTGCGAAGTTGGAGGAATTGCAACTGAAACAAAAGATTATGGAGGAACAGAATAAGAAGCGGAAGGAAATGCTGGCAAAGGCTTTGGCTGACAGGTGAGATTACTTTGATAAATGTGGATAGTACTGCATAGTATCATTTATTCTACAGCAACCTCATTTCCCTGGCTATACCTATTCACAAATTCCTAGGAGATTCTGTTCAGCTGTTATGGTTGTAGATAGAACTTAGCATGGGTTACTCAGTCACCAAAAAGGAGATGCTAGTAAAGCATCTCCTGAGAATTTTCGAGTTAGTATGTCCAGGGGAATGAGAATTTTGTAGAATGACCCATTTACTTGTGAAATGGCTTTTTCTATCCATTCTTTTTCCTTTTATTTACATCAGAAATACAAAGTTTCAAGTTTATATACCAGAATTGGTTAGTTGAATTGTCATTTGAGTATCCAGAATACAAAATCAAGGTTTTTTAAGATGGTATAAAGTATTTTAAATTTACAATTCCACCACGGGAGGGCCTTGTCACATTTTCTTTAATTTCTTGACAGTCTGGGTATTTCAGTTTATATTTTAAATTTATTTTAAGGCTTCTCCAACCATTAAATCAATAAACTTTATTCTTTTTATTGTCTATTCATATAACATTTCTTTGCAACCTAACCTAAAATATTATAATATCCATAATATATTATAATATCCAAAAGAAATCCGAATACAAAAATACTTCAACATTTTAACAGCAAGCCAAATCGGACAGAGTGAGTGGGAGTTTCAAATTTAATCTTGACATGATTCATGATGTTATCACATTGAAGTAGTTGATTAGCTATCACTTTGTCACATTGCCTAGTTTTTATTGTATTTGAAATCTATCTTGTGTGTGAAGCATGTTTAGAAGTAGAACAAAACTATGTTTAATAACAAATTTCTCAATCTCATTAGAAAACCTATATGGTATGTTAGACGTTTTTTTCAACCAATTTATAAAAAAATATGAAATTGTGCACCTTCTCAATCCTAGAAAGTTCTTGCAATAGTTCAGCTATCCAAAGGATTTCTGGAAGATATTGTTCCTTAGTGATAACACCACTCACTATTTCACCTAATTTTACTATTTGTGACTTGACTTGTCCTTCTTTTTGTGAGGAGTGCAATTTATATAAGTACTAAAATCATAATTTAATTATATTATTTGCAATTTCAGGACAAAACAAACGGCAGAAGAAGTAGTAAGACTGGAAAAGATAAAGAAGGAACTGCAAGTGCTAGACGGGCAGTTCTCACAGGATGTGTCAGTGCTAAGAAAGAAGATAGATCAGGCGTGCCTGAGTTATGCAGAGGCAGAGTAAGTGTTAACTATACTTTTTACGATTTTAGCTACCGTCTGGGATACCTACATATTTCCATATTTAGTATAGATTAATGCTCTATCCTCTGCAACTCCACAGTTACAGTGGAGAATGTCGGAGGAGGCCTATCCCAAAAGGCACACCGAACTGCGGGACATTCTCTAGTTTCTAATAAAAAATATTAACAATGTTGTTCTCAAGGATCAGAAATAGATGGCTATATATATAATGCGCTGCCATGGAAATGGACATAGTAATTCTATCCCCTGAAGGTGGGTAGAGAGATTACAAGCTCCTATCTATAATCGTAATTGGATTCCTATAGATATTCTATTATGGAATTCAGTTTTTGCTGGACCACCACTGGTTTGATTAAAAAAATCCCAATCTTCCAATGCAGTTATTCTTACTTTTTTCCTGTTTTCAATTCAATCTTTTATAATGCTACATTTTATGAACATTAAGAGGATAGTGGTCGAACGCTTCTCCATACAAACAAAGTCCTCATTTTCCTCCTTGTATCAATATCCAATCCAATATCCAATGACAATTCATTATTGAACAGAATTTCATGTATATTAAACTCAAATGAAGAGGCAAAGCTATGGTTACATACATCAAATTGTTTAAAAGTAGTGCCAGTTAATATCCAGAGAGGAATATGGGGACTATGTTTGTATGGAGACACAGTTGTCCACTATCTTCATATTTTTAGACATCATGAACAGTTTATTTGGTTTTCAAAAATCTTTTTTCAGTAAAAACTAATCTCGATTTACGATTTTTTTTTTCAGGAAACACTACCTTAAAATAGAGAAAGAGTTTCTCCAGGCGAAAATTAATCTACAAAAGGAAAAAGAGAAGAAGGAGTTATTAACGGAGCACCTCTGTGCCCTCATCACCCACAACGAGACCAGGAAGGCTCAGAAACTCGAAACTTTAATGCTAGAGCTTGCCAGTGACCGGAAAGGGTCTGTGAGTGACCGGAAGGAGTCTGTGAGTGACCTGAATCTGTCACAACAGACACCAGAGGATGATGACAGTGAGATAATTGTAGATGGTGTGTGTGAGAAAACTGGGAAGATGGTAGAACTATGACACCGAATTTTAAAAGTTAAGTCCACATTTATGTAGTTGTAGAGTGCCTGAGATAAGAGATAGTTTTTATTTTTTTTTTAGGTACAAGTATTTATTGCATTTAAATTTAATTAGCATTACTCAACGTGGTGCCTTAATACAAATTAAAAACGAATTGGTCAGTGTAAACTAAAATATACACTATAAGTGATAATTTAAATTTATTATTAAGATAAGATAAGATTAAAATAATTACTAGTTGTCTAAACATGACAATTGTACTAACGTATCTAAAAGCAATAGATATGCATATTTAAATACAATTTCTATAATTTAATAGTATATTTTTATATGTCTTTGTTAAAAATAACAAATAAGGTATTAAAATAAAACATCAATACTCAAATATCTATTTAATTTTATTTTCAACATCAGTTCAAAACATTTAGACCTAAAAACTATATTTTACAGCTTATAAATATAAAAATGCATTAACAAATTCGAAGTATCTTTAGAAATACTCTTTGAATGCCGTATTTACTCTAATAATACTGTAATAGGTACCAGTCATCATAACATTACGTTATGACGATGTCTATTGTATTGATATTAACATCCTGCACTTATCTCATCCTGTTAATACACATATATAATAGCTATTACTTCACGAGTTTGAGCGATATTCAGTACCCCTAGTGTAAATTTAATCGACATCATAACGTGACGAACGCGTTTGCGTTAAGTCTCATTTTGTATAGGATTTTGAGTTTCCAAAACGTCCCGCGTGGCGCGCTATTTCTAAATCACATACAAAATGAGACTAAAGGCAAACGCGTACGTCACGTTTCGAAATCGAATTTATTTACACTAGGGGTACTGATTGTAATAGATAGTACATTACGATACAAGTGCGAAAAATAGGAAATTCGAAACAAGTGGCGATAAATTAAAACACGACCGAAGTGAGTGTTTTAAATCGACACGAGTTGCGAAATACCTATTCGCACGTGTATCGTACAACGTTTTACAGTACATATGGCCCTTTAAATGTTCGACACAGAAACGTAATATGCTAATTTTCGCACTAGTGCGGTAAAGTAGCACCATATGTACTGTAAAATCTGTTAAAGGTCCCACGAAACAGCTGCAAAAAACCGCTCCAATACAATGGAAGTTACGTTTTCATTTTGAAACGACATGCTTAAATTACATGAATAAAATGACGTAACATATAAGTATATCTATATCTGGTACTTGTTTTTGTTGTGAAAAATGATACTCAATGAAATAAGTTTTGTGAGTACCTAAAAACTTCTACTCGCTCTAGAGTATACTTCTATGAAATTATGACGTTTTAAATAACACTTGCAGTCTGTGCTATCAAAATCGCTGCCAACTTAGCTTGGTCTAACTCTAATTTATTTGTACTTATTACAGTAGCAGATCTGAATCTACTTAATATATATATTATGTTACTGAATGTCGTTTTAAAACGAGGTGTAACTTTAATTGTGGGTCGAAATTCTTTTCGTTACGTCTCGTTTTGGACAACTCTGTCACGCCTGTAGGCATTTTATCAAATATATATATAAAAAAAGAGTGTTATTGCATGTTTTTTATAGCCGTGGAATGACTTTTACCAAAGAAAAATTAAAAGCAAATTTTCATCTCATATATGTAGCTTGGACTCTCAGAAAAAAGAGAGCAAGCTCTTAGTGGCGGAGAGAAAAATCTGGCGGAAGATTCTGGGATCTATCGGAGATGAAGATGGACCTTGGAGGCGTAGGAAGATTAGGGAGTTAGAGGAGCTGGTTGCGATGCCCAATATAATTGGCGAGATCAAAGCCATACGATTCCGCTGGCTCGGTCACCTGGAGAGGATGGTGAGGATCGTGCTGTGAGGAGAGCGTATGTGGGGCACCCGGGTGGAAAACGTCCGTCTGCCGCCCCAGATACCGCTGGAGTGACGAAGCCTTAAAAGACCTTTACAGTACATATGGTGCTACTTTACCGCACTAGTGCACAAATTAGCATATTACGTTACTGTGTCAAACATTTAAAGGGCCATATGTACTGTAAAACGTTGTACGATACATGTGCGAATAGGTAATTCGCAACTCGTGTCGATTTAAAATACTCCCTTCGGTCGTGTTTTAATTTATCGCCACTCGTTTTGAATTTCCTATTTTTCGCACTTGTATCGTAATGTACTATTTCGCCCTCGGAATACCCAACTGGCGCGAAGTGTCAGAGGCTAAGATCCTGTTTGGGTCACTGAGCCAGTGAAGTAAGTATATGTACATAAAGCTACACTCCGTCACATTTTATTGGGGACAAAAAACAAGACAACGAAAAACATTTTGACCCTTGTATGGCTTTGTTCGTGTGAGTCTTAAGGTTTTGATATTGATACCTATGATACGCTCGCTGATTGGTGCGCGCAAAATGCACAGGGGGTCGTGCCAATCGGTATCTCGCTCGGACAGCTTTTGGAAATAATGTCAATCGATCTTGATTTTCCTGAGGATCAAATATCTATATGGGACTTATGGCATTTAAGCAACACAAAGGTCAGAAATAAGAGTTAGTCTGATGCTCGCACTTGACGATTGCAACGCCTCTAACAATAGTAGATTATACACCAAGGGGATAAAGTACTGTTTTACAAGACAAAAACAGCTTTATCTCCGAGGAGTATACTTTTCTTACCTCCTGCGAGCCAATAAAAAAACGAAGGCTACTAGAAATACAAATATGAAGATGAATGTTTGATACACAGCGTCAAGCGTCTTGTAGCACTCGCGGCTTTTTTTTCCAATTTATTTATTCATAAACAATATTCAGCTTATGCTGCCAGTACGATTTTCGAATAAATAAATTGGATTCCGCCGCGCCGCGTGTGTCGCCGTACGGGCTTCACGAAATTAGGCTTTAAAAACAACAATGAGAACTATGAGAAGTGAAATCACATTATAATGAAATTCAGTACAATATTACTACCCGGCTAAAGCTAAGGGCTACAATGATTTGCTTTCGGTAAGGTTTGCATGATATATAATTTGACATTGTCGAGCAGGATGGTGTGAAAAATTATATTGTAATGTGACGTCACATTACAATAGTCCTAAATATATATAACATGTGTATAATATTCAGCATGTTGTTATTATGTGTGTGTGCATTATATTCAACATGTGTCAAGTACCCAATTTACTAATAAGTATAAATCAAGGATGACCTTGTTTGTTTTCGACTCTTGAATTCGAGTGTCGTAAATATAGTGGACGGATTTGACAAAATTCGAAACTGTTGCAAATGATCTCGATTACAACATTTATAAATAGGTATATCCTCCTTCAACCCAAAGAGCAATTGGAAGGCCTAGCAAGTGAAATGTAGCAGTAAATTTCAAAATTTCATTTGGGTTAAAACCAGATTTGCATTTGTTTAGACCTAGGAGCACTTGATGCGTGGAATGTGGTCCTTGTAATTGCAATTTTTTAGATATTATCGGGCATAGGTATATCATAACATAACTCTCTTCCCCTGGAAGACTTAAAAACTTCGCGTAGTACAAATGCTCTCATTTGTCGGTTTTTATTATGTGGCTTTGCTTTTTCTGTGTAGTTATTAATTTTCTTATTATATTTCACGGCACGACAGGTAAACTCGCATAGAATCTACCTATTCTTCTCTTTTTTTCCTAGTACAAAATATCGATAGAGCGAATCGCGTCAAGTTCCAGACAATTTATCAAACAACACAATCTCTTAAAATTCTTAACAACCAACACAATTTAGAAGAATGTCTACCGGCACTTGCCAAAGAACATTCTCCTGCCCGTATGCTATCCCCAGTTCCAATACGAGAACTTCCTATCCTTGTCCTTCAGGATCGCCTTAATGTTGCCGTCGGCGTTGTGGAGCTCCTTCCTCTTGTCGCGCTCGAGTTGGATGAGCTCTAGGCCTCGCTTGGCGGCGCAGTGGTAGCGCTGGCTCAACGAGGCCTCGGAGCCCTTGATGCGGGGGATGTGGCCTGTGTACCCGGCGATAGGTGGGAATTCGGGAGATATTGTGTTTTCTGAAACAAAAATGAAGGAATATATATACGGTGCTCACGAGGAAACCGTAAGATTTTGACCACGTACTTCTGAGGCCAAAAGAAGGAAAAAATGTTATATAGTTTCAGTAAATTTCGCCAAAAAAAAATTCTTTTACGATTTTTTTTTTGTAAGGTCTAGTTCTTGCAAAGGTTACTTGTCACTTTTTGACATCTATCAATAAGGATAGGGAGCATGCATGAACTGTAGGAGGCAACACAGGAGCCGTCAGATTTTTGGCGCGAGGCGTAAATGTGATGTTTTTAGTTCCGATGTAGCCCACAAGATGGCAGAACCTACTATGCACAAGAAAACACGTGACGTGTACATGTGCATGTTTATGGTTCCGATTCAGGCCACAAGATGGCAGACCCTCCAACGCGCACGGTCCCTATATTTCGACTACGCCCCATATAGCATCATCGCGATCAAAAGGCGTTTTGCACTAAGTTACGATAAGAAGATGTTTTTTTTTTCATTGGTATTAACTCTGAAACTAGGCGAAATCCAGATCCAGAAAAGTTTATATGACATTTTAGTCTCTAAATGTGATCAGTAATACACTGTCAAAATCTTTCGGGTTCCTCGTGAGCACCGTGTATAGGCAAAGAGAATTTGAAATAGAGAAAACTTTATATTGCACATAAGAAAACACACTGTACAATAGGCGAACTTAATGCCGTAAGGCATTCTCCACCAGTCAACCTTTAGGCAAAGCAGATAAGTTGTAGGCGGTGCAAAAACATGAGGTATAGATTATTTTTTACTATGTGTTAAATTTGTTAAATAGCAAAAGTGGCTCCATCTAAAGGCCAAAAGTATGGCGGCATCGTTTCGAGCGATGGCGCCACAACCTTTAGCCGATGCCCGGTAAGATGCCGCCACTTTTTTTATATTTAACAAATTTAATACATATTAGTGAAAGAATAAGGATAAAAGTCAAATGGCATTCTAAAAGTTATAATCAAGTGTTTCTATACTTGCCAATTGCTTGCAATTTACTGCCATTTTTCTAGATGGCAGTAAATTTACTGTGGCTACAAAGTTTTCTTTGACAATCCACCTCTATTTCAAATTCTCTTTGATATAGATACAATTATACAGATTACTAGACGAAAACGTTAGCATATTGAACTATTTCGTAACTAAGGTCGTTTTTACGAGTACACTAAACGAACTGTTGAGTCCAGATTACAGTTTTATTTTGTCAAGCACTTGTGGAAACTTCTAGTGCCTAATCTCTCTAAGCAGGTTGAGGTTTTTCCATATCTCGTTCCTAGAATAAATAAATAAAATAAAATAAAAAAAATTTTATTGGCATTAAGGTAAGTACATTTTAGTGTTGAAGTCCCTGACTTCTGAGCTAGGTAAAAACCTGTGTTACAGAAGTCAGTGTCCTCTCCCAAACATAATAGTAACTATTAAGACTTTAACCATTTTCATTTTAGACTTAAAGTAGATAATTAAGGCTTGTTTTAATATTATAAAACAAATGCCATTCTAATAAGTAATAATGCACGGTTTCCACCGTGTGCGCGCTTCGTGAGCACGTGTGGGTTCAGTGCCGACCATGTTCGACATAATTCTGGGAAGATATTCTTACCTTTGTACTTATTGATCTCTCTGAACCGGTTCAGGTCTCTCCGGATCTCGTCCCTAGAATGTATGGTCTCCATTTTGGGCGCACTCCGTGAGCGTGCGTGGGTTCGGTTCAAGTCGGCTCGCCGGCGCAACGCCCGCTGGTTCTCTTCGAAGTCTGCTATACAGTCGTCCGCTGCTCGTCCGTATGATTTGCCGTATCTGCAAAAAACTTACAACTTTTAGAGAGCAGATTATGTAAATCATGACATTTAACACGCGACAAAAGCAAGATTAGCCCTCAGCATGTTCAGGCAAGTTTATTTCTAACCGGCAAAATTTATTGTTAAGGTTTAGTTAAGAGTTTCGAGACAGACTGCCGGCTGGATGGGGCTATCCTAGAGTCTTCATACCTGTTAATTATTAACTGTAGGAGATCAAATCGACCGAAGACTTGTTATGTGAGTGTTAAAACTCCGGGGCCTATGTCCAGCAGTGGGCTTGATGGTACTGATAGCGAGGAGGGGTAGATAAGTACCTAAAGTTCATTCCGGGAACGTATCCCGTGTAGCCATGTAGGTAGGTACTAGGTAGGTCATGTAGGTAGGTTGTTGCCGTTGTTGGCCGATGCTGTCGTATGCGTCGCGGCGCGGTGTGTCGAGGGCGGCATGCCGTCTAGCTTGTAGTTGTCTCGGCCGTATTCTATCGGATTGCTGTAAATTACCTAAAGTTCATTCCGGGAACGTAGCCCGTGTAGCCGGTCATGTAGGCAGGCGCCCGGCCGATGCCGTCGTACGCGTCGCGGCGCGGCGCGTCGCAGCGCGGCATGCGGTCTAGCTCGTAGTTGTCGCCGCGGCGGTATTCTAGCGGCTTGCTGTAAAATAGGCGTTAGGTTATTATCATACTTACCTTTAATTTTATACCTTGTCTTGCATACTTAGAAGGAGAGTAACTCTTGATCTAGGGATGATTAATTGTAACGCAAAACGCAACTATCTATAATGAACTCTACATGCGCAAGTCTGAAGTTTAAGGAGCTCAAACATATTTGCGGGCAACTGGTAGATGCTTCACATCAGACCTGCCTCAATTTTTAAATTGACAGCTGAAGAACAAATTATATGGATGCGGTGCAAGTGAAGTGTCCGCTTGGCAACTAATCCCGAGAATTAACGTAGGCACTACTTTTTAAGAAAGCGACTGCCATCTGACCTTTCAACTCGGAGGATTAACTAGGCCTTATTGGGATTAGTCCGGTTTCCTCACGATGTTTTCCTTCATCGAAAAGCGACTGGTGAATATCAAATGACATTTCGTACATAAGTTCCGAAAAACTCATTGGTATGAGCCGGGGTTTGATCCCGCGACCTCCGTATTGCAAGTCGCACCCTCTTACCGCTAGGCCACCAGCGCTTCATACCTACATAACCTACATGACAAAAAATGCTACTCTATTATGTTACTCACTTGAACAGGCCATTCGACTTGATCTCCTTGAGAATCTGCCTCGTGTTGTCTCCGTAACATTTGCCGTAACGGAACTTTAGCATAGGACAGTGCCCGGTGTATCTGAAACAACGGAGTTCAGATTATTAATCGTTGGTAGAGCTACGAGGAAGCTCTAGGCAACTAATTTACCGACTCCCTCGTAACTGCACATGTGCGTAGCTTTAGAATCTGGGCTCCTACCGGGAAAATCGAAGTTCGTCAATTGCGGGCATTTTTCTCTGTCACTCTAATTACGTCTTAGTAAGAGTAAAAGAGAAAGATCCCCGCAATTTGCGAATTTCGGTTTTCGCGGTAAGCCCCCTGGAGGTGGAAAAGTATACGGCGGCACGAGCCGCCCAAGAAAAAAAAACGCAAGACCAGCTAAACCCCCAGTGTGCAATATTTGCGACATAATATTTTGAAGTCGTAACTGTCCACGCATTTCAAACATTTTTTTTATGAAGAACCCAAGCTGGATTTAAAAAAAAAATCTGGGCATATGTGAATAAAACTTACTCTCAAAACGAAAAAAGCCGTGATTCATTCCATAAGTCAAGATTATGTGTCGTGCGCAATAGCGGCATGCTTGAATAATTGCGGTAGTCAAACACTTGTCTGTGAATATCTGTCAAACGTCAGCTATCAAAATGTAGCCACTGAACCGACCATTCGCGACCTCTAGGTGAATTCTAATTTAACGGGAAAATTTAAAACTGACATCTAATAAACGTTAATGTTATGGAAGGTAGAGGCAAGGAACAGAATCTCCATATAAGTGTCCGACAAAAAACTATAAATAGGTGGCGCTACAATACCTAGAAAACTTGAGAAATAAATCTAATCATAGACAACGCACTTCACTTCGTCAATAACGCCCAAGTTTTTAGCTACACTAGCGCTACTCTGGAGAGATTTGGAACTATTATATATAGCTGACAGCTAGACACTTTCGCAACAGTTAATTCTGCCTATGATGATTTCCTATGATTCTGTTCCTTGCCTCTACCTTCCATAGTTAATGTACAGCGTATTGTATAGGGAGCGTGCATGAACTGTAGGAGGCAGCACAGGAGCTGTCAGATTTTTGGCGCGAAGCGTAAATGTGATGTTTATTGTTCCGATGTAGCCCACAAGATGGCAGAACCTACTATGCACAAGAAAACACTTGACGTGTACATGTGCCTGTTTATGGTTCCGATTCAGACCACAAGATGGCAGACCCTCCAACGCGCACGGTCCCTATACTGGGCGTCTAGCTCTAAATTTAATTTCTAAAGTCCGGGCAGTTGTGCTCAGGACCGGATTTAGGGGAGGGCAACCGGGGCTACTGCCCCGGGCCTCCACAAAAGAGGGCCCCCCCACAATAGAGAATTCGGTAAATTTACCATTTTATTTGGAAAAAATTTGGGGCCAGGGGGCCTCCACTCCTTTATTGCCCGAGGCCTCCAGACCTCTAAATCCGGCATTGGTTGTGCTGAGTGTCACTTTGTAAAATGTATTGCGCATTGGGCGGCACGAGGATAGCTAAGTCTAAAAGCTAACTTTTATCTAATGATGCCCAGATTTATACACAACAGTCACGAAAAAAACACAAGTCAGACATGAAAGATTAACTGTTGTCAGATAACCTTGAAGGGAAGGAAGTTCGACGTTATCAAATCAAAAGGTAACCTCGTCATAAAAGGGATAACTATGGAGTTACGCACGCAACGCAGAAAACGCGATTTTTGTAAATTGGGGGGTTTGATTGGGGTGATTAGCTGTAAGGAAACCTAAGGGCCTACCGCGAAAATCGAAATGTCGTTATCTGCCTCTTATATCGCTCTTGCATATTATTATTATTGTAACATGTCTTTCCCATCACGGAACAATGGTGTTCCGGACCTTTGGGAGGCGTGCAAGGAGCCGAAGCCAACACGTAGCCAGCCTGGGGCACTGCAGGCCTTGGTCACTTTTTCTTAGTATATGACATTTATTTCAGTTTATTTGAGAGTTGATGGAATCTAAAATGAACTGGGCTATTGGGTGAAAGCGATTGACTAAATACTGGGCTATGGGAAAAAAAACCGGACGCCTGCCTAATAAAACGGTATTCAATTTTATTTCCGGCAGACGGTGACTCGCCCGCACAAGATGGGCCCCCAAAAAAGCGACATCTAGTATGGCTCAAAGGCAACACCAGTGTTCAGGTTCAGGGGTGTTGGGAGGTTTATTAACGAAATTTCGATTTTCGCGGTAGGCCCTCTGGCATCCCTGTCTACAACGCAGGCTACAAGCAGGTTTCTTTGTATCTAAACTACATCCGCATTTATTTTGGTGTATGTATGTGTTCTACGCAGTTGTGACTGCAGATGGGGAAAGGTAGGGTAGTATTATTTTCATTTACGACCGCGACCGGGGGCTGAAGGGAATGTGGTTAAATTACTCAGTAGGCACATGCAACCTTTACACGTGAAAACTTGAAAGCGTACATACATAGGCTATGGTAATAGCTAGGTAGGCTAGCACCGTCTAGGTTTAAAAACGCAATAGACGTTACGTTTACGTAATCGCGTAGAGAATTCTTATCACTGCACCTTGCTGTAATCGGGGCTGCCGCGAAACTCGTGCCAGGCACATTTCTCTATCAAACCTAACTTAGGTATACCTGACGCATGCTATAGATTACCTAGTAAACACCAGCGACGCGTAAATTGCAAGGACCTCCGTTCATGTTCCATTATCCATGATCTCAACTTGCGGTCACACAATGAACGTACGTAGATGCAATAGGGCACTATCTAACAGTAACAGCTGTTCTTATAGGGGCCATCCGATATCCGATTTGCACTTCCGCCAATGGGGCGATACTCCTCCTTTCGGCTTATCTCGGCTCCGTTCGGCTCAGCATTGCTGCGAACAATTATTAGGGTTGGCACAACTTGACGTTTGACAGCCCTAAATGGTCGAAAGGGATAGTGCCATACATTACAAAGGGACAGCATAATTCGTTCCTGAATCGCTGTCAAACTTCGGATTTGTAGCAAGTGTCATTTCTGTACGGTAGTACAGAAATCAGACAAGCATTTGTGAAAACGGTACCCGAAAAGAGTTCTAAGCGCTATCCAAAATAAATGAGGTTGCTGATGTAACGCCATCTACAATAATAACGTACCGGTTAGTTTAGGTTAGTCTCTGTTATTTACTGGTCTCTTGAAGCATAGGTAATAAGTAATTACTGAAGCTTACCCCTTCACCTATATTTTATCGACTAACAAGATTCGTGGTAAGGCATCGTTTCTGGGTACTTACTCGATAATAGCTCCTTCATTCGCACGAACGAAGTTTGAAACTTGGTACAAGGGTATAACGAAGACTGCTAAAGTTTGTTGTTTAGTTTAAGTATTGTTTATGTTATGAAAGGGGAAAGTTTCACAATTATTGATTATTGTTAATTTTCGAAACAATAGCGAGCCAGCGTTTATGGAGAAATTATTGTTAGTATATAAGTATTTGTTTAGTTGATGGAGTTTTATGGGCTTCGTCAACCAGAATAATCTCCAGTCCATTACAGAAAATTTTGGCGGTACAAAGGGCAACCTAATAAAATATGTTGATGTTGTTGAGTTTGACAACTTTATCGCAACTTCTAGCAATGCTTTCAAATGATCTCAAGATAACGTAAGATAATTGTTAAGGCATACCTAAACCGCATAGAAACTGGCGGCGGCCTGTGACCTTCAGCCTGGCCGCGCCTAGCGACCCGTGCGCTCATCCCCGGCTGCGATGCACCTACGTCACATACATGTTATCGCGTCATGTCACCAGCAGCCAATGAGAGGCATCCATCGCGTATATGTCGTGATCGGCAGCCAATGGTGTAGAGGCTCGTCATCCCTGCGCGCACCAATGAAGACAGAGAATGACACTCACATTTCGATCTCTCACCGAACTACCACGTAGCTTATACGTACTTATTTTTTGCTCCTTTTATATAACGTTAATTGATTCAAAAACCATGTAGAAAAATTCCGAATTATATAATTAATTCGAAGAACCCGCTGCCTTCGTCATTTCTACAACCTGCCATCCACATCAGCGCAAATCCTGGCCATCAGCCCCAACGTATGTCTATACGCGCAGACATAAATTTTGATCCATCGAGACCGGATATCAACCAGCCTTGGATACACGGATTGGATGTGAGAACGCATCGGCAGAGTGCTGTAACGACCTGAGTCATCGGCAGCGGTGAAGATCTTCGGTGAGACGAGCCAGCTTACCTTTCCTACCTTTCCCTTTTACGCTTGCGTCATACCGTGCTTTTCTCAATTCCAGTGCTTGTGCTTTCGTTGTGACCCTATCGCACGTCGTCGAGTCGACCTTCGCAAAAGTCTGCAAGCAGCGCATCAGCTTTACCGCTAGCTGCCTTGCTGTGCTCGACCGTGGTGGTGATTGCAACTGTGAGTACTTGGCGCCTGCCTTTATTCGATTCGCAAAATGACTGGCAAAGATGATCTTGTGTTTCACGCCGCGTTAGGTCCTAATCAAGAAACGGACTTGGAAAAGATAAAACATTTAAGCCGTAGGCGAGGTTCCGTAAAATGTAGGCTAACTAATTTCAAAAAGTTTGTCAAAACGTTTGAGGGTTTAATTTTGTCCGATACCCAGCGCACAGAGCTTAATTTACGCATGCAGGGAGCTCGGGGTATTTTCGATGATTTTACTGAAATTAATAATCAGCTAGAAATTTTAATACCCGATAGCGAAATGGACTCACTTTTTCAAGCCAGAGAGGCATTCGAAAGCGAATATTACGCGATTTTGGCTGAAACTCAATGTATGGTGAAATGCTCGGAGAAAGCTAACGAACCTAAATTGCAAGCTTCGAATAATTTAGCCCAAACAGTTCGGCTCCCCGTCATTTCTTTGCCAACTTTCGACGGATCTTATGAACACTGGTTACAATTCCGTGACACATTTGCGTCCTTAGTGCATAACTCGCAAGAAATAACCAGCATTCAAAAGTTCCATTATTTAAAGTCATCGCTAAAGGGTAATGCGCTTCTTGTTATCGATTCACTTGAGTTTTCGGCAGATAATTACACGATTGCTTGGGAATTGCTATTGAACCGGTATGACAATAGTAGATTGCTAGTGCACAATCACGTAAAGGCCTTATTTTCTATACAATCGCTTAACAAAGAATCGCCGGCACTGTTAAGAAAGTTATTAGATACAGTTTTAAAGAATTTACGCGCTTTAAAACTGCTCGGCGAGCCCACAGAAAGTTGGGACACACTAATTATTTATTTAGTTGTCTCTAAATTAGATTCCACCACCGAACGTGAGTGGGAGCAATATAAATGCACTTTATTACCAGTGTCGAACGAAAACAAAGCCGCGCTTAAGGTAGATGATTTGCTTAAATTCATTCGCGACCGCGCCGATATGTTAGAAACCTTATTGGTTACGCACAGCCGGTCTAACACTAATAGCACTTATCCGCAGCATGATGCTAAAAAATCATACACTCATAACGCGCAGACGGCTCCAAAGGTTCACTGCAATATCGTTACCGAAAAGTCCGTCGACAAATCTCACTCCAAACAAACACCAAACAAAAAAATATGTTTTATGTGCAACGGTAAACATCCTTTGTACTCGTGTCAAGCATTCATTGATTTAACTTTGCAAGATAAATTAAAGTTAGTTCGCGATAAAAGTTTGTGTGAGAATTGTTTACGAACAGGACATGCATCCAGTGAATGTCGATATGGCCCGTGTAGAAAGTGTAACAAAAAACACAATTCCATAATTCACGAGGACGAGAAGGAAGGTGCCAGTGACAAGCGCTCCGTAGCATTGCTGGCAACAGACAACGCATCAAGGTCGCCCTCCTCCTCCTCCTCGATCACTGATAATAATATCGCACACGCACAACACGTATTGCAGGTATCGAACGCACACATAGACGAAGACGTATACGCGCGATTGTCTTCGAGGCGACCTGTAATGTTAGCAACTGCCCTAGTCGAAATTCCAGATAATTACGGTAATTATCATAAAACGCGAGTGATTCTCGACAATGGGAGCGAAGGTTGTCTAATTACCGAAGCGTTGTGTGACAAATTAAATCCGCAATCGTTACAGTCCACTGAAGAATTAAACGGTATCATGAATTTAGCTACACATAGTTCGCGAGTATGTGAAATCGAAATAAATTCACTTGTTACCAATTTCAAGGCGCGATTACAATGTAGGGTTTTACCGCAATTAACCTCATCATTGCCTACGTTTCCGAGCAAACGTAATCAATTCCGCATTCCAGATAACGTACGTCTGGCAGATCCTAACTTTTATGAAAGTCAACCCGTTGAGTTACTTATAGGAGCTGACCTATTTTGGGAGCTCCTCGAAGGTCAAGTTGAGATAACGCGCTTAACAAACGGGGCATTTTTAGTAAACACTAAGTTAGGATGGATTGTTTCCGGACCTGTTTCCTCTAATACGCGCAACACGAAGCCTATCAATTGTAATTTTACGCAATCTCTTGACATGCCATCATTAGATAATCAATTACGTAGGTTTTGGGAAATAGAGGAGGTGCAGGCAAACAACAAATCGCACGATTCGCGCAGCGAAGAGGAAATTGCATGCGAAGACCATTTTGTCAAAACGACCACCCGTCTCGAGGATGGTAGGTTTTGCGTGCAACTTCCTCTCAAAGAACCTCCCGAATCTCTCGGTGACTCATTCGCGCAAGCAAAAAGACGCTTTATGTCGTTAGAAAAACGTCTCAGTCGCGATCCTATATATAAAGGCATGTACAGCGACTTTATAAAAGAGTATCTCGCGTTAGGTCATATGAAACGAGTATATACCTACGGAACCCCTAACTACTTTCTGGCCCACCATGGAATTTATCGTGAACATGCACAAAAAACACGTCTTAGAATCGTTTACGACGCTAGCGCCCCCACGACCAGTGGCAAGTCGCTGAACGACATACAACGCGTAGGTGCACCTATTCAAGGCGATTTGATTGCCATATTGCTGAGATTCCGCGAAAATAGGTTTGTTGCATGCGCCGACATAGAAAAACATTATAGACAAGTTTTAATTGACGAATCTCAACGCGACTTACAACTTATTTTATGGCGCGATAATCCATGCGACGACCTTGACATATATCAGCTGAGTACCGTTACATACGGCACGGCGGCCGCTGCCTTCCTCAGTTGCAGGTGTCTCAAACAGTTGGCGCTAGAATGTAATGACCCCGAAGTAGCTAGAACGATTAGAGACGATTTTTACGTAGACGATTTGATCTCTGGATCGTCTACAATTCCCGAATTGCTACGAATTTGTGACGAAACCGCGAAAGTTTTAAGTTCTGGTTGCTTCCCATTACGAAAATGGGTTTTTAACTTCGATTGTACCGATCAACGTTATAATGATGATACATCAAAGGAATTATCATTAGGCGAACACGCGCATAGTAAGACTTTAGGTCTCGGTTGGTACAACAAAAGTGACGAATTGTTCTATCATACGCGACACGAGTCAAATCCTAAACCTGTCACAAAACGCATAATATTATCCACGGCATCACAGGTTTTTGATCCGCTCGGATTATTAAGTCCGATGATAATTATCGCTAAATGTTTATTACAACGGTTGTTTTTATTAAAGGTGGATTGGGACGCAGCGGTTCCCGATGACGTCACGCAAGCCTGGCACCGCTTTGTAAACAATCTAGCTATTTTACCTAGCATTCGCATACCACGCCATGTTATGTGCAATGACCATATATGTATAGAATTGCATATATTTTCAGACGCAAGCCAATTAGCTTATGGCACTTGCGCCTATGTACGAACGATTGATGATAAATCAGCTGTTACCGTCCGGTTGCTATGCTCAAAAAGTAAAGTGGCCCCAATTTCGCCTCCGTTGAGTACGCCTCGATTGGAAATGTCCGCGTGTTTATTGGGCGCTAAATTATATAATAAAATAAAAGAATCGTTCCGCGCAAAATTCAACCGAGTAATATTTTATACCGATTCAACAATTGCTTTAAGTTGGCTCCGAATGCAGCCTAATTTACTAAAACCTTTCGTTCAAAATAGGGTTGCAGAAATCCACGAAATAACGAAAGAACATTCGTGGCATCACGTTAGCGGCAAGTGCAACCCGGCCGATTTGGTTTCTAGGGGAGTACAGTTGGACGCACTTCGCACCTCCAGTCTCTGGTGGACCGGTCCCGACTTCCTTCATGACATTAATTATAATGCTCAGAGTGTCGATCCGTCATTGTTGCCAGACGAGTCCCAGATACCCGAACGTAAAACTAATCCTATGACTAGTCTGGTATGCAACGACAATAACAACAATAACCTATTTACATTCGACAGGTTTTCTCAGTTCAACCGTATGCAACGCGCGGCCGCATATGTACTTCGCTTCATTCATAACGCGCGCAATAAATATGCACGTCGAACCGGTGCGCTCACTGTAGATGAACTGAGGGAATCTGAAATATTACTCTCGCGCTTATCGCAATTGGAGTCATTATCGGATGTTCACAATGTATTGACAAAGAACAAATGTATCGCAAAGGGTTTCTTAGCCAAATTAAATTTGTTCATTGACAATAACAAGGTAATTAGAGTCGGAGGACGGCTTACAAATTCTTCTAGGTTTGATTACGATAAGAAACACCCGATATTACTTTCTAGTAAGCACCATTTTACTGTTTTATTGTTCCGATATGAACACAAAAGATTATTGCACGCAGGACCGCAGCATATATTGTTCTCGCTTCGCGAGGCCTGGTGGCCTGTAAGCGGTAGGAATTTAGCTAGGAAAGTGGTACACAGCTGTGTTGTTTGCGTTCGTTTTAAGGGTAAAACGCTAACTCCTATTATGGGTAATTTACCTTCAGAGCGATTAGAACCCGGGTTCGCGTTTGTCAATTGCGCTGTGGACTACGGGGGTCCATTCTACATTTTAAACCGCAAAGGTCGGGGAGCCACAACTGTTAAGGCGTATTTATGTATATTTATATGCTTTGCTACACGCGCAGTTCATTTAGAGTTGGTTACCGATCTCTCTTCAGATGCTTACCTACTGGCGTTGAAAAGGTTCATTTCGCGTCGTGGTAAACCTTCAAAAATATATTCAGATAACGGACGGAACTTTGTAGGTCTTATGAATGATTTTGCAAAGTTTTTAAAATCATGTTCAGGCGAAATAAAAGAATACGCGAATTCTCATAAAATTGAATTTATTATGACACCACCTTATGCTAGTCATTTTGCCGGTCTGGTTGAGGCTGGTGTTAAGAGTTGCAAGCATCACTTGCGACGCGTGATAGGTGATGTTAAGCTAACTTACGAAGAGTTTAGCACGATTTTGACTCAATGCGAAGCTATCCTGAATTCCAGGCCTTTGAGTCCTTTGTCCTCAGACCCGCAAGACTACACCCCTTTAACCCCTGCTCACTTCCTCGTTGGACGTCCGCTGACAGCTCCTGCGTGCGCTGACCTCAACGATGCTCCCGTACACCGTCTGACACGATACCAGCGAGTGGAGCAAATGCGACAACATTTCTGGGCCAGGTGGTCGAAGGAGTTCATATCCGAGCTGCAGGTCAGAACAAAGTGGACGAGGAATATGGACGACCTCAAGGTGGACACTCTCGTCTTGATCAAGGAGGACCATGCTCCGCCCCTCAAATGGAGCTTAGGGCGAATCACCAAGACTTTCCCGGGTAAAGACGGCGTCTCCCGAGTGGCCGATATCCGCACATCCCGCGGCACTGTACGTCGAGCCTTTTCGAAGATCTGCCCGCTACCTACGCATGATGACTAACTTCACCGTCTCATTGGAAGTTGACTCTTCCAAGGCCGGGAGCTTATGTTAAGGCATACCTAAACCGCATAGAAACTGGCGGCGGCCTGTGACCTTCAGCCTGGCCGCGCCTAGCGACCCGTGCGCTCATCCCCGGCTGCGATGCACCTACGTCACATACATGTTATCGCGTCATGTCACCAGCAGCCAATGAGAGGCATCCATCGCGTATATGTCGTGATCGGCAGCCAATGGTGTAGAGGCTCGTCATCCCTGCGCGCACCAATGAAGACAGAGAATGACACTCACATTTCGATCTCTCACCGAACTACCACGTAGCTTATACGTACTTATTTTTTGCTCCTTTTATATAACGTTAATTGATTCAAAAACCATGTAGAAAAATTCCGAATTATATAATTAATTCGAAGAACCCGCTGCCTTCGTCATTTCTACAACCTGCCATCCACATCAGCGCAAATCCTGGCCATCAGCCCCAACGTATGTCTATACGCGCAGACAATAATAAAAAAATGTCCCAGAACATGTCGGACCATGCTCAGTGTAGGGTTTTGTAGTTACCATTCTGTCTGCCAAACGGGGGCTATTAGTAAGTATCATATACATTACAAGCATAAGGGAGTACCTTTGCAGCGCTTTGTACTTCTTTTTACTAAGAAGAGAAGATTTTTTTCAATAATTCTAAAACGGCAAAACTATAAGAGTTTCTAGGTGACTACGAAACCCTAAAAAAAGACATTTGGTGATGTGCAACTACAGATGTAGGTAATCCAAATCCATAAAACGACGGCATACTGTTTTACGAATTCTTCTTTTTTGTTAAAGGTTACTGTCATTGTCCGCAATAAAGTTACGCGAGCAGTTATAAATGGAAGCAATGCTCATAAAAGTCATAAACAAACCATTTCACGCAATTGAGCCGAGCGTGCGAAAACACAAACAAAACAGTAAGTAATCGTGGGAACACTTTCGTACTCAGTTTAGCTGAGTTTCGAGACAATGTCGGTTCTTGCGTTACTTTCTTTGCTTCTGTTGTGCGCAGCTCATCCGCGACAGAATTTCCGATGTCTTTATTACAAAGGCGAATGTGAGTTATTGTTATAATATCGGGTAATATGTGTAATGTTGAACTTGATGAAACGCGTAGCAAACAGGTAGTTACAGGAGGCATCAAAAGTAGGTAGGATTAGATTACGCGTCAAAAGTATCTTACCATTCTCTAATAAGTAGCTTAGGTAACAAATAGTAATTTTTTTTAACTAAGGGATGAAAGGCACTTATTTCTGGCGAGGTAGTTTAGCAATAAATCCGAGGCTGATATGATGCCTTTCACACGAGTTAAACATTCAAATTTTTATTTTGAATACGAGGAAAGTAAAATACAAGTGCATTAAAAAAACTACCATATTTTAATTGCTTATCGTAATAAATAAATAAAATAATGTACTTACTTTGAAATTAAAATGCTCTAGAGCAGGAACTATCACTCTTTGCATACTTCTTACTAGAACAACAATGACACACATTCAGAGCATGAGAAATGAAAAAGGTCCCTTGTACTGTGACGGATCTAGATCATACTTTAGATCGCGAATTGTGGATATATATCACCACTCTGGCCACTTTGATCAGGGGCCTTATTCGAGATGCACAACTGTCAAATTTCACGTCCACATCAAATCAACACTTGATTCTATCGCATGTTGATTGTATCAAGTGTTGATTCTATCAACTGTGGATATTATCATTTGGAACAATCAAAACTCATTCATAGAAAAAATAATCAAACAAAAATCAACTTTGTTTATTACTACTATATAGTTTGAAATGGCTCTGAACTCGAAGTGGTTCGGTTTGATTTGATTGTCACCTGACTGTGGATTGCTAATGTCAAATTTTGACAAGTGTTGATTTTATTGCTAGACTTTATTGTCCATGGGCTTGGGCACCATCTTGGATTTTTTGACGTACGACAGGGAATACCCTTCCTTTCCTACAATATATGGCATAGAGTAAAGCGTCTTTTTTTTTTAAACATAAGTTTACAGGAATCAGCGACATCTTGTATTCGATAGGATAAGTAATGCGCTATGAACAATGCGGCGGCGAGTAGTGAAACTGTACCTGACAACGTCAATCAATTAAAAAGTGACCACACAGTTGATGGTCGATAAAGGCGATTATTAATTGAATTTTAACGACAATAAAGAACTATTGACATGCGATCTTTTTGTTGAACCCACACCTACACGTCGAATAATGCTCGCTCCACATATTCTCCTATAAACGCTCAAAATTGTAAAAAAAATTGATGCAATTTACTCCGCACCCAGTCTCAAGTTGCTTCTAAACCACGTTCACGAACCAAGTTGTAACCTAACACATCTGTAAAAAGGCATATGATTTAGAGATAAAGTCCGTTTTTTTTTAAATTACGAGATGGTTCATGAAAAACCTTTATTACTATAAAAATAATACTACATTTGTCAATTTTTTTTTCTGTATTGCGCTATTACATAATGCATAAAATTGATATAAAGATAGGTACCATAGGTAGTAGCTCGCTCACTTGGTCTATCAACAACTATTTTAATGCTCTTTGTACTCGTATACGCGACCCCATTGTATGTACAGTCGCCATCAGATATATTACTTACCAAGACCTAAGTACCTATTATTTATATGTACCTACACAAAGAGAATTCCTATGTTAAAAGGAGATTAAATACATATTTTGTTATTCAACTACAAATAAAATAAAATTTATCTTTTTCAGTTAACACATTTTTTTACCGATTTCTTTAATAAAATAAAACATTAAAGTATTATGTGACTATATTTCATTGTCTTCGGTGTAGATTATTTACTGATGTTCCAATTTCCTGTATCAGTTTGGTACCAGGAAATATAAAAACTACACCTCTTCAAAAACTTTGCTGGTAGTTCGACATCTGTAAGTTTAAATATAAAACATGATAAAAACACTTAAGTCAAAAACGTATACATAATATATTTGCCCTATATTCTGGTCGCTCGGTAGGGTGCTCAGAAGGCTGGGTGCATTTCCGCGCTGGTTAACAATGCTGATCCTCTGGTCACCAGAAGCCTATATAAGGCGCTCTCATAGAGCCACACTAGTGCCCTAGAGTTTCAAATTCAACCCCAAGTGCCACAAATATGTAGTAAAGGGTTTAAATTCTGGATCAAGAACATGGAATACTGTTCGCTAGTAAGGCCATAGGTATTAGAAAAAGATAATAGTAGGACACGGCCGTGGTCATGGTAGGTGGTACAGGTGGGCCAGGCAAGCTCTGAAATTATGCACCTATTTTACTATAACTTTGTTCACCTGTGTATATTTACTGTTTCCATGATAATCATTTTTAATATGTAGCCCGTGTAATCGGGCTGTATCATTGGTCTCATATTTTTTAACACAAAATCATAATTTTAATTCAATAATTAATGGTGTTTTACATATTAATCATTAATGTACCTATTTTGCTAAATTTTCTTGCATATAATAATATTGTTTACTTCAATTGACGTGTTTATTATTTTCGTTACTATGTCAACGTTAATACTTAAAAAATTATAACGTGAAGGTTGAGTCCGCAGTACAGTTACAGTTTACGTACATAGTGGCATTAGCACAGTCGGATTAGGACCAAACTCGAAATGTCTGAACAGTCATGAAATTTTGTATATATATACGTTAAAGGCCCCTTTTTCATGCCCACACCATTTGACATTTGGGGACCTCGAGGAACCGCAGCCATCTTGGAAAATGTGGACCATCCAGGAGAAATTCGCGTTTTACTCTAAATCTACGTTCTTTATTCAATAATCGTGTAAGGCAACATTCAAGCTTATAAAATTCTACATAAAATAGTTTTAGACATCTTTGCGAAAAAAAATGATCTTGCTTTAAAAAATACTTGCTAAACCCAGATTTAGCCCTTATACCCTTTCATGGGATATTCTCTTAATAGGAAACTTGGAAGAATAAAAATTCCACTTTTAACTATACATTTGTACATAATCTACCCCAATATCAATATTTTACTTGACTGCAACTTAACCAGAAAGTAGGGTTATGGGTATAAGTACTGAGGATTCAGGACACCCTGTAGCTTAGGATACTGGACGGATTTTTTAAATGACGTATTATTTAGCCCTAAACCTTTTTCTTCCGTTAATTTTAGTAACTTTGTATTGCATAGCACTTGTATACTAACTGTGGATCTACTGATGTCTGTTTTACTGTACTCCGCTCAATAGTTTAGGCGCTAGAAGAAAAAATATGATTTAATATTCGGAGTCCTCTCAAGGCGGCTGTATTGATTTTTCTTTAATAGAACAAGTAAAAGTAGGTTGTGAATGGCAAGAGGAATCTAACGATACGTCATTTAAAAAAATCCGTCCAGTATCCTAATACCTAGCTACTGGGTGTACTGAATCATCAGTACTTACACCCATAACCCTTCTTTCTGGTTTAGTCACATTAGAGTAAAATGTTAATATTGGGGTAGACCACGTACAAATACTACAAATGTATAGTTAAAAATAGAATTCATATTCCTCCGAGTTTCCTTTTAAGAGAATGTCCCCTGGAAGTGTATAAGCGTTAAACTTAGATTCAGCAAGTATTCTCTATAACAAGATGTATTGTTCTGCAAAGATATCGAGGACTTTTTTGTGTAGAATTTAATGTGTTGATGGTACACATTTTCCAAGATGGCTCGGATTCCTCGAGGTCCCCAAATGTTAAATGGTTTGGGCATGAAAAAGGGGCCTTTAATTTATATACATAATAAATTTCATGACTGTTACAGAGATTTCGAGGTTGGTCCTAATCCGATTATGCTACATTGTGCGTCCGCAGCAAATTCGGTTCTCCATACAAATGTAGTTACGCTCTCATTTTAAATCGACTTGCTAGATTGCTCTGAAACTTTGTACTTACAATAGGATATGGTATGTCTATGCCTATAATTAATTTAAAACATAAATGTGAAATGAGAGCCAATTAAGTTCAATATTAAGAATATGTGTCGTTGTTGACTCGCCGACAACGGAATTGAGATCTATATGGGTGCCATGTTCTGTACTGTGTAGAAAATCCTGAAATTATAAAGGATTTGTCTTGGCTAGTTTTTACGTATAGGCTACGTATCACCGAAACGTCACAAACACCACGAAGGTTCGGCTTGTACGGGCCCTCGTTTTTCCTATATTCTTATACGCTGCGGAGACCTGGACTATCCGAAAGACAGAGGAGAAGACGATAGACGCCCTAGAAATATGGTGCTGGAGGAAAATGCTGGGGATATCCTGGACCGAGTTTCGGACTAATGTCTCCATCCTTAAAGAACTCCGTATCAAGCAGCGCCTTTCGACTCTCGTAAAGACCTGCATACTCAGTTTTTTCGGTCACGTCTCGAGGAGGAACAACGACTCCATAGAGCGTCTAGTGGTGCAGGGTAGAGCAAACGGAAAAAGACCGCGCAAAAGGCCACCTATGCGATGGACTGACCAAATCAAATCTGCCACGAAGGGTCCCCTGAACGCATTTGCCAGAATGGCCCCCAACCGCGAAAAATGGCGAGAAATCGTACGGCAAGCAACATCTGCGCCTGATATCAGCAGTTGACCACGACGCTCTGCAAAGAGTACAACGACAAAGAAGAAGAAGACGTATCATATTTGTCTAAAATTTGGTTTGTTGGTACACACACAAGGGATAGTCTCTAGCTAGGTACGGGGTGCCACACTCGTCAGCGCGACGACGATATTTTTTACCTTTTACCTAAAAATCTCAAATTTGTGTACGGGCTCAGCTCCTGTTTCGTCTTAAGCCTGAATTTAACAGATTCTGACTGACAGGGGGCTTTGAGCATGGTGTTGCGTTCGTTTTCAAATTTTGAAAAAAAGAACTAGCCTAACAACACAATAAATGCTTGTTTTTCCGCATTCTTCACTATATCTCCCTGTCTCACTACTATCTGACCTTCTAACCCATAGGGGAAAATATACCTTATTGGGGCTACTCCATCTTCCTCATGATAATATATTTTACTTTACTGAAAAGCAATCGGTACATGTTACAAGATGCACATTGTTAAGAGCCGGGGTTAGAACCCACGACCATTGGTTTTAAAATGAAGCTTTGTATATAATTTGTATTTTTATAATAAATCTGTTTTCTTGTTGACATTTTGTGGTCTTGTATTGCTTTATGTTAATTGTCAAGATAGTTCTTTCATCCTGGACAATTGTCACATGCGTCACATGTACGTTTTATGATAGATCTACATCGACGCAACTGCATGTCATTGTCAAAGCGCATATAATCACTACGTATTAAGAGACGAGACTTCCATACTAGCGAGTGGAATCACTTTGTTTCGCAAATCATTACCAAAATGTACGACAAACTGTCAAAGAACCATAGTACCAACATAAGCGATTTAAATAGTGTAGTACGCTACACGCTTACGATTCTTATCGATATCGATAAAATGGGGAGGGTTGAAACATAGGCTCCTGTCTACAAATTTTGTACTCGAAATCAGGTTAGCATCGAGTCCACATTTAAGTTGTATGTTATATAGTGGATAGTTCTTAATTGGACTACTATCTGGTCGGGCTTAATGTGGACCCGAATTATTTTAATACAGTTTTTAAGTCGTGTTTTTTTATTTTATTAAATGCTTGATTTTCATAATTATGTGCACATACATGTTTGAATAAATGTAACTTTTCTATGTATCAGGTCTTCGTTCCCAACAAATTTGGCCCACTGCCTGCATCTGAAAACATACAGCCTTGGAAAAACATGACTTTATCTACAGTTTATATTCCATGTGTTTGCTAATGAGATGATCAACTGATTATTTCGCGCTAATATGCATCTATAAATCATGTTTTTCGGCATCCAGTTATCAACAACCCTTTATCAATGCTTTAACTTTTTATGTATTTATATGTCTGTTAATCATGAGAACGGGTCTGGCCTTGTTGGCAGCGACCCTGCCTATGAAGCCGATGGTCCCAGGTTCAAATCCTGGAACGGGCATTTATTAGTGTGATGAGCATGAATATTTGTTCCTGAGACATGGGTATTTCCTATGTATTTATAAATACTTATAAATTAGGACTATGTACATATATATATATATATATATACATTATTACACAAACTGACTTAGTACTAAAGTATGAATGGCATGTGTTGTGGGTATATATATATATATATATTGTTGTCTAAGTACCCACAACACATGCCATTCATACTTTAGTACTAAGTCAGTTTGTGTAATAATGTCCTATAATATTTCTTTATTTATCATAAAAACAGAGATTAATTTTCTTACATTTTAGAATAAAGATAAAAAAAATATGTTAACTAATGACCATTAATGCATAAGTAATAGATAATTTATGCATTATTAATCTTCGACGAATTAATTATGGTCATATTGCATGCTAGTTCTAAGGAAATTTCACATATTTAATTTAATTATTTACACTGATATACAAATAAAACTACAGTTATCGATACTTATAGTACATCCCTAGTTCACATCGAAAAATAATGTAAAATATCTAATTTTCGATGTGTTTATAGCCTGCTGACCCAAAATAAGGTCAAAAGTATCTAAAGCAATACTTACCAGTCTTCATCCAAGGGAAATTTCGCCATAAAATCCCTTTTTTCGTGATTTTCTCGAGTGGCTCGCTTGCCACATATTTCACACTTAGTAAACCGTTTTCTCGCTGGCATTGTAACAAACTCGCTCTTTACTCTGATCACGGTTGACTATTTTCGATTTTTGCACTAAATAATAAAGAAATTACACGAAATACCCGAACAAAACATTGAAGCCTTCAAAACAAACAAAGCAATTAGGCTGACAGTAGACTTGATGTAAACTTGACAGAATAAATAGCACTGACGTTTCCTTTTTCTTCGTTGGCAATGATTTGCGAAACAAATTCCATACAAAACTTTTTTCTTCCTAGTTGCGTCAGCCTGATCGGAATTTGGCAGCTAACTCCATCTTGCGTCCAGTAGAAGAATCAAAATCGTACAGGTAAAACTACTCTCTGCCTTAGGATCCCCTTTTAAATGTCATAAATCCAAACATGGCAGCCATACCCATCGACAAAAAAGTCTACCGTTGATCTAATTTCATTTGACAGTTAACTAATACGTATTCGACACGCTTATATTTGACAACTAGAATCCTGACTAGAGCTGGGACTGCGTACCAAAAGTACGTCTCTGTTACTCGTACCAAAAGTACGTCTAAAATACCAGTTTTACGAGTATGACCCCCAATAGGCAGTTTACGTATTTGCCGTGCTTAGGCGTCTTACAAATAAGGATTATTTATGCAAATATCGACTTATTATTTCGGTAAGGGTCGGAAATATGGTGACGTTTTGAGTGAAGGCTATGAATCTATTGTCATATTTTTGTTATATATTATTACATTATTTTTAGATACAACAGACACCCAGACGACCATCTGTTAACAAAATTTTATTTTACCTAAAGTAACGGTAAGAATGGAGGTACGAGGTGATAAAAGATTCATATTTGTTTTATTTCAGAAATCAAAGTCCGTACTTTTAAATACTCGACAAGCTAAAAGTAGTCTATTACAAATAACCTGTTCCAAAAACTATTCCGGTACAACGCCCCGCCTCTAGTGTGGATATTGTTCACTGACAGGTGTTGATGATAGCAATTCGACAAGTCACAATATTTCTCACATCAAATGGAAATCAACACGAAACGTCACTTTTAGCATGTCGAATAAGGGCCCAGACCACCACCACTTTGACGACCAGTCTGGCCTAGTGGGTAGTGACCCTGCCTACGAAGCCACTAGTCCCGGGTTCAAATCCTAGTCAGAGGTACACACACAGTTCCTAGTATACATTAAACATTTAAATCCGTGTCGTTTAATTATATTCTCGAAGGTAAATTCCTACTAATCACTTTCACCATCTAGTCTTACCTTAGTACGAAGTTAATAAGTAATTTCTAAATGTAGCGTAGTTTTACATAGGTACGTTATACCCACCACCACACTCCCACGTTAGTCAAAACATAATTATTATCGTAATAAGATATTTTTAACCTTCGATGTACGTACAGTCAGCATCAATAGTAGCGGATAAAACAACGCGCCAAAAGTATCTGACATTCCGGATAACTTTTCCAAATATGGATAAATCTTTAAAATTCACGTTCAATAGTATATACCTATTTTACAGTGTTAAATATTCTACATATGGAACCATCACTTTTGCTAAGCTGTTACAGTATGGTAGATACTTTTGAAGCGTTGTTTGATCCGTTACTTTTGATGCTGACTGTACTATTGTACTATTAATTATCCTCTCGATATTTTTCCACATACCTATTTAATTACCTACAGTTCTTTTATCTCTAGGTAGATAGGTAATAGCTACTTAGGGATTTATATTTGGATAATTCCCATAACATGTTTGCTTTTCGCCTTACCCTTTATTGTCTTTTGAATAGAGTAGACCGTCGTAGGTTCCATATTATGTTTCTTTTTAGTTACTTAGGTAATACCTATAGGTACCTGTAACTTACGCTATTCAAGACATATTCATCACTCCAGGCATGAGCTCAATGCATTTTCGAACTGGGATAACGTGAAGTTTTGTACCGAGTGGGAAGGTTAGCGGGGCGCTTCTTGGGTTATAATTTTTGCATCGAGATAGATAGTAAGGGGGCGTCCATTAATCGCGTCATATTGTATAGGGGGGGGAGGGGGTCAGCAAAAAATCACCAATGATCACCACAGGGGACGGGGGGGTATGGACACGTATCACGTGTATTTTTTTTTTCATCTGTGCTATACTGTATTATAGTCAATAAAATAAAAATAATAGTTTTCCGCCCTTCAATTAACCAAACTGTCAAAACACGTGTACTTAGGTTCATTTGTTAGAAAACTGTTCTTTAGTTATCGAAAAAAATACACGTCATATTGGATGGGGGGGGGGGGGGGGGGGGGTCCTGAAAATATCACCAAAGATCACCATGGGGGAGGGGGGGGTCTAAAACAAGCCAAAAACCTATGACGCGATTAATGGACGCCCCCTAAGTACCTATTACCTAATTAAGTAAGTAGAATTAATGATGAGTTAAAGATATTTTAAATTACAGGTGTACCCCACTGTCCACGCAACATGCACCCGTATCATACGCGCTGCGATCAAGATGCGTTGTCCCAGCGCACTTGCTCTTCCAGATACGTCTATCCAATAGGTAACCATTGCAGAGGGCCTACCGCGAACCACGTTCGACGTGTTGCCTCCCTATCACACTTACTCACGAATTTACATGTGCGACAGAGAGGCAACACGTCGAACGTGGTTCGCGGTAGGCCCTCAGGTTTCAAACTTAATTATTTTTAGTAATAACTTAGAGTCAGACCAAGTTAAGTTGGCAGATTTTGATCGCATAGATTGTGCAAGTGTTATTTTAAACGTTAAACTTTTATGAAATTATGACGTTTACTTAACACGTTCATAGTCTGTGCTATTTTAGCTGCCTACTTATCTTAGTCTGACTCTAAGAAGTAAAGCATCGTTTCTTATTTTTACCCGATTACCTTATGCAGAGGAAAATGGAAGGACAGAACTAGTCGACTCGAGAGTAGATTCTGATGAATGTGCTGGCGAGCGATCATTTTGACGACCCGGATGCCAATAAGCAACATTGTAAATAAATTTCAAAATGATTGAATTATATTAGAAACCTAAATATCATTTTTGAAGGCCTATCCATAGATAGGGTAACAGCACCAGTGGCCAGCCAGGGACCAGTAGTCAGCCTTTTAAGTCGTTTATTGGTCATAAATATCTGGGATATTCGATTAAACAAATCGCGAGTAGTCAAATAGGAGCTCTGATTCCTTATTCGTTAATACGTAACGCGGCAGGTGCGGTGAGGTATCGGGGAGAGGAAATATACTCGTTCATAAAGGTGATGTTTTTGACGAGAGCTAGAATGTCATGTCCGCCATATTTTTTACTGCACGTGGTGTTCTTTTAACGCGTTTGAAAAAATATGTTTTAATATAAAAAGTTACTGTTTTTTGTTAATGATGGGTTTATTGGTTAGTTTATCTATTAAATTGCGTTATATTTAAATAGAAATATCAATATTTAACTTATAAATTGAGGAGGTTGACCACTGGATACCACTTTTTTACAAAAAATCCAGTGCCCAGCCTCCCGCGGCTGACCTTTGGGTTATTAGTTATTTTTTTTTATTTTCGATCCAATACGACCGTTAGGACCGTTACATTTACATTTTCAAATTTAGTTAGGCATGTCTCAGTCAATTTAAAGTAAAACCCAGTAGTCAGCCGCATTTGAAATAACGTTTTAATGCGGCTGACCACTGGGTTTCACGGATCCAGTACTCAGCCATTATCTTCCTTGGTACGTCGCTGCCAAATATTATGAACTTTAACTCATTTAAATAATGTTCAAAAGTGTATACATACTTTTGTTGAGAAATATTCCAATATCTAACGGGCCCCTGCACGGGTTTCACCAGCATTTAAACCGATTTTAAAAATAATGAATTCTATTAAATAAACAGATTCATTAATAAAAAATAAGAAGATAAGTACAGTGTTTATTAGTTTGCAAGAATAATTTTAAGCACCTATGGCCTACAAATTTCGTGGCATAAGAATTGTACTTATAATAAGAGTATAGGTACCTACCTATACTCTAGCTTCCTACCTAGGAATGATAAATATTATAATATCGTTAACTTTAATACAAATAATAGTGTTTTTTATTTCATTGTTATTAATAGTTTATAAAGGCTGAGTACTGGGTACACAAAGGCTGCTTACTGGATTTTAGAGGCTGACTACTGGAGAAAAGTGCCATTTTTTGTTTAATCTTAATTATAGATATTATAAAGAGGATTGTTATTTTTTGACATACTTTGTTTTAAAACTATAATAAACAATTGATCTAACCATGTTATGCGTTTATTTATCCGACTAATCCTGTAGAAACGTCGAGAGTACAAACTTTAAAAATGCGTTATAAGGCTGACTACTGGTGCCTTTACCCTACCCCACACGTATGGGTTTGATGAAAAAAAAAATTTTTTGAAATTTTATGACGTATTAAAAAAAAACTACTTACTAGATCTCGTTCAATCAAACCAATTTTCGGTGGAAGTTTGCATGGCAATGTATATCATATATTTTTTTTAGATTTTTCATTCTGTTATTTTAGAAGTTACGGGGGGGGGGGGGGACACACACATTTTACCACTTTGGAAGTGTCTCTCGTGCAAACTATTCAGTTTAGAAAAAAATGATATTAGAAACCTCAATATCATTTTTAAAGACCTATTCATAAATACCCCACACGTATGGGTTTGATGAAAAAAGATTTTTCGAGTTTCAGTTCTAAGTATGGGGAACCCCCAAAATTTATTGTTTTTTTTTCTATGTTTGTGTAAAAATCCAAATGCGGTTCATAGAATACATCTACTTACCAAGTTTGAACAGTATAGCTCTTATAGTTTCGGAAAAAACTGGCGGTGACATAATCGGACAGACGGACATGACGAATCTATAAGGGTTCCGTTTTGCCTTTGGCTACGGAACCCTAAAAATCGCCCCCCTGAAGGTTTTAAATTTAGAATTGAATTAGTCATTGTTGAAGCGACATTGATTGGGTCCGAGGTATTCGAGGGAGTATACGGCTTCAAGAGCTCGCGAGGCGTGTTTTGACAGTAGCATACGAATAAAATTTAATTCCATATCCCAGGGTTCACATGCGGCTGGTCGCGCTGTGACTGCAACGCTGATCTTCTCCTGGACGAGGAGCTCATGCGCTGTGTAAAGGAAGAAGAGTGCCCAGAGCCGGGTTTACGGCGGCGTAAGTCCCGGCGACGGCTGCACTTGCCTGATGGCAGAGACAGCGAGGAAATGTTTAACTTCGGCTGATGATCCAATGCTTTTTTTTAAATATATGATTGTCAATAAAGTTATAATTTAAGGTATTACAGACAATATTTTAAAAATAACTTAATATATAAATTGTACCGATTTAGAGGAAATTTGGTATGGATTATGGACGTAGTTTATGGCCCGAGGAAGGGCATAAAATAGTTTTTAGTAGTTAGCAGACTACAACGCCCATCTTCTGGACGAGGAGCTCATGCGCTGGGTACGTGAAGACTGCCCGGAGCCGGAGGCGGCGTAAGCTGCTAAGGCTGCACTTGCCTGATGGGACAGCGAGGAACTGTTAACATCGGCTGATGATCCAATGCTTTTTTTAAGCCTCACCAGCATGCCGCACACGCCAGCTAAGCTACCGGTCACCTTCACCGCCGCCCCGAAACCTGGCCCCGCTCAAACGGTATCACCAGGCTAGGGGTCGTGGGGTTGGGTAATGATCGGTAGAGAAGAGCAGGCCTACACCAGCAGCACACGCCGTCCTCCAAAAGACGTGCAATTGATCTCCCCACATCGGTGGAGAGCGACCCGCCACAGCCGAAAGGCGGAAGCGGCCACTCATACCTCCCTTCCAGGGAGATTTCGAATGACATCCATCCATGCTTTTTAACTCCGGACGCAAAAAACGTATCGTTTGGCGAATTTAATATACATTTAATAGAAATAAAAAAAAAATTAAAAAATAAGGATATTATAAGTTTGACCGCTGCGTCTGTCGCACCGTAGCTCTTAAACGGGTAAACCTATTTGGATGCCGTTTTTTTTATTCGAAAGCAGGATTTCTAGCGGTGTTTCTCGTAACGTTTTAAAAAAATCGGTTCATCCGTTTTATTGCGTTGGGGACTATAATTTAGAAAATTTACTGTTTTGTACGTATTTATTACTTTAAGAGTTTCAATAAAAAAAGTTATGTTACGAGTATATTAGACAATGCTTTAAAAGACACTTATATGTATGCGCCTGCATGTTTCCGCCACGGCAGAAGATGTGGTGTGCTGAAAGTATTCCAGCTGCGATCACGGCATTACGTGCACTTCAGCTCGTTTGTGGTGCGCGTCCCGCGGCCGCTGCTGGAAACCATCGCGAGCGCGGACTTCTGGCCGAAAGGTGTGATATTTCGGCGGTCAGAACAGGTGGCGCAACCGAAAACTGCGTCGTCAAAATGATATTTATATTTTAAGATTTTTATTATTGCATATATGAGCCATAGTGGCCTGAAAATAAATGATATTTAATTTAATTTAATATGTAGCGACTTTATTGTTAATACCTAGGTAAATTTGTATACCGAGGGGTGGCTAACATCGGATGATCCAAGACATGATGTATTTGTGACATGTCAAGATCTTATGACCGAATATCGCCCTGTTCAATTACTTTATTTAAATATTCTTAGAAAAATACAATGTACCATCACCCACACTGTTAACTGTTCATCGGTGGACCTTAATACAAAAGGCCTACCGATGCACAGCTAAGAATGTTGCTGTTTGTGCCTTTGTCATTTTCGAGTCAGAATATAATTTTGGTTGAAAACGTATAATGTACCCAATAACTACATATTTGTATTTGCGATAAATAGAAATTTATTAATCGCAACATAGCTGTAAATAGGTAAACAGGACGGATTTGTAATAGATACTTAACACATTCACCGCTGAGCTACGGTCGTAGCCGATAATATATTTCCTGGTATGTAGAGGAAATGCTTCGTACAGGCAAAACGACAACGTGTCGTGATTCGCGCTGAATTGGTTGATGTAGCGTAGATAATACTGTAGATATTTTTGTTGTTAATAAAGTGATTTTGATAACGAATATAATATTTGTTTTAATTACTTCTAACTTTAAACCCATTGAGTAAATAGTTATTTGTGCAACAAGAGAGGAAAGTTGTTTTTTCTTGCGAGTGTTGATTTTGAGTCCCGAGTAAGCGAAAGATTCTATAATTGAATCACGAGCGAAGCGAGTGATTCTAAGTTAAAATCTTGAGCGCAGCGAGGGACTCAAAAACACGAGATGTAAAATAAGCAAAGTTATTCTCGTGTGACACATACAGCTTTTCACCTCAGTAGTGAGAACATATTAAAGGTTAAAAAAAATTCAACATCAAGTAAAGTTAACCACATTTATTTACATTCATGAATGAAAGGCATCATCATTATGACGAAAGCTTCTAGAAATATTCCTGTATTCATGGCTTTCACTAAATTAAAAAGCTACTTTGTCTCAACCCCTGGAGTGAGGAAAGTACGACTTTTGCCACTCCAGGGAGTGAGGAAAGTACGCTTGTTCGAGCTGCTGAGGTGAATAAAATATGATAGACGTCCTGCGTTATTTCTACGCACTATTTTGCTACACAGCGGAAAAACAATGTTACGGGCTACGACGTAGCACTCGTAGCACTTTTTTTTTATTCTACGCCGGTGGCAAACAAACTGCACATCGGGAAACTGAACCCGATTTGTTATGCTTGTGATCTGCGGCCCGATTTGAAGAATGGTTAAGACACGTTTAAGATCTTTAAAAGATCGATAACTAAACGACATGTCAAAATTGACGTCTATTTTGATTCCGCTGTGAACCCAATTAAGATAAAATAAATAATAAATAAATTCTTCGAATCGGGCCGCTGGTTTCGTTCAATACGACCTTGACTGTCGTCTCCGTAATTGGCGCGCATCTCACGCACGATATTCTCTTCATTTAGCATGCACCAATCAGTGTGAGTGATCTTCAAGGTCGTATCAAAATAAGATCAAAACCGCGCGTGACCTTGTTATCTGAGCCCCTAGTGTAAATTTATTCGATAGCGTGACGTGACGTACGCGTTTGCGTTTAGTCTCATTTTGTATGGGATTTAGAAACAGCGCGCCAAGCGGGAGCGGGAAACTCAAAATCCCATACAAAATGAGACTTAACGCAAAAGCGTACGCCACGTTTCGCTATCGAATAAAAATACTCTAGTGGTACTAAATCTCAGGGGTGTATTCAATCAGAAACATATGTAGCAATTTGATTTCCAAGCATAAATAGGTATGTATATAGCTAAGAATAGTAAAAATAATATTCTTAGACAAGACTTTCGTTTAAAAAACTGCACTTAAATGTATTTATCTGTTTAGGACTTATGTTGCCACAGACAGATAGTTATATAGATAAACAAATAATTAAAAATGACTTGTTAACGACTACTCTTTGTGACTGGGGTATTTTTTGCAGAATTATACATATATTCAATTTGCTACCTTCAATGTAATAATGTGTTTTTCGGCAAAAGCACCTACTAAGATATTTCGCGGAATAGTCTAGGAATTTGAAATTAAACAGAACTTTCGTAAATAATTCAATATGGCCAGGGTGCATGATAAGTGGGGCAGGTTGGTAAATAGTTAAGATAATGATTTGGCGGCCTGCCAGCAAACAGTCGGAAACTAGGCCACTTTAGTTTACTGCTAATACAACATATTACATGTATTTGAGTCGCAGATATAAAGGCAATTGTCACACTGTCATCGTCAAAATCTCATAAGCCAGGAACTGTCTGATGAGATTTTGGCGATGTCTCATTGTCTATAAGTTTTGGATTCAGCGAGAGAGACGGTCTCCGTTTAAGCTAGGGAAAAAATCCGTCAGTTTTCCTCTACGGGAAGCCAAATCAAACTTAAATTTTGACATCAAATGATGTCATTTTGTTGGCATTCGCCCTTACATCTCGTCCGCGTCCGCGTCCGTAGATACTATGTTGATGTCAAAATGTAATCTTGAATTGACCTTCGTCGATTTTCTCAACCGAATCCTTAATTGTAAAAAAATATTTGTTGATTAAATTTTTAGACAAGTTGTAAATTACGAGGCCAAGGTATTCGTATCGCGGGGTTTACAGTTCATAAAGACATTGGTTTAAAGTTACAAGTTGCAATTTTAATTACAATGCGTACAAGTTTATTTTTGAAATTACTTATTTGTACCATGTTTTAGCAAATAAATGATGATTACTTTTTTTTTAGTTAGCCTACTATAGTCTCCCACTGCTGGGCAAAGGTCTCCCCTCGTTTTCTTCACTCGACCCTGTCGTTGGCATTTTCCCACCATTTTGGATAGAATGCGTCCAAGTCGTCCCGCCATCTCCTTTTCGGTCTGCCTGCACCCCGTCCTGCACCGTCTATATGGTGTTCCGTGGGTCCCACTCAGTAAGCATTTTGGCCCACCTTTCCGGGTGCATGCGGCAGACATGTCCAGCCCCAGCCCTGGGCTGGACATGGATGATTATACTGAACTTTAAAAATAAACTATAAAAGCAGTTTATCCCCCGAAATATCCAATTGCAAAAACAAACAACGATACTTAGTAGACAGTGAACAAAAGAAGGAAGTTCATTCAACCATTTACAAACTTCTTATTCATCTGTTCTTTCGAACCACAGAAGGAATTAAACCTAAGCGCTGAGTGGGTGAAAAATGCAGCTGTCAATTGTAATTACCGTCTTATCATTTAGCTTTGTAGCCTGTATACCGAATTTGTACTTCGAATTGGTGGAAAAGAAAGTAGAGTGTTTAATGTATAACGGCACATGTGAGTAAAGATTTTTTTTTGTTTTTATGTGTCTCGATACTCAGCTGATATTGGTATCATTGTATCGTGAGTTCGATTTTCGCCCGAAATTGCGAATATTGAATTTTTCTATTATAAATAATAAAACAAATATTATACCTAGACTTCATTACCAAATTGACTAAGTCCCACAGTAAGCTCAATAAAGCTTGTGTTGTGGGTACTTAGACAACGATATAATATATAACTACTTACATACGAAAACACTCATGACTCAGGAACAAATAACCGTATTCATAACACAAATTAATGCCCTTACCAGGACTTGAACCCGGAACCATCGGCTTCATAGGCAGGGTCACTATTACCCACTAGGCCAGACAGGTCGTTAAACCTATTAGTTTGAAGAATATGGATTTCGTTAGTGTCTCCCGCTATTTACTTATTTTATAGAAAGGAATAATGATAGCTCCAGCGATATCCTTACCCCCCTCCCCCTAGTTCACTGGCTGGCTACGCTATTGGCTTCAGTTGCCAGCTGTTAGATACATATTATGAAGATATCGTCTCATAAAAGTACAAATTTTCCCCAGTGTGATCTCGTCGCTTGTATTCCCGCAACGCACTTTACACATAGCTAATAATGTAACTACTCGTTATCATTTTCAGGCGTAGACCATTGCCCAGAGCACATGTACCCAGTCCACAGCCGATGTCAGCCCACATACTCGCAGCAGACGTGCGACGAGCCCAGGTCGATGCCGTTAGGCATCATCTGCGACTGGTCGCGGTGTGACTGCGACCACCCCTTCGTTTTACACCTGTCGTCGGGTTATTGCTTTCTGCTTGAAGATTGTCCGTGATTGGGGGAAGCGTGTAAATATTACAGTTAGAATGTAAAGTAAAATATGTCTTTCCAGATTAGAACTTTAATTGTGATACCTACTATTTTGGGTTTTTTAGTGAGTCTTTTTGCATTAGTTATGAGACCAAGCAGGATACAAATTGGCATCAAAACAGTTGACTTGGTAGAACACACTCACTTGGGTGGTTGGCTTGGAAGCACAGCCAGCACTCCCGGAGCTCGGCCTTCGGCCTCGCTTTAAATTACTGGGGGTTGCACGCCTGGGAGTCCGGGTGAAGGCTCCGGGCCGAAGGGTGAAAGCTCGCCTTTCGGGCTCGCGAAGCACAGTTTTTATATTGGATTTTGATTTGTTCCTAACTATAACATTTGAAAAATCTTATTGTGCTTTCATTACAATACCTACGCATGTGCGCTATAAGTGCAACGCTGTACATCCATGACGCAACATTTGAGCTATGTAGAGGGAAAGGGTTTAGAGAAAACTAATTTTTTATCAAATAATAGATATATCTCAGTCTCTATATAGTCAATATATCTTTATCTTCCCCAGATAATAATCCAATAATTGTTACATATTTCACTTGTAAAATGAGGCACCGGGCAGGCAATCAGAATCAAGCGACGCTGAAGATATCTCGAATATATTGGGTTATCGGGAAAATTGTGTAATACCATGGTCTGGTGAATACGGAATCGGTTAAGTAATAAGTAAATCGTTTCCTTTAATATTTTACAGTAAGATACATCCCATCAAAAACATTTTCATGTAAAATGGTGCCAAGACAAGACACCATAAGGCTCGCACTGTCAAAAAGTTATGTGTACCCCTAGTGTACATTTAATCGATAGCGAAAAGTGACGTACGCGTTTGCGTGAACTCTCATTTTGTATGGGATTTAGAAACAGCGCGCTAAGCGGGACGTATTGGAAACTCAAAATCCCATACAAAATGACACTTAACGCAAACGCGTACATCACGTTTCGCTATCGAATAAATTTACACTAGGGTCTCAGATCTCTTGTACAGCCTAGCTTCTAACTCTACAAGCCCTAACTTCACAAACTCTACACCTTAGTCAAAATATATAGCTTGGCCGTTTCGCTACCGTCACATAGGCGTAAGGTGAAAAATGTATTATTATACAATAGTTATTAATTTTTTATTATACAATAGTTCTTGTAGTAACGAACGGTCAAATGGTAACGGCCAAGCCACACTTCAACTTATTGAACTTTTTTGTTGTTGGTGTACAGTCAGCGTCAAATACTTTGTAGCAACCAAAGTAGCCAAATAGTTCGGTACACCATATATTTAGTATGGTGTACCGAACTATTTGGCCACTTTGACTGCTACGAAGTATTTGACGCTGACTGTACTAATACTCGTACTATCCTACATACAAAATGTGCCTAATTATTTTCCATCGTATTTTCTCGGAAACGTACGAACGTGTCTTGCTATTTCAGTCAGTCTCGGTACAAAAAGTACTGAGATTGACTGAAGTTGCATAACGAACGATATCGAAAAAAACGAACGGATTGAGATTATGAGATTCATCTTATTATTGTGTTTGTCAAATCTGTCATTGGATTTAATTCGTGTAGCTACCGCTGACCTGGCGCTAGTTATGCACGCTTAATGCCGCGCCACGATACGATCCGACCGGACCGGTACAGACTGATACGTTCGTTTCGTCCATGCCATTTTATTTAAACTTAGTGTTAAGTATATTCGTCGTGTTTATTTTATGTTTCTTTCCTTTTTTCTGTTACCTTCCGTGATTATTTCGCAATCGATGGTCTCATCGGAAGATCAGCGCTGGAAGTCGCCAGCAACATGCTGAGATGAGGCCATTTCGTGACACTTTGCTCTCACTATGTTCTCTTTTATGTCTGTCTATTACTGTTTGTGTGTTTATGAATAAAACAAATTCTATTCTATTCTATTCTAAATACGAACGTTTCCAAGAAAATACGATGGAAAAAAACTAAGCACCATATACTTATATAATATATATATCTGTACCTATTACACCTTCATAACTATAAAATTACATAAATGATCGTGACGGTAAAAATTTAAATTCATGTCCAACATTAGCTATCAGCGGTTCAATATAACGCAGGTTTCTTTATTCACTGCATTATTCATTCAACGTGGTATCAGTGTTATTCCAATAGCTTAGCTTGCGAGTCGAAGGCTAAGCAACTCCGGAATCGATGTTTATGTACCATTGTCAACCGGGTTATAGTATATTCGCAACAAGTGGCGATAAATTAAAACTTAAAACACGACTGAAGGTACTGTTTTAAATCGACACAGGTTGCGAATTATACGAGTACCTATTCGGACGTGTATCGTACATCGTTTTACAGTACATATGGGTCTTTATATTTTCGATATATTAATCACGTAAGGTGCTAATTACAGCACTAATGCGGTAAAGTAGCACCACATGTACTGTAAAGTACCTATTTCTAAACCTTATTGCTACGAGATAAGGTCTACCCATAGTCAGTTAACACATTGAGTAGCGCTAGCGGGAACACGCTCGGCGAGTTCTGTTCGTACTTCGTAGTAGCTTTCTTCTACGAAGCGGGAAAACGCTGGGATCGGCTACGACCGTACCTCTACGAAAACGTTGGTAGCGAAAGTGGAAGGGTGATGGCGTTGGAAGAGTGCTCCTGTAGAATGATGATTCGGAGCGTGCATTACTAAGGCTCAAGGCTGCTTGGAAACATCTCTTCTCCGCTCCGCCTATGGCCCATTTCTGGAACGGTATTAGTCTAATATTATTAGTGTGTTGCCATGGTAACCCATACGACTTTACAGTTCGTGGACTAATATTATGAGTCTAATGTCGTTCGAGAAATGGGCTCCTGGATAGCTTCGTGTACTCGTGCCGTCCTTCCGCAGCAGAGAGGAGTCTATGTGGAGTAAATCATACTTTAATTAGTTGTTAAAAATAAGGAGGTTACGTTACATTGGCTCAGCAAAGAGTTTGACTCAGCGCGTTCGCGCAATTATTGCGCACACAGGAGAAATTGAGCGCGACGACGACATTCGTGATTCGGAATGAAACCATTTACTATGATTAGAAATTTCATCGTGATTTGCATTGATCAGCTGGTAAAATGCAACTATTTATTTTTCTTAATTATTCTTAATAGGGTTGTTTCCATCTACAAATCTTAGGGCAGAATTGTATCCCAATAAATTCTTTTGGATTATAAGAACATGTTAAACTACTTTGAGGGGACCTGTAATGACCATATTTTTGTAAATATTGAATTTAAAATATCTTTTGGCACACGTCACGTGACCAAACTCGAAACGTCTGAAGATTCTGATGACGTCACAACTCTCGGATTGACACTGTTGACGATAAACAACAAAAGATAAATGTCAGTGGACAGTTCGTATCTTCTACTTGCGTATGTACTTATGTGTGAAACCGTAAACTGTGACGTCACACAATTTTCAAAGAGCGTTTTGGGCGCGAAAGCATCTGTCAAAATATATTTTGTCAATTTAACATATTTAAAACCGTTTTTAGTATAAAAGTTGAATTTTAGGGCAACTTTTAGCTAATCTAGAACGTAATACAAGCGTTTCAAAAAATTGGAAACAACCCTATTAGAAAGGGGATGAAATCTGACACATAAATTCTACCTACCTTTTAGGTATTTTCCATTCATCTTCGATAATTCGGTTGGTGACTGACAACATGGTATTGCAATTTAAAAAGCATTTATACTAAGTATTTACATTATATGCCACCCATTACCTACTTATGTACCTAAAACACAATGCTTTTAGGCGTTTATAATTATAACGTTTCAAGGATAAAATCCCATAGGCTAGTACATTTTGATACAAGTACGCAAAATTATTTTGTTATTTTGTACAAGTCCCGAGCCAGTGAGTAGTTTTTTAACGAGCCTTTAAAAGATTTGATAGATTAAGATTACTAACATACAAAAATTAAAATTTGACATGTGTTTTTGAGGAATATTTAATAAGTAGGTTTGATTTATTTATTACCCGGTGTGGCGCTATCATTCTTACGTAGAAATAGCCCTAAACTAAACGGTAAACACACTGTAAGAACGTAATAAAAGTTCTGATAAACATGTCTTTCCGATAAACCGTAATCTAGGCAAGGAATCAAATCAAACTTGATACGCCGTTAACCAATCCAATCAGACGCCCTCATTCAGGCAACTATGTTATCTGTGAAACCCATCCCATGGCCTTGACACGAGCTCTTTTATCAACCATGTCAAGGGCGCCCATAACCAAGGCAGTTCCGGTATACATACCTCTGTCCTCGTCAACAATGTTACTGATAATTCTTAAACCTTATTATCATGGACATTAGGTCGAACTATGGTTAGTTAAGTGTTGCTGTGCCCACTGTGCTACCTGGCTAAAAACATTTGTCTCGATTATGAATCCAATAGTGTAACTAGCATAAGTTGATCTCTAGATTCATAACCGTTGTGTATCAGGGATTCATTTAATAACTGGATGGCGTGAGGCGATGTATTTGTTGCCAATAACTTAGGTTAGAAGGAATTTTGTTTAAGTTATTTGAAAGCTTTTACGCCATTTTGAAACACGCTAATGTATGAACTAGGGCACGGGACCTTTAGGTGCGTTTGTTGCGATCGTTAACGAGTTTGTGATTGTAATTGTTTTAATTAAGTTACATTTACTTTTATAGGGCAACAACGAAGCTGTTCGATTGGAACGATGTACAGTCGCCACTAGATATATCGGAGCGGCCCAGGTGTTCACAAATATCTGAACAAACCCTTATAATCAAGAAGTTAAAGTGAATGTTTAGATATTTTTGAGCACCTTATCCCCTCCGATATATCTGATGGCCAGTGTAAGAACCTAAATTTGTGAGAACTTAAGTACGTATACATAATGACACTAATTATGTCGTCAGTTCAATTCAGTCTTTTATAACTTAAAAAAAAGTATAGTAATTGTAAAACATTTGTCGCATCTATTACCGACCGCCTAAGTCTTAAAATAAAACTATTAAATTACTTTAGAAGAAAGTTTCATTTCAGGTCATTAGCGCTGTCCTATCTGCATTATTAATAGTCTTCTACCCAATAACTGGCAATACGTAATCCTTATTCCAAACACATAAGGTCCGCATAAGGTCTTTACTTCTCTAGGTGTAGTATATTTATAACTAGACCACCACACGAAATGTTACTGCGACTACGTGTCAGGTAACTGCCAACAATCATAAATGCTGGACGATAGTATATTCGACTCGCTACATTTCCACCATATGTCCAACACTTTTTTTATAGGTTTACACAGTAAGACCGAGTCACAAACTGTCATGCTGGCGAGTCGAATAGGCCCCTAATCCACATTTTGCGGTCATTTGGCAAAGTATATCATATTAAAGTAAAGGATTAACCCATTTATTACCGAGGTTGAGATACAGACATGTAACGACTAGTAAATTAGTCTCGACATTATAAACACCAAAAACTTCAATCACACAAAATAAATGCACACAATGTTTAAAGACGTAAACAAAACAAAGAAATAAATGCAGGTAGAGTTTATCGACAGCTACTTTCTTTGCGTAACGTTGTTTATCATGTCATCTTTGTACACTAAAAACTTCGCGTTCTTATATAACTACTATTTATTTTAACAGAGAATACCAAAAACTTACGTCTAGCATCAAACAAGATGTGTTTTGTTTACCTTTTTGCGTCACGTTACGCCGTCACAATCGAGTAAGTAACAACAACGAAATAAACAATGAAAATGAATGAACGCACTCACCCCGGTATAAAAGATCCATTCGTCTGCGTCAGATACTTATGTCTTTCGCGACTACTGACGTCCGTCCACATGGTTAAAGTTAAAGTTTGTGTTCACGCATTTCGTGACGTCGGCGGCGCGAGAGGGTTCCACCGTGACTGGCACCGGCCGGCCTATCGAATGAGAAAGGGCTGAATGCGCGCGCAAAAAAGGAAAACATCGTGTATTCCTAGATGTAGAGGTATAAATAAGATTATAGGGGTTTTTCGGTATGCGATAAAGCGTAGATGTGAAATAGTTAGGTTTCGTCAAGTGGGATAACCCTTCCAACGCATACGACTAAAAACGCAAAAGATATTCGCGTAGTTCCTAACACTAGGGACATATAACAGTTGGGGTAACATTAGACAAAAATAAACCAAATTATATGAACGGGGCTGACAGAAGTATACTTTTTACAATCTTTAAATCAGGATTTATCAGTCTTAGGGCCTGTTTCACAATGTCCAGGTAAAGTATTTGATAGCTTAATTAACAAAAAAAATTACTGCCAGATAAAACTTCCTACAAAACTTAGCACTTTATCTACCAAGAAACTTTGAAGATTGTGAAGCGTCAACGATGACTTTATTCGTCAGATAAGTGGCAAGTAGCTTATTCAGGACTTTACTTGGACATTATCGTGAGACAGGCCCTCGGGGTCAAGTTCTTCAACTATGTAGGTAGCTAGATGATTTCATAGTCAAATTTATTTTTTAAAAAGTAAAACCAACTTCAAACACAAAGGACGAAATAAAGTATTAAGTACTTATCCCGGCTTATATGCGCTATCAACTAATTCGTTTGAAGTCGTTGCCAAGCCAAATCATAAACGCGTCAACATGCTGTCAATCCGAATGCCAACCCTGGTGTTTCGGATTGACGGTTCGATAAGAAAGAAAGAAAGCTGTCCATTAGTTTCCTTGGGTATTATTAACCAGCATTGTAACTAATTGGCTTGGCACCGTATACTTCGTTTTATTTATCCCTTTTGAAGTCGGTTCGGGTCGGTAATATTTTAATTTTATTTTTGCATTTTTAGTTTTAAGTAAGTTTTTCTTACGAGTGATGCATCATTCTGCAAGACTGGTCCTTGTCTGCCCAAACTGTCATGTCACTAAGCATTTTTGCGTTTCGGGTACGTTCAAGTTCTGGATCTGAAGCCATCTAGATTTAGGAGTTGGACCTCATGGAACTCATTATTAGAACTAGACCTTAACACACATGTTAACACAAACGACCGCCGACACGTACATGAGGCGGGGACAGGTGGGAATGATACATATGAATGGACAAATGGGATAGTTATGGAACGAGATTCCGGTGTCCGTGAGGCCATCCCAATCTGAAGCATCACTCAAGGAGAGGCTTAAAAAATTGTGGCTTTCCGATACTTTGGTTACGACTTACTAGCTTCATTGAGTACTTCTACTTTTATAATATCCTTTACTTTTATGGTTTGAATTCATATCTATTAATAAAACGAAAAAAATTAAAAAAAAAATCACGTGAGGTTATGTGGAGGAGGGGGGATTTGCCAAGAAACTTATTTGATCACATCTAATAATACAGATAACCGTTAGAAACGGATGAGAACTTCAGGCATGTTGCCTAAGGGTAAAGTAATAAACCTTGTCCATAAGAAACGTGTGAATTGTAATAAAAATACAAAATTATATAAAAATATTTTAATTCAGCCATTTCCATGTCCACAATTTTATTTTCCATTAATGAATTCCTCCTGGTCTGCTTTTAATCTCAATCAAGAATAAATATGAGAATTCATTGTTACAAAAATATAATAATCTAATATAATACATCATTATTATTTACAATTTATAGATTATTTGCAATCCCTGGATAAACATTACCTGTATCCCCCTACGGCCAATAAATAAAAAAATATATTTGAAATGCTATTGCATAGGAAATAGGGTTAAATTTCAAATGCTTCTAAATCGACCGAAACAAAAATGCAAATTGTTCCAATGGTTTAAATGTAAGTACTACGCTTACCATCAGGGGGGCCGTATGCTTGTTTGCCACCGTCGTGGTATAAAAAAAATATAGGCCTTAGGAGGGTATAGCTAGCAAGTGACACAGCGCTTGGTACACATTTCAGAAAAAAACCTACGCGGGTATTTTTGTATGAGGGCTACCGTTTTAGTGCTCAATAGATGGCGCCACTGTTCACTAAGGTCCAAAGTACAGCTGTCAAAGTCATTGTTGTGGACGCGATATTGTTGTGTGTTGACGATTCTTATTGGGAGATATTTGTGTTATTTTATACCTAATCTATGTGAATATAACAATGTAACGGACTGTTCCTATTGGAGATTCATCGCCTTTTTATATATCGTTTTTATTTTTATTGTTCTTGAATTTTCGTAAATTTTGACATTGTTAATTTGTATTTTGGATTTTGTAAGTATTTACCTACTTACTGTTATTCTAATTGTATTGACAATCCTTATTGGAGCTATAATTTTATTTTATTAGTATATATATATATATATTGGCCACCACATCTATAGCAGATGATTGTTGCAGCGTCGGGTAAAATCAGGTGTTGCGGGGAGGTTGATTGCAACGTCTGCGATGACTGAAGAGTCCAATACCAGAGCGGCATCTTCTGCCACAGCAATCACAAACATGACGAGAGTCCAAGGGAGGAGGTCTAGCAGCGCGGAGTCTTTTCTGCCTAAGGTTCTCTAACCAGTCCTTGTCATGCTTGTCTACACCCGTTTTGAGATCTCGACGCCACTCTGGCCTCATTTCAGCCTGAGATTCCCAATTGTGAGGATGAATATCGAAGCAGATCAAGTCCCTCTTGCAGCAGTCCTTGAATCTAAGCTTAGGGCGTCCAACCGGCCTCCTAGCGTTTGCGATTTGGCCCAACATGACTTGACGTGGGAGTCTGGAAGCGTCCATTCTATGTACATGGCCAAGCCAGGTGAGCCTTCTTTGCTTTAGGATCGCTGTTATAGAGGAACAATGCGTTTTAGATAGCACAGTTTGATTGCTCATATGGTCCCTCCAAGTGACTCCCAATATGGATCTGAGGCAACGCATATGGAAAGCATTTAGTTTCCGCTCATGTTTGGCATATGTTGTAAGGGTCTCCGATGCGTATAGAAGAACACTTAAAACACAGGTCTGATACACAAGGACTTTGGTGTTAATAGACAGCTTTTCGTTTCTCCATACGCGTGAGTAAAGCTTTCCAAATGTCGTGGATGCTCTGCCAATACGAGTCTCCAGTTCCTTGTCATTTGATAACGCCGACGTTGTAGTAGAGCCGAGGTAGCAAAATAGGTCCACGACTTGAAGAGCAGAGTTGTTGAGCGTTATGGATGGAGGGCGAACAACACCTTGCGCCATGACAACGGTTTTCTTTGTGTTTACGCTCATTGAAAACTGACGACAAGCTTGTTCGAACCTTGTAACAAGTTCCTGCAGATCTTCCTCACTGTTAGCGACAAGTGCAGCATCATCAGCGTACAGGAGCTCACGGGTAAGTATTTCCAGACGATTCTTTTTGGATTTCAGTAGACTGATATTAAACAGCTTCCCGTCCTCTCTGGTATGTAGGTGTACTCCAACATCACAGTTCCCAAAAGCAGACATAAGTAGGGCAGAGAAAAATATTCCGAAAAGCGTTGGTGCCAGTACACATCCTTGCCTAACACCACGGTTAACAGAGAAGGTCGACGAAGAATCGCCATCGTAGACAACGGAACCACGCATATTATCATGAAAGACACGAATTAAGGATTATTTTATTAGTATTGTTATTATTTTCATTTTTATTTTATTTTGACGACCATGATAGAAATTCTTATATTTTTGACATCAATGCAAATTTATTATGTAATTGTCTTTCATGAAATAAATTATCTAATCTAAACTATTTATTTTTACTTCAAATCATATTTAATACATACCATAACACCATACCGTAATAGTACATTACGATACAAGTGCGAAAAATAGGAAATTTGAAACGAGTGGCGATAAATTAAAACACGACCGAAGGGAGTGTTTTAAATCGACACGAGTTATATCCGCATCGTAGTTCCAACGTAGAAGACGGATTAATCCGTCACAGACCACAGAGCAACATAGACCTAATTGCATATGCATAAAGTTCAATTTCAGTTTTGACACTTCAGTGACGTGGTGACTTTTAAAGTACTGACACTCATTGAGCCGTAACTCATATTTTCAATAAATAATCCAAGATATTACAAAAAGTTCACAAAATCATTATAAATGTAAAAAAAAACCACCCAGAAACGGTTGATATTTCGGAGGCCTCACGCTACACTAGCGCCTCTAGTGACGAATTCATACGCGGTAGCCCTCGTTGTATTGAAACAAGAGTTTTAACAGTTTAAAGGTTTGGTAGTTTATGTAGCGCGTGATAGGTGTCGCTGCGTCATTTGCGTTAACCCTGCTGTAATTTTGAAATTACCCGGCGATTGAAAATTATACCATATAATACAATAAATCACACAATTACGTTTTCAAAGTATTAACCTTTTCACCGCTATGCGAACTAAATATTGACAATTTCTGTGGCTTTTGGTGGATTTTTAAAGTAAAAATCTACTCCTATATTTGTTACACAACTTAGTTTTTTTTTTAATTAAGCCACTGATTAGCGAAGTTACCTACAAAAACAATTAATTCTGTTATAGGCCTCTTCTAAATACCCAATAATTTATTTCTAAGCATATGATTTGTCAGAGTATGAAACAGACCTTAGGATGGTACTCCACCTGTCTAATTTCTTTGTCCAATGCATCTCTCTCATTAAACAAAATGTGAGATGCAAATACAGGTACAATTCCGTCCTTAGACCCTTTCTGCCTGTGTAACGGGTCATTTTGGTCCATAACATAAGGACCCTTCTCTGATAGAAAGCCAAAATTATAAATAAAAATACTCCCTGATAATGAATTAACCCCTCGACTGCCACAGTCGGCTATAGCCGACATACAATACAATACAATACAAATATACTTTATTGCACACCTCAATACAGAAACAGTACAAATAATACAACACATAAAGAAGAGGTAAACAACAGGCGGTCTTATCGCTAAAAAGCGATCTCTTCCAGACAACCTTTAGGTAGCGGAATTAAAAAAAAAAAAAAAAATGTTATGTCAGTAGGTGTTCCAGATGCAATAAAAGAAGTCTAGCATAGTGACATAGTCAAAAGGTTACATTTTCATTGCCACTAACCGTGAAAAGGTTAAATGAAATAAAGTTATTATCACTAGTTTAACATGTACTTGCAATTTACAAAAAATGCATAGGACGTTTCAATAATACTAATACGAACACTATTATTGGCCATCGGTGGTCCTTATTTCTTATCTGTAAGGGTCACGAATCGTCAGTTGGGCCATTTTATTTAAAAATGTATGGCTTTATTCATAAATGTTTGTCAAATCTAAGAACTTTTTATAATCGTTTATCATTATACGTCATTTTGACATTTCTGTTTGATTGAAAGGGTCAAATTTTGACAGAAGTTTGTAAAACGTTGCTAAGTTTTATGAATTAGAGGGGTATACACTGCACATTTTTTTATTTCGGAAATTTTGTGTTATTTCTACTCAGAATCAAAAAACGTGTTCCAAGATCTTTGTTTCCATTTCGTTACCATTTTTCATAGACTTTGTATGACAGCAATGGAATGGATGGAACAAAGTGTATGGGCATTTTGTGACACTTGTATCACAATTTGGATCAAAAGTGCTAGTGATTCTGAGTAGGAATTATATAAAAATTCCCAAATTAGAATAAAAAGTGTAGTGTAAAATAAATAAAATGGCCCATTTAAGAGTGTACGATGGTACTTAGAAATATAAAATGTAGATAATTTAAAACACTGCCTCAACTCTTTGGTTCGTTCGGTGATTTGTTATCTGTGGCACTTAATTCCGGGAACAGCTCCATTATACATAGATCGAGAAGATTGTACACCAACTGTAACGAAAAAGGTAAGTTAAGTCAAAATGCTTGAATTTGATTCTTGGACCCTAATCTTATATCCTTCGTCTGGTGAACACAAACGATCAGCTACAGGCTTCGTCACAAAACAATATAGCGTTAAAATCTGCAACAGGCTTCGTCAACTTACTTATTCTAAAAGTATACAGGGCGCCCCGAGACTGGGACATCAAGGGAAAGTACCTTAAATATCGTAGTGTGAAGGTTGGAAACCTTCACAGTCTCTTGATAGATTGGCAACGTTTATTTGAATTCAGAACTATCGCCCTGCTGAAGGAATAAAGATCTGCAGGCGATTTCATTCGGAAAATGGCACGCATCTGAATTACTCGATAGTTGTATTGTGTTGTTTGAAGAAAAGATATATAAATATTATCAGAATTTACCAGGAGCGTTTATATTCCCCATTTCAGATAGACCGTACCCTTTTACAGTAGATAGGATATTTTGCTGAAATAAGACTTTGTTATTTTTCACCACACCAACTGGTAAAGGCCTTTTCGATTATGCAGAAACTAATCCCTGGTAATCAGATGCAAATTTTGAGTCGTTTCCTTATGTTAGCTGGTAGAATTGACTTTCAAATGATGATTTTGGATGATAAATACTTAATTACGTTCATTTGGATTTGATATGGGTTTTTTTATATAGTTATTATTATCCTCGCGTTGGTGTGGTGAAAAATATTGTGTTACACTCGGAGGCAAAGTTTGTTTAACCCTCGCGTCTTGAAACTTTTGCAACGCTCAAGATTCCACTTCTAGAACCACTCGCTACGCTCGTGGTACAATTTTGGAATCTTTCGCTTGTTCGGGTATCAATATTAGCACGAGCGGTTAAACATCTACTTTTCCCCCCTGTAAAACAAATAACTATTTAAAAGTCAGTAATTCTGCATTCAACCTTTTGAACGTCACGCCTATCGCACGCGGCGCGTAATCGTGAACCTCGTCGGTACGCATGAAGGTCGATATTGGGTTGGAGCCGCGCGCGTCATATGACGTCTTTAAATAAAAATAAATAATAAATAAATATTATAGGGCATTATTACACAAATTGACTAAGTCCCACAGTAAGCTCAATAAGGCTTGTATTGAGGGTACTTAGACAGCGATATATATAATATATAAATATTTATAAATACTTAAATAGATAGAAAACACCCATGACTCAGGAACAAATATCCATGCTCATCACACGAATAAGTGCCCTTACCAGGATTTGAACCCGGGACCATCAGCTTCGTAGGCAGGGTCACTATCAACTAGGCCAAACCGGTCGTCTTTGGCGGTCAAAAGGTTTATTTATTTATTTTTTTATTTTATTGTTTTTAAGGGATAAAAAACAACTATACAAATACAATCTACAGATGGTGTCGCATTATAAGTGTTGTTTTTATGTACAGCCAACAACGTTATCCACAAGTTACTTATACACATAAAGTTGAAGAAGGTAGGACAGATATACAAAGAATAGATATAAAGGTTAAAGATTTTCTAAGAATTATTTGCTTCATTCTTTCTTCTTCAAGAATTATTCTGGGAATCGAACCGAAAGAGCATGAGAAATGGAAACAAGTGACCTGTTTGTTCAGGTGCGGGCGCTGCAGCAGGTCGAACGCGTTATCCAGCGCGCGCGCGGCGCCGGCGCCCGGCGCGCCCGCGGCGGCGGCGGCGGCCGGACCCGCGCGGCGCAGCTGCCCGCGCGCCGTGAGACGCTGCTTGGCTGCTGCCACTCGCGGGGGGATGGATTTCTTGCCGAATAATATGTCTAAGGACAAATGTAACAATATAATTTTTCTTACTCCTCTACTGTTATCTGTCATTTATACATTCAAAGTACCAAAGGTGGAGATAAGGAACGAAATCTCCATGTACCAAAAAGTGTCATCAAATTTTTTTTTAAATAGGTGGCGCTACAATACCTAGAGTACTTGAACAAAAAAATCAAATCATAGACAGCGCAATTCACTCCGTCAATAACGCCTAGGTTCTTAGCTACTCTAGCGCTACTCTGGGGAGATTTGGAACTATTATTTATAGCTGACAGCTGGACACTGAGACGACCACACCCATATGGCAAATTTCATCGATATCGTTAGAATCGTTTCCGAGATCCCCGAAATATATAAGTATACAAGAATTGCTCATTTAAAGGTATACAATTTACTAAGAATGATGAAACTGATGACCGTAAAATTTCTAATTCACACTTGCATAATCGTAGCAAAACTTAAACTCATAATAATATGACCTCAATCGTCAGAGGTATCACTCACCGTGCCCCAGCCTGATGAGATGCGCCAGCCGCCGCTCGCACAGGCTGCGGGCGAGCGTGTTGGTGAGCCAGCGCTCGAAGGCGTCGTCCACGGCGCGGCGCACGGCGGCCACCGCCCCGCCGACCACGTGCGCCAGCCAGTAAGGTATCACTCACCGTGCCCCAGCCTGATGAGATGCGCCAGCCGCCGCTCGCACAGGCTGCGGGCGAGCGTGTTGGTGAGCCAGCGCTCGAAGGCGTCGTCCACGGCGCGGCGCACGGCGGCCACCGCCCCGCCGACCACGTGCGCCAGCCAGTAAGGTATCACTCACCGTGCCCCAGCCTGATGAGATGCGCCAGCCGCCGCTCGCACAGGCTGCGGGCGAGCGTGTTGGTGAGCCAGCGCTCGAAGGCGTCGTCCACGGCGCGGCGCACGGCGGCCACCGCCCCGCCGGCCACGTGCGCCAGCCAGTAAGGTATCACTCACCGTGCCCCAGCCTGATGAGATGCGCCAGCCGCCGCTCGCACAGGCTGCGGGCGAGCGTGTTGGTGAGCCAGCGCTCGAAGGCGTCGTCCACGGCGCGGCGCACGGCGGCCACCGCCCCGCCGGCCACGTGCGCCAGCCAGTAAGGTATCACTCACCGTGCCCCAGCCTGATGAGATGCGCCAGCCGCCGCTCGCACAGGCTGCGGGCGAGCGTGTTGGTGAGCCAGCGCTCGAAGGCGTCGTCCACGGCGCGGCGCACGGCGGCCACCGCCCCGCCGGCCACGTGCGCCAGCCAGTAAGGTATCACTCACCGTGCCCCAGCCTGATGAGATGCGCCAGCCGCCGCTCGCACAGGCTGCGGGCGAGCGTGTTGGTGAGCCAGCGCTCGAAGGCGTCGTCCACGGCGCGGCGCACGGCGGCCACCGCCCCGCCGGCCACGTGCGCCAGCCAGTAAGGTATCACTCACCGTGCCCCAGCCTGATGAGATGCGCCAGCCGCCGCTCGCACAGGCTGCGGGCGAGCGTGTTGGTGAGCCAGCGCTCGAAGGCGTCGTCCACGGCGCGGCGCACGGCGGCCACCGCCCCGCCGACCACGTGCGCGACCCAGCCGCGTGCGTGGACCACTTTTATTACTGAAATAACATTAAATGTACATTAGTATTACTAAAAAATATATATATTTGTAGTTGTGGGTAACGGGAATTGACTCCAAAGGAAACAACTAATCACTTTCACAGCTGTATTAAAACAAGCGGTACATAGTCTCAAGCACAAGCGGAAGAAAGAAAATGTAAACACTACGTAAACGTAAGCGATAAGCGAGCGCGGGCGCAGCGCGGAGCGGCATGCATTCGCCGTCAGGTCGAGTGTCTGACTGGCGTGGCGGCGTGGCGGGCGGCGCGGCCAGTGCGGCCGCGCACCTCGTCGAGCCGGTTTCCTGGTGTGACGTCACGGCTGCGGGTCCACCGCGGCGGAGATTGGATTTGTATCTATGTACGTGTTTATTTATGTATATATTGCATGTGCATTATTATAGTGAATTTTTATGTATTTATTTGTGCATTTATATTTATATATGTAAGTGATTTATATATTTAGTTATGTTTACTATGTAAGTAGGTATATATGTAATATTTATGTATATAAGTAATATGTATATATAAGTATATAGATGGGTGGCATTGCCACATCAGTCCCCCCCAGAGACCGTCTCACGGGCGATAATAATCTGGGAAGGTTACCCGTCGGCCTGATCTGGTATGCTTTATTATTTTTCCTTTCTGTGGTTCTTTTTCATTTACAGTTCTCTTTTCTTTCACAGGCTTCGGCGTATTCTCTCTTTCAGGATTTCTTTCTCTTTCAGGTTGAGTTCCAGTACCAGACGTCGGCTCAGCTAACAGGTAAGCTGGTTTTAAGCGATCGATGGTTACGGTGTTGGTCTTTCCGTTCACCCGTATTTTGAAAACCTTCTCTCCTCTTTCCAGAACTGCGTGTGGTCCTGTGTAAGCTGGTTTTAGCGCGCCACGCACAGCGTCTTCCCTTAAGAAAACGTGGGTGGATGATGCTAAGTCTTTGAATATAAACGTCTTCTTCTGACCATGCCTAGAAGTAGGCACAGGTTGAAGTTTATGGGTTATATTCTTCAGGCGTGCAGTGAAGTCGGTGAGGTCGGTTGTGGTGTCGGTACTGGGCTGGAAAAATTCCCCAGGCAGTCGGAGCGGTTCGCCGTATACCAGCTCTGCAGAAGAAGCTTGCAGCTCTTCCTTAAAAGCGCTCCTTACTCCCATCAGGACCAATGGTAAGGCTTCTGTCCAGCTTTCTTGAGCATGACATATGATTGCTGTTTTCAACTGCCTATGGAATCTCTCTAAAATTCCATTGCAGGCAGGATGGTATGCAGTTGTGCGTCGATGCTTGTAACCGATGATCTTCGCCAAATAATTAAATAGAGCTGATTCGAATTGTGCTCCTCGATCCGTCACTATATCTATAGGGCAACCGAATCTGGAGATCCACGTAGTGAGCAGTGATTTCGCCACTGTTTCTGCAGTTATATCCATCATTGGTATCGCCTCCGGCCATCGAGTAAAGCGGTCGATAGCAGTGAGGCAGTAACGAAACCCTTGAGAAGGAGGCAGCGGTCCTACTATGTCAATATGCACATGGGTAAACCTAGCTTTAGGTAACTGGTACGTACCCAAAGGTGCTTGAACATGCCTTGTTAAATAACATTTTTGTTGTTGTTTACAATATTAGTACGACAGCAGCGAAATTAGAAGATTTTCGAGGTAGTCCTTCAAACACGCGATGAATAAAATATTGTTTTGCATTTATTAAATGACTGACAAAAGTTAAAACAATATATTTTTGGTATGTTAACATAAAGAAATTGTTTCCCAATTCTTATACTACTTCAATTTCGTATGAAGATAGTTTGAGTCCCGGGACAGGACATAGGATGAATTTCATGTTCTTAACCCAGAAAGTAATATCCAACCCAGTAACCCAGAGAGCGCTGGTGGCCTAGTGGTAAGCGCGTGCAACTTTCAATCCGGAGGTCGCAGGTTCAAACCCCGGCTCGTACCAATGAGTTTTTCGGAACTTATGTACGAAATATTATTTGATATTTACCAGTCGCTTTTCGGTGAAGGAAAACATCGTGAGGAAAAACCGGACTAATCCCAATAAGGCCTAGTTTACCCTCTGGGTAAAATCCAAATCGCTGTTGACTACATCATTTCGCAAGAACGTGTGCCAACATGAGGTAATATACAATACGGAGCATACTCACATAAATACATAAGACACTGCGTGAATCCCTTGACTTTGTCTTGATAGCTGCCATCGATGATTTCCCCGCTGGGTTCCACATCGAAATTGTTGCCAAATACTGATTCTCTGATGTCGCGGCGACGCGGCCGTTTGTTAACGTCTTCGCTCACTTCTTGAGCCTCTTCTACGCCCGCACCTTGCTTTCTAAAAAAATTGTCGTAGATTACGTGTAGGTAATATTGGGATTTTATTATCCTCAAGTTTAATCGGCGTTATGAAGAACCTATGAAAAAAATATATATATACAAAATACATAAAAACACCGTTTTCTTACAATGCGGCTTTTTTAGTGATCATAAAAAAATTTGGATTGAATTAAATCAAACAAAGAAATAACAAAAAGGCCGTTTTCGCCGCCGACTATATCGCATTCAAAATGTATAAATCCCAAAACTTCGTACACTCAGTGGAAAAATAAGGTTTTCTAAGACTAATTTCGCGTAGCAGTATATAATCCGCACGGTAGCAGCCCTGAATAACCCATTTCAAATATCCAACCTGTATTCAAATAATCGGTCCCGAACCTAGATCAACTTAGCGTAGCTAAATACTCACAGCGCTTGATATCGCTCCAAATCAGCAGACAGTAAATAGTTCCTTAAGAATGACTCCAAATGTTGTCCTTTCTCCTTTCTCAGCCGATGGGTAACCGCCGTGACCATATTCCCGATATCAGGTCCGTTGAGGGCAGCCGCGGCCGCCGCGAGAGCGAAGTCGGGGCACGAGAGGAACAGCCGGAGCAGTGCGGAGCTCTGGAGCAGGGGCGCTTCTAGTGCACGCTGGAGGAAGTCTTCGTATTTGTAGCGAAGCGTTTCCAATGGGCTGTTGTCTCTGGAAATGTGAGATGAGAAATAAATGATCAGACAAACACGTGTGTTTTAGCAGTTTTTTAGTTTAGGCTCCGTGCCTCAAAAGGAAAAAACGGAACCCTTACAGAATCACTTTTTTGTCCGTCCGTCCGTCTGGTAAAAGACCCTTTATCTCGGGTAAAAGTGGGGGTATCGAGTTGTAATTAAAACCATATACTCAGATCTACACTCACTTGAACCTGTGCAAAAATCAAACTTATAAGTTGGCGTTAAAAAAAGATACGTCCGTTTATGACGCAAAAAACGTGTATTTCGACACTCTCAAGGGATTAAAAATGTATAGGGTAGGTACTTCCCGTTCACCTAGAACTATGAAATTTGGCCAAGTAATATCGTGGGCACACTACAGGGTAAAATCTGAAAACAATAAATATATATAAAAAAATAAGTTAAATTTATACGAAGCCGGTGTATGAGTCAGACTCGCACTTGTCCGATTTTTTTATTTCCATCCTACCTGTAACCACGGGCGTCTTACTCAGTTTTATCTATGACTCTGTTGTAAGATTCAATAATGAAAAATTTAACAATGGCGGGGTGTTTACGGACGGATCGAGTTTTATTTGGCATTAAAAAATATAAGAGAACTTAATTCATGGAATTTAGGCAGTGGTAATTACGTCCTGGAAGGCACCTACAGGTCTTGCAGCAGTGGAACTCGAGCAGCTTGCTCCGCAGCAGGTGAAAGTCGAGGTCCAGGGGCTCTGCCTCCAGTACACAGTGCTACATTACCTCCTGGAAGGCAGCTGTAGGTCTTGCAGCAGACGCTCGCCGTGGAACTCGAGCAGCTTGCTCCGCAGCAGGTGGAAGTCCAGGTCCAGGGGGTTCTGCCTCCAGTAAACAGTGCTACAGGACCTCCTGGAAGGCAGCTGTAGGTCTTGCAGCAGGCGCTCGCCGTGGAACTCGAGCAGCTTGCACCGTAGTAGGTAGAAATCCAGGTCCAGGGTTTTGCCTCCAGTACACAGTGATACAGTACCTCCTGGAAGGCAGCTGCAGGTCTTGCAGCAGGCGCTAGCCGGGGAACTCGAGCAGCTTGCTCCGTAGCAGGTAAAAATCCAGGTCCAGGGGTTCTGCCTCCAGTACACAGTGATACAGTACCTCCTGGAAGGCAGCTGCAGGTCTTGCAGCAGGCGCTCGCCGTGGAACTCGAGCAGCTTGCTCCGCAGCAGGTGGAAGTCGTGCTCGCTTCTCTCTACAGTCCAGGCGCGGGGCTCGGCGCCGCGCTCCACGCAGTACACGCAGAGGGTGAACACGCGCACGGTGCCGGTGCGGGGAGGGGCTTGCTGGAAGATAGATTTTGTGATACACTGAGCCCACTCTGTTAATGTGTATTAAATGAACTTCAGTAAAAGCGAATAACCAAATCCTATTGGGCGTCGTCGTTGGTTAGGGCTCTCTAATTATATGCTAATGATACGACTACATTACACATTATTTTAAATATAGAAAATGAAACAGAAAAACGAATCCAACCAGGGAACAAATTACTTTTTTTATGAAATATTTTTGATTTGTGTTTTTATAAGTAGTCATATTACTATAAATAAATTATATTACTGAAATTAGTATCATACACTAAAGAAAAAGTGACCAAGTGCCGCTCCCGGTCGGGTAACCGGCGGTGAAAAAAGAATTCTCTAAACACTCACTGATAACTTTTTACCAAATATGAACGGCAATCATTAAAAAAGTGGAATTCTAATAAAGCCCAGCTTCTGGTCCAGCCTTGCTGTGAGAGTATTTTATACGATCGTGATATAATGGAGAGCTTTTCAGTCGAGTACCGTGTTTAGGTCCCCAAGCTTGCTGAGTGGCCTAAGTAACGTACGAGATTAAAAAGCTTGATTATATCACTATTGTATACAATATTTTTTCTACGATTCAACTAAAATAGTACTTTTTCTACTATACACCTTAATTAATTAAACAAAATTAGGTAATATCTCAGTAGATAGAAGGATTTCTCATTAAAGTATCTTTTTCATTAAATTTTTTTTTTTTTTTTTTTTTTTATAAATAGAAGCTCGTCGATGTATTTTTTCAATCCTTGGTTTTGTCCTCTTGACCGCGGCGATACGTGAATGGTCGAATTCATTATAGTTCCCTAAAGCGTTTTGTAATGAAGTCATTATAATCGAGTCAGGGGTCTAAAGTAAAAATTATGCAACTATGATTTGGTATACGAAGTCTTAATTCAACCATTAAAGCCACGCTCATGTCCTTTATTTAAACTTTATTGCACAAAAGAAAACTTATCGTACAAAAGGCGGACTTAATGCCAAAAGGCATTCTCTACCAGTCAACCTTAAGGTAAAGCAGAGAGATTGTGGGCGGTGCAATAAGCTAATAAACTACTACTACTAACAAAATAACACAAAAAAGCTTACCTAAGATTCAACACATTATATGTACAACACGCACCATTCTGATGTCGATGCTGGTCAGCACGACCTTGTAGGTGACAAGGTCGTCATCCAGCTCGTCGGCGAGGTGCTCCAGGCACGCCAGCAGGGCGCCGTCGTCGGCGTCCTCGTTGCCGCAGTGCTCCAGCACCAGGCCCGAGCTGGGCGCGCGCGGGGGGCCTCTAGCGCGGACCGCCGCTGCCCTGGATATACTAATACAGTTAAACCAAGATAAGTTGCCAGCGATTTGAACAGCCCAGAGAGTGCAAGTGTTATTTTAAACGTCAAACTTCTATGACATTATGACGTTTACTTAACACTTGCACAGGCTGACCTATCAAAATAGCTTGCAACTTAGCTTGTTCCGACTCTACAAGTATTTGAAAGCCCGTTTATGATTCGTAGATGATTTTCAGTTTGATTTTATATCTTTATCTACACACATATCATAAACCCTCTATGATGCCTTCAAAATCCGTAAATAATGACCAACATTACGATAAACTGTGTTGTTACAACAAATTTCTTATCTGTGATAATGTAGTTATAGCTTCATAACTACGTCAAAATCGATTTGGTTATGAATTCAAATTTGGAACATCTCTAAAAATAAAAGCAATTCGATTTGACCTCTATTCTAATATCAGTCGAGATGCCTGTTTGTTCGAAATGAAATGTACAATTTTGACATATCTCGCGTGTTAGTTTGTATCGAATGATACGGAAATAGGCCCCAGACTCTAGTTTGTCTCTGAATTAAAAAAAAACTAAATGCGTGAAAAAAGTTTTCATTTACCGCCATATGACGTACAGTTTATCGTTTCATTAGTTTTAAGTATAAAATGAATATGTTTTGTTGTTTTTAAGGTAACTATAGCAAAAATTTCGTGTAAAATAAGCGATAACAAATATTTCGGTGACGCCACCACATATCCGCGAGTTCCGCCAAGAGAGCAACGATTTGGCAACGATGCCCTAACGGAGGCTGTAATTTGGGTTAGTGAGTATTTCATAGAAAGATTATAATATTTGTGTAGATAAAATAGTTTATGTAACTGTACATAATTAGACATTAAAACACTCGTGTGATCTTTTTACGAGTAAGAAACTCACTTCGTTCGTTTCTTAGACCCACACTCGTATATTTTAATGCCTTTTATTATGTAGCAGTCACATAAACTACTATTACACAAACAAAAAGTCAATACAGTACAGTACCCGGCGTTAAATATTGCACATCGGTGTTTACGAGGGCTGCTATTTATATATCCAGAAACCGGAATTACAATCTTCTTAAATAGTACATTTTATTGAAAAATAAATTGTATGACAACTATACACATAAAAGCAATATTTCAGGGTCAAAATGGCAATTTCCTTGATCTTCCATACATTTAGGACAGACTTATATGATGTGACGTCACATCACATTATCATTTTGTTAGAGGCGTTTCAATCGTCAAGTGCGAGCGTCACACTTTAACTCTCATTTCTGACCTTTGTGTTGCTTAAATGCCATGACTCCTATATAGACATTTGATCCTCAGGAAAATCAAGATCGTTTGACATTATTTACAAAAAACTCTCAAGTAACCAATTAAAGGTAAACACAGCATGCAAAAGAAAAACAATTTCTTACTTAACATAAAGTGAAAGTTACAGGTTAAATAACAAAAATAAATTAAACTTGTCTATACTATAGATTAATATTCAATAATTTTCGGAACATGAGCAATGAGTTAGAATAAATATCGCAGCAGTGGCTAAGTTTGTTGTAAACTGCATAGTCGTGGAATGGGTGAATTAGCGCCTAAGACGGTTTTCCTAAATACCGGAGACAAAACGTCTCTTGTGTTCCTAGGATATCTATATGGGACTCTAAATCTAATTCTGCGCAAAAATTGTGGACAATCTATATAATTATTTAAAAGTTTATATAAAAATTGAAGATCAAACAAGTCTCTTCGTTTATCAAGAGTATTAATTTGGAAGTGTTGTAATCTTACTGAATAAGATGTATATTTGCTAGCTAGATGATAAGATATATGCCAAAGAAACTAATTTTGAAGTTTTACAACAATAGAAGTTGATAAGCGATAATTATAAAAAAAAAAACATTAGTCTTAGGGCTAATTGCACCAAACACAATTGTCTTCTGTCACCAGAGTGCAGCTCTAGCGCAAATCCTAAACCATAGAGTAACTTGTATTTTTGTTATATTCTATATTAATATTATATTCTCTAACAATTTTTGTAATATTTCATGTATTTCACTCACCTCTTGTTTTGTTTCTGATAGCCTGTGGGTATTCTTGATCCAATCAATATTTTGTAATACTGCAACAAAATAATACATTTCGTTTAATGTGTCCACTGATCAGCAAATAGGTGATTTATAAAGATATGCTGTTGTTTTCGCCTTTTGGTATCTCATGGATATACAGAAGGAACCCTCTTTTGTGCGTGGTGCGATTTCGATACTCAATCAGTTTTCATTCGCATTTTCATGAAAGGGAGTAAAAGCCTCGTCACACTTTGCAGCCGTTTCCCGAGTTTAGTCCACAAAACTATTTGTCGCGCCATATTTGGCCATATTTGTTCCTGAGTCATGGGTGTTTTCTATGTATTTAAGTATTTATAAATATGTATATATTATACATATCGTTGTCTAAGTACCCTCAACTCAAGCCATATTGAGCTTACTGTGGGACTTAGTCAATTTGTGTAATAATGTCCTATAATATTTATATTTGGCAATGTCATTCGCTACATAGACAGCCTATCGATAGATGAGTACTGATGTTTTGTCTCACCTCCTCACTGTGTAAGAAACGGGGCAGCAGCACGTTCTCAAGCATGGCTTGCACTTCGTTTGCCGCCGTGAATATTTCCGGGCATGTTTGTAATCTGCACAAGATAAAACATTGTAATTAAGCTTAGATTAAATTTAAACGTGGAAAAATTACTGTCTTGTGTAAGACTGCGATTAAATATTTTGCGGTTTCAGAACCGTAAAAAGTATAACGTACGGCATGCTTCATAAGCGAGCACATTTTAAAGACTGAAACCGCAAGAAATTAATCGCAGTGCGTTTTAAGCCTGTACTATGCATCTTTAGGCATTTAAATAAAAGTAAACAATTTGGAAATTTTCGGGTAGTTAACCAACCAAATACAAAACCGCCTGGATCTGTCACTGAACGACCTGACTTTAACCTACATTATTTGATCATGTAATGCTTTCATCTACCCTCAACTGGCTTAAGGAGCCATTTGAGGGTAGATTTTGTTTACTTTATGTAAACGGCCAAGCCATATATTTTGACTAAGTTAGAAGCTTGGCTCTACAAACGATCTGATAACTTTTTTACAGTGCGAGCCTCATGGTTTCGTCTTGGCAACATTTTACATATAAATGTTTTTGTTGGGATACATGTTACCACTTAAGGTCTCCATTATCTAGGTAGGCTACGATGACTGCTTACCATCAAGCGGGCCGTATGCTTGTTTGCCACTAACGTCTTATAAAAAAAATATAACGCTCTATCTTAGTTTCTTATATGTTACCTCTTAAGGTCACCATTATGTATGACGCTTGTGTTACCGCGACGGGCAAGTAACTCTGCCGCTTCGCGGAATAATGTTGCTTGTTCTTGTTCGCTCGGCTTGAGGTTCGGATCTAGCAGCTTGGTTTGAAACAGTTCTGGGGACAAAATAATTGCCTATCAATTTATGGTCGGTTGGACCAAACCGTCTGTTACCGTTATAGCGTTCGAAAAATTTCATTGTATGGGAAGTTTCATAATTGACTGCTGAGTGACGTTGATAGGTACGCTAAATGTGTTTGGTGCAACTTGCCCTTAAGACTTAACGGAACAGGCCTTATAATACAAAACTATTACAGCCATTTTTGACCACTTCCACAAAAACGCATGTAACTCGGAAACAAAAGGTCGTGAAATGGTACCTTTCACTGAACACTCCCACATATTTGAATCGGATATATCTCCTGCATGTGTTAAAATTGAAAGTGTTCCAATATTTATTTATTTAAGGTTTTCCAACAGGTATAATACAAATATAATTGGACTCAAATAATAATCACAAAAATCATACCGGAGTATTCACCCAATTAAAATAATTTCTATATAATTAACAAACATATTAATTTTATTAGTTAATGTTTACAAATATGTATCCAATTTGATTATTGTATGTATTTTTCACTTTTCATGCATTGAAAGTGGGTCGTTGTAGGTTACCAGAGCTCAACGAGGGGGGTGGGGATTTGGGGTCGGCAACGCGCATGTAACTTCTCTAGAGTTGCAGGCGTACATATACGCTACGGAGACTGCTTACCATCAGGCGGGCCGTATGCTTGTTTGTCACCGACGTAGTATTTAAAAAAAAGTTCTCAAAAGTGTGCAGAAAATGATTTGTTTTTGCTCTAAAAAACTGTAATTTCTAATTACATAGTTTCATAGTTTGGCCTAGTGGGTAGTGACCCCGCCTACGAAGCCGATGGTCCCGGGTTCAAATCCTGGTAAGGGCATATATTCGTGTGATGAGCATGGATATTTGTTCCCGAGTCATGGGTATTTTCTATGTATTTAAGTATTTATATATTATATATATCGTTGTCTAAGTACCCTCAACACAAGCCTTATTGAGCTTACTGTGGGACTTAGTCAATTTGTGTAATAATGTCCTATAATATTTATTTATTATTTATTTATTTATAGTTGACGGCTGAGTGACGTTGATAGGTACGCTGTAAAACTGGCCCTTATTGTCTCCTTAGAAATAATCGACTCGATCGAATTGGAATCGATATCGGCTCTGATGCTTACTGTATCAATATAAGTTCTAGTTTGATACCGTTTACAAACTACAAAATCTCACTAGAAATACAGGATGAAATTGTTAAGGGGTGGATATACAGGGTGTAATCGTTAAGTGTGGCCAGGCCATAATTCCGTAAATATAACAGATATTAGAAAACTTCCAACTGATATCGAAAGTGCGTTACCCAATGAGTAAAATTACATTAAAAACTTTTTTTGAATAGATGAAGTAATATTAAAAATACTAAGTTAAAACACTCCCATACATTTAGTATGACGACTTACAGCCTCAAAGAATGTCGGGTGTCGTAAGAGATAAAACTGTTTGAGATTCGTTATTTGTACGAATACATTGTAATAAAATAATAAAACTACCGTTTATGAAATAATTACTCTAACATTTATTTTGAAATGAATAATTATTTTATTTACAACAGTTGCTCGATGTGACGTCCTTCTTGTGCGATACATACACGGGCCCTCCTAACTGTTTCTAAATGATGAAGAAAAGATAATTAATTGATATGGAGTAAGTGGTTAACATAAGAAAATTCATGAATCATTTGATAACGGTGAAATGCCTCGGCCGTATAAACTAGTAAGTATTTGAATGAACGGCTTACCTACTAAATGTATGGAAGGGTTTGAAGTTTATATTTGGGATATTTCTGCTTTTATTTAAAAAAAGTGATGAATGTAATTTTACTCATTGGGTAACGCACTTTCGATATCAGTTGGAAGTTTTCTGATATCTGATATATTTACGGAATTATGGCCTGGCCACACTTAACGATTACACCCTGTATATGTGTCATACTGAAAGAGAAAAAAACAGCTGTTCCGTAGAAAACATTGAGACGGCAGTTTTTTTCTCGATTTCGGCGTCGGCCCCATAGTACTCGTAAAAGTTGTTCAGTATGACCTACGTATCCACCCCTCAGCGTCTGTTCAAACATAACAATTTCAACCTGTATTTTTGCTTTAATAGAAACAAAATTGCTATAATTTAAGTTAATGCTTACGAAAAACTGAAAAGATAATACCTAAATATACATACACCTCTTCAAGTTGGCAAGACAAAAAATACAAAACTAATGTAAATGCCACAGATGCTTTAAAAAACCTTGACATATCAATATCATAAATGCCAAGTTACAGACACCGCCTCATATCGACCAGCGCCGTGAGAAATGCATTGTTCGTGTCCAAGGACGTGTATTGATAGTCTTAATTTAATGGCATTTTATGAGGCTCCATTTTTTATTTAAATGTATTAATGAAAAATAAGAACATAAAGATGGCAATCATTTAGTATCATAGATATAAAAAGTTGTCACTAAGAATTATGACTTGATTCCTTTTTAGGGTTCCGTAGGCAAATGGCAAAAAACGGAACCCTTATAGATTCGTCATGTCCGTCTGTCTGTCCGTTTATGTCACAGCCGCTTTTTTCCGAAACTATAAGAACTATACTATTCAAACTTGGTAAGTAGATGTATTCTATGAACCGCATTAAGACTTTCACACAAAAATAGAAAAAAAAAACAATAAATTTTGGAGGTTCCCCATACTTAGAACTGAAACTCAAAAATTTTTTTTTTCATCAAACCTATACGTGATGGGTATCTATGGAAAACTGTAGGAGCTGCAGTTGGCGTGTAGACTTGACGTGTTGCATGAAAGCGTATAGATGGCGCGGCTCGCCCACCAGCAGTTCCAGGTCTACGTGGAGAAGCCGCGCTCGCTCTTCTTCTGAATGAGGACCCTATGTCTTTGTAATAAGGTTTGAAATGAGTCAAAACACTAACTTATGTCCTTATAAAACTGTAGAAGCTGCAGTTGGCTTGTAGACTTGACGTGTTGCATGAAAGCGTAAAGATGGCGCGGCTCGCCCACCAGCAGCTCCAGGTCTACGTGGAGAAGCCGCGCTCGCTCTTCGTGCGAGGAACCGGACTGTCGGGCTAATGTTGAGAGGAACTCCACCTGGGCAATAGACGAATAATATAGCATCATTAATCGCATTTTAACGATAGCAGCGTATTAATCTTTTGACCGCCAAATACGTCATATGACGCGCGCGGCTAATATCAAGATTACGCGCCGCGTACGATAGGCGTGGTGTTCAAAAGGTTAAGGAGGAGCACGTTTTCATTTGAATCAAGAGCCACCTTCTTTCCCTAAACGGTTGTATCTGGATTTAGACAAAATATAACCATGTCTTCGATGATTAACAGTCTATATATTTTACCAAAGCTACATTGATTGAGTAAGATGTGTAAAATCTAAGACTTATATATTTAAGATATTTAAGACTTCAAATTTGACAGGTAAACGAGATGGCGCTGTTCAACTCAATACATTAGAGGTATGGAAGGTAGAGGTAAGGAACGCAATCTCCATAGGCAGAACTGATGCAAAAGTGTCCAGTTGTCAGCTATAAATAATAGTTCCAAATCTATCCAGAGTGTCGCTAGAGTAGCTAAGAACCTACGCGGTATTGACGGAGTGAAGTGCGCTATCTATGATTTGATTTTCTTTTCAAGTATTCTAGGTATTGTAGCGCCACCTATTTAAGGTTTTTTGATGACACTTTTTGGTACATGGAGATTCCATTCCTTACCTCCAACTTCCATAATTAGAGGTAGGTCTCGATTATCAAAAGTTGACGTTTGACAATTCAGTACCAGCAATACATATGGTGCAGTACAGCTACATCTGTTTTGGATGGCAAACTAAAGGGCGCGTTTTTTTCTTAGATTTTTACCTCCCTATTACAATCAATTTTATTTGATCTCACACTATAAGGAGACCTTTTCAGTTTGTACTCACCCTATAATCAGGTGTGGTCTTCAACTGCGCCATAGTCTCGTCTCCAGTGGCCAGGATTATGAGCGCGTTTATTATGTAAGGGTCTGCTAGGAGGTCCGTTAATGACAACAGCACCCAGCCGGCGAATATTTCACGAACTAGCACATGGAATACTCTGAAAAAAAAAACCATATTTCCAGTTAATATCTCAGCAAAATATCACTTAGCACCAGTTGCACCATCCCACTAGCTCGGGAACCGGTTTAACTTGGAGTTATCATGGTTACTATTGGTTACCAGTACAATTTGACACTGGATTAGCGGTTTAACCGGTTCAACCCGGGTTAGTGGGATGGTGCAAGTGCCGCTTAGTGGTATAACACAGTGATTGGGCGCGATCGGCTAGAACTAAATGACTGTTCCGAAAAGTAATTGACGCAATCTATAGAGCGAAATAAAGAACATGTCGTGCGTAACCTCCCGAGTCGCAGAGGTCCTTATAAAGGCCTTATTCCAAAACGTAATTTAAACTTCGATGAAATAAATCAAGGTTCCAAATTCAAAAACAAAACTAACGATACTGGGACTAGGAGAGAAAGAGAGGGACAATATAATTTGAAACAAATATTGTTAGCGTATAACTGTAATGGCTTCGCTCCCGCTTCGTTCATCGATGCCGCTTCCGCGCAGTGCGCGTAGCAAAATTATTAAGTTAAATAACCCTTTTCCAGGCCGCACCAATCTACAAGGTTTTTCCAAAAAATCCAAACATATTCCAATTAATCCAGCTTTAATGATTCATTTGAAGACAAGTAACATTTCCTGAAAGACTTATTAGTTAAATGCATTAACGTTTCTGCCAACACTGGAATATAACCTTAAACGAATCTCCACTATTTTTGTTTTTGTTCCTGAAAGTGTAATCGAATTTGAACCTTAATTCGGAATGCTAAAGTTGAAATTCTAATGGCGCGTATGTGGTCGATAAATCGTACTATGCCTGTATTCGATCCATGTATTCGATCTTCGTATTCGAACATTATTACCGACACATATTCCAATGTTTTTTTTCATTAGTCGATGTTTGTGTTAAATGAATATTAAAATCGATATGGATATTTATACAAAATACTCACGCATTATGTAACTCATCATCGTTCAGCAAATATGGCATAATAGCGTCCGTGACGCTTCTTAAATATTTAAGTTCGGCAGCGCGACTGCTAGCGGCGGCGTGGATCGCTACCCGCCCCGCTCCCGCGCCCGCTTCAGGCTCCGCTCCCGCTTCAGCGTACAGCGTGTAGTGCCGCAGCGCGCATGGGATTAGACGCTCCGTTAGGAAACGGGAGTAGTTAACCTGAAATTGCACATTTAGTAAATATCGATTGTTATATAGAAGTAGGGTATATTCGTTGAACAACGTATAAAAACATCAGTTAACTCAAATTTTGACAGGGTAAAGTGTGTAGAGTTAGCTTAATCCGACTTTACAACTCAAATCGTTGTATGAATTTAGTTTTTATAACATTTATAGTTGTTAAATATTTATTATAACAGTTGTAACATTAAAACTGTTATAATAAATATTTACGCGGTGGTGTACGTTACGTTAAAATATGAGTAACCATGTACAACATTTGACGTGCCCCTCCCCGCAAAAATCAGTAGACTGTTGTGTACAGAAAATAAAAGGCGGCCAAGTTCGAGTCGGACTCGCCCATGAAGGGTTCCGTACCATTTATGACGTATTAAAAAAAACTACTTACTAGATCTCGTTCAAACCAATTTTCGGTGGAAGTTTGCATGGTAATGTATATCATATATTTTTTTAGTTTTATCATTCAGTTATTTTAGAAGTTACAGGGGGGGACGGGACACACATTTTACCACTTTGGAAGTGTCTCTCGCGCAAACTATTCAGTTTAGAAAAAAATGATATTAGAACCCTCAATATCATTTTTGAAGACCTATCCATAGATACCCCACACATAAGTAATTTCAGCGTTAATAATGTTTAAAAGGGGTTGAAATGAACGGTTGTAACGGGAACGATTTGAGTAGGGACTTGAAATTAGTAGGAAGAGAAAATACGGAAAATTATTTTAATGCTTTTGAAAATTCAGCCCCTAATAGGGTTAAAAAGGGGTTGAAAGTGCGTTTAGGGAAATAAATCCACGCGGACAAAGTCGTAGGCAACAGCTAGTATGGTATAATTAATTAATACAGTAATTCAGACAAAGAAAAACAAAACCCAAGTCTTCTAAAAGCTGACGGACAACTTGTGTGAGATGAAATTGTTAAGGTCAAAGCGACGCACATCGCATCTCATTCGCGGATGTTTGCCACCTGCGCCTTTATGTCCTGAACTTTATTACGTTGTTATAAGGTCTAGTTTACCTTAAGCGCCCTCCGCAGCAGCCTAGCAGAGGCTCGTCTCAATTGCAATCTCAACTCGTCAGTAAATAACCACCGCTCTGACAATCTCTTGTACCACGAGCCGATAAACTGCTCCAGTATCGCGTTGTAAAACTGAAATAGTCCAAGAAATATGATATATCAATCTCTGTAGTTTTCTCCATGTGCATAATGAAAGAATGAAAAACCAAAACCAGGAGACTCACTAAATCTGCAATCTTAATTCCAATGCTAACTTTGCCGTTCAAGTTAAAAAATATATTAAATTAGTGCTGATCGAAGTTCTAGGATTTCGTTCATGGGGCAATTCATTGTTCAAATATCCAAAGCCTAGGTCCTAAGATCTAAGTGACATACATAGGTAAGTGGGGGGGGGGGGGGGGATTTTACGGCAGTGCCCGAGGTCGAATTGGAATTGTTATGGAGTAAGTTGAATATGGACATTTCAGTTTATAAGTTAAAATCAAACATATGCAAGATCCACTCGTTACTTTTCATTACCTATTTCTAAGCCAAATACTTTATAGAAGCTAATATTCATGTATTGTTATTTTTAAAAATGAATAAATTATAAAATTGCCGTTGACAATAACCTATTGTAAATAATAACTAATGACGCTAACACCAGCTGATTACGAAATTGTTCAAAGTACACTTTGGCTGTTTGAAACATTGTGTTATAGCTAAATATAAGTAGTGATATAAAATGACAGCGAATTACAATGGCATATTACAATAGTCAGGCATATAACATATTATATATTTAAAAATATTAGTTTATTGTAAAAAAGTTCCCAAATTATGAATTAATTAAGTTAAAGCTTCAATTGTGCTTAGAAACTTTTTACTAGTTTCTGTTTTTACCGATTTTGACTAGTGTGAATCATTCCTACACCCAAAACACCGGGATATTAATAATTGGGCTTGATGCATGTTAATTATTATAACATCCATCCATTATAAAAAAAATGGAAAAGTCTCAAAAAAAAAATTTTTTTTAACCTTCAAAAAGAAAACAGAAAATGATACCATTTGATTCCTTACATTTTATTGAAAAATAAATTATATCAACTATATTCATAAACGCAATATTTCAGAGTCAGAATAGCAATTTTCTTGATCATCCATATATTTAGGACAGACTAATGTAATGTGACATCACATTACAATATAATTTTGTTAGAGTGGTTTCAATCGTCGAGTGTACTCGTAGACTGAAGCTCTTCATTCTTTAACTCTAATTTCTGACCTTTGTTATGCTTAAATGCCATGAGTCCTATGTATAGACATTTGATCCTCAGGAAAATCAAGATCGATTGACATTATTGACAAAAAACTGGCAAGTAGCCAATTATTACAACATACGTCCACCTAATAATTAAGAATGGAATAGAGTGTAAAGGACAATAGACATCAATATTGTCAGAATAAATGTTATTTATAGCTCATCCTACAATTCTTTTTTTTTTATCTGATTTTTATTAAGGCTTTGGACACTAGGTGAACATGGCAGCCTCATGGGTGCTTTCATAGTTCCCTATGCAAGGGAGAGATCAAGAAAGCGGTATACATTGATTGTTACACACTTTAAATATTGTAACTATGCAGTAATGATGGAAAAGTGTATCAATGCTAACTTAAAATGGTTTGACTGTTATCTGTTATTATCTCCTACAGTAAATGGAAATTTACACTATATTTTTATCTTAATGAGGATAATGAGAATTGTCAACAAAGATGATAGTAACATTTGTAAAGTTAATTCTCCATTATATAGATATATTTATATTTATTATTATCCTCTGTTCACTCTGACAAGCAGGTAACTCGAAGTTGAGAGTGATGGGCAATTCTAATTTATCTAATAGCCTCGTAAGGCCCAAGGTCCTACCTATAGGACTTATTCAGTTCGATTAAATTTAAATCATTCAATTAGGACAGAGTTGCATTTGTTTTGTTTCGTGCAATTTTCAAACAAAATAAAATCAACTGTATTCCGTGCACTATAGGTTCAAATTCCAGTGGCAAATTTTGGATTTTTCATTTCTATGGCTGGGCCTTAAGAGGATAGAATAGTGGCAAATAACTAGACAATATTGAAATTCAGATTTAAATTTCATTCCAACAACCCAACAATGTTTAGTTTAGTTACATACATAATGTGAATGAATAGATAAGTAATTACTTATTAATATACTGATCATCGGATATTATCCTGAACTTTAATGATACCTGAAATTTAATAAAATTGCAAATAAATATTTTATTAAATAGTTAAGGGGGTAGTTATATAAATGAAATATGAAAAAACTATGAAATGAATAATATGAAAGCAAAAAAATAGGTTCTCAAAAATAATTCAATAATTAATCACACAATGTCCAAAATAATTTATAATATAATATATAATACTTTAAATAATAATGAAAATAAAAGGGCTCACCTGTTCAATGGCTTCGTCCAACTGCTTGTGTATGTGGAGCCCCACCCAGGGCTCCGAGGATGCGGCAGAGTCATGCCGGGGACAGCTGTTTAAGCCACATGTAGCACAACCCTGATAACACTACTGAATCAGTGATAAAATAGATGGAGACTATTTCATTTATTATTTGGAATTTTATAACTCTATACTCAGATAGCGCTCTAAAGCAAGGAAAAAAAAAACATATAGGTGAATAGTATTATGTATGTGGCAGTTCCAGTTGGTCCCATTGGAAAAAGACAAGATGGACGACAAAAAGCAAGATGGGTCGGCGATGTTGTAAAAACAGCTGGTAAACACTGGATGACCACAGCTCAAGACAGACAGACATGGAATAAGATGGAGGCTTTCTACCCTATAGGGGCCATACAATAAAACTTATATCAACTAAACAGTATATCAAACATGTAAATAAATGTAGGGATTAAATAAAGCTTTAATAATTATTATTATTTATGTAAGGCGTTTTGATATTACATGTTTTTGTTATTTGCTTTAATACTTAAAAACCTACTGTAAACACAAAAAGTTATTCATTATTATCTTTCAAAATGTTTACATATAAGAGTTTTTATAAAGCTTTTACTGCTTACAATCTTTAGCAACTAAACTAGTTTCATAACAAGTCCGGTTTTTATAATAACCTACCTCAATAAATCTTAAGTGAAATCAAGTTGAGACTTAGAAATCAACATGTAAACAATTTCATACACAATAAATCATGATTCTCAACACTATCCTGCACGAGTATAAAGGATAATGAGTACGTAATAAAGAGGCGTCGACGCAAACGACCTTATAATAACAGCGTAAACAGAATAAATGGTGTCAGTTTAACTCACCGTTTCGCCGCTTTTCTCGGCCTCGTCCTCAACATTGCTCACCACTGAATGGCACTTTATTTTATTCACTAAACTGTCCAGAACGTTGGAATTCAGCCCGTAATAACAAGCCACACATCCCAGCACATAGCTGACTGCTATCGTCGCGAAGTGAAATCTGCAAAATTTGCAACGCCGTTAACAATTTCCGAAGCAGCGATAGAACTCAACGGTTAGTATTTATAATATTGTACCTGTATACATATAACACGGCTAGCGAAGCAACAAGAATTCCAACATAAATAACATAATTTTGATTTTCAAATTTTTCCGTAAACTTCGTTTGACATCTTTCAGTCATGGCTAAACGAACAATGGTGACATTGATGACGTTTGTTTTTTTTTTATGTGGCAAGTGTAGTGAGCGACTGATTTGGACCGTTTATAAAGAGTACATGCAGAAACGAAACGAATCCATCGAATGAAGATAGTTATAAGCTGTCATTTTTAATATACTCTAACAAATTAAAGAAGCATGATACTCAAACTCTAAGCTTACAGAAATGACTCTTTCTAATTTTATAGCATAACTATATCTAGCTAACTTCACAGCAATATTGACAGTAGAAATTTGCGTCCGAATTGAGCGTTGAATTAACCGCAAAAATGTTTTCTCACTTGCACTAAGCAGTGTTGACCATAAGATAAATGAAAAGGAGCATATTGTTTGGTATTGGTACAACACGGACTATGGACCGAGCTAGCTTGCCAAGGCGAAGCGAGCAAAATGTCAATTTATTTACTGTAGAAAGTAAAAGGCGATGGGTGTGTGTTTTGCGTTTAGTATGTTTATTTAAGACAAAATAAAAAAATATTTCGTAGTGTAAATAATATCCATATCCATTATGGAACATTAACTAATGTGTACAATTATTAATTAATAGACTGTAAATATTTTTACAAAATATTGTTTATGTAAACGAAGGTTGTTTGTTATGTATCTTTATGCAAAACTAATTACACGATCATACAATATTTAGTGCTTAGTTCTATTAAGTGCCCCGCTACAGTAATGAAAACATAAAATCTCTGAACGTCTGACGAAAATATCAACAATGGCTATTCTGGGAAACCCCATCGCTCGTAAACATGCTTAGAGTCTGTGAGCGCGTTCGGGATTCAAACATTCGCGATGGCTTCGCCGTGCCAGAAGGGCGGGATGCGGCTGAGCGAGGCCCTCGACAATATGCAGCTAGCTTACAACCCCATCACTAAGCAACTGCATTTTGTGAGTCCTAAAGTGGAGAAACCTTCGGAAGACACTTCAGACGACCTTGATAAGTTGTCTAAGAAGAGTAGTTTCAGTGATGAAGGGAACTTCTCGATATCAACATGTGAGAAAAGTGACACAAGTGATTCCCCAAAAAGTACTTTGAACTGGGGAGGTAGTGTGAGTGGTCATCAGAGAGGGAAAGATGGTGGATCATTTTCAAGCACAGTGTCGAGTCTTTCAGAGTGTTCTTTGGGATCTAGTGCCTCTAAGGAGGATATTGGTGAAGTGACATCAGACCAGGAGCAGGCTAAGCTGAAGAAGAAAGGATTGTCTGGATTTTTCAGCCGGTAAGTTCTAATTTATGCTTGCTTTGTTTATTTATATAATGTTGTCCTGATTTTGTTATAGGTATTTGCTGGAATTGGTCAATGTATTGGATATTATATCAATATAGTTTTTATTTATAAATGACATTAAAAGACATATTAGGTAGAAACAATTCATAGTGGTCATAATACATTGATATATTTTATAGATCATAAAGTATTATTGTAGATACTACAACACAATGTAGATTATTTGGAATACATATTGGAAACTGAAATTTTTAAAATATATAAATGAAGCATGTAGATTTATTGTTAATAAAAATATTCATTATACCAGTGGTGGGGAAACTTTCTTCATGGGGGGCCAAAAATGCATTTTTATTATTTCGCGAGTCATACACAAATTATTTTGAAGAACCGATGGTGGACTGGATAAAATCCTATCGTACTTTCGAGTCATGCTTTGCCCACCACTGCATTATACAATAATGGTAACATGGTGTCAATGTAGGTACATAAATCTCTTCTGATAGCCGAAGATTTTCAAGACAGATATTGTTATCTGTATGATAAAATATAAGTCTTGCTACTTACTGAGTATTTAAGATAATAATGATTACCATATTCATATAAATATAAAAGAATTTTAATGTTAGAAATGAATTTGTATTTGGTTTAAATTACTTTAATCCTTTACTGCATATGAAGCCATATACGGCGGATATGATATTCAACTCTATTGACAGCTATTAAAGTTCAAATATGCACAATTAAAAAAATAAAAATGCATCTTCTTTTGGCATTCATATGCAAATTTCTTAAGCTAATAGGAATGAGGCAAAAAGCAATATTTCTAAATAAATAACTTTATTACCTTATAAATACTTAATAATGTAAACATTGTAAAAAATAACAACCTTGTGAATTGCAAAATGGAATGTATAGTTTTCATCCAAAAATCCCTTATAAATACCAGTCTTCCAAATTTTATAAAAACTTAATTAATGACTTTTATGCCATACCAAAACTATCTTTATCTATTTTGACTAGGTCACAAGACATTTCAAACAGTTTTTTCTGATGGTCCACATTTTTGGAGAACTTGTTACTAATGCCTTCAATGCAGTTGCTGATGTATAAACCCCCTTTCTTCTCCAAATCTTTGTTGAAACACGCATGTAGAATAGGTACCGCTCCTTTTTCCGGGCTTTTGAAGAATAATTTCATCGCCCATGGAAATACTGTTCTAAACAATGTGCCGTTGAACAAATCTGTGTCTACTATCCCAGGGTGTACGGAGTAACATCTCACTCTATCGCCATTTTCTTCTAAAATCTTGTTAATATACCTTGCTGACATCAACTGCAACAAAAATAAAACACATTATTAACACAAAACTCTAACAAACCTGCTTATAAAATATATGCAATAAGGCCAATAAGATATGTAAATTACCTGTGCTAGTTTTGACTGTGAGTAGGCAGCTGATGTGTCATAATACTGTTCCGAATTTATGTCCTCAAAGTATATCTTCCCCGGATAATGGGCGCAGGATGACACATTTACTACTCTTGAGCATTCCCCAACATTCCCACCCTTTTTCAGGGCTGGCAACAACAGATGTGTCAAATAAAAATGTCCAAGATGATTGACAGCTAACTGGGTCTCCAAGCCGTCTTCCGTCAGTTTATAATCTCCAAACATTATCCCAGCGTTATTTATCAAAACATGGATCTCAGGGAACTTCCTCAAAACTGCATCCGCAAAATCTTTCACTGATTTTAGAGATAGTAAATCCAATTGGAATGCGTGCAAATTTTCTCCATTTTCGAATTGTTCCGCTAGTTTTTTCGCTAATTCAGGTTGTCTAATTCCCATAATCACGATCATGTTCGCTTTCAATAATCCACGGACCACTTCAGTACCTATGCCGCGCGCTCCGCCTGTTATCACGGCGATTCTCTTGTTTGCGTCTGGCAACACTATTTTGTTTCTTGTCATATTCACCCAGTCGTCGATAAGGCCGCCGACGCCCGCGCCCTGCATGTCCAAATTGTAGCGGAGCTCCCATAAAATGTGCTTTATTGGTTTGTGTCGGTTCATGTACCAATAAATGCAGGCACTTGTAGCGATGACCGCGGATATGATCGCGAGCGACATTTTGAGGTTATTTCGTCCGTTCGTCGCGACGCGGGGTTCACACTGGCGTTGCTTGCTTTCACCGACCGACGCTTTCTCCCTGGCGTGTTTGTATTCTTATTGTACCGTTACACGTTTCGATTTGGATTTTACTTGCAATTTATTCGCAAAGTTTCGTAGAGCTGTCTTTATCGCTCTACTGGCGAGACTGAACTGACGTAATGTTATTCAGGAATGATGCAGAAAATAAATGACGCTTATAAATTTCAAATGTCGACATTTACAATTTGAATAAAATATCGCATAACAATAAAACTGCCTCGTTATTAAAAAGCATCCTCGTATCCTTTTTAAAAAGATCAGAGGGTCAAGGTAATTATTTAATTTTAATTTATACGATAAAATAATCTAAGATCTTATTCAAGAATAAACAACTTCACTAGTTTGTAGTCTCACACTTGCGTTGTACTTAGGGCGTCCTCCCGGGAAATACCGGTTCTCGATTTCCCGGGAAATCCCGGGATTTATTTGGAATCCAAAGCACCGGTACTGAGCACCGAGTCCCGGTTCTCCCGGTTCCCGCCATAACATCAAATAAACATTTATATTATCAGAAAAATTAACGCACCGGCAAGTTCGGCAGCGTCGCATATATATGCAATCGATTGCGAACATCTCTAGGTGACCGTACCATAGACGCCATTAGTTTTCTTCGGACATATTATCAAGAAAAGAGATGCAAATAAAAGTATTGGACTAAGTACTAGATTTAGTTAGACTGATTTATACATATTATCTTAAGTTGACATTTAATTGAAGTAATCATTAGCGTTTCGTCAAACAAATTCGACATATTTACATAACTAGTCAGATTTTGATTTTAAACTTGTAGGTGTAATTTTGCAAAAGTTTATTATTTTGTAAGATTCAAATGTTAGATAATGACCTGAAATACCTGATTATAATTTGTTAATGTTACGTTTAAGTTTCCGTAATATTGATTACTTTTTACTCAGAGTTTAATAAATGTTATATACACAAGACTTAAACTACAATGTTTATGTATAAAACTATAAATCACATTCTTGTGTCTAATTGTTATTGATCTCCAGTTCCATCCGTTCTTAAGCCAATGATTAGATTAGGTATTTGATAAGTTCTTTATGTTAAATTATTTATTTGTGAGGTGATTATGTTTTAGTTAAAAAAAAGAACTGTATTTGTTTTAAGCGTGTTGATTATTATATTACTGCAATGTTACAATTATCTTAAGTTAATCACATTTGAAATAGAAAAAATATTGAACTATTATAATTAGACTGATTTATATTATTTAGGTTCACATTTAAAATTAAAATAATGATTAGCGTTACGTCAAGTAAATTCGACATCTTACATAAATAGTCAGGTTGAGATATTAAAATTTGTATAACTTTGCACAATTTTTCTTTTTATTACAATATTATGATAATTATGATATTGTGAACATGATAATAATGTTTAAAATATTATGGTGTTTGTAAGTATTACTTACTACACATGATTCATAACATTACGGTTATGATCAATGACACTGTTAACTGATTAATCAATTAAGACTGATTAAAGTAACTATAAAGACTGATTTAAGTGTATTATTCCTAAAACTGTTTTTTATTCTATAAAAAATTCTTAATTATTCCTACGATTCCTTTTCATTATTATTAAAGTTAGTTGCAAGATTCACAGTTAAATGATGTCAAACAAAATATATAAAAAAATAATTCAACTCAGCATAAAGAACCGGGAGAACCGGGAATCCCGGTACCGGCTCCGACCCGGTACCGGGAAATGAAAAACTAGGAACCGGTCCCGGGACTGCACGCCCTAGTTGTACTCGTACAAACTGACCGCCAGACGATAAGATCGGCCTCTAATAGAACTACTACACTATACTGTGTGTTCAGTTGAACTCGAAACGCAAATATTTACCTTAATGTGTTCGCATTTAAGGCTGTTTATGGTTCCAGGAAAATTGTACATGCTAATTTAGAAGCTAATGTTAATTAGGTGCCAAATTATATACTAAGTAATAAGATTTCACCAAGTGTTACGTCTAATCGATTTGTTATAATGATGTCATTACTGCTAATTTTCTTATGATGGGTAATTTCCCGGAAACATATTCAGTAAGCTGATTTTCATATTGGTTTTCCATTCGTTAATTAATTTCCAATTCTGATTTAAATACATATCCTATTAACATACCTATACTTAACCTAATACTAATTCAATATTGTCATAATAAAACATCAGCATATTTTATAACAAACTTCCAAAATAATTTTTTCAATGCTGGTTTACTAAGCATTGGATCTTTTTTAAACCCGACAAGTGCTAGTCGCACTCGCCCAACGAGGGTTCCGTACTTTTTATTATTACTTTCGAAAGGGTTGGTTTTCTCAGCTCTAGGCTGGTAATCAGCTACATTTACGGGTTATTTACCAAGTAAATGCAGCGGGGGTTGTTGAATTTAAGTTGTTTCCGGGGTATTATTTTCTGTGTCAAGTTGCATAAATTTTCTCACAATTCGGCATGTATTTAATATAGCGGCTTTTTGTAGAATAGTGTAGATATACGATTTTAGATCTAGTAATTTTAAACAGGGAGACCCCCTGGGACCCCTTATTTTCTGCTTGGCCATCCATAAAATAATCTCGGGGGTGAACGCTCCGTTAAATGTGTGGTATTTGGATGACGGCATCATTGGAGGTAGCCCAGATGTGGTCGTTGAGAGTTTAAAGACCTTAATACCAGCTTTTAAAGAGATCGGCCTGGAGATTAATCCATCCAAGTGCGAGTATTTTACCTGCGGGGGCATATCCTGTGAAGCTTTTACGGAGCTTGAAGTAGTTCTGCCCGGAATGAGGCAGATTGATAAATCCTCTTTCCATTTGCTAGGTGCTCCCGTGTTTTCCGAGGGTGTCAGCTCTGTACTACAACTTAAAAGGCAGGCACTCTCGGGAGTACGCGAGCATTTGGCGCATCTGGCTGCACACGTCTCCCTCATTTTGTTGCGGAATTGTTTCGCGTTGCCCCGCATGGTGTACACTTTGCGCACGTCTCCAACTTGGTTTTTTGAACAGGATCTGCTTTCTCTGGACGACACGCTCAAGGTTGCTTTGGAATCGCTGCTAAATGTGAATCTGAATGATACTCAGTGGCGTCAGGCTTCCTTACCGGTTCGTTACGGCGGTCTTGGTATTCGGCGGGTGCAGGACGTCGGTTTGGTGGCCTTTTTGGCGTCGGCGCATGGCTCAGCGGGTCTCGTTGCTCGTATTCTGGGAATCCAGGGTAGCGACGTGTGCGTACCATACGTTTCCGAGGCTTTGGAAAAATGGGCCACATTATGCCCTACCAGTGAACGTCCCGATAGCTTGGTGACGCAGAGGGCATGGGATGACATCCTTTGCAAACTTGCGTGCGCAAATTTACAGGGTGGGGCTTCGGGGGCCGACTTGGCGCGCCTCAAGGCAGTTTCCATGCCTGAGTCGGGAGCGTGGTTGCATGCTTTGCCATCTCCGCACCTGGGCACACTGTTGGACAACGACTCCCTGAGAATTGCAGTGGCCCTAAGGTTGGGATGCAAAGTGTGCAACGCACACCGGTGTATTTGTGGCATGATGGTTGAGGAGAGTGGCCATCACGGGCTGAGTTGCCAGAGGTGCGCCGGTCGTTTCCCTAGACACCACTCTTTAAATGAAATTGTGCGGCGGGCAATGGTGTCGGCCAATATCCCGTGCGTACTGGAACCACCAGGCTTGTCACGGTCGGACGGTAAAAGACCCGACGGGCTCACCTTAGTCCCCTGGCGGAGGGGGCGGTGTCTTTTATGGGATGCGACATGTGTTAGTACATTTGCTGCATCCCATCTAAGACACACGGTTAAGGCCGCGGGTTCAGCGGCAGAAATTGCCGCCAAAAATAAGCGTGCCAAGTACTCCGGGTTACAGGGGGCGTACGATTTTGTGCCCATTGCTGTCGAGACAGCCGGACCCTGGTGCAGCGAGGCGTCCGAATTGTTCAGGGAACTGGGTCGGCGGCTAAGGGAGAGGGGGAACGATCCCCGTTCTGGGTCTTGGCTTGTCCAACAGGTCTCCATCGCCATACAGCGTGGCAACGCTGCGAGTGTGATGGGGACTTTTGGACAAGGCATGTCACAGGACGGGCTAGTTAAATAATTGTAGGTTTGTGTTTATATAGCGGTGCTTGTTTTTGTTTTTTGTAATAGTAGTGTTTTATTTATGTTTTTTGTGTAATGACTCAATATTAAGTTTAATTTGCGAAATAAATATTATTTTATTAAAACTGTTGACAAACATTTTAAACTATGGTGAAGGTGTTTTGGGATGACGCCTGTTGTGGATAAAACTATTGGAACTACGTATACTTTCTCTTGTCTCCATATCCTAGTAACTTCGTCTTTTAGTTCTGCGTATTTTGTTATTTTCTCTGTGATGGTCTTTTGTATATTGTGTGTGTTAGGGACTGAGATGTCTATGAGGTAAGTGGTCTTCTTTATTTTGTCTATTAAAGTGATATCTGGTCTATTATAGTGGATGGTGCGATCTGTCAGTATAGCGCGGTCGTAGTATATTTTGTGCGTTGTGTTCTCTAGAACTACCTGTGGGTTATATTTGTAGTATGGTGTATGGTTGTTTTGAATAAGATTATGTTTGTGTGCTAGATTTTGATGAATGATGTTTGCAATTTGATTGTGTCTGTGTGTGTAGTCTGTCTGTGTAAGTGTTGTACATGCTCCGGTTATGTGTTGTATGGTTTCCGATTGGGTGTGACATCTACGGCATTTGTCATTTGTAACTGTTGGTTCTTTTTATTTTCGGTAGTTTTTTGTGTTAACTATTTGGTCCTGAATTGCGATAATGAAGCCTTCTGTTTCTGGGAACAAACTACCTATTTTCAGCCAAGTGTTTGATGCAGTAGTATCTATGTGGGTTTGTTCTATGTCGTGGGGATGTCGTCCGTGAAGTACCTTTTTCTTCCAGTTGTCCATCTGTTTCGTTTGTGGATCCTTATCGAGATTTCGCGTTTCAGGTAGTTGGTTTAGATTAAGTGGGGTGTAGTTGAGGTCATTTTGGACTACTGTTTTATGTATATTGCTTGTGTGTGATTTAGTGTGAAAGAATATGTGTAAGCTGTATATTTGTTTTTGCCATAGGTGGCTGATGTTTATCATGCCCCTACCTCCATTGTTCCTTTTAATAGTGAGTCTCTCTACTGCAGATTTAGGGTGTAAGTGTTTGTGTTTTGTTAATGTTGTGCGTGTGGTTCGTTCTATAGCTTCTATATCAGTTTTGGACCATTTTATTATTTTTTTATTTAAACTTTATTGCACACATAAAGAAAAATGTACAAATGGCGAACTTAATGCCAAAAGGCATTCTCTACCAGTCAACCATTGGGTCAAACAGAGACATTTGTGTATGTATTTTTTAGTATTTGTTGTTATAGCGGCAACAGAAATAGGTACATCATCTCTGAAAATTTCAACTATCACGGTTCACGAGATACAGCCTGGTGACAGACACACAGACATACGGGGAATGGAGTCTTAGTAATATGGTCCCGTTTTTACCCATTGGGTACGGAACCCTAATAAATACCATTCTCCATATCATGGCGTTTACGTTTCGACCAACTACGCATTGCTTAGTCGACAGCAAGCGACAGCAGCGTTCCGTAATGACTTGGGGCGCAGTAATCTTCCCGATAATAGACAATATTTCCGGGAAGACTAAATTTCCCCTCACTTCCCTTTACGGCAACACATGCAGCTTATTACATACATATTTCCTCACTGGAACGTTGTTTTGCTGTAGCAGGGCAGCATTCACCATTAATTTAGTATTTCAATGATGGAGTTCGCGGATCAAACCGGATTGCTATGGTTTGTTGCGGTTACTGGTTTAGGGATAACGGTTATAGTTGGCTAGAAGTCGATGCCCTTTCCAAAACTACAGTAGTCTTATAGTACGTACTACGTTACTCCTTCAAGTTGAGCTAATATGATATGATTATTTTTTTACTTCATCAGTCTAAAAAAATCCAACAAACATCAATAAGCTCTACTTACCTCTCTCGAATATTATTTCCTTGTTTTTATTCCTTTAATTATATTTCTTCTCTGAATAAGGTTTTTGCAACATGGATATAAAAGTAAAATATAATAATACATACAAGAACAATACAGAATATAAACATATAAAAAAACCTAACCTATGAATCCGGCAGCAGCGGGGCAGTACCCAAGCTGTCGGTAGTCAGAGCCGCAGAGAGGAACCGCCGGACTATCCGCGCCGCGACCAAGACTACCGCCATGTGCATCTGACCCTTGTGCCAGGCACCTAGCGAGAATCTCTCCTTGTTTTTATCTTATTTGCCAATTTTTACTTAAATATAGTAATATCCTTCTTCAGCGCGAGTAGACGCGACGACTTTTCAATTTTGAGGAACGTGTCCAAAAAGAATTACCTCCCATCTAGTTCAGTGGTGGGCAAACTACGGCCCGCGGGCCATCCCCGGCCCGAGAAAGGATTTTATCAGGCCCGCCAAAGGTCCTTCGAAATAATTATAGTAGGTATATGGCCCGTGAATTAATTAAAAAATTGCTGCAATTCTGGCCTTCTCCTGAAATTTCTTAAAGTTTCTGGCCTCCCCATGAAGAAAGCTTGCCCACCACTGATCTAGTTCATGCAGTTTTATAATTCAGCCTTTTGTTTGTAGGTCTTCCGTAGATCGCATGATATATTTAGAACCAAATAAATTACATACAATATTTGTATGTAGTACTTATGACGTAAAATACTATACGAGAAGATAAAGTATCACAGCTATTCCGCTATAAAGCATATTTACCTCAGTTTTTATATTTTTCTGAACAGCTATAAAACGGAAATGCAATTGAGCGTGACGCACTGCACCGAGCTTCGCCTGGCTGCACAATTCATTAATTGTGCAGCCAGGCGAAGCTCGGTGCACTTTGGTGACGTCACGTCGCGTTAAAGCAATATTTGAACGGTCGGAGTTTGAGACGGACATGACATCATCAAAGGAAAAGTCACCTTCGAAAGTAAAGATTTAACAATATCCAATACTCGATTTGCAAATACAAAGAAAGAAACTTTTACGAACTAAGAGAGTAAGAAGTAAATAAATAACTCTTTATGAGCTTCGCAAAATAGGACAGCTAATTCTGACGGGGAAAACGCGCTAAAACGACTTACAGAAGATATTATTAAAAGATCTCTAGGCGTATAAACCAAATTCAAACAACCTTCTAAATTCAATGATGAATAAATACAATAACGTTAAAAATAATCGAAAACAGAATGAAAACCATGACTAATGACTAGTATTTAATGTATATGCATCGATACACGTATTATTTAATCTGATTATTATAAGAGCTTAATGGATTTTCTGATGATATTCATACTGATAAGACGTCATTCAACTAATTTAAATAGTGATAATTGCCATGGTAATGATACGTGTTAAAAACTCAATAAAAAGTCTGTTTTTTGGCATGAATACAGGCTCAAATGAAGCACAAAGGCTCAAGCTGTCAGTGCTTTAACTTTAGCCTTGAAGTCTAGACAGATACTGTATACATCGAGCTAACTGACAACACTAGGAATGCTGACAAGTTGGCAGATGGACGCAGTGACCTTACCTCCACCTGCACAAAATTATAAAATATAATCTTCTGCCTGAACTCGTCTGCCTGAGTTCAATAATGTACTATGATTCAGGTCAGGTAAAAAAGCAATAATTTTCTGTCTTTAGCTACCTGTATAACTTGTGTAAAAAAAAGGTTTTATTTGGTTTTACATAAACCATGATCCAATGTCGCCCAAAATATCGTTTAAGTACCTTATTATATCACTTGATATATTTTAAGGTCTGTTCTTATATCTCATGCAGATACTTAAATGACAGTTAAATTGCCGAGTTTACTACCCAATGATCTTTCTTTTGTACCAATTTTGAACTAAAATGGAAAATCGGACAAATATTAAAAAAAAAATATTATTTTAATGTGTTTCATGATCTTCAAGATAATTAAATAATCAGTAGCCAGGTAAATTAATGCCTTACCGCCCGATATTTGTAGAAATTCTTACCGCAACATCATAATATCGAGCGTTTCAACATAATTTCCACGTAACTTATATGTAAGTACAATGGCCTACGAGTATCCCGCCGCTTGACCGGGGGAACCTGTTTCGGCCGGCCGGTCCCTTTCACCAACCCTGACCTTGTATCGTGAACCTCCATACGTTGTTGCATCCTCTAGACCCATGGCAGTGCGTCTCTAAATTCTAAGAAACAGTTTTGCGTCACTGTGTTGTGTATATTGCAACAATCCATTTGAGTCTCCTTATAAACTCGTTACTTTTTTCAAATGCAATTCACGCACGAAGTTTGAGGAAGCAGGAGGGAGTGCGCTGCGCCGAACACCGCGTGCGTAGCTTATCTAGAGGGGCTAACTGGTCCTCAGTGGGCCCCTTAAGATATTCTCGGACAGAGTCAAAAGCAGATAGCCACCGCCATGTATCAAAGTTACGTTCTCATTTTAAAACGACATGCTGATTCATAGCAAGTTTTATATAACTTTGTATTGGGGCGGCTTTGTAAGATGCCGTAGGTCCAAGGAGCGGGGTTTTTGAAAAATCGTAACGCTTTTTAGTGTTCCGTACCCAAAGGGTAAAACGGGACCCTATTTCTAAGACTCCGCTGTCCGTCCGTTTGTCTGTCTGTCCGTCTGTCACCAGGCTGTATCTCATGGACCGTGATAGTTGAAATTTTCACAGATGATGTATTTCTGTTGCCGCTATAACAACTAATACTAAAAAGTACGGAACTCTCGGTGGGCGATTCCGACTCGCACTTGTTTAGATAACAATAGGGTTGTCAAAAATTTAATTAACAATCTTGAGGATTTTCTCTAGGGATTTCAAAATAGATAGAAAAAAAAATAACGAACATACCTAGGTCTAAAACGCACTTAATTTTTTTTTAATGATTTGTGCACAAACAATATCAAAATTGCTTCTAATAATGCGGCTATTTTTTCTTTTTTAAAACTTGCAACAAATTAATACACAGAAACATGATATCCGCGGTCCCGAGCACGGTCATCCATCTCGCTCGCGCCTGCGCTCGGTGAGAGGGATTCACTGTGAAGTGCAATATAATGTTTACATGTACACTGTACAGTCGTGCCAAGCGTTAAATTAGCATTTTATCAAACAAAGAAATGTCCTTTAGCATTGTTCATGAACATTTAAATAACTTACATTCTTGTATCGAAGCAGGTGTCGATAAAACACCTGATGTCTTTGTGTACGTATAGCTCACGTCCTACAGTCGCCAATCCACCTGACGTTTCTAAAGCATCTGCTTGATTTTTTCTGCAAAATCCATTAAGTATAAAAAGCAAGAAAAATGATTTAAGTGTCTGAGAAATTACATTCGAGGGTTAACTGAATAATATCCGCGTCTCGCTCGCGTCTGACCCACGGCGATGTCGCATAAGTCGCGTTCATAATATATGCATTAGCGGCTTGCGGTTCATCCATTCACGCATTTATGCAACGATTGCGTAACCACATTTTATAACCCTTTAACCTACATAATCTTGGTGCCTTATGAATACTGCGGTTGCAAAGCAAATCGTACCTATTTAAAGCCCAATTTTGCGTATGTGGTTTTTTACATTTTGAGCGCTTGAAATTAAATTAAAGTGTGGTAATAAAAGGTAATTCTCCAGATTTGCGGCAGTCTAAATATACTACTAAATGAAAGAATAGTATGTACATTACGATACATGTGCGAAAAGTAGGAAAAAAACAAGTTGCGATTACCTTTTTGCACGTGTATTGTACACAATACACGTGCAAAAAGGTAATCGCTAAATGTCAATAATTGAACGTTTAAACGTTGTAACGTTTTACAGTATATATGGCCCTTTAAATTATCGACATACGCACGTATAGGGCTAGTTACCGTACTAGGGTGGTAAATTAGCGCCATATGTACTGTAAACAAATTATGGAGTTCAGGTGATGCAGGGATTAAAGCCGAGAGTGAGAGCGCGAGACAATGAAGTAAATTCAAACGCGCGTGTGCGTACAAGTTGCAAGTTTTTTCTCGCTGTAGGCACTCTTTGATAGAAATTGCGCTTATTCTGCACGCAGTGCGGATTGAATTGCGGACATTGCGGTGCGTTCGTTTTCGTCGTGTGTGTAATTTTTCTTATTTTGTATTATTTTTCTCATGTTTTTGTACTATCTATGAATGTAAAGGTAGTTTGAAAGATTATACTGATCTTAATAATTGATCACTTGTAATTTGTTACTTTTTTTACCCCTCGTTTACCGTTATCTACGTGTTAACTTACTATTCGGTATCCGGCCGAATACTATGCAACTCACTATTCGGTATGCGGCCGAATAGTGAAATTGTGGCCGAATAGGCCAGATAGCGAATAGTGGCCGAATATTCGTTGCAACTCTAATGTCCACTACCCCGTCCTCCATCCACCATAATAAACATAATGCACTTTTCGAAGTAGTCCGGCTCCCGTCTGGCTACGTGTCGAAAGTAACTAAGGTAAGGATCCTCTGGAGACAAATGGATGACAACCGGCACTAGATTTTTATTTTCGTCAATCATGACGAAATAAAAAAAAAACGCATTAGTCCGGCGCGCCATCCAAGAAATCCCAAACGTCTTGCGCCAACACCATATCTCAAATGCGTCAATTCTACTCCGAGTACTCGCCTTCAGAGTCCAGGTTTCCGAACCATACAGGAATATAGAGAAGACCAGGGTGCGCATTAGCTTGGTTTTGGTTGCTTTGCTGAATCCTCTGTTCCTCCAGATCTTCTCTAACTGCTTAACCGCGATTTTTGCGATGTGAGCTCTTCTGCTTGCTTGCCACCAACGTAGCAAATTAAGAAAAAAAAAACGATAATGCGTGATTTGTAACGATACGTGCTTCGGATCCGGACAATCCTTTTAATTCCTAGCGTGTATTTGAGATCCGAGGATATTAGCTATCCGATCCGAAAATGATTCACCTCCTTGAGTTCATTCGTTAAAATTACCACTGTTTCTATAACTAATCACGTTGCATATGACTAAACCAGTCTATGACTTATGTTACTTCCTTTGTACCATCATCAACAATGTTCTTTCGCCTTTTGTAAACCTTATTGCTGAGACATAAGGACTACCGAAGGTCAGTTAGTGTTGCTGTTATTGTGTCGGAATTCAGTCATATATGTATTTTGCAGCTGCCGGCAATAGCTGGTTACGTCACTAGAATGGTATTGTACTCGAGTTTAGCTGAAATGCGGTATTAATGGCAATAAGACTATTGTTTTCGTGAACAATGCGTAGTTTTGAGGTATTGTCGATATCGATAAGCATAGAATTCAGCGGCAGATCAATGAATTGTGCCTAGCTGGAGTAATTTTACGAACAAGACCTCGGAACATGTAGTTCGCGCATTTGAAAACTAGGACCGAGAAAGCGAATCGAATCCTCAGACCTCGTCAGGGGCGTAGCTACCGCCGTATCTGCCGTATCAATTATACGGGGCCCCCGGGCCACGGGGGCCCCCAACGTGCGTTTTTGTGAGAAATCTTTACCCTTCCTAAGGGCCCTCAAACAAATTTTTATACGGGGCCCCGCCAAGGCACGCTACGCCACTGGACCTCGTATGTGTTTGTCTTCGAAATGTGACATCAGTAGAGGGCACTCTGCAGGTTGTACTGTACCCATAATCTGCAAAAGAACGGAAACCCCAAAGCTCTCAACATTTTTTGTAACTAAGGTTTTACTAAGCAGGCTACACACAATAAGCTAATTAGACGAATTCATTATGTCTTGATAATGCTAATTACTCACCAAGGAAGAGATGACTAACCAAGCCTCATTAATCTTGAGCCAGCAAAACATTTTGTCACATTTTGCATAGGAACACTGACTCACAATTAAGCGAAACAATGCGCTATACTTCAGTTTGTACTTCGGCAGTATTCATATTTATGTTTTACAACTGCGTGGACAATGCATGATAACTTATGAGTATTAAGTACTATCCAATTATTACACTGTGACTCACGAATGTTGGCAAAACAATAAAAATGGCCGCCAGTGTTCTGGTCACTCTTGTCAAAAATAATATCTAGAGGTTAGTAAATATTGCCGTCATAATATCTATGTTAAACATGACATGATGTTTCGAAACCCTAGTGTTCGCGTTTCGGAGTCTGGAAAAATTTTGAGGAAGACCCAAAATGAATTAAACATTGTTAGGGTGTTTGCTAAGTGTAGAAACACATACACTGACACTGATAATGTTGGCGTTGTCGCAGTACAATGCAATACTTTACAAGAGTTATCTGGATCTCACGTCTCAGAAATATTTCGCTAAGATAGTTTTGTTCTTCTCTTAGCGAAGGTATTATTATTTCTTCGACTTGTAAATATACGACCGTTCCTAAAGTATTTTAGGAAATGTATCTGGGCAAAAGTAAATTAAGAATGATACTAAAAAATAATTCCTGTTAGTATTTTCTATAGCATAGCAATACAATGTTTAAGATTGCGGTTGTTAAATCATACAAGAAAGTTCTTATCTTGATTTTGACATAAAAACTAATACCGCTTCTAAAGGTCATAAATGAAACCCCGCTTTTTAACGTAAAACAAAATTAGACCTTGACGTTGCCAAGAACAGGCATTGGTTGGAGTTGTGAAACAAATTATACCTTGCCAAATTTATTGCGTGTTTATATCAATAGATGTTTACGCAATTTTGTGTATACCAATATCCTACTTATACTAAGTAAAGTGCAAATATAAATCCTTTTTTAGCAACCAAGTATCAGTAAAGATATTTGAAGTTTTAATAATCAAAAGGTATTTAATATATTTTAAATTAATTAAAAATAATTGCACTATTTGCCCTTAACTTTGAAGACGTCTGTTAGTAAGTAGGTATTGTTGAGCTTCATCTTCGTAAACGCAAACGCACCTTCTACTACGAACTGCAAAATGGTAAGATTAAGCAAGGCGGCCAGTTTCTGCAGTTCAAAAATTGTGCTGAGGCGGCATATATGTATGAAGAGAGCTCATATAGAGCCAAGAACATGGGAGACTCTAGCTGATGACAGCGGAGGCATATTGTGCAGACGCAGTTGCGTGAATTCGAAACCAGGCGACGCACAGAACTCGACGCTAAGCGTGACGAGCTAAAGGCCGGACCACCTGTGGCCATCACCATCATATATCCTCGTAATTACGTCCGAGGGGTGTTGACCAGCAGCGAGTGTGGCCGCACATTCGCTGCTTTCTTAGCGCTGGAGTAGAGTGATTTCTGATTAGAAAACAGAAAAGCTTGTAAAAACAGGTACAAGGTTCGATACCCTCAAATGATCAATGTAAATACTTTTATCTTTAAATGAATGGTTTAACGGATGTCTTCGTTAATGGGCCAGATTACAAAGCGTAAACCGATAATATTTTGGAAACATTCCACTAGTATCTTTACGCAAGGTCTTATCTCTTATTGCATGATAGCGATTACGAAATGGACAATCGTCGCGTGAGAAAATAGAAATGTATCAGTTCATCAGCACAATAACGACTCGGGTCGTGAAATTAACGAATTACAAAGTGAAAGTAAAAAGTGAACTTGTTGGGTGTTATAATGTTATTACTATGCTACTACGCAGGAAGCCCGAGATGTGTTGTTATACAATATTTGAATTGATCCGGATCGAACCTAAACCTACTTTTTTTTACTTATACTTAGTTGTCATGGATCTAAAGCCACAGTCAACAACTTCGGCGGACTTTTCAACTTACTTATTGAAATTATCGACAAGTGAGCCGTTTTATAAATGCATACAAATTGTAAGCTAAGCGAAAATCTATTTCTATTTAATTTAAATGTTAAAAAGAGACTTCCGCAGGTTATACAGGTTAAAACAGGCCTATGTAATATCACTCCCAGTGGTATTGTAACAATCGCTTATGCATACGAGTCAAAGGCTCATCACCTCAAGCTATATATGCACTCTCCTATTACATTTGTTGTTAAAAATCTCCAAGTCGTATTTACGCTGGTTAGTCCAAATCTTCGTGTCACCTGAGCTCTGTAAGCAATGACCAAAGGCTCCGTTAAACAATTCGCCATACGGAAGTTACGAAACTCATTCATAACTTTTTACTTCTTATGGAACGTAATGTGCGATAAAGCTTTGCTGCGCGGAATTAAAATCGCTGTCTACACGATTAATGGCCCTGCACAAATGACTATTATATGTATTTTAATGGGATGCTTTCTTAGTTATATAAACAAAGGCTGTTGCTAATTGCAGATATGCTCGCAGACACATCTTTACGGATAGAGAATGTAAAAGGATGACATGTGTGATTGGATCATACTTCCCCTTATTTCCCTTAGATGTAATCGAAATATACATTTCAAAGAAAATTGGTGCGCCGCATTAAAAACTAAAACACCATCGTGCAGTACCGTCACGCCTCAACGGCTTCAATATTGCTTAACCATTCCAAACATTGCCTGATTTGAAAAACAGTCCTATCAGTCTATCTATATTTAATTATAAATGGGAAGAGGGTGACCGTTAAGAGGAATACGACATAGAGAGTTATTTGATAGAGAATCACTGTTTTTCAAGGCAAGCAATGTTTGGCATGGTAGGCAATGTTGAAGCAGTTGACGGTAATAACCATTTGTTCCTCTTCGTAGTGAATACAAATCAATAGCAAAAGTTTAATCCTGTCACAAGCATGAATGCTTCATTCGATGCCCTAATAGACGAACTAACTCGTGGTAGGTCGGCCCTAAACGCTGACACCGTAACTTGATATTCATGGCAATCGCACGAATATTTGGCCCAAATTAACAATTAGTGACTTGACAGTCAATAAAGGACTTAAAAAACACATTTACTCTGGTAATCATTCGTTTGTACGTACTATTTTATTGTTTTCCTTCCACTACCACACCTGCATCAAAAATCTGGGTGGCTCCACTTCATAAATACATCTTATAAACACAGAGATTAATTCTGCCAAAGGAAACCTTTGGATCAGAGAAAGCCGTATTTGGCATTTTGATGTAGACACACGACTTTTAGCGGAGAGTTAAGAATATAATCCCTCTATCTATAGAAATATGTGTCAGTTTTTGGTTCTGGTTCAAATATTTCGGCCCGGCCCTTCGTGGTTCCCAGCAAGCTCCTATCAAGCGCCTGGACTGTTTATAAGTTATCCTATCCTTGGGCGAACGCAACACCCGTTCTACTTTCATATGAGGGTGGAAAATCGTATATGCTATATCCGTTTTGATAATACCTAGAAATAGATTGCCGCGTTTTGAATCGTTTTCGCGCGATTTATGTTTCCCATCACAAAATTACACTCGTGACGTCAAAGTATCTTCGCAAAATGTTACACGCTCGGTTCCCTTACAAATCGATTAACTTCTATCTCGATATAGTTAAATAGGACAAATATAAATAAAATAAATATTATAGGACATTATTACACAAATTGACTAGTCCCACAGTAAGCTCAATAAGGCTTGTGGTGAGGGTACTTAGACAACGATGTATATAATATATAAATATGTATGTATAAATACTTAAATACATAGAAAACACCCATGACTCGGGAACAAATATCTATGCTCATCACACGAATAAATGCCCTTACCAGGATTCTTCTGTGATAATATTGTCACGTTTGGTAAAATAGAGGCCTGGTCGCTTCAGGCCGATAAGCTAATATTTGTCATGATTTCACAATGTTTGTTTATTTTCTACTGCCAAAAGTATAAGGTCAGTACAGTACTGTAACAATTCCAAAGAGTCATGTTTCGTGTCCCATTACGGACCATTCAATTGTTAAGGTCGTTCGAATGTTGAATGAATGAACGGAATGTCTATTTATAATCAAATAGAGGCAATTTTGTCAATTGCGGTTACAGCCAAGTGGACATGCGGACGGACAAAACAATAGAGTGTAAGACTAAAATAAATGGCATTGCCTTTAACTGAGAGAAACGTACAATGATATAATTCTTGGGTTTTAAATATGCGCCAGAAATGCCTAGCCATTTTATTATTTGCTCAAGTATGAGGAGAACTGACTTCGTTCAACTGCGATTAATGGAGGGAGAGTTTCTTTGGTCAGTGTATTTAGGTACGCGGGATCTAGAAACCCGGCAGCGATGGAAGTCTTAAAAGTCTTCTGTGTTTGTATTATAATTAAAACACGATAACTCGTGAAGCTTGACTTTGCCACCGCGTTATATGTCAGCACATGATTTATTCAATACTACACCTCAATATTTATTAACTCGTGGCTTTCAATATCTGCCGGCCAGCACCCCCCTAGTTTCAGGTCCACAACAACAATAACGTGAAAGTCAATGGAAATGAACGCACTAACAAGAACGATTCAACTGCGCACAGAGTCTGTGCATCTCGCGCAATGCTCACGAGCACGGCTTGGAGTGTAAACGAGTTTCGGTGTGTTGACCCGCGCAGCCAACACAGGCATCCATCCACATTAATCTCAATGCGAGTAAATTTTAATCCGAACGTGCCCCGAGTCCCGATACGCACTTTACAAGTTAATCAGGATAAAAAACTCTACACAAGTCAGCGGCTTGTATTGTGTTTTTATAACATGACAGTTTGGGAAACTTTCATCTTCAACTTGAAAGCTTAATGAGAAGTATTGTGATACTTTAAATATAAATTTCAACTCTGGACTCTGGAGACCTTAATAATACCAGGTATGTGGTTCGTAGGTTATTGCTATAAAGCGTTTGCCGCACATCCAACGTAAATCACATAATCTAATGACCGTATATTGTTTTACGCGGTAATCGCAGCGGTAAGCGCATTGTCATTTTCTCTACATTTCGTGATCGCATGCGTTCAACCAACCAACCAAACAAACAACCAAGGGCGTTAGTTAATTCGAAGATCAGAAGTCAATGTCAACCTGCTGGTACCCTATAGCCTACCCCTAATGCTCTTTCATCATTGTAGTGCCTTAGGAAATACCTGCACTAATTTCGATTATTGAAGTTCGCGGCCCTTAAACACAAATGGCACAATACATCACAATAAAGTGCTAAGTGTTAGGTTTCTGTTTTTATTTACAATAACAATATACATAATGGATATATACAGATGATTACTATAACTAGCTTATATCTAAAATAGGCCCTTGAGGCATTGTACCAAGGATGTTGGCAGCATTTCCTCGTTGTATCGCAATACTGATACTTTGTGGGAGGAAGCCGCCAGCTCTTCGGTCACCAGTTACGTCAACCAGACGTTTCGCGATTTCTCCAAAAAACTTGTGCGCGCTGGGACCCCATGGACCTAGAGTTTCAACGCCAAATGGTACTCTCTACCGAGGCTCTTATATTTACTACGTTTCAAAAGTTTACGGTTTCTGTTTATTTTTAATGTCAGATGAAATTATATTTCTAATTTAGCATAGCAGTTGAATTTGAGCGGCATACAATTATGACCTACCTCTACCGTGGAATATTGGAAGTTTTACTTAACTTTATGGTGTATGTTAACTCCTAAAGGATCAAAGACACGAAATACATTTTGCATTTACTATTTACAAACATTATCGCAAAATGTATACAAGAGTCCGTGCTACTGTAGACAAAGAATGAGAGCATAGCAGCATGTCAACTGAAACAGATGGGTTGATATTTTCTATTGCCAAGTGAGTTTCATTGGATTTAGCCCAGTTGATCCTAGAATCTTCATTGGTTACCAGTCGTTAGGTTGCCACAATATGCAACATCTTTTGCCTGTATTTAAAATAAATTATTTCACACCATGCACGAAATAAAGCACCAGATAATTAATAGAAAAACATAGACAATTTTTTTTCACATAATATCAAAAAAAATTGTGTATAGTATAGAACTAAAAAATAGTTCTATAGTATAGAACTAAAAAAAGTGGTGACTTGACCCCGTGACGTCACTTGTGCAGTTTTCATATAAATTCCACATAGGTTATATAATCGTTTTGACAGCTCAAGAAAGAAACTGACTTGACTAGTAGGAAAGTATATAGTCCTCCTCATCGTTTTCGATGACGGCGACCCTAAATAAACACATTATGGACGTTGTCTAGCATGAGCCCTAATGTGGCTGGCCAGGCCGAACTTGCTCTTAAATACTCTATTGCACGCGTGACAATAAAGTTGGCCAGCTGCGTTGAAACGAACTCTCCGAGGAGTAGGAAAGCACTTTATTACACAATTACACATAATGTAAAAGTACCGATTTGTCTTAAACTCATTTGTCTAGTACCGTAGATGTAGATATAATAATACATTAATATATTCATGAGAACGTTTCGACGTTGCGATCTGGGTTAGCGGGGGTGACCTGTAATATCCGGGGCAGAATTATTTAGCGGCCACTCGCGTCACAAGTACACGTCATCTATAAGAAACATGTCACAAGAATAGTACATTGTGCAACGAGGGGGGTAAGTGAAATTTTGGATACGAGGGTGATATTAAAGACCCGAGTTTGCAATATTCTTACCCCCGGATTTACACACAATGATTTTCATCACACTTGCGAAGAAAAAACTAAATTTGAAACGAAATAATTCTTAAATACGGTGACATATCAAACATTCGTCCGCCATTTTGTAATTTATTGACAGGTTAGCATCGAGGGCACAGACCTATTCGGCATTCAGCCACGATTAATAATTATGGAAAAATATTTTAAACGGCTGTTAAATTAATCGAATTATTTAATTTTAAACATAAACAAAAATGTTAAATTATAAACGTCAGTATTTTAAAAGTAAAACTCCTTAACTCATTTATTATGCTACTTGGTTTGTATGAAAAAGTGACATAATTAAAAAAAAAACTGTAACTCCCTAGGGACTTATAGTTTTTTTTTCACAATCCATAACTCCCACGGGAACAAAATAGGCCTTTGTCCTTCAGTACACCTGCATGAAATAAGAACTTTTTCGAGCAAGTGCGATGAAAAGTTAATATTACACACGTAACGGACGGTGGGAACATGCAATTAAATTATAATAACGGAAATAGACCATTTATAGGTACCACTATACCACTTATATGTAATAGACTTTTCCGACTCATAACCGAGTACGAGTAAATAGCTACTGAAATATTTTTATATCTGTTGCCATACTATTGTATTATAACTGTACCAAAAAATGTATATCATTATGACTAAAACCTCGCTCAGATGTGGGATAAAGTAGTAATGCTTAGAATTTGTGTAGGTATTTTTTAACAACTTGATTCCTGCCTGATCCACTGTGAAAACTTTCATATTAATGACTTAATGACACTTACTGTGAAAACGTTCTATGGTGGGTCACAAATCAGTCTGTTCGATTGTATATACACAACCCGCATTAAGCCAGCCTATTGCGTATGAGAGGAGGCCTGTGCTCAGCAGTGGGACGTATATAGGCTTAATTATTAATTAAAATAGACGTTCTTCTCAAGCCACCAGCCGATAAAGCTGTGTTATAGAAGGGCCTAGGATCCTCTGTCTGTATCGAACCACTCGATGAAAGCAGATGGAAGTAACCTGAACGTGGATGCACATAAATGCAGTTATAACCCGAAGCCATAAAATAGCGTTAGAGAGTTTATTAGATGACGCTATAATGTCGTTGAACTGGTTTTATAGAGCGTGTGAACGTGAACAGAACTAAACGTTAAATATTGTCATTAAGAAATGTTGCAGGTCTTTATTATGTCATCCCATAGTGACGGAGTAATCATTAATTAAAAAGAAGAACATTCAAATTGTTACAACAATTTTTGCAAGTTACTTATGTTAAATCTCAAGAAATTTCAGCCTTGCATTGGTGTGTTGGCGATTTCTCGGAAACCATTTCACTTTCTTCATAAACATTTTATTACATTCGATCGATACATACAAGATGAATTTTATATTTCGTGCTTATAAGATTATCTTTTTTTCACGCTTCTCAAGTTTTCAGTTAAGAGGTGGCTTAGAAAGTGTTTTGTCAAGTCCCAAGGTTTAGACGGTTCACCCATGTGAAGTGTTGCAGATAAATATATTTACTACATGTTCACAATTAAACTACCGCAATACATATAACCTAATTAACATGCAACCGGTTTTGCGTAAAATTCTAAGTTAATATTGCACAAATTTGTTGAACCAACGGTGTCGGCCAAATTCATGTAAGTTACGCAAACCGTTTCACGGATTCTCTCCTTACTTTCGTTATTACGACACATTAGGTAAATTTCTATTGTACCATCTTCCATATTGTTAACTGATTTTTCGTAAACCTTATTGCAACGACATAGGGTTCAACGATGGTTCGTTAAGAGTGCTGCTTTTAGTATGAGACCATAAAATGGCAGTTTGAATAATCACGTTATTTAGTTACATCACTTGGGGGCTTCAAATTATAAGTAGCTTGAAGTTTGCCAAGTATGTATAATGAGAACACACAACGACAAAATAAATGTACCTAGTCACGGAGCACGAGACTACATATTTGAGACCGTAGGTAGGATATGTATTTTATAGGTTTATATTAATACTTAGTTTCTGAGTTGGAATATTGTTTTAGGATGACTGCTATAGTTATTGGCTATTCTTTAAACTTCTATTCCCTTGTTTCTTTCTGCCTCACTAGGGAGTGGTCAATTACTATGCTGTACTGTATGGATGGAGCGGCCAATAAATATAGCAGTCATCCTATTATCGCAAAAGTTGGGACCAAAGTTTTATACCTATCTAAAAATCTATGTTCCAAACAATCTTATCAACAGAGCCCCGCGCGATGATAATTGAATTATAAAATAGAATTTTCACATAGCGCAATCAAAATGCCATCTTGTCGGTTATCATGCTTCGATCTTGTACAGCAAAATATATCATCAGAGATAGCCGAGATGCAAGTTTTGATATTGCATGTCATAGCTTTGATGTTAGATTAATTGCTCCAGAGTCTCTTTCAATCACGGAAAACGGCCGGAGGAAGTTATCAAGAAAGATAATAAATCTCACGATCGCTTGAATTATCTTCGTACTATGTAGAAAGTACAGTTATGAGTAATTGCTGAAGTAATTGCAAGTATTAAAATTTAGTGTACTGAAGTAGTAAAATTTGTCTAATGAATATGTATTTCAATTTCGCCGCAAAATTAGTTTAATGCATGCTTATAAGTATGACAATACATGCATTTTATTAATAACTGTGGCCTCTACGTTTTATTAGCGACCTTCACCTAAATAAAGAGTAATGTCAACCGCAACATACTAGTTTACGTCTTGCAACAAAACTGACAGTTTAAACGTTATTACCTTTTTTCTGTGTACTGTACCCCTAGTGTAAATAAATTCGATTTCGAAACGTGACGTACGCGTTTGCGTTTAGTCTCATTTTGTATGTGATTTAGAAAGAGCGCGCCAAGCGGGACGTTTTGGAAACTCAAAATCCTATACATAATGAGACTTAACGCAAACGCGTTCGTCACGTTATGATGTCGATCAAATTTACACTAGGGGTACTGGATAAGGATCCGGACCGAATTTTTAGTAAGTTTTTGCATTTTTTCGAGCACAACTTTTTTTCTGCTCTACAGCAGAACCGAGGTCACCTAGAACCCACGATTTTTGACAACCAGCTTTATCCGATTTGACCATACAAGTGATACAAGAAAGTGCTCTTAAGAGGAAAGGGGACGGCCGCTTCTACAAACAAACGTAGTCCCCATTTTCCTCTCTGGATATAGACATTATGAAAAATATTTTTACATAATTTGATGTATTAACCACCAGCTATGCCCCTACGTTTGACTTTTTTAGATTATTGTAAAAATTATGAGCGGAAAAACATATTTCATACATATATTTGTGCTCCTAACTTTTATAAGGGGCATAGCTGTGTTTCATATACAACAAATTGTATCAAAATATTTTTAATAATGTTAACATCCAGACAGGAAAACGTTACTACGTTTGTATGAAAAGGCGATTTTACGGGGGTCCTCGACTTTCGTCTTAAAACTGCTTGCTTACAACATTCTGCAGAATGGCTACAACTTTGTTAGTAGGTACAAGAACAGCAGTACATGAACAAAATACATATCTAAAAATATTATAGGATAAATAAATATTATAGGACATTATTACACAAATTGACTAAAGTCCCACAGTAAGCTCAATATTAAGGCTTGTGTTGAGGGTACTTAGACAACGATATATATAATATACCAATATTTATAAATACTTAAATACATAGAAAACACCCATGAGTCAGGAACAAATATCCATGCTCATCACACGAATAAATGCCCTTACCAGGATTTGAACCCGGGACCATCAGCTTCGTAGGCAGGGTCACTACCCACTAGGCCAAACCGGCCGTCAAAATATGTAAAAAGCAATAATATTAACCTATTTAAATATCGACGCATTGACATCTGTTTTCAGTTTCAACGTAGTGCTGTTCGCAAGGTGTTCTCGGGCCTGTTAGCGTATCCAAATACTATATTTGTGTTTTTCATTTTCCAACGCGTGTATACATAGTTTGCGTGGCATGTGCTCGAAAACTGAGTAAGTAAATTCTATATTAGAATTAATGTTTCGTCATATTAGTGCTCCATTGTTCCATTGCTCGTAAAACTTCTAAACAATAGTAGGAAAATTATCGTAGCGTAGAGATGGAAGATTCTCTTATCTCTCTATTATATAACGATTTTTCTGCGTACTGACGTACTGGGATGGGAGCGAAATCGGTTATGAAATTTTGTCAAAATAATCAGTTACAACCGATTATTTCGGTTCGTTATTCGATTTTGCTTATAGAAAAGTTCGACATACGGAAGGTGGAGATAAGGAATGGAATGTCCATATACCAAAAAGTGTCATCAAAAAACCTTAAATAGGTGGCGCTACAATACCTAGAATACTTGAAAAAATAATCAAATGATAGACAGCGCACTTCACTCCGTCAATAACGCCTAGGTCCCTAGCTAATCTAGCGCTACTCTGGAGAGATTTGGAACTATTATTTATAGCTGACCACTGGACACTTTTGCATAATTTCTGCCTATGGAGATTGGATTCCTTAACTCTACCTTCCATAGTTCGACATGTATGGTTTGACAGCTATCGGCGTCATATTAAACGCTAGTCAACTATTCAACTAACCAGTTCATCGCTTATTCGTGTTGCAGTTCGCCTTAAATATTATAAAAACAACTAGCCCTAGATACTTTGAAGTAGACGTTACTCTTTCAGTATGGGAATCGCAAATATTTATATTTCGGACCCGATTCGCTGTGGGGGCCGCGAAAATAGGTCTCGACCTCGCTTCCCGGATACAAGGTTACGCTGATGATGTATAGGCAATTTCCTTTAACGAAAACATGAATTTCTTTAATAAATGTGATGTTATCAGACATGAATACGCCACTTTGTCGGCTGTCAAAGAGGGCGACTGCTGAATTGCATGCTAGTAGTGTCTTATTATCACTACTGTGTACATTCCCAGACTTGACATACCACCGATGTCAAGTCTGGGAATGTACACTATATCATCCTAAGTCCCAGAGTCATTTTGACAGTTTTTAATTTGGAACCTTCTTTTATTCCAATATAATTCAAATTTAGATTTGCTTTTGTCCTTTTTAAATTACACCGGGACATAAGAGTAAAAATTAAAGTTAAGTGTTAAGTTACTTAAAGTACCTTGTACAATGGGCTGTGTTCTGAGGAATTGTTTGACATGATGCCAACGGCCACTTTCTATCACCGCACCGCTCGCCGTCGGCAGGGAGTTCATCCTCACACCTTAGAACCAAAATGGTCGCGTACTGTGCGGTTCAAGAGGAATTTCCTCCCGCGGACGCTCCGGCTGTGGAATGAGCTCCCTTCCGAGGTTTTCCCGAGGGTCTACAATATGGGGTTCTTCAAAAAAGGAGTGTACAGGTTTTTAAAGGGTCGGCAACGCGCATGTAACACCTCTGGAGTTGCAGGCGTCCATAGGCTGCGGTGACTGCTTACCATCAGGCGGGCCGTATGCTTGTTTGCCACCGTCGTGGTAAAAAAAAAAAAAACCTAAAGATCTTTAGTGTGTTGAGGAACGTTGACCGTTGAAACAAATGTTCTAGAATCAATTTAATATTCAGTAACAAATACCTTCTTGTATTTTCCCACGAACATTAAATTAAGAAATGTAATAACAATTTTCCCTAATTATTAAATATTATGCTAACTACCTACTAACCTCACCTTGGCTTTCTCGATCAGGTAGAACTAGAAATAGCTAAGAACCGTTGTACTGTATAAATGTCTCACAACCTTGACTGTACATTTTATGATGTGACGTCATTAGGTTATTTATTTGATGGAACAGCTGGCACTATTAGCTATAAAACGGTTAATAGTCCATCTTGGAAATGTTTGTGTAATTTGGCGATCGTTCAAGATTTACACGTTCAATAGCTCTTAAAAATGTGTATGAGTAAGGGGGGGGGGGGGGGAAGGGGGGAGGGTGCATCATGCTATCTAAGTACGCCTACCTTGAATATATTGAAAACTTCTTATAGAATACTAGTAGTACGGTCAAATTAACTCAAATTTCACTAAAGTCAGGAACTAATTCTAAGGACTAATAAAATCACTACGGATTGTTTTGTATGGGCTAAAAATGTAATGGTTATAACTAAGAAGAGAAAAAAGGTGTACTCGGTGTAATTTGGCGTACGTTTTACAACACTTATATCTAAATTCGCACGTGTTATTTATGTTAATTTAAGCTACGGAACAGGTAAAAAAAAAACAACATTAAAAAAAATCTATTTTGGCCATTGCGGGTCTGGGGAAAGTAATGTACTCGGTGCAAATTGAGTAAATAATTAGAAAAAATATCTAAATCCAATGTCAAATTCGCACCATGGTGCGACACCCGGAAAGTAGTTTTTCATGTTTTACTGTCGTTGTACTTCGGGGGAAATTTTAATACTATTGGAAATTGATGCAATCATATTCATTTGATTTTGTTTACATTCGCACCCCATAAAAAATTGGCATTTTTATACGGAACATGCAGTTTTGTAATCAAGTACCAAAAAGTAGAGTAATAAATACACAGAAGCGACAAGCGTGTGATTAGTGGCAAGAGAAGGAACGCGCGTAGATGCACCGACGAAGCACGGCTCTTGCGAACAATCGCTGCGCGTAGGGTTTGAGATCCGGATATCCGAAATATCTGGATATCGGGTCATAAGATCCGGATATTACGGATCCGTTAAATATGGTTATTGACCTATAACCGGAACAATTTTCTAATGAAATTTATGAATAATTTCATACCATTTTATCATTTAAATATAGTATTTTCATATATTTAATCAATTCAAATACTAACAGCACATCAATTTTGATAGGTACATACAGGTGTCACGCAGTAACTTTATACAATGAATGCGAATGTTGCTTAATGCAAACATTAGATCATTGGATATCCTGATGACTTGGGGCTATAGGCTCAAAACAAAAGCAACCTGAAGGCCAAGGCTAGGATAGTAGAGTAGGAAGGAGAGAAAATTGGTCTGATAATCAACCACTATAATATCTCCAAATGAATAGGGCTAAGATGGTCGGCTCTTTATCATTTGTCATGAAGGGCATAGTGACAAGTGATAAAAATAGAACCATGCTGCCACCGTAGATCGAAAAGAAAAGACCTACCTAAAGTAATCGGGAAGAGGAGATAGATGTTCGAATCCAAAATGCCTGAGGATGCTCAGCAGCGCTTCGCCGAGTTCTAGTGTCCAAGCTGATCAGTAGACTGTCCATGATACAAGTCTATAAGACAATAATTAGATTTTGATGAATGACATCGGTAAGTATTACACTTGGACTCTGAATCAGAAAAAAAAGAACAAGTTCTTAGTGAAGAAGACGAAATTCTGGCGGAATATTCTGGGACCTATCAGAGATGAAGATAGAGAAGATGAAAGCGTAGGAAAAATAGGGAGCTAGAGTAGCAAGTTGCGGCACCCAATATAATTAGCGAGATTATAGCCGCACGACTTCGCAGGCTTGGTCACTTGGAGTGGACGGGAGAGAATCGGGCTGTGAAAAGATATACCGCAGGAGCGATGTAGCCCTAAAACACCCTCGGAGTATCCAACTAGCGTGGAGTGGTGCAGAATAGAGCAGAGTGACGTTGTTCTTGTATCAAAGGCCAAGATTCTTTTTGGGTCACTGATCCAGTGAAGTAAGTAAGTATTGCTTTCATAGTTAGTATTTCATGACGAATGAACACGAGGTGAGGCATTGGATGTATTTCCAACTATGCACCAGCTAATCCAGATATAAACCCTCCTTATTAAGTACGGTTTTAGAGATAACATTATGTTAGCTATTATAGTAATCAAGTAATCATTTAAAATTAGTTGGAGTGATATCATTGTATTAAAACATAGTTAAAAACGTTATTTCTGTGTTATCTAAATCAGTTTATTCGGATATTTATTTTGGTGGATATTCGAATAATTAGAATATCACAATATTCTAATTGCAAACCCTACATATAACTTCCCAGTAGGGACACAAATAGGTAATGTAAATACTGCGAGGAGGATCTTGTTTAGGAAAAACCAGAGCGATCGAGTATATTCCTTCAACAGGATGCTCTCCTACAGCATATAAAAAGGGCTTAACAGACCCACATTGGGACCAATTTACCTGAATAGCGACCCACAAATGCTAGATTCTTGCAACTAGGCTTGGCGAAAGAAAAATGATGGACCAGCGTACACCTCTGCAAGGAGCTATTGTCTTGCAAGTGCAAAGAACGCTGTACAGGGTGTGGGGGAGTAAAACACGGATTTAAATACACTATGCTTTGCGCATGCGAAGGTGCATGCTCTGGGACAAAATAATACGTAAAAAAAAAAATTGTTTAATTAGTGTGTAACTTTAATTAGCTAGATCCGGAGTAAATTACAATAAAACGATCTCAGTATTCTTAACTTTGATAATAATACTTTTATCGAAAATATTACTTTACTATAAATATCGTTCAGCAAGTTACCTTTACTTAAACATCATTTGCCTTGCAAATTGTATTGAAACAGCCATCCGACTCTTGGTGGTGTCATCCGGTATGGAACAAAAATAGTGTAATTTGCTTGTTTATAAACCGATTTTCAAAATTTTAATGGAATTTTATAGCTTATTAATGTAGCATTCATATCTTGATACAATGTCTTCCTGTAAAGTTACTAGTAAAGTTGATGAAAACAAAAAACGGTTTTTTTTTTCGGGAAAATTTGAATAAAACTTAAAATTTCTCGCAAACTATGGTATTTATGGTTAGGTTTTTTGGTATGGTTTTATGGTAAGGTCAAATGTATAAACGATATTGTAGCGCACAATAATAATTGACACCCCACACAAGCTTACATGTGATATACTTGCTGTGGTATACGCAATATTCTGAACACGGCACCGGCCATTTTGATGACGTCATAACTGGTGACTTAACCACGTTAGAAACTGTCTCCCAATGGTTTTTTAGTCAGAATAACATGCTTTAACAACATACTAAAATATGATGCTGGTTTCATAGGCACCTTTTGGGCCCTATATGACCATAAGGGAAGCGACTTCATACCTACTCGTATAACATTTTTTTATACAATCAAACACATTTGAATTAGTAGTCGATAAAGCAGTCAAACACCGATAGATTATTAATATGTTGTAACATGACATCACTATTTTTGATCTCACATAGACAATTTACGCACAAACTTGCATTTCATTTTTGGTCGCACTTTTGAAGTTTGACAGTCGTTCTTGATATCCTATTTCTATGTATCCGGATCCGAAAGATTGTCGGATATTGCAAACCCTAGCTGCGCGCTGCGCTATCTCCCCGCCCCGCGCGCCCCACGCCACGTGCTGCCAACCACCTTCGCTTGCAGATCGTTGCGATTAATCCTATTTACTTTTTGACAAACTTCCGGTAAAAACATCTATTTTTTATTTAGTGCAAATGTAGTGTCTTTAGATAAATACCGTTTTTAAAATTTTCACGTCTCTCTTAATATCCCCCGAAGCACAATGTACAAAATAATAAAAAATACATGTTCCATAATTTGCCCAGGCGTGCAAAGTTAACTGAATGTTTATAATGCTTTAAAAAGCTTAACTTGAGATTGCACCAACCGACTGACTTATCCTCGAGCCGCAATCGAAAAAAAAATTTTTTTTAGGGTATCATACATTGCACATCTTTTTAATTAAGATATACTATGCACCAAGGTGTTCTCTATACACTACTTAGCTTGAACCTAATAGCTTTTAATTTACTCCAAAATTACGGCACTTTATAGTTTATACCTAAAATTTAACGGTCTTCCGTACATAATAGAAACGGTGCAACTCGGGGGAAACAATCTAGTTGCGCCATCTAACAAATCCAAAAAAAGCACGACTACACGACTTACTTCCATACTTTTTCTTAACTTGACTATACTATAGTAATTTTACTAGTAACTTGCAGTTTTATTAGTAGTAGTAGGTAGTATTTTATGCCAGTAATATTTCTAAAATGACAGTTTTTTAATGATATAGGAGGTAGATGCAGACGGGTTGCAAGTGCGTTGCCGGAATTTAAGATGAAAGGACGCTCTTTTCTTGAAGGTTTGAAGGTCGTATTGGTCAGGAAGTAATGCGGGCAACAGTTCATTCCATAGTTTCGCTGTGCGAAGCAGGAAGTTTCTGGAGAAGTTGGTGGGTGGTGCTGGTATCTGTTCTATATGGCCTTACGGTTAGTTTTTCCTTGTTTCTATGGCTCTATTGGCTATGTCATCTAGATAGTTTCATGTTACTAAAATTTCAGTTCAATCCGGCATCTCAACGTGCTGGTTCCCGTTAGGTTACATTGAAAGATTTGAGTAAAATATATAAACAAAATAATTAGTTGGTTACGCGGAGTGAATCAAGATTAAAGTCAGCAAAAACAGCATGGTACTTGTATTTTAGCCTGTGCAATCAAAGATTATATTAAAAGATAAAATATGATCCTATGATACGTAAATCTTTGATTATACATGCCAACTGACTGTGACGATTTCGTAATAACTTTAATGATTAACATGATATTCATCTGCAATCATGATCTTTAATGACGCTGCTGCATCTCCTATTCAATCTCAATTTTTAATTCGTTTCTTATGGTAGCATCAGTTTTTTTCTGTGTTACCGGATAAGTTGATAAAAACATGAGCGCCTCAATCATTGATTCTAACAATTAGCAACGCTATCTGCATCATTAGTTTCATTAAATTTCAGCGTTTAATGTTGTTGTTCCTAGACATTGAATACGAGACTTGTTAAGCTTAGAATAAATTTAAAAGTGAAAAATACTGTCTTTGATACTTAAACTGACGACACTGGATCGCTGGCCCATTGGTCTGTCATCTGAGCTACCAAGATCTCACACAAGGACAGCAAATATTTCCACCATATGGGCCTTTAGGGAGGCACTCTAGCGACATCTATAGTAGGAGTGTTACACAGGCTGTTTGGTCCATCGTTTCCTAAATTAAAATGGCAGACTTGAAAAACATTGCATATCGATTACGAACAGTGCGTCCCTTGCACAAAGTTGGCAAATTAATAAGGTTTCTGAAAGGTTTTTTTGACATTATTGCACATTATTAGAAAGAGGATAGACTAGAGATAATGATGATGATGTTGTGTAGGAATGGGAAGGCCTGGCCGGGAGCAGGCGATATGATCACCTTTGTAACAAAAACTTTGGTTTCTAAGTTTAGAAAGTTTCCAAGTTTACTGAAAATTGAAAAAGCAAGCGATGTTAGTAGTAGTAATGTGCTAAGTTGTTATTAGTATGTTGGCAATGTTGGTGATGATCAAAGGATGATCACGTTTCCTTGCGTCACTCGCTTCTCACGGTTGGCACGCCCGGAGGGACCGGAGGTTGCGAATTCTTGCCAAACTATGTTGACACCAGTTTCGAAACTTTTCGGAACGCATAGATTACCTACTGTGCACCAACCTACTGTAAGGAAAATACCAGCTCCTTATAATGGATATAATTAAATTCATAAACCGTAGTAATTAGTTTTATTTTCAGTACTTAAACTAGCAATTTGCGTGATGAGAATATTTATGTTGTTTGCCGCTTTAAAGTAACATGTTTTTAACATTTTATTTTATTATCTAGCCTCCGCTGCGACTTCGTCTACGTCGTTAATTTTTTTAACCCTAAATTCCTATATTCTAAGAGCTCCAACGTTTGAAGTGTATACCTATTATGGTTAATGTTTTTTTTTGCGTCTTACCTTTAAAGGTCTAGCTTTAGATTGTGCATTGTCCGAGTCATTTTCTATGTAACTCGACTGTTTTATATATGCATTTAGATGAGGTAGGTATTTAGACATTCTGCAGTCTTTAAGACTCCCTTTACATGCTAGAGTCTGTGCGGAAAGAGAAGAGGAATAGAATGTTGGTTCCCTTATATTCCACGACTCTTCTTTTTCCGCACAGACTACACCTCGGTCAACCACATAAATCCTTCACGAAGGTTGGCAGATCATGTAAATGCGCCCTAAGACTGCTCGAACCGGTTGTAAATGTGTCAGTCAATGTCAATCTGTGCGACGGACAGCCTGCAGCATACTGAGTTACTGAGTGCATTTACAATGCGAATAATTTAACAAATAAGTACATATATAAGTATTTCTATTCGTCGACTGTAATGGTTGAATTAAGATTTCGTATAACAAATTATAATTGCGTGCTTTTCATGTATGGGCTCCCAACTCAACTATAAAATTTATTTCGATACGCTGTAGTCAACTCATACATATGAAAAAAAAATCACTCGCGCGTTTATGTCCTTTGTATTACATTTTTGTCTACTTAGATACTTACCAATTTGCATTATACTTATTTAGGTTTTATATTAAAAAAAAAATAGAGATTAAATCACGATTGTATAAAATATGTACTATTAAAAAAAATAGAAAAAAAGAGTTATAAATTGTAGAAAAGCTGTAAAGAAAAAAAAACGCGCTCTCGAATATGAGTTGTCATACGATAGCTTCACCGCATAACATACGGGTCCATACACTATATATGTCTCTATTGATTTCTCAAATTCTGTGTAACCTCTTACTATCTTACTATTTAGCTGAACCTAAACGTAGATAGGTACTTTTCGTGCTTCTATATAAAGATATGTTTAACAAACATGGAAACTATAGGTCTAGATTAAGATAAGAAACTGTAATAATATTTTTTGTATGACCGTTTGTTTCATATTTAAATAAAAAAAAAAAAAAAATATATATGTCCAATTAGAGGCAAGATTTTTGTTCCTAGATTTCACATTAAACAACCTATTATATTCGCATTGCAATTGTATACATACGATTTAGTTATTTAATACGCTGACAAAGATATTGTTTTACAGACAAATATAATTTTTTTTTTAATTGTGTTGCATACATTTTTATTTTCATTTGTTAGCCTCTGTAATAGATACACGAAATGTATCTATTTACACTACTTAGCATAAGCCTTTCTCTTTATGCGCCTCTATAACGGCAAATAACATTATTTTCCAGAGCTAGACTCATATTTTCCATTCCGTCTTCGAAGTCAGATCCCTATAAAATAATGTTATTTTTATACACCCACGGAGTTGAATAAAACAGCACAATACGAACATTTGTCATTACTTATTGCCGAATGGAATTGCAAACAAGAAACGATGTATTATTTATGTCGCGTTCCCGGGCCGACAACTAAGCGAAGAGAGTTTATAGCTGCGGTTGTAAAGTATAAGCCTTATCACTCTGGCAATTTGCGGGAGACTTGAAAGCGAGGCGACCGCGCAGCGAGTTCACCGCGGGCGAGCAATCGAGCATGGATTTTCGTCGCGAGCGTGTAAAGCTGGGTCCAGACGGGTGTAACGTGTAATGTATGATTACGTGTAATACATATAGTGTCAAAGTATGGACGGCACTGCGAGTGCCTTTGTGTTTGCGCTAAAAACCGACAGTCGAGGGGTCCGGCACAAGCGTTAGTTACATGTAATGCTCGTAGTGCCGTTGATACGCAAAATGGCTTACATTACACGTTACGCCCGTCTGGACCCCGCTTAGCGATTTCGGTGCGAGTGCGTTACTTTGTGCGCCGTCGCCTCGCTTGCAAGTACATATTACATCTTTTCTTATTTATCGTAATACAAATCAGCTTCATGCAGTCAAAGCCTTCAACCAGTCCGTAAATGGCCATAATAACTTCGTTCCAACTGCCTCAGTGGATAGATCTATATTTAAATCGAAATAGACTGCGAATATAGGTAAGCTAATATATTATGATAAGAAAGCTTGAAAATGCTGATGCAATAGCAGACACATGCCGACAAGCTCGCGAAACTTAGTAGTTTTTGACAGACAAGCTCAATATCAACTTTCTCGGACTGGATTCGGATATTAACAGAAAATAAAACCCAGGTACGTGCCATGACACTGTATAGTCGATTGTTTGAAACATAGACATTGTATTTCGTGGCACATTTGCATTAATTTGGTCGAACAACAACATTGTCAAATGAAACAAGAAAGCGAAGCCAGACAGTATTATGATTCAACTGTTTTCATAGGCTAGTTAGTAGACAACCTGCCTTAAAATAATTATAGATAACGTAACTTAATTATAATCAATATCGACCTCATTAACTCTAGTTGTCTATAAAAAGGTTCAAATTGAAATATATAAATTATCGTCATTTACAATAATTTAACCATACTGTATACCATCCAATCGAATACTCGGTTTAAACGGTAAACCTTATTTATTATAATAGTTTCAGAAAGTGCCTTGTACTTTACTGTGTCTCAAATGAAACATTCAATTCAACATACCTTATATGCACACAGGTTTGAATATTTTAAATGCTATGCCATAAATTTGAATCCGTTTAGCTGCGCAATCGAATATGTGATCTTTCTTTTCATTTGCGCTGCTTTCAATGGTTGAATAAGTGATAAAAGGCGGAATTGTCGATTGTTATTAGGTATTGGTGAAAATTAAAATAAGCTTATGTATTTACGTTACGTATTTCGCACAGACAATTTGGGTATTTTTATGATCTAATTTCGAATGTATCGCAATTTTCATAATAATAATATTCTTTATTGTGCACAACGAAAACATGATTAAATACATAAAAACTAAGCAACAACAGGCGGTCTTATCGCTAAAAAGCGATCTCTTCCAGAAAACCTTCAGGTAGGAGAAATTACCGTAAGGAAGAAATATGTATAAGGGTAGCAAATATAAATGGACATAATTGTAGTGAGATTCGCCGCGCAGCGCAACACACCGCTTTTCCGTAAAAAAAGGCTATAGAATAGAGCTAATACCCCTTCGAAATGAAGAATTTCCGTCCGCGTATGATCATTATGAATATAATGATAGCACTTGACAGTGACACTGACGGTCAGTATGTCGATGGGTCTATTAAACTGTTCAAACGTGTTTCTACACTATTTGTTGTTTTTGTGCTTAAGTTAAAACAGTCATTAACTTTTTGTTAGTCGGCAAAAAGTTACGTTGAAAATAAGCGTTTAGACGCTTAGATGAGGGAAGTTGAAGGACCTTGTTAGGAATCCGCCTTGCGTGGGAATTGTTTTTAGTTTAGAGACAGCGTGTTGTATTGTATTGTAATTTGGGAGATTTTCCACAAATCGACGACTGGCGCCTGTTTAGCGTGACGGGAGGAGTCTTGCCAGCCAAACTTCTCGAAGAATCCTATCCAACCTTTGATGTTAAGTAGGACCTCGGGGATGCGAGATGTTTAACCCTATGTGGGGCCACACGTGAGAGGCTGTTTCTTCTGTCTCCATACATCCTCGGCATAGGGGACTGTCTGTGACACCTATTATAAAAAGATGTTTGTTAAATAGTCCATGACCTGTTATGACACTGGTTACTCAGTCAGACCTTCCCTAGTTGAAGGAGCGCCCTTGTGAGCTTTCCGTTGATGCCAGGCATGGCTTGTTTGGCCTGTCTGCATCCAGTCTGGTTTATCCAGCGTTCTGTCTGTAGTTTTCCTGTACGTGCCAACAGCATTGAGCGTACCTTGTAAAACGGTACCTATCGGGAGAATCGGTACCGGGCCAATCGCCCCCGCACTCGATCCTTACCTGGCAAGCTCTTCCGCGGCATCGTTACCCCGGGATCCACTGTGTCCACTGTGGGACACAGTGTTTTACGAGAGAGGTAATGTTTTACGAGTGCCGAAATAAAGAAATCTTTGGAGTATACTGCGAGTTCAGACTGAAAATGGCCCGAATTTTATTTTGTTGTTTTTTCGTCAGAATTCTATAGAATCGCCTATTCTGTACAATTACTGTACAGGTATACTACAAAATCTTCCTCTGAATTTCAACGGGAAAAAAACTACAACAAAATAAAAATCGGCCCAAGTAGAATTTAAAAGTCGAAACATAATGTCATAAAAAGACGAAATCATTAAATGCCTATTGATATGATATTGGCATAGCATTCAAAAGTTTTAAGATTGTACATTTGTATACAAAACAAAACTTTTGTTGACTTGTTGAGTGTCTAATGCGTTGCCAAATCAAGCAGGTCTAAACAACTTGTTTCTACATAATATTCGTATCAATGTCGGTCACTAAAATGACAATCCCAAATTAGGTGAAGTGAATGGCACTAATCGGTTTTAAAATTAATTAGGTATTTACGACTAAAGTTGTGCAGTTCTAAATATAGCAGGAACTTACATCTACAGATAGTGAAGGAAACCATGTTACGCTTTATTTTACATACAAGTTAGTCTAAAAGTGATAAATCGTTTTACTAACTTGCACTTTAGCCAGTTTAGAGATAAAGTTTGTTGTTTTACCTTAATAATGGTATTATTTTAAGGGTGGCAAAAAGCGAAATTTAATTGTAAACAAAATAACATTATTATTGTATCTATAAAACCAATTAATAACAATGTGCATGTAATGACTGCCATATACTTGGAAGACAGGTCACGATTCTAATTCTAAACGAAGCAGCAGGTACAAAATGTATCTTCCTTAGCATATAATTGACGTTTAGGCTTTATTACATTGAAATAAGGTCTACAAACAAATAATCAGAACCTGTTATTGTATAGCCCCCACACGGACCACAACCAATGCACAGAAGGTCGCGTACACAATGGAATGTACAGCCAACAATAGATCGCGATTCGAATACATTGTCGATACGCATTGATCGAGATTAATATTCAAACGGTTAGGTAAGCCCATTATTGCGCTCCTTACCTTACACAATTGTATGCCAAAATATGCGGATATAAAACTGCAGATAACTGGTCTTTTATCGACCACTGGACCTGTTAAATACTGGGTAAGTACTTTACACAGTCACTCTCTACGAATTAATAAAAAATAACCTTATTGCTTGTTTCTCTACGCGATCGAATCAGAAATGAGGAGATCCGGAGACGAACTAATGTCACCGACATAGCCCACCGGATTAGCAAGCTGAAGTGGCAATGGGCAGGCCACATTGCACGCAGAGAAGATGGCCGATGGGGTCGAAAAGTGCTCGAGTGGAGACCACGGACTAGCAAGCGCAGCGTAGGACGACCAAGATGGACAGACGACCTTATTAAGGTCGCCGGAAGACGCTAGATGTGGGTCGCTTCCAACCGGTACATGTGGAGGTCCAAGGGGGAGGCCTATGTTCAGCAGTGGACGTCTTATGGCTGAGATGATGATGATGATGAACCTTATTCCATTGGTTAATGGATCTATGGACTGGATCTATCGAGAATGAAGGTAGCCTTCTAAGCCTTTAACGTTAACTATAATACCTTACGTTGTCCAAGATAACTTTATGCTTAATTCGACGCATATTTTACATATTACCTATTGTAGAGTCAAACCAAGATAAGTTGGCAGCGATTTTGATAGCCCAAACGGTGCACGGGTTATTTTAAACGTCAAACTTCTATGAAATAATGACGTTTACTTAACAGTTTCAGACTCTAGCCTTGCTTTGCCGCTTGTAACTAACTTGTAAAGAATGTCTCTCGAATAATGCCGGCACGAGACTCCACATTTCTGGCGCGACCCGCTACGACCTCTTGTAGGTTTGTCGTGTCTACGTGCCACGTTTAATGAGGATTCAGAACGTATTGCTTACTGCTAGAGAAAATATTCACAACATTCAAATTAAATTATCTTTACAGAAATATTTGTCCCTGGGGTCAATTGTTAAGCCAATCAAGTTATTGCACTATCAAGAATGTAGGCGTGACAGATCATATTTCTGCCGCGACCTGCGACCTTGCGTAGGTGTGTACTACATTAACCACATGCCATAGTCGATGGGTATCTACTCCACGTGTTGCCGTTGTAATAGTAAAGAGAGGTGGAACTGGTGTCATTACTTTAAGTCAAAAACGCTCGAAATGTTTCGATCCGTCTTTGAGGATCTTCAACTAGGAGCACCGATTGAACCGCCTCTACCGATAGAGCGCACAACGTATCCTACTTAACGTAACCCATTAAAAATAATTTTACTACTCTCTGGTGAAAATTGTATAGATTGAAATATGGTTATTACATTTTGACTGCTTTGAGGGACTCGACTTAAATCTACAAATCTTGAGTATTGTTATTGAAAATCTTAATTGTTATTGTAATGTATTTTGCTCGATGTATTCCGACGATATACACAGATTCGATTCGAATAAAAGAATGCAATTTCAGATTATAGATAGATAGATCGATATGGTCTTAAGCCCCATAATTTTTATCGATTGGTATTTGGTCGATCGATTTAATTCATTGTACTCATGTATCGAATATTGCATGCAAGTTCTTGAGCCGTCTAAATAAGGTTCTAGTTAAGCATTTTATTGCACAGACAATGGCATTGGCGAGAATTATATATAATTAAAAGACTGGTTTATTTAATTTTAAAGATGAAAGAGGATCTCGTTCCACTAAAATAAGGTGCGAAAATGAATGTTTAAATCTTAGACAGATTTGGAGTTTAGGCAGTTTTACGTCTGAAGCGTTGTTGGTAGAATATAACAATAAGTCGCTACTCAAACAGCTGTTCTTGACTCGATCACTGTTTGCGCTACTGATAACCAAGTTTACGTCACTTAACTACGTAACGCAAACCTGTTCTAATGCCTGCTCAAACAACGGTCAGCCGAACGAATACATTAGTTAGTAATTATGTTGTTTTGATTTATTTTGCCTTTGTGTGTGTGGCGTGTAGTTTCTTAGTAATGTCCATATGACATGAGTGATGGTCTTGGTTGTTCATTTGCTTACGACAGTTGCGACGTTCGACGTGCACGAATGCCTAGCCTAAAGCCTCATTTAAAACGGTGTGAGTACATGCATGCAATATTCGACACATTGCTAACTACAGAGTAATTCAGCCGTTCGGCCAGATACCGCAATGTAACCAAAATCGCATGCAAGTTCTTGATCCGTTTAAATGGGGCCTAACGTTGTGGTCCACCATTTGTTCTCGTATATAAGCTAGTATTTAGGCGACTAGGGTGAGAAACCAAGCATCTACCAAAGATGCGCCATAGGTAGAATAGAAATGCGATGTCAAATCCTTATGATTTTGCGCGTATTTCTATTAGCATTCCTGATATATTTACCGTAGCATACCGCTCCTCTACTTCAATTATCCACAGATCAACAACCATAATTTAAACCTGTTCTAATGCATGCTCCAAAGTGCAGCTCCATTCGTTAATACACAGCGATGCCATTTACTCTGCATCTGTAGTTGTTAGTGCTTTTTGTTTGTATATGGATACTGAAGGTAAAGAATACAATATTATTGGCTAGCTGTGTTAGTACACTACCAACAGCATGTATTTGCTGTACCAATAAGAGTCTGTACATTTCGTGCCGTGCCAGCCGGTACCAGGACCCGCTAAGATTAATTTATACGAACGTCAAGCTATATCGAGCGTTTTGAGATAAACTGCTTAGCATTTCAGTTTTTGTTTCATACAGTTTTATGACTACTTAGCATGTTTGGGCTCTAGTTGAGAAGAAATTATAAGATCATTATCTAGAATCGAATAGTTGTTGAGTTAAACAATGTATTCAAACGTATTTTTTAACACATAGTTTCCATAATTAAAAACAATGAATACCAAATTAGATTTTTGTTAGCTTCTAACACACCAACTTCACGCATGCTGGAATAAGGGAGCAAATCGTTTGATCAAGGAAGCCGGTGATTGGTACTTCCATAAATAACAAATGTCAACGTGCTCGTACTACTCTTATGATAAGGCTTATGACAAAGGAAAAGAGTTATAAGTAAATAGTCATAGATGGTGAGAAGTTAAGGAAGACCTACTAAGCGATGAAGTATATGTAATATGTAGCTGGTTCTATCTATTTGTATTGATATTACCAATACAACGGTTTAGTTATCTATTGGCATCTGTGTTGTTACTGTGCATCGGTGAAAGTAAGTGAATGAACTTGAAAATAACCACTGAGTCAGTCAAGCAAGAGTTAAAGTTCATTGAATCGAAGAAGCCAAAGAGTCGATAAGAGCATTCAATACGTGACTGCAGATTGACGAGACTTTAGATACGGTTGCTACTATGTGATTAAGTATCGCATTGAACTGTTAATATTATATTTTAGGAGTCGGTTCTAATCTGTTTGGAGACGAAGTAGATATTAAATGCGACTAACATGAGGCTCACAGTTCTCAAGTAATATTAGAAGGGTTGCAGGTAAACACGCGTTCAGTGCGCCGGAGCCGCTCCGCTCAGCGTACCTAGCACGCCCCGGTACGGCTCCCCACCAGCTTTTCACACTCGCTATTGAATGAAACGCTGACTACGTTATGCAATGTTTTGTACTCCGTGTACTTCTACGTGTACCTTTTTTGTTTGGTTTTTGCGTTTACTATTCATAATTCGTCACACTGATGAAGATACTATTAGCATTATTTTGAAAGCGTAAACACGATTTAACCTCTCGATTTGAAAGCTATTTGTTGTTTTAGGTTAGTATTTATATAAAACGAAGAATGTTATAAACAAAAGAAAGGTTGAAGCAGCTAATTGTTTTTTTTTGTGTTAGCTACAGTGAAAGTAATTAATTTGTTAGGTAACTTCCGAGATGCCGACGTCTGATTAACTTAATGAACATTATATGGTATTGTTTCTTCTATGGCACAAGGTATGAATACTACACTGTCCAATTATGAGGTATAGTTTTTCTGCAATAGCTTTTAAAAATAATGCCATTCGGAAGTAAATTCTGTCTATAAGTTTGGTATAAATGTCTCGAATATATTTTAATTCGGCTGCACTCCGACGAGAAGCAAAACAATTTTAAATAAATTGCTTTTAATTGTGAAACAGTCTCATTTCAAGCGTTATCTATGCTTCGTGCGTGTCCTATGGATATTTCGTATATAACTATACTAATTTCAAATCATGTATTCCAAATTACAGACGATAAAGACCGATTTCCTTTGCTCGTTTAATGCGCAAATACGAGTACGCCAAGGTCATATGTTATTTGACTCTGATAGATGCGTGGAACTAATCGCTAACATTTTTTTATAGTCCATCGAGTGTTCTGCATGTTAAATATTGATTACTGACACACACGGGTTAGTACGCGTTTTGTGGTTCTAAAGACAAATTAGCAAGTCTAGTAAATGATGTAATTAGTAAATTGTCTCTGGAATCGCCACTTTAGCCTAGCTATCATTAGTGACATTTGTGACCCACACTCAAACCTTTATTAGGCCAAAAATATTCGTCCAATTCAGCTATTGGACGATATAACGTAATCATATTATTTTATTTTCATAAAATTTAGTTCACAATATACTTTACTATAGTCCTGAGAGCAATAAAAAGGCTCTCTGATGCATACAACTCCAATTTTCGGTAATCGTGAAGTTCACAAGTCCAACAAGAAATACCTGTTGAGGGCGGAGGCCCAAAGGAGTACTAGCGTGGAGGTAGCAAATAGGGGTCGAGTTCGCGCCCTGCCACAGGTAATGAGCTCTGTAGCTTTTCGACACTAATGACGTACTAACGGCAACATTTATAATCGGTGGACCTTATCTCTTTGCAATAAGGTTTACGAATTATAAGTTAACTGTAGGCTTTTACTTAGTACATAGGAAACACGGTTAAGTACCAAGTTGATTGATGACTGATGTCGCAGCGGCGTAAGGTCGGGCTCTTGACCTTTATGACACAGTTAAAGACGTGACTAAAATGCTGCGAAAATATAGTTACTGGTTATAGGCATACACAATAATTATCTAATATGTCATATAATTACATTCTAGAATAGATAGACAGTGCTCCAATAACCTTTAAATAAGACCATAAATATAGCTACTACGTATACAGCTATTATGTACATTGATGGTATTTTGCTATTTATTTATTACTAGAGATTGATGGATTCGTCCCATGGCGTGTAGAGGCCCATCGAAAATATTGGATACCTATTTTAGGGTTTCAATATTCAAAACGATTGCTATATACTATTCCGGTTATGTTTGCAAGTAGGGTCCGCCAAAATACTCATGCAATCGGTAACGTTATTTTTCCACCTGCCAGAAACTTGGTTGTACAGCATAATCACTTCATGTTCCCTTATTTCTCGGTACTGTTATTAGTTATTACTCTACAGTTATAATACGAATTTAAGTACCGTCCATGGCAAATTATCAGGCGTACTCCCACACAGTTCGTCTGGGTGATGTCCGGCTGGGTTCTGACATTCCCTTTTAGAGTGCGACACCGTTTACACAAGAAACCAATTAGGTACTGAAGTCCTGTCAGCATTAGTTTCAATGGAAAGTAAACAAGTGTAAGAAGTACAAAGAAACGGTGAAATATAAAATCCTGTGACCAGAAGTCGTATGTGGCACGTTACTTACATAAGCTAGCGACACGGGTTGGGTATTGGTAGCCAAAAACATGAGTGAAATTCTGGCGATTCAAAGTGTATTTACATATAAAAGGAGTCAAGATAACATGACCATCTTCTGTATGTATAGTTTTATTATTATTGTGTATGAAGGAAACACTTTTTGCGTAACAAATGCATGTTTGTGCCAAGTTCGCAATTAGGGATTGCAAACCGGATTGGTTTTCAATCCGGCCGGATCCGGCCGGATTTTGGCTGTAGTCCGGCCGGATCCGGCCGGACCGGATCCGGTTTGGTATAGGGATATAAAAGTTAATTAAATGACATATTTTTCTAGTTTTTTGCGTAATACGTATTCCTAAATCTATAATTTGAAGTTAATACATAACTTCTTAACAATAAAATAGAACTTGGTAGTAAAAAGTGTCACAATGTCAAAATCATTTAGAAAACAAAATTTTTAAATCGGTAATTTATTATATTTAACCATTCAAAAGTGCTCAAATTTTCGTTTACAATTATAAATTTGCTTAGTTTCCAAAGCTTGATGATGGGATGTGGGGTGGGAATTGGAGCTCCTTGAAAGGACAAGTTTTCGTAACTGTTCTTTGATTGAATTCTTTGTAGAGTCTGTTCGGAAAGAGAAGAGTCGTGGAATGTATTGGGCCCCATACATTCCACGACTCTTCTCTTTCCTCACAAACTCTAACGTTGACATCCATTCTAGCATAGAGAAATAAGAATTACATAGATTGCACACTCCATACACCAGTTTTGGTACCAAAACGCTTATTATTTTCGTAGTCGACATCTAGCATCGAGTAGCGGAACTCTCAGGAATGCTACTCGACAATAGATATCGCGGCAAACAAAAAGTCTAATGCTCAACGATTTTCCGCTAATATTATAACCAGAGTAACAGGAACTCTAATTTCAACTCCTACGCTTACTATTATTTATTACTTTTAACCAATTATGATATTAAATGCGGTCTAGTATTATCTTGCTCTAATTTATTTGTCCGAAAAAGTAGTAGACTGTATGACTTAAAAAAATTGTACTTTTTATAATTTATGGAAAAGTATATTGGTCAAATTATAAGGAACAATACACGACACGACGATCTCATGCGAAAAATAATAGAATGTAGGATTGAAAACCATCGCGGAAAGGGAAAGTTAGAGTTACATAGATCAAATAAAGAATTGGCTGGACGTAGAGTAGCATGTACTAGGAGATGAAGGAAATTGCATAAGATTGGATGAAATTGTAAAGACAAAAGATTCTCTCTTAAATTTGAATAGAAAAGAATCTATATTTTATCATATATATACATATATCGGAGAAAACTAAAGATTATCAATATTATCATATATTCTTCATTCACACATTGATGAGCCCAACTGTAGTCGGTTAATCTCCTATCACAACATTATAACACGACATGAACCTTCTCTTTAGCATAAATTACAAATGCCTTCCATGTCATCTCCATCCTTTCATTTTTCCTTCTATTACAGTATTTATGTAATCGTCACATCGCGCCGCCAACATGAAAGAAGAAGAAATCCTCTTGTGTTCCCAGTCATCGTCATAATAAATATATTTTTATCTTACTAAATTTATACTTTTTCATTCGTTTTGTTCTGTTCAACTTCATACCTCGTATCCGTTGCCTTTTCTTCATCTGAAACGCACAGCGCGTGCTGTATTTAGGCGTTTTTTTTTATTATACCGGATCCGGTCCGGATCCGGTGATTTTTACCGGCTCCGGTAGCTCCTGAAAAGTGCCGGATCCGGCCGGATTACCGGATCCGCCGGACCGGATTGCAATCCCTATTCGCAATATTATCTTTCATGAGCAATGTGAGTGATGTCAAGAGAGTAAAGTCCTATTCATTTCATTTATATCCTTACATTCTTATCTCAATTGTGAACTTCTCCGTGTTATAAACTTGACCTCAGGATAGATAACACCTAACCTAACCCTTGTTTTTATACCCGATCGATACTAAAATGACAGTTCAGTGGTCGCAATTCATCTAACCTATCTGTCATTGCAGTACAAAAGTGGTAGCTACAAACGCAGATGATTGGGTAAGTTATTTCAATTTTTTACGTTTTAACACGTGGGTTTTATTTTTAAAATTGTTGTTTGTGGATTTGTTTTCCGTTTACAAAACTACGTCCTATTTAACTATCGTTTTGGTATTTGGGATATAAAACACAGTTTATGTAAGTGTAGTTGGAACAGAAATCAGAATTATTACTAGTCCATCTGTAAGTGGTTGATAAGCCTTGTCAATAAACTGATTGCAATTATCTCACATTATTAGCTAATAATATACATGAATTAAGTAATTGCTGATAAAATTGTCACGTTTCCATGAGTGTCGAACTTCATTCATAGTCTTTTTGTGTCGCTATTGTTTACTTAGCCTTGTTTGTATATTATTTGAATGACGTACGTATCGTAAAATGCTTACTAATCTATTGTTATTGGTAGAGTAGAGGTTACTGAATTGAATACTTGAATAGTATATTCAATTCAAGTCAATTCAATTTTTTGTTCATAAAATTTACATCTTATACGTCACTATATATACCTAGGCAGTAAAGTTAATAACGTCTTAGATCACATGTTTGTCTAATTACATGTGATCTGAGGCTTTATTATTTACTACACGAGGATAGTATACTATTTTTCTGTTCGACGGAACCGGAAATTGGCAAACCCGTTTAGCGTAGCGTGCCGAAAGTCGTCGTTTTCCACACGGAGTGTTCTCTATGTGTGTGAAATTGGTATTATTTTATGAAGTATTTTCGGATGCTCTGGCTATCCAGCAACTTTTAGATCGGAGAGGAGAAGGTATACAATAATCTGTCGGTGAGAATTGATTCTACCCTCTTACATAATTATACTCATATATTACAGGCATTGACATATATCAATGAACGGGCCTTACGGGTAATAAGAATGGGGCCAGTACAGCGGTGTCATGCACACGAATTCGAGCCAATCGTGCAATCTAATGCCACAACGCGATTAGTCGAAGAGTTCGCAACACGCGGGTCATTAGTCAAAACTAGTTGCGTTAGACTGCACGATTGGTTCGAATTCGTGAGTGACACCGCTGAACTAGCACCATTCTTAGTGCCCGTAAGGCCCGTCCTTAGATAGAGGTCAATGATTACACTTATTATTTTCAACAGTTGAGATATCTCTTGCACTAATCCCGTCTTACTACAATTTATTTCGTTTCTAGTACCCCGTTGGATTGTTTTTTGCCTCAGATGTAATGGTAATAATACTAATACTAATACTGTACTAGTATCTCATAATGAAATGATAAATAGTAGTCATTTCACTCCTGCCTCAAATAACTTAGTGTATACAACACGCAACAATAAGTCGTTTAAAAAGAAAACATCGTCGTTCCACTTCCGTGTGATTAATGTTTTAGTTACAACTGTTAGTGTGTCAATGGGTTGCATTGGCGTTGGTTCATTAACTACACGGATTGTACTATGTATTTGGTACTACTGCCTGCTTTACAACACCTTTTGATGGATTAAACAAAAGCTGGAATTACGATTGACCACAGCAGAGTAATTATATAAGTGTTTCGAAGCATCATTTAGTGTCTTGATCACTGATCAGTGCAACTATTTTCCAAGTGCTTGGTTGGCATATTTTTTGCAGGCTTCCGAAAAACAGAGAGTAATGTGAAAAAGTCCTCGCAATGAAATTATCAGTTCCAAGTATATAAATACCATCTGTAAACTTAAATGTTTTTTTTTTTCGGGACAGCCCTCTTCCGATCCCTACTCCTCTTTCCTCTGTTCTTAAAGCAAGTACTTAAGTTGTCCTGGTTACACTCCTTCAGTCTGCCAGAATGAGATTGGCCTGGATTTGACTAGAATTCCCTAACAGGCATTTTATAAACAACTTTCTTTTGAAATACGGGGAAGCATGTTCTCGATCGTTTGTGACCTCTTCAGCCCCCGATACCCGTCGTGCGAGCGCTATTAGCCCATTATTAGCGATGTGTCGCTCTGTGAGAACGATACGGTCAATTACCTTCGCAAATTTTATGCTAGGTGTCTAAAGGAAGTGTTTATTAGCAACTCGCAGGTTTTGCAATATAAGTTATTGACATGATCATTTTGCATAGAAGGTCACTGATCAGTCAAGTGTAAAAATATGGGTTCATGCAACATACTCAAAAATATGTCATCATGGCTCTTAATTCGCCGACATAAGAGCTATGGGACTTATTTTTGAGCAACTTGTGTGCACCGATATTTTTACACTTGACTGTATCCACACAAAAAAAGATGCTCTAGCGTGTAGGTACTATGGCCGACCGCATCATGGTCCCGAATTTTATGGCTCATCTACACGATGGCCTAGCGCTAGACCAGCGAGATGGCCATGCGTTGGTTGAAAGTTGAGAGCACGCACATACGCACGCGCGATTCCATTTAATGGGCCACGTGTAGATGCGTACACCGCACACACCACAACCGACATCGACACCGTGGCCATTTCATCGCCATCCTGCCGCGCCATAAGCCGTCCGATACCGCTACCCTCTCTACACGCTGGTCCATCTTAGTGAGCCAGTATGATGGCCCAGCGTGTATGGGAGCCATTAGGGGAATCGCGAATTTGCGGTATACATACAACCTCTTCCAAACAACTCAAAAATGCACGCAGCTTTGTGATTCTTCAGATGCCTCGATTGGCTACTATACATAGTTTTCACTTGTAGATAATGATAAACAATAATAAATACTACTATATGCTGTATCGTTTGGGTAGGTATCAGGATTAATCAGTGGCTAGACATTTGAATGTAGGCGGCAATCAACATCCTATTATCATTGAGACAAATTGACTTTAGTACAAAAGCAATGCAGTAGATGCAGTAAGCAATTATACAATTATCGGACGCTATTGTAACCAATAATACGCACCAATCAGAAGCATGACAATAATTACTATTGAAGTATTATTATAATTCACCTACATAAAACCATTTATTAAGACGTTAGGTCCTTTAGGATGTTGTAACACTTTGTTTCTTGACCTTTTATTAACCTTAGCATTTAGCTCCGCTATCAAAATTGTTGAACGATTTTGCGATTAGGCCTTTAACGTAATTGTATTTTTTGAATCTACACTTTATTTAAGACTGTTAATAAGAGTATCAAAAACCACAACCTTCACTTTGCTATCCGTTTGCGATACGAGTATAGTTTTAAATTGGTAATGTTACTTGAGACTGCTATCAATCATAATAATTTTGAGCAACCATTGCTGTAAATGCGAGGTCCCAAAGTTAGTCCTTTACTTCATGTTTGTATGTAGCCTGTTTTAACCTTCAACCCATCTCTATTGTTACAGAGGCGTATTCCCATGGAAGAGCAGCTCATCTTCCAAAACCAATACCTCCCCAACATCTACCCCGAGCTGGCGTCTCTTCGGCAGCCGCTCCAGCGGGAACCTACCGCGGGAGCCAGCGCCAGCGCCGCCAGCGCCCGCTACCCCGCATCATCATCGCCGGCAGGGGAGCTCGGCCAGCGACAAGCAGTTTGAGGACCTCGTGGCTAGCTCTATAGCACTTATACAGCATGATAGGTCAGTACATCTATTTAGACACTACAACAGAGATGCATGAAAAACCTAACCACATAAGGCGATAAAATTAAAAAGCAAGCCACCGCTTTAAGGTTACTGTTGTCGCGTCGTCGTACAGACGCTAGTGGTCCAGGGACACAAGAGTTCAAAGGTGATAGGAACCATGCTATAAGTAGATACAACCCACCTTCGTGAAAAGAATAAATTGAAATTTTTATTTTTTATTTTTTTTATTTATTATAACATTAAAATATAAAATATGTGTACCACAAAACAAAATATTCGCCAAACTGCGAGACAGTTTGTTGGCGATTGCTTTTGACACTTTTGAAAGTGCGGTGCGTGATCGTGATGTATGTATGTAGAGCTGAAATGTGCTAAACATTTAATTTCTTTAACGAAATCTGAATGGTCTCGGCAAAAACAAGGGAGTTACATTTATTTAAACATACGATATGAAGTGTTTATTTTAATTAAACAAACATAAACAGAACAGAGGGCTATCTTGTTTGTTCATATCTTAAGGTTTATCCACTTGTGATTTAATTGGCCCAAGTGTTTGTGCTACTGGCATTGAGCTCTCTCTTCATTGGCTGCATGTACAACATATATATAATTGTTTCAACCAGTTTAAAGTGGTTCAGCGAAGCAGGATTTTGCCCAGTGTTGTTTTTAATGCTAACATTTGGTTTTAACTATTACATTGTAGGAAAACAGGAGTAAGCTCTTCTTTAAATTTGACTCATTTGTTTTTCTTATTTAATGTCTTTCTTTTATCGTTGAAACGTTAATGTTGTATGAAATATAATATTGATTTTCTTTTGTGAAAATACAAAGAAATCAAACGACACATTTCATCAGTCTAGTTTCATTTTAAGATTAAGTATACATATATATGACGTTGCGTTTACGAAGGAAATCTCGAGTATTTGAATAACGTTACATCAAACTTTCTTCTGAAAAGGGTTATTCCACAAAAGATTAGATAAGGCAGAAATGTTTTTTTTTTTTTTAATAGACTGTCTTGCGACTCTTGCGAGCCAATATAACTCAACCGTTTTTGAAAGCTTTGAAAAAGTTTTACTGTAAAAATATTAACTTACTAATCTCTTCTGTATAATATCTGATAGTGGACAGTTCCAATCCAAATCTGATTCGGGCTCAGAGGTCGATGCCCTAGAAATGAAAAATAATTAGGTAACGATGACCGATACTCCATGAACAATTGAATGAGCGCAGGGCGACACCCTAACTAGTAGTTCATTAAATGACAGCTTTGATAGTTCATGGGGTCAGGTCATGATTGACAACTTAACAACTACCTTTAACAGTTCAGGGGATCAGGCCATATCAAAGTACCTACGAAACTACGAAAGTAGGCTAACAGGCTATCGGTGTAATATTTGAGGAAATGTTAACCACCAGGTCAGAAACCAAACTCAATTTTTCAGTAAATAAGACGAAAAAAAATATACTCATCCTGTTCTTTTGGGTGCTAGTACTAGCGTAAGGCAAAGGCAGCATGATTATAGGGAGCGTGCATGAACTGTAGGAGGCAGCACAGGAGCCGTCAGATTTCTGGCGCGAGGCGTAAATGTTATGTTTATTGTTCCGATGTAGCCCACAAGATGGCAGAATCTACTATGCACAAGAAAATACGTGACGTGTAAATGTAAGTGTTTATTGTTCCGATTCAGGCCACAAGATGGCAGACCCTCCAACGCGCACGGTCCCTATCTCTATCTATATTTGAAATGAGACAGTCTCTGGCCAAAACATAACTTGGGATTCCTTTAATTGGATTAGAATTTGAGTTTTTATACGCGACCATATTTCAGTAGGTACTCTTTTTCGTGGGTAACTTTTCGAAATGTTTAAAGAGTTTACAAAAAAATATATTGGTCCATGTCCAACATAAATTATATCCTTAGTAACCTGAAAGTTTATGGGATCAGGGACTCGTGGTATGGCAGTCGCAATGATATTTACTTAACTGAATAACTTTGTTTCGAGCTACAACCATTGTTTGATGTAGTTTTTTTGATGATAACTTTTGCGAAACATCTTTTGTGACATATGAGGCAGTGGAAATGCCTAAGAAAATATAGGTTTTTAGAGGCTAGCAGAATTAACATCTTCTTCATCGATGCATGCTAATCGACTCAACACGAACAGTCAACTTAACAGGAAAACCATACCTATATGTTAATGTCAAGTCTAATTTTAGTTTTAAAACTTCAAAACGTCTCCTGTATGATTGCAATAGTCGAAAAGAAAAGATAATAGCTTGAAAATTCACACAATAGCATTATTTCCTTATAACCTGAAAAATGAGCGCTCATTGTGTTATTTCCTCATTGACGTGACATGATACCATTTACGTCATACATAATTGATGCGTGCGACTGTTAGTGGAGCCAGACAACGCGACGTGACGCGAGTTTCCAGGCTACGCCTACTGAAACCTTTTTTATAATTTTTACAAGCTTTTATTTAACTTGCAATATATGTACCTATATATGTATATTTGTATGTATGATCGAGTCAAATGTTGCTGGTGACTTGATTGTCTACAGCGACCATCGGAATTCGGAAATCGTTTTTTTTATGTCTGTCGGTCGAATATTGTGAGTGGCAAAGATGGACCGTATACGATATTCGCAGTAGAAGTTGCGAATGCACTCATCCTCTAAAAAGTAGTGACTCGACAAATGTCTATCTTTTCCAAAGACATGACCGGTGGCTTGGCCTTTCTACGCGGATGTATACATATGTATGAATATGCGTGGACGTGTGACAGGTGTAATCGTGACCTCCCGCCACGTCCCAATAAGGTGTTTTCGTATCGGTTCCGCTCTGTTCGCTGTCATTAGCGTTATTAAAGTCGTTTTTTCATTTCATTTTGTAACTAACTCGATGTTCCAAATCGTCATTTTGGATGAGGATATCGTGTCTTCGCAAAATAAAGATCAGTACATCCTAGGTATGTGCAAGTGGCGTTGAATGTTTGTATGGCGTTCAACTTTTAAGGTAGGAATTTGAAACTTCGTAAAATGGTATAATATTAAAATAGAAGAAAAGTAATTTGAGCGTTTTGAAAATGTATCACCTAATAGGGTTGAAAAAGGGTTGAAAGTTTGTAACGGGAACGATTTGAGTAGGGACTTGAAATTAGTAGGAAGAGAAAATATTAGAAAGTACGAAAAATAACTGTAGTGCATTAGATAATACAGGCCCTTGGTTGAAAGTGTGTTTCGGGAAATAAATCCACCCGGACAGCTAGCAACCCTATAAAAATAGTACCTGAAACTCTGCAAAACGATGCTAAAGTAGTATGAAGTGGCCCTCGCGCCTCCAGCGAACACGACCGGCAAATTGTAGGGCTGCGTCAAATTATACAGGCATTTCCGCTTCTGTGGACCCGGCATAGCATTCTGCCTTTGAAAATTGCTGTAATAGAATTTTAAATCGTTTCGTGTTGGAGGATTCTTTTTTTATCACCGCTAACCACGGAGATGCTCGCGAAATCTTGATGTAAAATAAACATCGTGTGGGTAATTGCTGTTTTAACTATGCACTATATTAACGTTAGTTATAAGATATTACACAATTTACTGGGTTCAGTAAATAAGATCTGTATGTACTTTAGACTAATTCAAAATAGGTTTTTTTTTAATTGACGTTACACGAATTTGTATCAGGCTTCTAAAAACTCTTAACGTCTTTTAACGCCACAAGGCCTTCTGTTTTATTGAAACAATTAAAAGACACCAATTGCTTGGTTAAAATATATTACGAAAGTTAACAATGCAGTTTGCTATAAACTCGCCAGTATAGATTTGTCCTCCGAATATACGTACTTTTGTTACCAATCTCAGGATCATTACCATTATACTAGAATCGCTCACATTGATTACAAAACAGTTTTGTGAACAAGTTTTACTCGGCCCAACGCGTGTAGCGACACGAGACTAGCTTAATAGTTAGTGTTAGTCTTACACGTGATGTGAGATTTTTAGTGCACCTACAAGGTCCTACAAATAATCTACACGTGATATGACATTTTTAATGTAGAAGGTATTTATTGGGCTTTATTAGCTGGGTCTTTGAAGGTACTTTGAAGGTACACGTGGCGGCTAAGGTTTTGTCGTAGATAAACCTTGTTAGAATTGTAAGCATACGACCCAGCTTTCTCAAGACAAACAAGCTTGACAGATTTCTCGGAAAAGCGCTACGAGTAACTCAAGTGATGCTGAAACTCAAGTAGAAAACTGATCTATATGTATGGAAAACTCCATACATAATAGCTGTTTTCTTTAATGCACGTAATCGTTTATGAGTAAGAGTATAATATAAACTCAGAGTTTTCCCTGTGTCGCAATCGTCATCAGGCCGGTAAGAAAAAAAACTGGCCGTATAATCATGGTTATGTCAGAGATTCCTCAGCATGATCGCCATCTGTATATATAAAGACGATCCATAAATGGCAAGCACTCTGAATCTAGCTCTACGATGTCTTTTTACAGAATGTTCGTGTCAATGTCAAGGTGTGCAATTATCGACTTACCATTGATATTGATATCCTCAACGGCAAGCACTTATAAGTAATTTGATTGAGTATTTTGTAGTACTTTGACATATTAGATTTTTGTGTAGCAATATTTTATCAATCGATCGAATATTCTGTTAGCACTATAAAGAAGGCACGTCGAAAATAGCAATTTTTGACATGAAAACATTCGCTCAAAATATCTTTGGCATTAATAGAAATATTAGCATATAATACCACAAATAAAAATCACCTCACCTATACTTATCAAAAGTTGTATCTATTATCTTATACTGTAGACTTCTTCATCTACAAACCGATTATAAAATCTCAAAGATGAATTCACCGGCTGCAAGATAAATGAAGATCAATTATTGGATAGTGATAAACTGCGAATCATGCCTGAGCTCCTAACAAACCGGTATCATTGCATCCCTATTCGGTGCGAGCCGCAGCTTTATAATAACTTTATCATAACCAGAAATCAGATACGCTTTTATTAGCGAATAAACCGAATTGTCTCTTGAGTTACTTTAGGTTCTGCGTACCTAACAAATTATAAGACTTTTCGTAGCATTTGTCATCCCGATACATGTTTTGGTTTGGCGTTTGTCGATGTAAGATTGTCATCTTTGCTCTGCGTGACAATCTCATCCCTCTAAACATCTCTTGGTCAGATCGTGTCAGGAACACCGAAGTACTACGCCGTGCCAAATGTTAGCAGCGTTGAAGCCGCGACGAAGATCTAATGCGGCGACAACTGCGATGGTGTGGTCATGTCTCCCGTATGTCTAATGACAGAGTCGCTAAGTGCATCTTCTACTCAGAGTTGTAAAGTGGCAAGCGGACTCGGGCGGCCAACTTTTGCGCTACAAAAGCGCTGAAGATCGGCCGAAGTGGAGGCATACAGTGAGTAGAAAAGTGCAAGCCTTTGAAGAGCAGAGGCGAGTGGAACGTTACGCGAAGCGTGACGAGTTAAAGAGGTTTTGTCGGAGGGGTGCTGACTTGCTGTGAGTGTGGCCATACATTAACTCCAAAAATAGGCTACGTCAGCCACCTGAGAGCTCACGATCGTCGTTCTCACTAGCCAGCACAAACTCAGTCGCCGGGGCCGAAACCGGCCATTACAGGATGATGATGATGATGAGGTGGTTCGTAAACTTTCAATAGTAATTGTCAATCTTACGCATGTGTAAAGCACGCTTGATCGTCTCGGTAACTATGTGTAATGGGATATAGAATGCTATAACCAGACTTGCATTGAAGGCCTACCGAACATAGAAAAAAAATTATTTCTCTCAAATTATGCAAGACCTGATAGAGGAAGATAATGTGTTTCGTTTTTAAATGTTCGTGGTTGGTCCTCCGAGCCAGTTGCAACGAAGGGTAGCTAAACTTCGAGAATAAGACGCCAGAAGGCATCTGCGGTGGTCACGAAGCGGCACTATTAGCTCGCTTCCTGTTGAAATTACTCGCAGTAGTTATGTAATTATAGCAAACATATGTTTATATACTCGGACCGCAGACTTGTGTGGACGGAGGCAATAGAAGACCTGTAAAACTGGAATGTTTTATAGTGCATACAGGAAAATTGAACACGGAGAAAGGGGGACGTGAAGTGAAGACTTTGTGCCCTTGATCATACTTTATAACCCAAATTAATAAGTACCTATTATCCTTTAACCAATGTGCAGCACGATAGCAATTGTATACAGTGCGAGACCAAATATCACCAACGGTCAAAATATAGCCGAAAAAACTTCGCGTGGTTTGTGCACAAACCCTTGGGAGCATTTGGGCTGTAGTTAAGTAGTTTTACGGTAAGAGCTCATTCCCACTTACGTCCAGTTTTTTGCGGGTACGGTTTTTGCAGGATCTTTTAGTAGTATACTAGAGCCGACAGCCGAGTGTACTGCGGAATAAGCGCGACAAGCTAAATCGCGGCTAGTTGTGAGCTAGCCCCTATTTTCTTACATAAAATAACACACAATATTGTACGACTCTGCAATATTCAGGACACGGTAACTGTACTAATAAATTGCATTCAAGCGAAGCAGCACGCTCAAAACAGGTTTGACTAAAGGGCACTGCAATCTGCAATGTCTTCATTCACACGAGCGGAATGGGAAAAGATATTTTCTGGGAATATCGCTAACTTAAGATTTTTATTCCGATCAAAACCTAATTATTATATATTTGACTCTAACGACTTTCCTGTTTGAGCGTTCTCAGAAACGTGCGTAATCTCATCGTGCAGATCAGCACTTATCCTGTTCTAAAGAGATCGAGATATGTAGGTAGCGTAGGTACATATAATGACTATAAAAAGCATAGCGCTAGAATCGGACCAAGTTAACTCGGCATGGCAATTGGAACGACAAAGTGTGGAATGTCATCGATAATGTCAAATTTGTATGATGATATGACGTTTATAATGACACTCCCTCATTTTGTTATCGGTGCATAGTTAGCTTAGAAGGACTCTACCTGCCCTGTACACGGTGTACCACGTGGAAGATTTGAACCATCACGCATTTCTGAGGCCTCAAAAGGAAAAAAATGTTACATACTTATGTGTGTTAACTTGTGTGGCTTCCAGGCCTTCAGCTACCTTCTCATAGCTCTAATCTGATTGCGAGCTCGACCAATATAACTATACCCCTCGGAATCGGAACTTGGACATTACTATAACACTGGTTCGTTTGAGGCGTTGTTTAACAACTCACGACTTACTTTACTGGTCACTAAGGGCGGGTGTCTAATACACACACACACACACACACACACTGAAATACATACCTTATCTCATTGCAATAACGTTTACGAATAGTGAACTATATTCTCATTATAATAAGTGAAATGGGAAAGGCAAAGATTATCGGGGCTGTGAGACTGTGCATGTCCATTTCCAACTGCAATCTTAGAAATGAATTCAATTTCGTCCGGTCGTTTGGTTTAACTACGTCGGCTGCGGATTATATTAATTACATTCCTGCTACGCTTGTATAAATGATTAGGCCTGGCGTTTCATACATACTGAACGGTTGGTCAAACAAAGTTCATTGACCATTAACTAAATGTTTTTGATTGAGTTCGCGCACGATTAAGCTAGTGTAGGCGGACCACCTGCCATGGACTTCTGCGGACGCGGCTATCAACGCGATAACATGATAGAGCTAACGACACTACACCGCTTGATAGAGAGAGACTGACTATCCTGTCATTATTATATCGGCGTTAAACGACGACGGTGAAGAGGGTTCGTGCTAAAGTAGATTATGTTGATGATGATGACTGTCTAGAATAAAAAATAGAAATGGGACAAGGCCGGAGGAGGAAGAAGATTAGTCTCGAATAGGAATATGTTTTACAGTCTTGTCTCCAGAGTGTGTGTAGAAGGCAGAATATTCTCTGCTGGCGAACTAAATAAGTAAATATGTTACAATAATTTTCATCATCATATGTTTACTTCTTAAATAATATGTTTATGCAGTTTCTTTGCCAAGTGCTCGTTCCCTGAGCTGGCATTGAAATTGGCAACTCACAAACGAACACAATATGAGAATAGAACGTCCTCCGCTAACAATACATTTTGGTAATCCGTTGTGTTGCAACAGTGGCACACAATGTCAACCTCCATGGAACGTTCATAGTTATTTGGCCATAGTTCACAGTAGCGGACTCTTAGATCGAATAGAATACATATATAAGGTACTTATCTTATGGTTTTCAGGGGCCCTTGCGGGTACACTCGACGCATAGGGATCTTTTGTGTAATTACCCCCTTAGGAAGGATCCGTCAACTACTTAAGAGCTTTTATGGAGATGTCCATATGGATGATAGAGCTCATGGGTAGCATTTTGAATTCGTTTGGTTCCAGATAGTCTGCTCCAAAGTCCTTCATTACCTATATTTATCTGGCGAGAGCGTGACACTGACATTCACACATCAGGTGTTTTACCGTCTCTTCCTCTTCGCCACACATTCGAAAATCGGTGTTGTCAGAGTGTCCCATCTTGGCCAAAACTGCTTTGACTCCGTAAATGGCCAGTAAACACCCCTGTTATAATTTAGAGTTGTCTTTTGTGTCTTAGTGTGGTCTTTGATAGCCGTTATAATGGTTCCATATACAGGGTTCATACAGGTGAGTAAGAATTCTTTAGGCTAGATTTCGGATAAGTAATAAGGTATCTAAAGGTTCCAGCCAGAGATGACTCTGTTGTCACCTCTATTGCTAATGACGTAAGTTTGACACTGACCGCCAAAACGTCAACTGACGAGCTAAGCTACAGCCCAATATCAACCTTCGCGCATTCCGATAAGATTCACGATGAGGCGTCGCACTCGATAGATGTGGCGTTCAAAGGATTAATAATGTCATGTGTACTCGTATATATGGACAGTGGCGAGAACTCGGACGTCTACCTTACGTATGGAGTTATCTCCAAACGAATCTAATGTATGACGGCGTCTCTGTCGTTAGGCCGTAATTTAGGGTAGTGTAAAACGCGTTTAAGGAGTCAGGTTTTGCTTTAAAGTGATTGATGACTTGATTAATTAGATAAATCATAAATTTTTCCTATACTTTGATGGATGGCTAGCACGAAAGCCCTATATCGCGCTATAATTTTTTTTATCGCATAAATACCACTTCCGACTACTAATGGATTTTGGTTTCCACTGTAACTGATGGAGTAGAGATATCTCTATTGTTCTTTTCCTACAGGTGTAATTTTGAAGTACACTGGAGGACATAAAAAGAGTAGCGGAATTGACTTTGAATTACTTTCATATGATTGCATCGCAGCAACGTTTGTTAATTAGCTACGCAATCTTAAGGGCGCGGTTGTTTTACAATTTTTTTTTATACCGAAACTCGAAATTCACATAATAATTCACATCTCTGGGAATGGCTGCTCCGTCGTCAAACCCCTTCGCTGCAGGTTTGAATTTGTGACGTGTGCCTCGTATGCACATACTGGTGGCTCGAATTATAGCAATGCTTGTTCTAAGCCAACCTAGTATCGTACTCAGCGATTTATTCCAACGGTTCGCGAGGGCTTCGCCCATGTGTTTGACAAAGGAGGTCATCTGTGGTGCAAATACGAGGTATGTAATTATGTATCGCTTCGCATGCTGCGATCGATGCAGCGTTGAACTCATGCGATCACGGAATGTAGGGAAAATAACAATGCGCTTACCGCCGCGTTTACCGCGTAAAACAATAACAATATACGGTCATTATATTATTTGATTTAAAATGGGTGTGCGTCAAACGCGCGTTTGACGCTGTGTCGTTATCGCATAAAGCAACCGCGCGCTTTAGATTATAGTGGTATTTATTATCATATACAATCGGCTAACTTTTAGATGAAGTAAAAAATATTTAACTTTCTACATACTTGTTGAAGGGCAGACGAAGCCCTTGATGAGTAGCTTTATTCGGCGCACAATCGAAACCATCTCAAATAATTGAAACCCACATACCTCAGACAACAATACACGATAAAGGTACCTTTTAGAGGGGGAAAACTTATTGATTGCTATATTGGGCGTGAATGAAGGGTATTCAATTCGTTGCCCGCATCACATGTGTTGTTTATTTGACCATCTGCTGGTCAAGAGACTGACACAATGACCTTTAAAAATACAAACGTTCAAAACATCCTTACTGTTTAGTATTTATTAGCAAATTGCTAAAATATTTTTATTTATAGTATACTTCAATGGACAATGGTAGTCACATAAAATATTGAGAAGATTTAATTTCCAAACATAAATACATAAGAGATCGTGTGAATGGTAAAATAACATCTGAATGGCATATATGATAATGCATATCATTTTGTTCGTAAGTCCGCCTTATTCCGCGATAAATATTACAATAGATTTAATTTAGCCCACGTAGGAGGGAATTTGGGAAATATGATATACCTGATAACAACTTGCTTTAGAGAAACATATAATCCAAGTGAGCGTTTGTTAACGGCCTGCAGTGTATGTACTGTCCAAACAATGCAAGGAAATCCGTATTTTTAGCCGAATTCCGACCGAAATAGCTAAATTTACTAATGCCCGATAGGAATGTGGCACTGTTGAGAATAGGTGTGTCGAATAAATGCGGGTCGGGCTTTTGAATAATAAATGAAAGTTGATTTTGTACTGTACTATATTACTAGACGGCATGTGATTGTATTGCGGGCTTGTTGACTCCTATTATTGGGTTTCGGAACGGGCAACAATGGGTTTGGGCATGGCATGGGTTTCGTACGGGTTACACAAAAAATTAAAAGTACAAGTTGAAATCCGGCGACGAGAGGCGACCGCAGACGTCACGATTGATTTCTATATATTTCTGTGAAATACCATTTGAACTCAACGACACGAAGTCGGGCTCGCCGCAAATTGACGTGTCGCCGCGACGCGTCGCCGAGTCAATTTGAATCTACAACATATACACCTAAACCATCCTCAAGAATTCACTCTATTGAAAGGTGAAAACCGCATGAAAATCCGTTCCGTAGTGTTTTGAGTTTATCACGAACAGATAGCCGCGGCGGGGGACTTTGTTTTATAAGGTGTAAGATGTATGTGGTATATGTATAAGGTATAAGTAGACATAGCGCGGCATTATGCATTCATGCAAATTATATGTGCAGAGATTTCACAATTTGCAATAGCCCGATTGCTGTAAACGGAAAAGACTAACCCAGTCAGTTTAGAAATCAAATTGAAACAGTTGGTATACCCATTTCAACACGGACCAAACCGCAATAAGCCAATGTAGACTTTTTTGTGAAGACATCCTGTACAATAAATTTTATTTATACATGGGTAGATTGTGAGTGACTTGGATGCAGTAGATAAATAAATAATTATAAAACAGAATGTGGTGTTTTTTTTAAATATTTGGTAAACATTTTTATTGTCTACTTTATCATGATAGTCATGATACTTACTCCCCTGACTTAGCGACCCGAAATAGGTCTTGGCCTCCGAAACCAGTTCGCACCCTAACTTGGGAGTTTTCTTCCAGTTTTCTGCCTTCAGGACGAGTAGATTTCTCAACCTCCGACAGAACTTGGGGCGACGGGTACGAGACTCGTAGTACTTACATGATAGTAAATAATAAAATACGCTGGTTTACCGGTGTGGTAATTAATGTAATAATTCATTGTGACGGTACATCACGCCATCTGCAACCACTGCAAGTGCACCGAACGATTGAAGCGTAACCAATGAAGCGAGTAAGCCACGCCGCAACACAGAGCAAGTAAAGCAAGAAGATAATTGAAATACCACGGTACATATGATACTAATAAATGGGAAGTGGTTTTAACTGATGAAGACTTGTAAGTCGAGTAGAATTCAATTGAAGCTGTACAAATGAACTGTTTCCATTACACTTGATCAGAACATCTTCTGATGCGTTGACGTCACTTAAGTAGGTCGTCTTCCCCAAACAAACTGCGATAGGAACGGTGCAGAGTCGGGAAACCTTTAGGAAGAAAAACCAGCTTTTTGACTTGTTCGGTCTAAAAATTCCAAATGTTATTCTTTCGGAAACTACAAGAGCTGCTCTTCCGACCCAATGGACTGCAGTAGTGTAATGCCTAACTGCACCAAGCAGTCAGCAACTTTTTGTAATGTTCACGGCATCCGTCCTTAGCAGCTATAATAATTGATGGAAAAACTAATTAAGCTAGTTAACTGTACATCTAAGGACATTGTTCTATGTATCTACGTAAAAAAAATCGTCTAGGAATAATTACTTTAAATTTAATCATCTTGAAGCTGTAGTCTAATCGCCGCCACTCTCGAATATTTCACATCACAGCTAAAGCATGTGCGCAGGATGCGTGGTGTCGAGTGTCGCATCCTATGCTCCGCCCGCATATTTCATCTCCACTGAGTAAAGATTACTCTGAAACATGACACTGCTGTTAGGTTACCTCATTTGTAAAGGGCAAACATGGTGCAACGAACGGTTGTAAGGCACAACGGATGATTGTATTGCGGGCTTCAAGATCTGTTATAGATATTTTTGGCTTATTTAGAAATACCTTCACTCAAAAACTCTTTCAACAACAACCAACGAAATTGCGCAAAAATATCCGCTGTTCAACAAAAATAGCTAACCGCTGGCATGTTAGGCGCAGGAGATTTTATTAAATCTTCGAAAATAAGTATTAGGCACCGGTTTAAAAAATATTACCCTCATTTTTTTATCAGGCAACGAACTTTAACTTTTTCTGATCGATCGTTTTGATCAGGTTAAGATTAAGTCGAACTACGCTACAAAATATGGTACGCAACACTGGGCAAATAATTTAGAGTCTAAGGGCACTTGCAATGGGTTTAAATGTCAATGAACCCTGATAGTTAAGCCTGCTTTCTAAATAAAGTCTCAACTAAGTTGTGGCTTTAAATAATGAGTAAACGTGACTTTAATTAAAATATTAAATGGCAGCCTTTTGTCGCTTTATTTGAGAGTTATTAAGGATTTGATTGAGGGACCTCGCATAATTTTTTCTTTTAGGTTTAAATACGTTCTCACGATAATGGATTTGGATCAGACTTTACAGACGTGAAATTTGGTAAAAACTAATTGAAAGTTGGAGCTAACTTTTTTAAACGCAATTATTGACTGAAGAACCAGTTTTGTCTTGTAGGAGAAACGACGAGGCATACCAATTTTATGTGCATTTTCAAAGCAGGAGGTCACCACACACATATAGGTGCAGTTTTACTTGAAAAATGTTACGATTCGAGTAACGCTAATTTGTATTCTACACCATTTCATACTGTAACAATAACAGCCCAGGTACGCTCCTAAAGCTTAATTTTTCATTTCCGCGAGTACGGGTTGTATTTGTGGGCGCAACTTAAATAAGCGGTCGCGCTCTCATACTACATTTGTTCGCTTATGTGTGGTGACCGAGATTGTCATATGGAAAGCGTTGTCTGTTCTCAGTACAAAATTTGATACTCAAGCCGTAGCCATTTAGGCGATGGGCAAGCTTTGTATGTGTGCTTTTTAGGAATGTGGACTTGTCGATTTTAATCATGTTATATATCGATAATCGATACACAGCGGAACGGTATAGCGATTAATTGAAGCTTTGATATCTTCACTAAAACTTAACGACATAGATATGCTAATGGATCAATGAATACTTTATGCTATAATAGAATAACTCAATTATTGCGGAAATCATATTTTAGTTACTTTTGGCCGGTGTCCCATGGATTTTCGCCGTTGATTATTGTAATATCAAACTCACAAAATCACACTGGTTGATAAGAATACATATATAAATTTGTGTTATAATGGTTATCTGTTCATTTTAGGTAGTTAAAATCTTTTCAAGTAAAATTAAAATTGTAAAAATGCCGAAATCCTTTCAAGTAAAATTATTATTGTAAAAAATGCCGATATTAGCTTATCGATATGTCCACCACTTTTGTTTGGTTACTCATTGTTAATCGTACATAAAAATGTGGCTGTGTGTGTGGCTACAGTGACAGCTGGCTTAGACTCCAACTTTAGGAAAATTATATCTAAGGTCGTATGTGCTCCGTCTAGTAGTTGGTCTGCAAATTCTAATAACCCGTTTTCATTGTTCTAGAACCGTATTGGCGTGTAACTTGTTATTATTATCTATTATCTTTGATTGTTTCTCCGTAAACTGGAGGATCGTGTGCTATGATTGCGTAATCAACGAAGTATCGATCAGGGCTGTATATTAATATCTCGTTCGGCACGCAAATCTGAGGTAATTAAAGGTCATATACCTACGTGTAATAACAGGTTATAATTGCGTCTGAGTACAGTTTTTTTAATGGTTATGTTGCGAAGTGAACATTGATGTATCTCCGAAATTTTGATACCAGAGCAAGATTATTACATTGCACGGGTATTATACTTGAGCTAATCTTAAATTAACGTTTTTAAATCCACCAGTCCAAGCCGAAATGCCGACTTGATATTACTCTCACATACTACTTACTTACTCCGTTGGCTCAGCGACCCAAAATGAGACTTGGCCTCCGACACAAGACAGCGCCACTTTTCTCGGTCCTGTGCGACCTCTCGCCAATTGTCGACTCGAAGCTCGCGCAGATCCGCCTCCACCATGTCGCTCCAGCGATACCTAGGGCGTCCGATAGGACGTCCTCCTGCTAGGCGACCCAGGTACGCTCTTTTTACGTTCCGATCTTCGTCCATTCTCTCAAGGTGGCCCAACCAATGGAGTCTGTGGGCTTTACTTTCACATGGATTTCTGTAAAACAGTTTTGCATATTCAAGCGAATAATTATGCTCCATGTATTAAGTCGACCGTCTATTCTGTCTGTTTAGACTTTGTGGTGTTAAAAATCTTCATGCTAAAATAAATAAACCTCAAAGCTTGCGCTGCTTCTGGGGATTTTTTCTCGTATACATTGTACGGGTTTCATCGGTGTTTCAGTGCACTTTTTATTGCAATATCGTGCACGTGAGTCCTGATTCTGGCTCAGTGAGGTAATCGCTGCCGTGTCGTGACGCGCCAACTCGTTAACCATTCAATTAGGAGCTGCAATTGTACTTTTGCTCACACAAAACTACCTGCCAAAGTGCTTTTTAATTATTACTAACCACAAACGTTCACGTGGTTTGTTTACTTGTATTTTTGTTATGACTGCTGTCGAATGTCAACGACCGCAGTAACAATAACAATGATTTGTGAAATCGGACACAGTACTACGAAATTGAAATTATTCCGGCCGCGACTCTGCTTTCATTGCGTACGCATTGTTTCATTCAATTCAATTTTAGCATTTTTTTCTGGACATTTCGTCCATGTGTTCTACTGTGTTACTGTGAAAACAAAGACTGTTTTACAACCCGACAGCCATGTTAGACATACCAAAATACTTTTTTGGCCTAAAAAATTGTAAGAGCCTGTTGTTTATTCTGCGTCCCATGACTCTTGAACAGCCAGAATTTATATTACTTATGAGTCTGTGTTATTCTTTCCATATTTGGAAACCTAGATCTCTTTAAGCTAACTTTAGAAGACTCCATTCGTGTTTGGTTAGTTTTTTCGCAAAGTAAAAATAGGTTATTGACGACTGTTTTTTTCTATTTTAGGCCGTCAAACCTGCCCGCGAAGACAACAGAAGAGGCGCTTAGACATAAGGCGGAGCACGCGCGGATACTGGAAGCGGCGCGGCGGCGCGTGGAGCGAGAGTCGGCGGCAAGGCTCGCGCGGCTGCAAGAGTCGCTGCGGCAGGAGGAGCGGCTGGCGCGGCATGCGCGCGAGTGGCAGGCCATCCTGCCCGACTGGCCCGCGCAGTGAGTTCATTATTTATAGGTACCGTCAACCGGGGTGAATAGGGACAAAACTTAATGTGATTTACCTGACAATTTCTTAAAAAATACTTACACAAATTATATCATTACTTTGAAAATGATAGTAGATTTTGTATGATACAGTATGTGTGGGAACTTTGTCCCTATTCACTCCGGTTGACGGTAGTTAGTTACAAGACAACGCGAACAGAGACATGTCCATATGAAATTATATATATATCGTGATATACAATTATCGTTATTGTAAAACGCGGTAAATGATATATTTATAACTACCATACTGGCTAAAAATAATTGGTTTTAAGGAAGATACAGGATGGTGATATTATAAACAGGGTTGTAAACAAGATAGGCAAAAAGATACATATCACAATTATCATTGGTGTTGCTGTTGATGCTTAAGAGGCTGTCAATACCTAAAGCGCGCACACTGTCTATTTCTATCGGAGTAAATGAGATAGCACTGTCGCATGTTACTGGGCCTGGGCAAGGGAATAATAAGAAAAATATTTAAATAAAAAAAGTGGATTATTAGTGTAATATTTTACTCAACCACGGTTTAGATATAAATGTTTTGAAATTGTGATTTTAATTGCAGTCAAAACAATAAAGACATAAAACCGTTTAATTGTGAATTTAAGACCAATCTTTGCAATTATTTTCTATCGAGCCGATTTCGTTCAATCATGTATCGAGTACAACCACGGTCTTTGAAATATAATTAATATGAACATATATTTTTCTTACTTGACTAAAACAAATAGTCTTTCTTAAAAAACTGTTTAAGTAACATCAATTTCAAGGACATTGGGTGTTGACAGCCTCTTAAAGTATTAAATTCGGGCGCGATTATTGCCACTATTTAAACCTTACACTTTCTAACAATTACTTATGGATATGACAGAATCCGAAATGAGGAGCTCTTAATCTTAGTCATAGACGTATGGCTATCATTGGCTAAACAAACAGTCATGATCGCATGACAAGAAGCGATGCTAATCGCTGTCATAATTCTTTTCTTACGCACACAATGTTCCCAAGCCGCAGTAAGAAATACACTCTCTCTTTTCCATTTTCTTCAATGTGCATTGTTGTTTGCCCTGTTTTGACACAGGAAAAGTGTATCTAAAATGTATGTAGAATTGAGTTTACCTGTTGATGTGTTTATCCTTATTTATGCTGTCATTAGTTAGCGTGAGCTATTTACGCAGCTTGATATCACGAGAATAAATGTAGCCGGATGTTATTACGTGTGACATGCAAATAGTGTTTGTGTAAATTAAATACGTACGTACCTACTCGTTTCAGGCGAAATTAAGCTCTAGAAATGACTATGATTTCGATATAGGAAAAATAGAATCGGGAAACTTATTTATCGAAACAAATATTAGTCAAAACAATTACTGAAGGATGTAGTTATTTATATCACTTTTCTTTTATTGTTTTATTGAAAATTTTAATCGGAAAGAAAACAGTACGTATTAAACTGTTAGAGTGCAATATTTAATATACATATTAGACATATTTAATCTACCACTGACGCACCAAGGACAAAAATCGGCAAGAGTACTTAACATCGTCTGATTATTAAGGAAAAGGTATACAAGTAGGGAAATACCGTACTTTCTACTTTTCTAGACATTCCCCGTTTTGGACTATCAGTTTATTACATCACTCAATGTCCCTTCTGTATTCCAGAAAAAACGCAAAGCGCACCCAAGAGCTTTGGTGGAGCGGTCTCCCGCCGTCCATCCGCGGCAAGGTCTGGCAACTCGCCATCGAAAACAAACTCCAAATCACACACCACCATTACCGCGAGTTCGTCGAAAAGGCCAAACAACGATTACACGAAGCACAGCTCAGGAGAAAACGGTTGAAGATCCACCGAGAATCAGAATCAGAGAAAAAGACTGAAGAAAAGGAACGGTTAGGCTTACCAAGAAATTTTAGCGAGCAGAATTTGAAATGTCACAGTGACACGACTCCTAAATGCTGTTCGAAATCTAATCCAGACCTAATAGAGAGAACTGATGAGTGTTCAATGGAGTTGATAGAGCTTGATATTGCGCGGACTTTTCCACAGTTGTGTATATTTCAACCGGGAGGGCCGTATTTTACGGTGTTACATGAGCTGCTGGCGGCTTATGTGTGCTATCGTCCTGATGTTGGTTATGTACAGGTTAGTAATATCTCGACATTTATTTTCACCCTCGTTAATGTTAACGCAATTGCACAGTCACCTCATCTGTTATAGTATCTTGCACAAAGGAACTTAAGGAACTGGAATTGAATTAGAAATTTTTGCGTGTAAGATAGTATTGTAGGTGACTTTACTCATTTCAAATACGATATTTTCTGTCATCCTTTTCTGTCAATTGTTTTTTTTATTCTTTCAATCAATGTAAAATCATTTTTATTCACAGGGAATGTCATTTATCGCGGCTGTGCTGATCTTAAACATGGAAGCACCGTGTGCCTTCGTGTGCTTCGCTAATCTGCTGGAGCAACCGGTGCTGCGGGCAGCTTTTACTCGCGACGGCAACACTATGCAGGTGAGCATTGCTCTGGCTACGATAATTTTGCATTGAAATAATTTGGCTACACCATTAAGAATGTCATATTTATAGTGGTGATGTCGGATTATATGTATTTTTTGACACAGTATGTACGACTTTTTTGGCAAGCAACTTATGCTTTTGAATAAACTACTCCAAAGTTTTTACGTGTAGGTTTTTATGTGATGTTTCGGTAGTCGCTATACATTTCATTATCGAAAAATAAAGGAACTAGACTTAACATTCAATAAGCAAAACTTTATTAAATTGTTTAGTGTTCCCAAGTAGTAAGTAAATACTTGCGATGAATGGTGAATATATTTTTGATGCTAATCGAGTGTATTGCAGATTAGGTATAATTGACGGTTATCAATTGGTGTTTCCAGCGCTTCTGGCGAGCGTACACCCGCCTCCTCAAGCACAACCTGCCGTCGCTAGCGGACATGCTGGCGCCGGAGCTGTACCTGCTGGAGTGGCTGTACACGGCGTTCGCCAAGGCCATGCCGCTGGACGCCGCGTGCCGCGTGTGGGACGTGTTCCACCGCGACGGCGGCGCCTTCCTGTTCAACACGGCGCTAGGTACTGTATACTATACGTACACCCGCCTCCTCAAGCACAACCTGCCGTCGCTAGCGGACATGCTGGCGCCGGAGCTGTACCTGCTGGAGTGGCTGTACACGGCGTTCGCCAAGGCCATGCCGCTGGACGCCGCGTGCCGCGTGTGGGACGTGTTCCACCGCGACGGCGGCGCCTTCCTGTTCAACACGGCGCTAGGTACTGTATACTATACGTACACCCGCCTCCTCAAGCACAACCTGCCGTCGCTAGCGGACATGCTGGCGCCGGAGCTGTACCTGCTGGAGTGGCTGTACACGGCGTTCGCCAAGGCCATGCCGCTGGACGCCGCGTGCCGCGTGTGGGACGTGTTCCACCGCGACGGCGGCGCCTTCCTGTTCAACACGGCGCTAGGTACTGTATACTATACGTACACCCGCCTCCTCAAGCACAACCTGCCGTCGCTAGCGGACATGCTGGCGCCGGAGCTGTACCTGCTGGAGTGGCTGTACACGGCGTTCGCCAAGGCCATGCCGCTGGACGCCGCGTGCCGCGTGTGGGACGTGTTCCACCGCGACGGCGGCACCTTCCTGTTCAACACGGCGCTAGGTACTGTATACTATACGTACACCCGCCTCCTCAAGCACAACCTGCCGTCGCTAGCGGACATGCTGGCGCCGGAGCTGTACCTGCTGGAGTGGCTGTACACGGCGTTCGCCAAGGCCATGCCGCTGGACGCCGCGTGCCGCGTGTGGGACGTGTTCCACCGCGACGGCGGCGCCTTCCTGTTCAACACGGCGCTAGGTACTGTATACTATACGTACACCCGCCTCCTCAAGCACAACCTGCCGTCGCTAGCGGACATGCTGGCGCCGGAGCTGTACCTGCTGGAGTGGCTGTACACGGCGTTCGCCAAGGCCATGCCGCTGGACGCCGCGTGCCGCGTGTGGGACGTGTTCCACCGCGACGGCGGCGCCTTCCTGTTCAACACGGCGCTAGGTACTGTATACTATACGTACACCCGCCTCCTCAAGCACAACCTGCCGTCGCTAGCGGACATGCTGGCGCCGGAGCTGTACCTGCTGGAGTGGCTGTACACGGCGTTCGCCAAGGCCATGCCGCTGGACGCCGCGTGCCGCGTGTGGGACGTGTTCCACCGCGACGGCGGCGCCTTCCTGTTCAACACGGCGCTAGGTACTGTATACTATACGTACACCCGCCTCCTCAAGCACAACCTGCCGTCGCTAGCGGACATGCTGGCGCCGGAGCTGTACCTGCTGGAGTGGCTGTACACGGCGTTCGCCAAGGCCATGCCGCTGGACGCCGCGTGCCGCGTGTGGGACGTGTTCCACCGCGACGGCGGCGCCTTCCTGTTCAACACGGCGCTAGGTACTGTATACTATACGTACACCCGCCTCCTCAAGCACAACCTGCCGTCGCTAGCGGACATGCTGGCGCCGGAGCTGTACCTGCTGGAGTGGCTGTACACGGCGTTCGCCAAGGCCATGCCGCTGGACGCCGCGTGCCGCGTGTGGGACGTGTTCCACCGCGACGGCGGCGCCTTCCTGTTCAACACGGCGCTAGGTACTGTATACTATACGTACACCCGCCTCCTCAAGCACAACCTGCCGTCGCTAGCGGACATGCTGGCGCCGGAGCTGTACCTGCTGGAGTGGCTGTACACGGCGTTCGCCAAGGCCATGCCGCTGGACGCCGCGTGCCGCGTGTGGGACGTGTTCCACCGCGACGGCGGCGCCTTCCTGTTCAACACGGCGCTAGGTACTGTATACTATACGTACACCCGCCTCCTCAAGCACAACCTGCCGTCGCTAGCGGACATGCTGGCGCCGGAGCTGTACCTGCTGGAGTGGCTGTACACGGCGTTCGCCAAGGCCATGCCGCTGGACGCCGCGTGCCGCGTGTGGGACGTGTTCCACCGCGACGGCGGCGCCTTCCTGTTCAACACGGCGCTAGGTACTGTATACTATACGTACACCCGCCTCCTCAAGCACAACCTGCCGTCGCTAGCGGACATGCTGGCGCCGGAGCTGTACCTGCTGGAGTGGCTGTACACGGCGTTCGCCAAGGCCATGCCGCTGGACGCCGCGTGCCGCGTGTGGGACGTGTTCCACCGCGACGGCGGCGCCTTCCTGTTCAACACGGCGCTAGGTACACTATACAATAGAAACACCCCACACTAGCGTCTTTTGAGCGTCGCCGTCGGCGTTCCCTCTAAAATGTAGACGCTGCGCAGTTGCGCCAGCGTTGTGCCGATCAGCAGCGATAGTTGACTAGACGCCGACGCTTGGGAGACGCAAGTATGGGTTCTCTCCTATGTTAGCCGTGCTGGGTTACAAACCGTTCAGCGTGTAATTACTCCTACAGCTAATTAGAGATTAAGTTCTCAAATTGACTCGTTGCATTTTATATACATTTATGCTATTATATAGCTATGAATAAACCCAATCATTACCATACCGCACTGTACACTCTGGATATACCCATAGAGACATTTGGATAGTATCATGACTAACGGTTATTAATAATCGATCTATAACGAAGAATTATGGTTCGAAATCCAATCTTTTTAGAGAAATCTTAAACTTTTAAGAAGTATGTAAGACCTGATAACATACTTAGGTACTTATCTAAAATGTAACAAATAGGAATTAATGTCATTTGGCTGCAAAATTATACAGATGAGTTCTTAATTTAAGCAAGAAAAATGTGCCCTGCTTTTGTCTCAAAATGATGATTGAATGGCACAAAAGGGTTCTAATACTCTTAAGAGTCACTGGAACCCGCCACCAAAAAACCGCTCTCATTTTACACAAACGACGTGCTTAAATTACGTGAAACCCAGTATTAATATCTACATAACATAAATCTATGACTGGTAATTGTTTTCGTTGCTAAAACACTTTATATATGTACAAAGAAAATAGAACGAGTAGAAGTTTTACACACAAAACGCTAGGTTCGTACGACTCTAAATTCATCATCTAATATTAGTTTAATTATTTGTTTCCAGGAATCCTTCACTTATACCAAGACGAGCTCCGCGACATGGACTTCATCTCGGCCGCGCAGTTCCTCACCAAGCTGCCCGACGACCTCGACTCCGAAGCCTTGTTCCGGAGCATCGGCTCCGTCAGCATGGCGCTGGACGGCATGACGTTTGACGAGCTGGTGCTGAGCGAGCAGTGTGAAGATGACGACGTGAGGTTATGATGACGAGTCGCTGAGCTGCTTGAGGCGTTTGTAGCTAAGGTCGGTTTATAGTGACCTTATAGTCTCATTCTGCAGAGTTCTTTTGAAATAAGCCGTTAAATATTGCTATGAAAGTCAAACTTCTCTGGACTTGCAGGCGTACATAGGCTACGGAAACTGCTTACCATCAGGTGAGCCGTATGCTTGTTTGCCACCGACGTAGTATTAAAAAAAAAAACGTTTTTCAAGAGATACTCTCTAAGGCGGGATAAACCTATTGTTGCTGCTTTAGACATCGTTCAAGGTCATCTATTGCCACTCCTCGAGCGTTGTAACAGTGTGTAATTTATGCGTATATAAGTTACTTTTATTAACGTACAGTTTGAGCCGTTTGTTTGCAGCCTTATAACCTTACAGTCCATACAGATAACTGATGACTTAGGCCTTCAGCACACGGAGTGTAAGTGTAACAGAATCGTATCGTGATACGAGCGTAGAACGAGAACGCTACGAGCACGAACAACTTCAAACAAATCCGCACACACGAAGCATAGCGTACGTAGCGTAATACAGGCGTAAAAAACAAAACTGACATAATCAACAGTAAGTAAGATCGTCTGTATCGACTGTACCGTCGAAGACATCTGACGCCAGCGACGCTGATTTCAACTAATGAGATTTCATTTATAAAACGATTACGCGACGCTTGGTGCTCAGAAGTCTAGTAAAAACCCCCTAGTTTGACAGAAACAGATGGTGTTGCTCAGTGCCATATGTTTTATGGTCAGCTAATTCAGTGGAATACGTCGAATTGAATATTAGTTTCTTCGCTTTATCAGAATTATTCAAAAATAGCGTCACGTGACTGATATTTCTGACTCCGATGGCCACTGTTCAAACTTGAGAAGCTGATAAGAGTTTCGACGATGTTGTACTGTTTGTATTAAATACATATTTTTGGCACTTGGTCCGTGTCGATATTTAACCTTTTGACCGCCAAAGACGTCATATGACGCGCGCGGCTACAGCCCAATATCAACCTTCATGCGTACCGACAAGGTCCACGATTACGCGCCGCATGCGATAGGCGTGACGTTCAAAAGGTTTATAATTTGGCTGTAGTATCCTTATATATGCCTTCAGCGAAACGTTGGACGATGCTGTTGAGCAACACTTCTGTCATATAGCGACGCCAAAACACGAGTTTTCTGAAGAGTAATTCGACTAAAAGTACAACGCTGCCCGATCCTGCACAGTAACCATTCTGTTACATTATAAGTTTAAAAAAAAACCTCAAAAAATTGAATATTTTTTGTAATGTAGGTAACAGGATTCTTATGCGGGGCGAGGCAGATTGATACTTACAAGTAAATAAAATTATTATAACACTCGTTGGTCAAAGGTGGCAACGAATAATGTATGAAAGTTGTTATAAATTTGTCTAAAAATATAAGATATATTCCTAACATATGATACTCTAAATGGTAATAATACTTGGAATCTCAGAATTTACTATGAAATTATTCCCAGAATTATGAATCAAGAAGAAACACTTTTATGCCCATCCTTGGTGCGCTAAAATTTTCTTATAAATTTTATATCAGTTTTGTAAATATAATTTATTTATAACTTGTATTATTCATAAGTATCACTTGTTTTATAACGGCCATCCATCCATCCATGCACTATGAACTGTACATTTCCGTTTATTTCTACGGAATAGACATTGAATTATTAAAATTAAATGTGACGTTATAAAGAAAAAGGTACCTTAGATGGATGTCGATAAAGGCGATTTCAAATAGAATCCTTTTCCTTGAAACTGGCACACCTAGGTTTTTTGATAATCGCGTAGAACGCATATTATAGAATTTGGATTCGGACGCATTTCTTTTAAATAATCATTTAAAATTAATGATAAACTATGTAGATTTCTGATGCCGTTGCACTGTAAATATCATGTAAATAAATCACTTGTTAATGTAGTACTATTTACAAACTAAGCCTTAATCATGAGCGAAAATATAAACATATGAAACATATCATATTCTCTAGAAAATACGAGAACGATAATCATTCATGTACCTGCCGATAAGAAAATGTATATAGAAAGTAAGATTATATATAGTTGTTCTTATAATTGCGTACGTTAAGGTTATTTTTATTTATTAGATCCTTGTACAGTCAGCATCAAAAGTAGCGGATTTAATAACGCTTCATAAGCATCATAATCATTCTGGAACAGCTTAACAAAAAGTGATGTCTTTAATATAGAACAACTAAGACTGTAAAAGATATATTTTTGAACGCGCATTTTAGAAAATTATCAACATTTGGAAAAGTTATACGGAATATCAGATACTTTTGGCGCGTTGTTTCATCCGCTACTTTTGATGCTGACTGTACAGTATATTTCACACAGAACCTTGCTAGCGTAAATCATATTTTTCACAATATCCTCCAAATTTTCCTTCTGGATTTTACGTCTCTTAAAAAACGTTAAACTAAAGAACATTTTGCGAGTCCTTTATTCGCCGTAACTAAATAATATAATAAGCTCGTTTCTTTCAAAAGCTCACATATTGTAATGGCGGAAACACACTGGGAAGTAACTGACATTGTTTCCATGTGGCAAACGACCCAGTGCCTACTTTAACATAAATTAGGGTGATTTTGTGTATATATACCCTAACTCTTGAACTTGTATAAAATCGAAGCTAGTAACTATATTTCATGTAAATATATTCGATACGTCAATTATTGTATTAACTATATAACTATTGTAATAAGTAAACGGACATCGAGTAGTAGGACCGGCCTAATGATTAGTAGAACTTCGAATGTTTCGAAATGCTCTTGAATTACTATTTATTGTGTATATAATTATTCTATATCGTATTTATCTACATTATTATTTATTATGTATATAATTATTATACATCGTAATTATTCATAGTCATCGATGAGGGTGTTTATGAGGGTTATATTGTATTTTTTTTTGTAAAATTACTGCTACATATTTTTACTTAGCCAAGTCTTAATGCCTGGGCCACCAACAACGCTCTGAACATCTTCGCTAATTGCTCCAAATAAGTAATCAATATCGTTGCGAATTTCGATTTAAGTGGTCTTCACAAAGAACTTCGTACATTGATTTTTTACGCTGTAAGCGTCAGTATGGAGTAAATTCGCTGAAGCGATTTTTACGTAGCTATGAGGGCTGATTATCGCTGTAGGTTACCTTCATTGTAGTTTGAAAATTTACGTATTTAAATAAAGTTAATACGAATTAGCTGAAATGATTCAGGTTACTTTGTTTTTGCCTTTTTTAAATATGTATACGGGCAAACTATCGGTGGTAAATTTTATTGTGTACTTTTTATAATTATAGACACATAAGTTCAGCTTTAATTCGTTTCTAGTGTTAATTCTTGCCAACGCTGTACTATAGACACCTAATGTTGGCTCAAAACATAAAATATTTATCAATGTTAAAATGGATACCTACTAGGATTTTATAAGCTAGAAAGATCAAATTTTCAGCATTTTATTGGAAAACAAATCTAAGTGTATTAATTTACATAAAACGGGTCACTAACTGACCTAACCTAACTGCATCTTTTTAGGTTCTTAAACATTATAATAATGTTTATGGAGCGTCGAGTTATTATTACTACAGAGAAGTCATACCAAACAATGAAATTGTCGCAATTGCAATCTGTACCACGCGACCGAAACGTCGTAAGCGCCTTTAAATTTATGGCGCTTACGCGTTAAGGTCGCGAAGTTCACGCGAGTTCTACGGTTTGTTGTCAAAACAACAACTCATGGCGCAAAATACTGGTTCTCTGTGCCGGTTCTATATATAGTAATAATAGTTCAATGTTGTGGAGTTATACATTCAAAACATTGATTAACTTTAAAAACATTGTATTCAGCTAAACTGTTGGAATATTAACTTCATGCTCAGTACTGGTAAAATCTATTAATTTATCCAACACAGTGGGTATTTTTAGTAACTTATAATAATACATTTTAAGATAAGTTAGGCATGCTATATACGAAATGTGTAGATTTTTTTTTATACGAGGTGTAACAAAAATAGTGGGGATTCGTTAAAAAAGAAAATATTGTTTGACGCGAAAATTGTCTGGCCTTTGCATGCAGGGTCGGCCGGCTCGGACCGAAAAAAATTGTCGCTACAAAAATATTTTTCCTCTACTTATTCCTAATCGGCACACGATTATTGTCATATTATTAAACGGATCCCCACTATTTTTGTTACACCCTGTATTTTATTGACATGTCTATTGTCAACTCTAATCCAAGGGAATAAAGTCGAAATTCGATGAACGCATCTCTTGGATATTTCTACACTTGTGATGTGGACTGATATTATATTGTATGTAATGTATTGTATATGAACGCCATCTCAAGTAACTTTAGTTAGTCTTACTTCATTGTAAATATATTTTAGCCATAATAAATTTGGCCCCAAATAAGTGCTGTTTGTAATGAGTGTATTTTTATTGTAAAATAAATTACATATGCGATTTGATAAGTGTTTTTTCATTTTTCTCTAAGTTGAGGTACAGATTACCTATACTGATGAAAATGTCAGCGCCATCCTTTGGGAGGCGTGCGCGGAGCCGAAGCCAACACGTAGACGCGCTTTGACATTTTAATGATGTACGAGGTACACCGAGCGGATGCTGCCCTTACCCGTGTCATGGGACGCACGCGGGGGCAGCACCCGGAGAGGGAAAAGGAGTGGCGAGTCCCACACACCGTGCGTAAATGCATTCCCACTCCGTCAAAAAAAAAAGGGGCAGCACCCACCAAAGGGTAAAGACTATTGAGAGTTGGTGGAATCTAAAATGAACTAGGTTATTGGGTGAAAGCGATGGACTAAATATCGTCACCATATACCGTTCGCATACTCAAATTGCAAAACCTATATACCAAACTATTATCTAATATATGTATGTTTTGTGGTAATTCATTTGTCAAATGTAAATTTTCCCAAACGGCGCCATCTATGTATGTTAGCTGTCAAATTCGAAGCACTAATTTGTCTGGCGTTATTCATAAACGCCTGTCAAATCTAATAAGCCCTTGATCATCATCATTCATCATCATTCTTATCTGCCATTTTGACATTTGTGTTTGTTAGAATGACAAAATTATACAGAAGTTTGTAAGAGCTTGCTAAGTTTTATGAATATTGGAGTAATCACTACACCTTATACAGTAGAATCCGGATATAACGACCTTCAAGGGACCGGCGATATTATGTCGTACTAACCGGATGACGTATAAAACGGATACTATTTACATATATTATGTATGTAATTATGTGTTAAACCGAACTTGAGTAAATAATATCGACGCTAAAAACGGTTAGTCGTTATAAGCGACGTCGTTATAAATGAATTCTACTGTAAAAACAAAGTCCCCCGCCGCGTCTGTCTGTTTTTATGAATGTTCGCGATAAACTCAAAAACTACTGGACGAATTTTCATGCGGTTTTCGCCTATCACTAGAGTGATTCTTGAAGAAAGTGTGTGTAATTTGGTAAGGTTTTATGTAACACGTGCGAAGACAGGACGGGTCGCTAGTAGTAGTACTTTACACATGTAAATAATCAACACTAATCAATTTATGGGCAGGGGCATCCCAGTACCAGCTTCTTCCTCTGGACCGCTTGACTCCTTGGCTTGCGTAGAGATGTGGCCTCGCTCTGCATTGTCTATCGTATGTATAACGGGGAGTGCTCCGAGGATTCTCTGCCGTTTTTTTCGCCATCGCCCTACGCCACAACATTTCCATCCTCACCACTTAGATGGTTGGCAGTTCTCAACTGTGCATTTCTCCAGAAACTTCCTGCCTCGCACAGCTAAACTGTGGAATGAACTGTCACCTGCGGTATTTCCGGACCGATACGACCTTTAAGAAAAGAGCGTACTCCCATCTCAAAGGCCGGCGCACATATAACCCCTCTGGTGTTGGGAGGCGGTAATCGCTTATCATCAGGTGATCTCACTGCTCGGCAAACGAGCATAATCCTTTATGATAATTATAATAAAAAAAACAATGAATCTTTGTCATTAGTCAGGTACCTACTTTTTAGGGTTCCGTAGCCAAATGGCAAAAAACGGAACCCTTATAGATTCGTCATGTCCGTCTGTCTGTCCGATTATGACACAGCCACTTTTTTCCGAAACTATAAGAGCTATACTGTTCATACTTGGTAAGTAGATGTATTCTATGAACCGCATTAAGATTTTTACACAAAAATAGAAAAAAAAAACAAGAATATACTTAGAACTGAAACTCAACATTTCTTTTTCATCAAACCCGTACGTGTACCCTATCTATGGATAGGTCTTCAAAAATGATATTGAGGTTTTTAATATCATTTTTTTCTAAACTGAATAGTTTGCGCGAGAGACACTTCCAAAGTGGTAAAATGTGTGTCCCCCCTCCCGTAACTTCTAAAATAACAGAATGAAAAATCTAAAAAAAATATATGATATACATTGCCATGCAAACTTCCACCGAAAATTGGTTTGAACGAGATCTAGTAAGTAGTTTTTTTTAATACGTCATAAAAAAAAAAAATTTTTTTTCTTCAAACCCATACGTGTGGGGTATCTATGGATAGGTCTTCAAAAATGATATTTAGGTTTCTAATATCATTTTTTTCTAAACTGAATAGTTAGCGCGAGAGACACTTCCAAAGTAAAAAAATGTCCACCCCCCCCCCCCCCCCCTGTAACTTCTAAAATAACAGAATGAAAAATCTAAAAAAAATATATGATATACATTGCCATGCAAACTTCCACCGAAAATTGGTTTGAACGAGATCTAGTAAGTAGTTTTTTTAATACGTCATAAATGGTACGGAACCCTTCATGGGCGAGTCCGACTCGCACTTGGCCGCTTTTTTGAATTCTCTCCATCCCCCACATCACATAGCAACAGATTGTAAAAATTCCATGTTAAATCGTGGGTTATCTCTTGTTACCATTAACCAAAGTGTGCTAAAGTTAATTAATTGTTTAATTTAAGAGAGATATGATCTCTTCGAGAATGTTGGGACAGTGTTAAATGAATTATATAACGATGGGTACAAAGTTCGAATAATATTAAAAAATACTATAAATAATACTTTTTTGTCACTTGTTGCCAAGGTTATCTATGTGTCCTGGGTCACCTTTTAACCCCTCGAACCTTATCGTCCACGGACATAGATGGTAGGATCCTATAGATGTGCTATAAACATACGCAATACGACAAAATTAAAAACACGTTTTAATATTCCTGAAAACATACCGAAAACCACCTACGTAATTTGGTTGGGTTATTTGTTGCTCACTATAAACCATACAAAATTTACGGTAGGGAATAAAAGAATGCGAGACTGTGATAAGGACAAACAATAATAGTGCTGTCTCTGCTACTCCTACTGAAAGATACGAAAATCAAAGTTCGTCAATTACGGGCATTTTTCTCCGTTAAAAGAGAAAGATATTGATGATATGATAATTATTAATACTGTAAATAGCTTGGTAAATGCCACATATTATGTGATCTTTTTCTAGAAGTTAAGAATGGGTATAGTAAGTTGTCTTTAAAAAATAGACATTCAACATCGCGGACTTTTTTGTAGACCAATGAAAGAGAGACAACACCACCATACATTGTGTTGTTATAGCTCAAACGTATAAGGCATCGTATTCGATAAAAGCTCCTAGCTAGCGTGACTTTTTCCGACAACATCGTCATATTTCAACCAATTTACACAAAACCTTAACAAGTTATATAGGTAAGTACTTAAATCTTCCTCAAGTATCATTCTATTGATAGATGAAAGTCGTATGAAAATCCGTTCAGTAGTTTTTAGATTTGGAGTAGTTTTATATATAAGATGTAGTGAATTTACGTTTTACCCCACATTGCGGATGCTACGTTGCGTTGCGTGACAGTCGTGCAACATAGCGAATAGAACATAGAACTTATTATCCGTTTTAGTATGTTCATATCAATTTACACGTTGTATTATAAGCGGCGTTAATATCGACTTTATATTACTTCTGTTAAGGTAGAAAATCTTATACATAGATTAGTATTTCATTTAAACTTACCTCTAGGGTAACGGCACCAGTCATGGAACATTTAAGAGCAAATTTGTAACATTTGTGACATTTCCCTGATACATGTAAAAATTCTACTGCTTAGCGTGTTAAAAATTTAATGTCCTATCTGTCTTTTATGTTTCAGGCGTATTGTACAAAAGATACTGCAATTCCTTTCCACATAATCAACAAATTAAAACTATGTTTTTTTATCTCCAGTCATGGACCACAAAGCTCCAGTGATGGAACCCCGGTAATGGAAAGGAACCAGTGATAGGTCCCCTATAATGGGACATGAGTACATGACCCTAGCGATCTGAAATATTAGAATGAGAACAGGGACAACGATTTTAATTTAAAATAAATATATTTAATTCCACAATTCAATATATTAGGGCTAATTTAGACTAAGAGAGAATTCGCATACAAGATTCATTACATTGCGGTATTTTATCGGTCGGCAGAATTCAATGTGCTATATCCTCAATAGTCCGTAATGTAACTAAAATCCCATGCGGGTTTGCGCGCCGTCTAAACAAGACCTTAAGGTACCGTTCGTATTCAGACGGTACCAGCCAGCGCGACATGACTACCGACTGCATTGCTACCTCAGAAATGCGACCAGCAGTAATGTCGTGTTGCAATACTGCTGCTGACTATCATACCACACTGCCACAAACGTGAAATTTTAAAATAGTTGACACTTTTGTTAAATACATTTTACTTATGTATTCTTAAAACATGAAATTACGGCATAGCAAGCATCATTGTATAAGATTGTCCCATCATTGGAGGTATGAAGTTTTACAGCTCCTATAATGGGATTGGGCAAAATATCATTTTTTTTACATCTCTGGAGTAACAACATAATGTGTTGCATACCTAATCTCATGGTAAATGCAATTAACTAAACTCATTCTAATTTACACGAAGTAAATATATTATTATAATTTAAAATACGTACTCACCTCTCTAAGTGGAGATGTTAAGAATTCTTACTGATTATTTTTTCAGTTCCACGACAACTTTTACCTTGGCGCCAATTTCTTAAGAAAAAAGCAAATTTAATGAAACAACAAACTTAAGAAGCTCTATGACTCTTGTTTATGGTAAAATGTTGCCAGTGCTTATAAACTAGTGTTAGTTACTTATTTTACAAAATCTGTGGTTTTATGTCCCATTACCGGTTCCTGTTCCATTATAGGGGTATCTACTATACTTTTCGCTCTACAACTACATATTATGTCTAGGAGGGTAGGAGAGTGGTAAATTTCTGAGCACACTTAAAATAGTACATTACGATACAAGTGCGAAAAATAGGAAATTCGAAACGAGTGGCGATAAATTAAAACACGACCGAAGGGAGTGTTTTAAATCGACACGAGTTGCGAATTACCTATTCGCACATGTATCGTACAACGTTTTACAGTACATATGGCTCTTTAAAGTTTCGACATAGTTACATAATGTGCTACTTTACGCACTAGTGCGGAAAAGTAGCACCATATGTACTGTAAATTACTTTTACAGTACATATGGGGCTACTTTATAGCACTAGTGCGAGAAGTAGCATATTACGTTACTGTGTCGAACATTTAAAGGGCCATATGTACTGTAAAACGTTGTACGATACATGTGCGAATAGGTAATTCGCAACTCGTGTCGATTTAAAACACTCCCTTCGGTCGTGTTTTAATTTATCGCCACTCGTTTCGAATTTCCTATTTTTCGCACTTGTATCGTAATGTACTATATTATTGATCAGCTCTAATCACTATAATGTCATAGGTACATCCATATGAGCAAGGTGCACTACATTTGTACCATAATATAATATTCACCGAATCTGTCTCAATGTCATTGATGACGCAACGTCTAGAGGGATGCGTTTGTAGTGACGTCAGGACGGCTTCCCATTTCTTATCAAGAGGGCAGAAGAGTCGCGTAGTTCGCCCAATGTAAGAAAAACTGTACATATTTAACTATATGCAAGATGCGTAATCGAAAAACGAACATGGAAATTCAAAGTTCGTATAATATATATCCGGCCCCTATCGGTCTTGACGACCTTGACGTGATACATTGGAGTAACGAGGATGAAAGAAAATCGAATATCGTGATGGTGATGACGTCATGAAATCGATGTCGTGAAGCGATGACGTCGAGCAAGCTTAAGGAATACAAGAGAGCCTACTCTCTGGTCATCGCATATCATTAATTATCTGCGAGGTTCTTCAACTTATCAAAGTTAATTGTTGACACTTCTATGCGTGGGGTGTGTCCGGGTCAAATTTGAATTAAAACGTAGTGATAGGTAGAATCGATTACCGATACGTACAAATGAATGATGTAATGTCACTGTAATAAATGTATAACTTGTAGATTTTCACCATAGTTTGAAAGTTGAACGCATTTTGATTTCAACCAACCGTAACTAAACGAACTCATAAACGTCATAACCATTTACGTACAATAAATACATAATAGGCATACATTATTTACTTGAGCTTCTTATACCTATATTAATCTTTTGTTTTCGCCAGTAGAAGTTGTTAAACTGTTGTTTCTACATTTAAAGTTAGGTTATACTTTTCATAACATAACAAGTTACAGTTTTGCGTTAGTTTTGATGTCAATATTTATCGTAACTTAGCAACTATGTTAACTGGACATCAACTTAGCACCAAGTAGATGTCTCGATAATTAAATTACACTCAGCCCGTCTGTGGTGCAACTTCACATCTTATTGTTAGTATTGGTTCCCGAAAACACGAAAGTGACGCAACTATTTCACCAATTTCATCCTTACAAATCCTGTGCAACAAACACCTATCCTGTGGCAACATTATTGACCATGTTGCGCAACACCCACTACCAATGTCTAAACAGTGGCATAAACATAGTTATCAAATCAAAGCTGACATACCGACACTAGTGCAAAGGTTATCGAGGTACGATTGATAATAAGACGCAAGTGGACTCCGCCATTACTGTTCGAACTAGGGGTCCGGGACGCGCGCATGCGTACAATAACCGCAAGGCGAATATATACCGACCCGAACTCGGCGCGCCGGCTGTTGGAAATAGTCCTTCGAGCAATTTTTAACTAACCATAAATTAAAATCTGTTTATTCTTAAAAAGTTTCGAGTGAAAAATGCCCGGGAAAGCTAATGGACCTGCGGAGCCAGGCGAGACCATAGAGCTATTGGACAAAAAGGTAAGTTTTTGATTAAGTGATGTAATGTCATGGAAAGGTCATGTGATTTTGAGATGATGAACCTTATGTTAAGTGGGTAAGGGTGGTTTTCGCTGGTTCTGATTTCGACTTTTTTTGTGTATACACTGTATACGGTTGAAGGTCATTATTTTTTAAACAAAATTATTTATATTATGCACGCTGGAGTGTATTGTAATGGATATGTATATGTATATTTTTCTGTAATATTACCATCAGCCCTTTACTTCATTGGCGTCTCCAGGCCACGTGTTAACAAGCATATTTACGACGGGCATTTTTTTTTGGACATTTTAGGCCTATACAAACAAAAGGTTGAACTTTACAGCTACTGACAATTATGAAAGTATAAGTAATCATAATTACCTACATGCCTATTTGTTTATCTACCGTGCTGTCATCAAAAAAACGTTGAAAGTTTTAATTGGCATTTTGCCTTCAGTAACATAAAACATGCAATACCTACTTTGTTCCTAACTATAATTTAATTTTTATAATTGTGGTCAATCAATAATCAATTAGGTATAGAAAATAAAATAAGTAATGACATTATTTCTGTAGCGCTCAAGTGCACATAGATACAGCAATAGTTTAATATATGTATATCATGAGAAGTAAAATACGTGTGCATTTAACGATTACATGATTAAGTATATTTACTTCAGTAGTATTTCTTGAGGTTACTTTCAATTAACAGTAGGTATAGGTAGAAATATCGTTATGTATGGAATGAAGAGTTAATTATCAGAATGGAAATTGTACAACACATCCATATAAAAGAAAAAATTAATTGCTTACCGTAAAAACAGGAAAAAACGTACTTAGGAAGTAGAGTGCTCTAGAGCAGAAACGTATAATTTGCTGCATATTTTTTAGAACAATATCGACCCACTTTCAGAGCAAGAGAAATGAAAACATCTTTACAAGCCTACGCTCTAAAAATATATGTAGAGTCAGACCAAGCTAAGTTGGCAACGATTTTGATAACGTCATAATTTCATAGAAATTTGAAGTTTTTATATTAAATTGTCTGACTCCACACCTATAAATATAAATAATAATAATAAATAAATAAATATTATAGGACATTATTGCACAAATTGACTAAGTCCCACAGTAAGCTCAATAAGGCTTGTGTTGAGGGGACTTAGACAACGATATATATAATATGTTAATATTTATAAATACTTAAATACATAGAAAACACCCATGACTCAGTAACAAATATCCATGCTCATCACATGAATAAATGCCCTTACCAGGATTTGAACCCGGGACCATCAGATTCATAGGCAGGGTCACTACCCACTAGGCCAGGCCGGTCGTCAAAATAAACCGATAGAACACTGACAATAAAGTCGAGTAAATATATTTTTAAACTTTACCCCTTCAAATGTGTAGGCGGAATGCTTCGGCGACTCAAACGCAGGCCTACATTGCCAAGGTCGCGCTAATTGCATCTGAAACCTATATAACCTATTAATGGCTTGTAATTTGAATTGTTTATAGGCGGTGTTTATAAATAAATTGTTACATAGATGTCAGTAAGTTAAGTAAACAGACTTTTATCAATTTGTGGTGCAAATACTTTGAAATAGACTAGCTTTCTATTTTTTTTTTACGTACACCAACACGATTTTTCTAATAGAAAGCCGAAAGAAACCGACCGATATAACACTCACTGAGAGATAATATAATTATAATAAACATACTAAACTGGATACTTAAAAGATATTTTTGTTATGCTGGCTCAAAAAGGCTACGGCGTAGCGCTACGAACATATTTTTTAGGGTTCCGTACCTATAGGGTAAAACGGGACCCAATTACTCCGCTGTCCGTCCGTCCGTCCGTCCGTCCGTCTGTCACCAGGCTGTATCTCATGAACCGTGATGTATTTCTTTTGCCGCTATAACAACAAATACTAAAAAGTACGGAACCCTCGGTGGGCGAGTCCGACTCGCACTTGCCCTTTTTTTTTAGCACTATTATCCTTCATGTTTTAGAATGGTGCCGAAATATCCTTTATAATTTTGTACCCCATAAAAAAGTAACACTGCACAAGCAAACATTAAATGATGGTTAGGCAACATGCGCTCATATTGCTAGTAACCCAGATCTTACTCGTATTACCAATCATTAAAACACCACAGCGTGTGTAGCCAACATGCCAATGCGTGTAGATAGAAAGAGATGACTACGCAACGCTACGGATACGGAGCGTTAACGATTGCCATGTTGGCTAAGCGCCCTGTCCTTTTTTAGGGAGCCAAAGGGTCAAACGGGACCCTATTACTAAGACTTCGCTGTCCGTCCGTCCGTCTGTCACCAGGCTGTATCTCATGAACCGTGATAGCTAGACAGTTGAAATTTTCACAGATGATGTATTTCTGTTGCAGCTATAACAACAAATACTAAAAACAGAATAAAATAAATATTTAAGGGGGGCTCCCATCAAACAATTTTTTTTGCCGTTTTTATAAATAATGGTACGGAACCCTTCGTGCGCGAGTCCGACTCGCACTTGCCCGGTTTTTTAAGGTAATATAAGTAGTACATGGATTAATTAAAAACTATCAGTAACATAGTTAATTATAGTTATAGGGCAAAGATAACGTTTAGTTAAAAGAGTTGGGTTAATTATTAGTGACGTCTTCCAGTGAGTAGATATATTTAGTACGTATGTTCTTAGATGATTGACGTTATCTTTAATTTAAAGATATAAAACGTTAATACAAATTGAATTACTCGGGGCCTTTTTTGTCTGATCCTTTAAAAATTCGGAGGACGCTCCGGTCATAGGTGTAGTTGAAGGTATCGTATATATAGATATATACCTTAAGGTTGTCTGGAAGAGATCGCTTTTTAGCGATAAGACCGCTTGTTGTTTACCTCTTCTTTATGTGTATTTGTACTGTTTCTGTATTGAGGTGTGCAATAAAGTGTATTTGTATTGTATTGTATATTACTGTAGGTAAAGGCAGCATCAAAAATATCAACCAATATCCTAATAATTTAACAGAATTATTAAAATAGTATAACTGAGTGCGGCTGATATTTTTTTTTTCTTTGCGGCAGTTTTTAATTCTTTGATATTTTTTCTGTAAAAAATCGTGTTATGGAAATTTGAAAATTGTAGACGCGGGTCAAATACAATTTTTGACGATTTAATAGTGACGAAATGGTTTGCCAGATATTGTCATGCAAAGTTTTCTGCAATCGGCCTTGTTTTAAAGTAAACTCGAAAATGTTATCTGTATATTAAAAAAAATAAGTAAAGATTTTTTGTAATGATATTTTTTCATCAAGGTGTATAAATAAATAACGTGTCGTGTGCAGGCGAATTTGGCCAAACTCATAAAACTTTTTTGCTCCTTCTGACCTAAGGAATGCGTGGCTTAAATCGTTCGGGTTATTAACGCCCACGGTGTATATAGTAAACACCCCTATAATGGAACAGGCACCAGTAATGGGATGGTATAGAGTGTATAGACAAATCCTGTAAAACAAGTATTTACCATCAGTTTTTAATCGCTGGCAACATTTTACCATAAACAAGAGCCAAACAGCTGCTTAAGTTTAATTTTTCATTGATATTTGTTAGTTTGAAAATGAATGGCGCCATACATCCCATGACTGGAGCGAAAAATCACAGTTTTAATTTGTTAAAAATATTGAAACCAACTGCAGTAGCTTTCATTAAATAAATAGAAAATATAAAGGACGAATTCAACGTGCAACTTCTAAAGCGTAAAGCGGTAGAAATTTTACAGTTGGCGGTGAAATACTCGTATCAAAGATACTCCAAATTTTCTCTTAAATGTCCCATGATTGGTGCCGTTAACATAGTTATCTATTTGTAAAACTACTAGGAGGTGGCAGCAATGCCGGATTAAGAGGTCTGGAGGCCTCGGGCAATAAAGGAGTGGAGGCCCCCTGGTCCCAAATAATTTTCCAATTAAAATGGTAAATTTTCCGAAGTCTCTATTGTGGGGGCCCCTATTTTGTGAAGGCCCCAGGGCTGTAGCCCCGGTTGCCCTCCCCTAAATCTGGCCCTGGGTGGCAGATACTTTCAGGTCTATCCGCTACTATGGACACAGACTGTATCAACCTATTTATTTATTTAAACTTTATTGCACACATAAAGAGAAATGTACTGTTGAGGATTGTAGAAGGACCAGGCAGAATAAAAAAATGTTAAAAATAGAAATGTACTGTATTCTGCCACACGAGTACATATAAAAAATAGGAAAGATCAGTTGCTTGTTTCAAGTTCAAAATTGCAGTGTCATAGCGTTAACTAAAAGTGAATATCATAGACAGAGGTCGCCCCCGTCTCCCGCAGTCCCCGCTGAAGCCTTGCGTTTCGTTCCAACATGTACAAATGGCGAACTTAATGCCAAAAGGCATTCTCTACCAGTCAACCATTGGGTCAAACAGAGACATTTGTGTATGTTGGTGCAGGAAAAAATAATAACAAATTATAAGGAAAAAATTAAACGTGAAGTGAAATAATATTAAAAATATATAAATAGTTAAATACTACTACTTATATAATGTATAAAAGATAGACTAATACATATAATTATGTACATATACATGACGGTGAACCTTATTTAAGTTACTACAACCAACCTACTAGTAATGAACAAAGAAATAAAGACACAAAGGGTCCCCCACAACTTAAAGGACCTTATAAGTTATAAGACGATCGATCCCTGTCTTCTTATCTATATGTAGTCAAGTACATAATGGATGTTGTAACCGGCGGGATGAGAGACATCCGGCGGCGGCCGCAGACACGTGGGTGTGACCAATGACACAAAATGAATAGTTAACTGTTCGTAAAATTACTTACCTACCGAATTTGAGCACTGCGAGAGAGGCGAGTTATGTAGACGTAAATAAATAGTGTACCAAATCCACAGAAAATAATAGTACTATCGTACAGAAATGACACTTCGTACAAAACCGAAGTTTGACAGCGATTCAGGGACGAATTATGCTGTCCCTTGCGGCCATTTAGGGTTGTCAAAATTCAAGTCATCTTATCTGTACAGGGACGTCAAGTTGTGCGAACCTCTGATCAGTGCCAACCCTAATAATTACTCGGAGCAATGCTGAGCCGAACGGAGCCGGAAAAAGCCGAAAGGAGGTGTGTCGCTGTCGCCCCACTGCCAAAACATAATATGTACCTATTAAGAGTCCGCAGCCGCAGCAAGCTCGGCTGAATTTCATCTTCCCATACAAACTGAGTTTCATCTAATTTTTAAAATTACGTGTTGAATTGCAATAAAACTTTGCACATAGAATGACATGAGTGCCTTGTCAAACAAACGAAATAGAGCAAAAATATGTTTTGTATGAAAAAAATAAAATTCGCTGTATTTTTTTAATTATTGTATCTGAAGCTACACAAACTAATTACAAGAATAGATATACCGTATCCTATTGTAAGTACAAAGTTTCAGAGCAATTTAGTTAGTCGTTACAAATGAGAGAGTAATGTTTGTATCGAGAAGCGCTAGTGGCCTAGTGGTAAGAGCGTGCGACTTGCAATCCTCAGGTCGCGGGTTCAAACCCCGGCTCGTACCAATAAATTTTTCGGAACTTATGTACGAAATATCATTTATTCGAAATATATTTACCAGTCGCTTTTCGTTGAAGGAAAACATCGTGAGGAAACCGGACTAATCCCAACAAGGCCTAGTTTACCCTCTGGGTTGGAAGGTCAGATGGCAGACGCTCTCGTAAAAACTAGTGCCTACGCCAAATCTTGGGATTAGTTGTCAAGCGGACCCCAGCCTCCCATGAGCCGTGGCAAAAATGCCGGGACAACGCGAGGAAGAAGAGAGAAGAACGTTGTATCGGAAACAGAGTTTGCTTGGGGCTCAGAAGTGCCTACCCAACACGAACCTAGACGTCGCCATACTAACGAAGTTACGATCTCATTTTAAGAGGGAAAAGGACTACCACTTCTCCATACAAACGTAGACCCCATTTTCCTCTCTGGATATTGACATGGATATGGAAAATATTTTTACACAATTTGATATACAGCGTGTATTTTTGATACGACCGCATAATCAAAGGGTAGTTTTTATTTAGGCTGTAATTAACACACTTTTATAGGTTTAATAAAAAATGGACGACTTTTATTTTTCCATATAAAATAATTCAGCAAGCAATGTATCACTACTTTGGTTTAATTCAAAACGTCTCATTAATGACGCGACGTCACAACTGTCACAAGTGATCATGATGTACGAAATACAATACATTGCCGCTCGAAAAAAAAACAAAAATGAATTATGCTCTGGTAGTGAAGACAATCAAAAATCTTTTAGTGTTGTTCTATAGCACAAAAACCTACGTCTAGTTTAAGTTTGAGGTTATATCAAAAACACACACTGTATATTAACCACAGATTTCATAAAAAAATGCTCCTAACTCTTTTAAACCTTTTCCAGGCTTAGTACGATTCATCGACCACATACACGCCATTAGGATTTCAACTTTAGCATTCCGATTTAAGGTTCAAATTAGATTACAATTTCAGGAAATGTTACTTGTCTTCAAATGAATCATCAAAGCTGGAGTAATTGGAATATATTTGGATTTTTTGGGAAAACCTTATAGATTGGTGCGGCCTCGAAAAGGGATAATAAATAGAAATACGAAAAAATCCAACGTAAGGGCATAGCTGTTTGATAACAAATGGTGTCAAAATATTTTCAATAATGTGAACATCCAGAGAGGAAAATGAGGACTACTTTGTATGAAAGGGCGATTTTACGCGGGTCCTCCACTATCGTCTTAAAGCGACATTATAAAAAAACATGAATATTCAAGTAAGATTAATGTGTCTGGTGCAGTCACGTCTGAAAATATCGATACGACAAAAGTGCCAAAAATATCTATACACTACCTTAATGTATTGGCAATAAGGTCGTGAATACATATGTTTGGCACTTTTTTTCATTTATTAAGCGTTACTTACATGAACCCCCACCTAAAAGCCGCTCCCATACAATTAAAGTTACAAACTTAAATCATAATTATGAAAATTGGCATGACGACGACGACGACGACGAATGTCTACTTCCACGATTTTTTGGACCTATGATTCAGAAGTTAGAGGGAGGGACCCATTTTTTTTTCTTTCGGAGCGATTATCTCCGAATATATTCACTTTATCAAAAAATGTTTGTTGAAGACCCCTATTAGTTTTGAAAGACCTTTCCAACGATATCCCACACTGTAGGGTTGAAGCAAAAATAAAAAAAAAACACCCCCACTTTACGTGTAGGGGAGGTACCCTCAAAAAAATTAAATTTTTAGATGTTTATTGTACGACTTTGTCGGCTTTATTGATTTATTTATCCATGCCGAATTTCAGCTTTCTAGCACTAACGACCACGGAGCAAAGCCTCGGACAGATAGACAGACAGACAGATGGACATGGCGAAACTATAAGGGTTCCTAGTTGACTACGGAACCCTAAAAAGACATAAACGCGTGTAAAAGTATTAGGAAAATAAATGCCCACATTTTATCATACAAGCCAAAACTACATCACACCCGATGTTATGCTGACAGATATAAATATGACAAACTGTAATTAAGCTATCCAGCCTATTCTTAACTTTCAGGATCCGATAAAACAATAACCCCCTTATTCATAAACGTCTACTAAAGTTACGAAGCCGCTAATAATCATTTGTCCCTTTCCGACTTATTGGTATGATAGAAAGGGACAAACGATTATTAGCGGCTTCGTAACTTTAGTAGACGTTTATGAATAAGGGGGTAAGTGTTTTTCTGTTGTCTCAGCCCCGTAAAATCAACACAACGTCAGCTGCGGTATCGGGGCGATTCAACTATGCAAGATACTGCGGTGTGGGGTCGAAAGACGCCATGCTAAGTATGCGTGATTAGTTACACTAGTTGCCGCGGTGAAGGTGTTATTTACGATTGCCGTCAATGTTATGGAACATTATACATAGTTGTCAGCAATAAGGAAATAAATGTAAGACAACGCAAATATAACATAATATTGAATGTTCGTGCGCGTAATCAATTACCATCGGATTTCCGACACGCGACGTTGACCCTATCTCATTAGCAGAAAAATATTTTGAAATCGTAGAACATCAGTACAATTCTGAGAATTAATAGGAAGTATATTTTCGCAATATGATTGACGATGGAATATTTTAATTGCAGTACGTCGATATATACGAGTTGCTTAACGTTTATATACTTAAGAAGAACCATTCCACTGGTTGTCCCGTACAAAGATTTTAGGGTCATTCTCCAGGTTTGTGTCTTGCATCTAAACTCCGTCAAACTCTTTTGAATCATATTAAATGTATGAAAAGTTTGACGGACTTGAGCCTAACCGCAGTCATGAGTTGAGAATGACCCTTTAATTAGTGTACATATTAGAGTTTAATTTTAGGTAGTTTTTTGATCACTTTTTGATCATTAGTCACAAAAATAGAAACTCCTACCTTACTTTCTCGTTATCTACCTCTCTATCGCTCGAATATGCAATGGTAGAGAGGCAGATATTTTCGCGGTAGACTTCCCTTAGTGAGTAGCAAAAAGCCGGAACAAAGAAATTTGATAACAAATGACCACTTTTACGGCATAGTCATACCTAAATATCGTAGTTTACTAACTCAATTAATCCTTCAAGCAATTAACTAAAGGAAATTTTATAAAAAATGATATAATTCCTTCCATCCTTGTCACAACGCCGCTGCTGTTATCTTAAAACATATTATTACTTGATCCATATAGTTTTTCTCATTAATCGATATTTAATAATAAGATGGCCTATTGGCACAGTGGTTCCGTGGATGGGGCCACTGGTTCATAGTTAGGTCGTGGTAAGTCTGCGTTCCACTTCTGAAAGTTGATTAATTATTTAAACGTAACGATATGTAATTGCCGGGTGACGATTTATGACGCTGGGTCGTGACGTGACCTACGATTACAATATTATGTACTAGCTTTTTCCCGCGACTTAGTCTGCGTGGAGCTAGTAATTTGGGTAGCATATTTTTTTAACTAAATCGGTTTAGCGGTATACCAAATTTCAACTAAATCTGTTCAGTGGTTTAAACGTGAAGAGGCAACAGATAGACAGACACACTTTTATAATATTAGTATGGACTAATCAACAAGCGTCAGTCATCCTGGGGTTAATATTATAAGTATTGCGGTAAAGCTAAACTGCTAAATATGTCCTCCCAAGTTTTGAATGCTTAGCATATTAATATTGAAAACCGGTCAAGTGCGAGTCCGTTTAACTCGCGAACCGAGGGTTCCGTAAAAACTTTCAATTATTTCATCTATAGTAAACACCCCTATAATGGAACAGGCACCAGTAATGGAATTGTATAGACAAATCCTGTAAAACAAGTATTTACCATCAGTTTTTAATCGCTGGCAATTTTTAATGAATGGTGCCATACATTCCATGACTGGAGCAAAAAAACACAATTTTGATTGGTTAATAATATTGAAACCAATTGCAGTAGCTTTCATTAAATACATAGGAAACATAATAATCAGCGCTGGTGGCCTAGCGGTAAGAGCGTGCGACTTGCTATCCGGAGGTCGCGGGTTCAAACCCCGGCTCGTACCAATGAGTTTTTCCGAACTTACCTATGTACGAAATATCATTTGTTATTTACCAGTCGCTTTTCGGTGAAGAAAAACATCGTGAGGAAACCGGACTAATCCCAACAAGGCCTAGTTTACCCTCTGGGTTGGAAGGTCAGATGGCAGTCGCTTTCGTAAAAACTAGTGCGTACGCCAAATCTTGGGATTAGTTGTCAAGCGGACCCCAGGCTCCTATGAGCCGTGGCAAAATGCCGGGACAACGCGAGGAAGAAGGAAGAAGGACATAGGAAACATAATAAATCAAAAAATGAACGAACAAATTTCGTTTTATGTGTAAATAAGTACTAACGTTTTCCAAGTTTTCCAACTGAAAAACCAACCAACTGAAATAACTGCAACAAATATTGAATTCACAACGAATTTCAACATGCGAATCGAACATGCGTGACCGTAGCAATGTAAACAATTGCACAATATCCAAGTCACTACACTGCCTACTACACCTAGCCGGTCAGTGAGCTGCAGCTAGCAGTGAGAAAACCAATGATTAAATGCATTGAGCGCGTTAAACCAATCTCTCCGCTTTAATGGAAGTTTTACTGTTTATTTGGGTTAACCTTTTCTAAGACCGCGCGCCAGTCTTCGCGCGGGCTACACGGCGAACGGGTTTCCCGCTCTTGATTTTGACACTTCGTTTGGCGGGAAAACTACCATAGACAACACGGCGCCCAGTGAAATTTAGTTTTAATTTCCGGTCTAAGCACAGGGAAGTGTAGCTACAGCCGTTTTTTTTCTTTCGGTGATTTTTTTAAAACATGATCAGTGATAAGATTGGATTTATTGTTGAGAGAAAGGAGAAAGAAAAGTGCGGCTACGATAATGCAGGGTTCGTGTATACGGAGAAGGAAAAAGTGCCCAATAAGGTGAGTTATTTTACCACAAATTTCGTTCTGTATTCAGTGGCGAGTACTATTTCTTCAATAATTGACGCAAGGATCGTAAAATGCTAAATTAGTGTTGACCTCGCCGCTTACCGCGCCCCCTGGTGCATGACGATTTAATCAGATCACTTACCTACTTAGTAGATTTAACAAAACATTATTCTATAAGAATAAAACTTATTAATAAAACTTTACATTCTGACTGCAGCTGCTTATATTCTACATTTCTGCCTTGGGAATATACACAGCAAAAAAGAATAAAATATAGAGCAATAAACCGATTAAACTATGTAGTATATAATATACTTGTAAACACAATAAACTTATGGCACTCGGTAAAAATACGACCTGTAACTTGTATATACATATACAACAGAGCCTAAGTCTGGGACTGTTTTTCGTCAAATTCACAATTTTATTAAACAACCAATTGACTAGCGTTTTAATCTCTCAAACAAAAACATTCAAAACAGCAAAGAAGACATACACCTTTTAGATGATATTGATTTAACATCGTTCTAGGGTCAAAACTCATAGAGGATGTGGTCTTCTTGACTAAGTTTGGATAAAAAATAACTGCTAATATTTATTCTATTGTTGCGTGCCAGCATACTTAGTTCATTAAAAATATTTACATCTATTAAATACATTAATTAAGGCAATATAATATTGGAATTAAAATATAATGTACGCAATAGCAAATTTAGCTAGACCTACTTAAGTGCACATTATTTTAATGAATAACTTATGACTTATGAGAAATCATAACGAATGGTTCCCTCGTTCTTTCGTTTCGAGGTTGGTTTATGAAACTAGACCGCCGGTTAGAGAATAAACTAATAACTCTTAATAGCGCTTTCGGTGATTATTCTTTTATGTTAAGATATTTTAACAATAACATAGACACTCAAATTGTCTTCCCATTTAAAACAACATTTAATAACAAGAGTTACGGCCTCTCCATATTGCAAAGCGTACCAATAATATGGCAGCAAATGATCAATCAATTAATTTCGTTGATCATTACTTAACCAGCAATTATCTAAAATCGTATGCCATTTGTTGCAAGGTCTGTAGAAGCCTTTAAATGTAGTAAAATAAGCGTTTTTTTTTTAAACTAGAACGCGAATCCGTAGTTTGCGGAATCCTGCTTTAATAGCCGTGATGAAGCAACACGTGCACACAAACACGTGCCGCAGTGCTAATTGCACTGTTTGTGTTTACGAATGCAATCTGGTCAAAAACATTACCTCATTACAAACTAATGACTGCGGAGGATCTTCCTACATAACCCGGTAATTTTAAATACACACCCGTACAATTTAGATTACTCTGGCGACCAGAGGGCTGGCAGCTACTTCGGCCAAAGACTAAGTCTAGCCATCCAAAGGGTACAAAGGGATAACGCTGCCAGTCTTCTGGGCACCATACTCGTAACACATAGTGACGACCTGTGGGGCTAAGATGGTCGGCTCTTTATCATTTGTCACCACGCCTGTCACGTTCTATCAAGTATGTAAGTGCGAAAGTGACGCATGACATGACAGGTGATAAAAATGCGACCATGATACCGCTGGGAGCATTTTTTACTTATAAGTTTATTTTAAGTTATATATAATAAAATAGGTTAGTTTATTTATTTGTTATTTAAGTTTACTGTATTTTATAATTTTGTGCTGTCCCAATAAAGTACATTTTAAATTTAGATTACTTAATTAAGAATGAGATACTCAAAGTAAACTGTAATCAGTTTTTTTGCAACTTTACGACTACGATTGAATGAGAAGAGAGCACGCAAGCCCTTAAAAAAAGTAACTTTAGTTAAAAATACTAATATTTAATTTTATACCATTATTTTATACCATGCCCGCAAACGTCATTATACTTTCTGGATTCTAGATAAAAAATCGTGGCTATAAAAAGTGTCTGAAAATTCGAACTCTGGCGGGTCACAGATTAATTAAAACTCCTTTCCATGTGTTCTTATAGTAAAGAATTAGGGGGTAACATTTCTCAATAAAAAATAAAAACTTCAAAAATATTCTACAAGGTGTAATTAAAAGAGTGGGGATCCTTTTAAGGGCATAATCGGTCGTATGATATGTTCTGATTAGAAAAAAATTCAAGAAACTTTTTATTATATAACACCAATCTTGGACTTAGACGACCTGCCCCATAGATTTTTATTTTGCGTCAAACAATTTTTTTTCTCCTTTTTTCTAATTACATCACGATACCGAATATGTTTAAACGGATCCCCGCTATATTTGTTAGGTATACCTTCTATTTTATACTACGTCGGTTGCAAAGAAGCGTACGACCCGCCTGATGGTAAGCAGTCTCCGTAGCCGTTGTACGCCTGCAACTCCAGAGAAGTTACATGCGCGTTGCCGACCCTAACACTCCGCACCCTCGTTGAGCTCTGGCAACCTTACTCAACGGCGGGAACACAATCTTGTGTGTATGCTCTTTAAAATAGACATTGGGATTTTTAGTTGCTTCTCGAAGACCGGAAAGTTTCCGTAACATCTGACGTAGGCCTAGTGCTAATGGGTCGTAATGAACAAACGAGCTGTTATGTCAACAGCGATTACCCACTTTTGACTATCGGGCATTATTTTGCAATTTATTCTGTATCGGTTTCGATTCTAATTGTTTAGACACTTTAGAGCGTGAAGTAACCTTGTAATGTTTAAAATTAATTCGTTACTATTAGGTCATTGAGTTTACTCGTTTGCTCAAGTTTTAGTAGGTTGGATTATGTAGGCAAGTACTTATCCTATCTGCATAGTTTGAACAACGAACTAGAATAACTAGAAGTCTGACTAGAGCTCAAAAATGAACCCACGGGAATTGTGCCGCGAGCGACCACAACTGTACCATCGCCCACACTGTTAACTGTCCATCGGTGGACCTTATTTCAAAAGGCATAACCACCGATGGACAGTTAAAGTGTTTTTGTATTTGTAGCTACTGCGCGCATACCGACAACGTTAAATATTTAATTTATTTTAGCCAATCAAAACTTATTGACCAATCTTAAACTTTTTTCATAGTGGGAAATGGTGTATATGTACCTGTGTATTCAAAGCTACGGGCGGGGTATACATATTTATGGAGAAGGGATAACTTTCAGTGTTGTGTATATTCCGTGTATTTCATCGCTGATTTGAAGCGTGTGGGGTAGTCAACGCACTGCGCAATTGCGCATAGCTTTTTTAATACACGGCTTTTTTTCGTGACGAACTGGGAATTAACAAAACAGCTCACAAATAAAATGAGAGTATTATGGCGAATAACCATCTTTTATTTTTTGCACAAGCTTGAAGCTGATTAATGGCCTCATTAAAGCTCGTATTAAGGAGTCATATAATAAGGCAAAAAACTGCAAAACTCAAAAGTTATTATTTGGGTACTTAAGCAGGTACCGATTATGTCTTTTGGTCAACACATTGTAATGACTAGTAGTTTTTTACACTCTTATTCAAAATAAAAAGAATGAAATCAGTGCGAATGCGGCCCCAAATATGCGGGCCTTATTGAAAATAAAATTATTTTCATTTTAATACATATTCATTCATTTTAATCATCATAATACTTCAGGCGCACGAAACGACAGGCTGTGAGTGCCAAGGCAAGAGCGGTATTCAGATTTTCCAATTTGTCTAAGTTTGGATATTGTTATACGACCTGGGTGCCTAGCCAAGATGCCAATCGTTTGCGCTACGACACCGAATACGTTAACGTATTGAACTTGTCGTCATTTTATTATAAACAGAAAAAAAACAACACAGTTTATCGCCATAGCGATCTGTCGCGCAAACGTTCATCGTACGTTTGTGATTCGAAGTTCAAAGTCGCACAGCATTGTAGCGATTAATGATCATACTCGTACATCGTTATCACGGGAGCAACAGGGATTTGAAAGTACTGAAAGATTATGACAAATATCCAATAATAGAAGTGACACTCCTATCGAGAAACGTTTATATGTATCTGTGAGTTCAAAATATAGCAGTAGAAAATTTAGAAAATCTTTTGGTCATCTATTACGAAAATCAAAACAAAATACTTTAAGAAGTAAATACTGATATAAAAATGATGGGCGGACAGTAGCTGTTTTATGTAGTCGCTGTCGCCGGGAGAGAATGATGACTTTGATGATGACGTGTGGTAGTAGGGAAGAATTAACAGCAACAGCAATACTTTTTATGCGATCTGTCATCGCGTGATTCGCGTCCTATTTCTCTCATTTCATAACGAGCAAAAAGTCGCGTGTCCCACTTGTATGTGCTATCAATATAAAAATACCGCGCTCAATCATTTCTTGACGGATATTGTGCCTCGATTTAATGATGCGTCGATTGTCGGTGACAGGTTTTGCACGTCTTTGTGTATTTGTGTGAACATGTTTGCGTGAACGTCAAGTTCTCAAGAGGATAAGTATAATAAAATAACAACGAAATTTGAAGGTTGCTTAAATCCATCTCTATCGATCTTTCAATAGGTAAATATGAATGCTATAAAAGGCAGATAGATGATCGTCGGTAGCCTCACGACACACGGTAAGCGATCGGAATCACAAGAAAAGAACCCCCTCATCAGAAAATTAAAACGAGAGTTTTAATTTAAAACGAGAGTTTTAATTTTCTGATGGTTCAAAACCGAGGTAATCTACGAATTTACTACGAATTCCAGAGCTTGCCTGCGCCCCTTGTCATCTCGCTCGCCCCATGTTGGGGGCGATAGTGCAAAGGGAAAAATATATCTTTACAAAGCTGACAATATACAATAGTTTTATTCATTTTGACAACAAAGTCGAAAAATATAACTAAACCTAAAACGAAAAAGGAGACAACCATAAAGAAATAATATTTTTCTATGATATAAGTAAGTTAAAAAATGCTCCATGAGGTACTGTACCAAAGATGCTGGCATTGCTGGCAGCATTTCCTCGCTGGAATGTTAAGCTGAAACGTTGAACTAGGAAGCTGCGAGCTCTTTGGTCTCCTGTACAGTATTTACACCTTAGACAGCTCTTTGACAGCTGGTTGAGCCAAAAGTGATTGACTGAATCAAATAGAACCGCCAAAGTTCAAATAAATTGCGTGCATCTACAATTCGTGATTATTGATTAATTATCGGTTCACGACTATATAGATTATAGAGACCGACATGGAATCAAATGTGTGTTGTGAATAAAAGGCGGTCAATAAAGTAGGTTTACAGTTAAATCGGGAGTAGGTTAGATTTGAATCTGAACCCAGTTAGCGTTTAAACTTATAGCACGACACCTTCCAAGTATCATGGACGTTATTGAATTCTTACTTATAATCAAAATATTACCTAGTGGCTTAATGAACTGTGTCGTGTATCGCGCACAACCGTTAGCTAATTAAAAATTCTCTAAAACCCAAATGGACAACATAATTCCATATAATTGATATCCATAGCCTTTTATTACAATCAGAATACGCCTCTAGTGCAAGAGCACTAAGCTATAAGAATAGCTTAACGAATCGCTTTTGCACAAACACGTTTTTTGCTACACATTTAAGCAAGCCATCGATACAATTTTTAATTAGATTTAGAAACTCGTTTAATGTTTAACCTACGCAACTAATGTACCAGATTTTAACACTAAATATCTGTTTGAGGCTGTTTGCACTTCAGACCACGTCACAGTAGAAAACACCTATAAATTAATTGTGTTCATTGGTTTGTTTGTCCTCGCCAGTTACTAGAAGTGTAATTTTATATCGTAAAGTTAACTTAGATAAACCGAATTGAATTGTAGATTGACTATTTATTGATTATAACTCAGTAGGTACTCTTTATTAATTCAATTTGGTATCAATGGCAGAGTGTTTTTATGCTATAGGATGTTTTAAGTACGGCCTGTGGTACGGCGTAAAATTTTGACAGTGCATGCATTTGAATACATTATGTGGCTTAATGTTGTTCACAGAACAGGTTAGCATTAAAAATTAATTAAAATGTACCTGGTATTTTCTTCTGAATAGGTTAGGTTTAGGTTATTTTGTGGACATGGTACAAATCGTAAAACAAAAGTGATCAAAATTGTTGTTGAACGAATCTCGCAAAAATGTGATTTGATGACTTTAAATTGCCGAATTTGATATGTGACTTATGAATATTAAGATCAAAAATATTCGAAACTTAGTAAAAAACGATAACAGTTTAGGCACCAGTGAGACTTTTGATCTCGCGGCAATTGAAATCCTTTACATAACATTAGAACCCGATTCCCGAACTCCAGGCGCGGGATCATTTCATTTTGAATGGAGCTACGCAGGACTTCAAACTAATCTCTATATATAGTCTGTATAAAATAGTAAATAAAATAAACGACAGGTGCAGGGTATCGCAAGGCTCTCTATTCGCCGACACACTAATTAAACTACCGGAGGCTTACAAACCAGTTTTCCACGTTTCACGCCGGATTCAATGACGTTCGATTTAATTACCGAGCGTATCATTGTTAGATAATGAAAGTGAATTTACGCGGAATTATTGCTTCAGGATTTCCGTGAATTTCTAAGAAACTTACGTTAAGTATGTACATTAAAAATAGTTTTTAAGAAAAATAAACGATGTTACAGTTAGGTTAGGTACCTAGTATTAAACTAATATTACGATTGTTCATTGTATGTAAAGTAATTGAATTTCGAAACAATGGAATTCGAGGCAGGAATCCTTTATAAGGGATATTTATATACTACTGATTACTCTAATTGAAGGTTGTATATAATTAAATGAACATCCGGTACGTCTATACCTACAAGCACTATCACGTTATCAGGTACCTAGTTCACAAGCAACTTGTCTGAACTCTCATCTCCATTCTATAACTTGACATTGATTTTCATACAACATTAATTAATATTGGAGATCACACTTTGGTAGATTCGGCCGGTAATCATTGGTATATTACTTATTCCGTGGCATTAGTAAGCTTATTAGGCACGTGTCAAGCCGTGTTTAGTACCAATTGATAGATATTTTCCACTTAAAGTTTGCTCTGCACATTAGTTGGGGTGTGTCTAACAAGATCCTTGTTATGTGTCACGGTGCTAATTCCATTAGTATATGCGAATATGTGAATAAGATTTGTAAACTTGGTGACTCTGATGGATGATGAAGAAGCTAAGAATATGTGTCGGTCTTTGTCGTGCCACGCAATTTAAAGCAAGGTGATTGAGGCCGGATACCTTTGTTTGACATAATTATTGAAAGTCATAATGTAATGATAGTCATATTATTCCCTTTATTTATTTTTGGTCTTAGGCTAGGTCATTAATAATATGAATATAAAAGTAAAATATAAAAACACTTACAAAACAATACAAAATATATATAAACACATTATAAAAAACCTAACCTAGGGTGCCGCCAGCAGCGGGGCAGGGCCCAAGCTGCCGGTGGTCAGGGCCGCAGAGAGAGGAACCGGCGGACTATCCGCGCCGTGTCCAAGATCACCGCCTTCTGCATCTGACCCTTGATCCAACCACCTAGCGAGAGTCTCTCAAGGTGTTGGTCGAGACTCTTCGCTATGAGACCATTCGTTGAAACGACTATCGGGACAATGATCGTCCAATCAACATCCCACAAGGCGGTTATCTCGTGAGCCAAGTCTAGGTACTTACTGGATATAGTCATATTATCATTAGTCATATCATAACTCTGAAACCGTTAACTTTTCAGGAATTTCCTTAGGTTATCCTATAGATAGGTTAGGTTAGGTTTGTTTTATGGCAATCCTGAAAAGTTACGCGTTTCTGAGAAAAACCAAATTGTGGCTAACGAAAATGCGGACAAACAATACACTATGACTTAAAACTTTATGGGAAACAATAGAGACCCGATTAAGGCTTTAAATCTATTTATAAATTCTTAAATCTTGACTCTGACTGCGTTAGGAAAAAACATAACTTTATATTCTTTTAAGAAATTGTAAATATTCAAGATTTTATTATGAACATTTAAATTTCCAAATTAAAAATCAAAGCAATTACAAAAATATATCCGATCGAAATTCGGTAACAGTTCTGAATAGCACACTTTATAAGTACTTTGCCCTCGTGTTGTAAATCTGTCGTAGATATTTTCATCATAATTATTGTCTTTCGATCGCCATACCCAAGGACGATTCGAAGTGTCCCAATTGTAAGAGAAAACGAGAACGTGGAAGGTTCCCTTGACCTGTTGCTATCAATCGAATGTTTGTTTGCCCATGGTTGTGGTTGGCTAGGATGGAAATTAAAACATGTTAATAGGGGAGATCTTATATGCTTGAGATTCTGTGAGGCGATGGATGCTAGGTGCTCAACTGTTCCAATTTAATTTGTTAATGTGCCATTATTGTTTTATATTGTTTTATAATTGTTAATACTTATAATTATTATTGCTGTTAGTCTAAGTTTCGTGACGCATTGGTTCAACTGTAATGTCATTTTTATCAATAAAATAAAATAAAAATATACCACGCACTCGTCCATACAAAAAGAGAAAATCTTTTTCCACTTCTAAATATTTTCCATTCTCTATGATTTTTGGTATGTTATTGATACAATGAGTACAACGAAATAAAGAGAAAAAAAAAATGAGAAACTACTTAGGTTTATAGGTTTCAAAACTTGCAATACAAAAAAAAAACAGATATGCTGAGTGTGTGTCCTATAATTATATATGTATTGTCCTATATATTATATATGTACTTACTACCTGAACATATATGCGAGAACTACTTTTATATGAGTATAAGAGTTTTAAAAACTATTTTTAGGGCATGTTGTCCCAATACTTCTCGAAATTACCCGGGTAGTGTCCAATAACTAATATTTATGAACGTACGTATTTGTACGTATAACAAATATTTAAAAGTTTAGTTAAGAACAATATCAAAATAAAAATCTCGGCCTATCTTAATGAAAAAATATGCTTTTCTACTGCCAATTTGATTTCCATAGAAATGAAAATTAAATAATATTCTTCAAATGTCATCACATTAATATACAAATATTATGTAAATATGCTATTCATAGAATGGTTTATGCTATAATTTACATAAGTGACGTACATCTTGCTATGTGCCGACCTTGACATTGACACTGCACTGCAACTGGTTCGCGACGGCCGGCGGAACGGACATGACAGACGCGCCCTGCATAATGTTTAGTATCCAAAGAAACCAATGCAAACTTATATTTATTTACTTATTTAGACATAAAAATGATATCTAAATTATATATTTTTGTTCGCTAATACATGCCCGGACAAGTTCGAGCGAAATGCACGCGTGAATGATAACAAAATAACATCATTGTGATATAAATTGTACGTCCGAATTAGCCTCTTTATGGAGTTAACCTAAAAAAGTTTAGGTTTTATAGTTTTATTCTGTCCATATTTCAGGGCGCCTGTTCGCGGGTGTTATTTTTACGATTGAGGTTAATTTGATTTTTGTATTGTTATATTTTAGGATTGTTTTTCTTATTATAGAAATATTTCTTCGCATCATAAACTGCTGCTACACTCTGGCTGCACTATATTCATAAAATGCTTTAGCATAATTCAATCTACTAGTTGTATGACGTCACAGCCTGCCTGCTGTGTGTCATCAACGTCGTTATGCGTTGGCCTCGACATTGACACTGCAACGTTCGCGGCCACCGGTGGAACGGACAGACGCAAGCTACCACTGTCTCGCGGACCTATTCTAGATACCTAGAACATAAAAGAAGCAAAAACTGCCGATACCGAAATTATACAATTTAAAATAATAGAATAATAAGACCGCTGGGTATTGGGACCCAAAAAAAATCTGGTTAAGACTTGTTAAACTCAATAATGATTAAATCTTTTCGCCAGACGAACCAAAAAAAATTAATCTTTTCGTCTACCAAATGTCCAGCGTAGGTAAACAAAAATAACATTGAAAGCGTCTCGGGACTCAATGAAAAAAGCCCTCCCTTTACTTTTTCTCGTGGTATCGAAACAAAAATTGTATTGGTTTCCTTTACTTGTCTCCCTTGCCATCTTGCGTCCGATGACATCTCGCTATGGCCAATGTTTTGCCTCACCCGTTGGGTACGTACTCCTGACGTATTAAACTATCTAAATTGAAGGCATGTTTACAAAAACAGCATAACTACACTAGACATGATTTTATAGGAAACGAAAAAACTAAATTTCTTCTTTTATATTAGTTAGTAAGTGGCTAATCTGATCTTTAACGCTCAGATCGGAGCTCCTAACAAATATGAACGAGTTACTGGTAATTATGGCTACGGCAAAAGAAGTACACGAGGCGAGAGGCTTATTCAATACGCCCACGAATATGACCTGAAATTTATAAATACAATGTTCAAGCTAAAACCTAAGGACAGATGGACATGGATTTCCCCGGATAAAAACACAAGGAACGAGATTGACTACGTAATGTCTACAAAGCCACATCTTTTCAATAAATACGAAGTAATATCATCTCTACCTTTTGGATCTGATCACAGACTGGTACGAACCACATTATACTTGAATGCAACGAAAAAGAGCAGACGCAACTTTTCTAACAACTCAATGTCACTGAAAACACTGAATGAACAGGAGTTATATCGCGAAAACTTAAATAGGTATATACCAGCGCTTTTGTTTAGTCAAGAAACCTATAATAACGATGATTACTGTATGAAAATCACGCACTCCATATTGGAAAGCTTAAAAAGCTCTCAAAAAAATAAAAGGCATACAATCTTATCTGAGAAAGCACTAAAACTTATGAAAGAAAGAAGCCAGTTACAAAGAAAATCAAAACTCACTGAAACTGAAAAGATAGAGCTAAAGGAACTCTACAAATCAGCAAACAAAGAAATAAAAAGATGCTATGACTTACACAGAACTACAACCATTCAAAGACACTTGGACAAATCCAGATCTATGAAAAAAGCCTATAAAGAATTAAATAAATCTAAGAAATGGATTCCATCACTCCAGCTGGGCTCTACGAGCACTAGTTCCAGAACAAGTATTATAAACACAGCAACAGACTTTTATGCAAAGCTCTATAGCCAACCGGAGTCATCATCGCCTCATACTGTTAATATTCAATGCGAGGATTCCTCCGCAACTCAGGAGTTCTCTGAAGCTGAAATCCTGAAGCAAATAAATAAACTAAAGTCAGAAAAAAGCTCAGGGCCCGATGGTATCAATAATGAATGTATTAAATTTGCAAAAACACTACTATTAACACCTATCACGATCCTTTTTAATAAAATACTAGCTGAAGAAACGGTGCCACACTTATGGACAAAATCAGAAATTATTTTACTGTACAAAAAAGGTGATCCAGCAGACATAGGGAATTACCGACCGATAAGCCTCATGCCATGCCTTTACAAGTTATTCGCATCCTGCCTACTTGCACGAATATGCCCAGACATTGACGCACACCAACCCATCGAACAAGCCGGCTTCAGAAGCGGATACAACACAGCAGATCATATCCAAGTAGTTAACCTGATAATAGAGAAGTACCAAGAGTTCCGAAGACCGCTATATTTAGCCTTAATAGACTATAAAAAAGCTTTTGACTCTATATCTCACAACAGTATCTGGGAAGCATTAAGGACGCAAAATATAAACAAAAAGTACATAAATATTCTAAAAAACATATATACCAACAGCACAAGTAGAGTCAAGCTTGACAGAACAGGCGAAACAATTAACATAAATAGAGGCGTCAGACAAGGGGACCCAATTTCACCGAAACTATTTATCGCAGTCCTTCAATATATTATGAAAGACCTACCATGGTCTAACCTGGGTATCAACATGAAAGGCCAGTATCTAAATCATCTCAGGTTTGCCGATGATTTAATCCTTTTCTCAGAGAGTTCGTGTCAGTTACAACTTATGATGAATGACTTATACCAAGCTAGTACAAAAATAGGGCTAGAAATTAACCTCGATAAGACAAAAATCATGACTAACCATTATAAAAACCCTATCTTGATATACAACACGTCTGTCGAATATGTAGAAAGCTATGTCTACCTAGGCAAACAAATATCCTTTAAAAAAGAGATGAATATAGAAGAAGTAGACAGAAGAATAGCCATAACGTGGAAGAAATATTGGTCCCATAAAGAAGTACTCAAATCGAATAGTATCCCGCTATCATCGAAAAAAATTGTTATGGACTCGGACATTTTGCCATGCCTTACCTATGGCTGCCAAACTTGGACCTACGATCGCAAGACTCAAAATAAAATCCAGACCACCCAGAGACGAATGGAAAGAAGCTACCTTAATATAAAGTTAAAGGACAGAGTCAAGAACACAGACATACGTAACAAAACCAAACTTCATGACGCCTTAACATTTTGCCTGCAAAGAAAATGGAAGTGGGCTGGCCACGTAGCTAGATACAGCGACGATAGGTGGACAAAAAGAGCAGTAGAGTGGACCGGTCCTAGAGGCACCAGAGCAAAAGCCCGACCACGCGCTAGGTGGGCCGACGAAATAGAGAAGGTAGCTGGAAAAGGGTGGATACAAGTAGCGAGAAATAGAACAACCTGGATTTCTTTGGAGGAGGCTTTTACCCGAAGGGGGTCCACACAGATTTAAAATAATATAAATAAATAAAAATAATAATGTAATACACAATAATAATAATAGGATTCTTAAAATATTAATTTTATTCACAAATAATTAAATTATTGCATGTTATTGATATTTTTCCTTTAAATTTTGTTTAAATGTATTATTAATTATTGTACTTAGCATGAAGGAATCAATTATCAATGGTAATATTTATGTGTAATTTAATTTAAGTCAATCTGTATGGAATTAATAAAGCTCTATTCATTCATTCATTCATTCAAGTGGCTAATAGTTCAGAAATATACGATTACACATTTTAAAGACCAGTATTTTTGGATAAAAATTGAAAAATAGGTTCACTTATGCTGTTTATGTTAAATTTTGTTAGTTATGTTCTTTTTGCAAGAAAATAAAACAACTTTCTATAGAAATTATCTTCTTATTCTATGAGAGAGGTACAGGCTTATTTTACTTAACTACGAGTATGTGGATTTATTTTAATCCTCACGTCCGCTGATGTTGTCATCGCTATCTAACTCCAGAGACGATGATTCTTGTTTCTTGACACGTTGGATACAAAATGGTTTGGTAGAATTGATGGCTCGACGGTTTGACCAAAAACTGCATCAATTTCCTCAAGTCGCGTACTTTGTGAGGATATCTGGATCTATCGAGAATGAAGGTAGGGGAAGTGAATACTTATAAGCACGTTTTAAATTCAAGTATATTATATTTAAAATTAAGTTTTTTTAACGTGAAGAGTGCATGCTTTTTCTTATGACTCAAGTGAGTCAGTAGCAATATTGGTTCACCTGAGTCTAAAGAAAACACTGTATTTTTCCGTGTTTCCCATAGTTTTTAAGTGAGTGACTAGTGTAATGTTGTTAATACCTAAACTGGTACAGATGTAGAAACCATTTGAATTTAAATATGTACATAATAACAGGATGTAGGTGTTTCAGACGCTCTTTGTCTAGTTGTTAAATAACACCCTTGTTAAATAAAAAAATGTACTGACAATCGTGAGATTCACAGTTTTTTTGCCTACCAGGGGTCATTCACATATTACGTCACAACTCACATCAACAGGGGGGGGGGGGGGCGTCATACCAAATGTGACAGTACATGTTAAAGACGGAAAAGCGTGACAAGGGGTTAGAAGGGGGGGTCCAAAAACTCTACATTTTGTGTGACGTAATTATTGGATGACGCCTCAGAAAGAATTGAATCGGTAAACTAGATTCGCATGTAGACATAATTTTGCAATCAGCCGTAAAAATAGATTTTATTTATAATAACGCGCAAATGTAAACCTGTTGTATTTGATTTCTTTTCTTTTTTTAATTACACTATCTGAATATAAAGTACTCTAATTAAGTACGGATTTGATCGAACTGAAATAAAGATCACCTAAGACAAAATATAAACTTTATTGCATGATATAAAATTGTACAAATGGCGGAATTGATGCCTTAAGGCATTTTCTACCGTCAACCATTTGGTCAAACAAAAACTTGTAGTTAGTGCGAGATTGTAGATGACGAGAAGAAATATGAAACACAAATCAAGTTATTCTAAACAATATAACAATATTCTACTTATAGACTTACACATATACCACGGCAGACCAAAAAAGCGATGGCTCGATGTCGTAAAAGCGGATATGAGCGTAAACGGGAGTCCGTGAGCACACGAGAGGACGCCCAGGATCGTGCAAAGAGGAGGATGGCAAGTAGGAAAGCGGACCCTGGCATAGGCCGGGATAACGCTAGGGAGAAGAAGAAGATAGACTTACATATATGTATAAACATAACAGCAATATATACCTACATATATATATAAAGAAAGAAAAAAGCAGTGGTCCAGACGGCATACCGAACAAAGTCATTTTTACCTACAATATTTTACAGGGGTTCAATAAAATTTTAGACGACAGGAAAACCTCTACTGAATGGGCTAAAATCTAAAACAAATATTGTGCTGTTGTCAAAAAAAGCGAACCCTATTGACATAAGCAACTATCGATCAATCAGCTTACAATCGAATCTCTACAAGTTATTTGCTTCTTGCGTCGATAAACGCCTTGCAAATTACATCGAAGAGCACCAGCCAGTAGAGCAAGCGGGATTTAGAAGCACATACTCAACTATAAACCACCTCTACTCGTTAGAGCTGATCATGGAAAAATACCATGAAATGAAACGCCCGATCTACTTGGCGTTCATCGACTACGCCAAGCCATTTGACTCCATATCCCATATCAGCATGTGGAGAGCCTTAAAGGATTGTTATATTCCATTTCCGACATAACCTATAGAGACATACAAGACATTTATAAGAAAGAGAGGCGTTTCTTAAGGTGACACCCTCTCTCCCAGAATTTAAATACTATACTACATAACATCATGAAATATTAAAATGGACAAGCAAAGGTATAAAACATCAGAGGTCGATTCCTAAGTAATCCAAGAATCGCCGATGACATATTCTTTTCAGAAAATTCAACGCAATTAGAGTCAATGATAAAAGAAAATTAATTATATCAGCAATGCAATTAGCCAAGAACTAAGTACAACAAAACTAAAATTATGGCAAACAGAAGAAAGTCACCAGCACACATTAACAGTGTCTTATTAGAATATGTCCAAGAGTCATTTAAAAGATCAAGACACCACGATGAGTCAGTGAGACGTGTAAACTTGGCTGGGAATAAATTATGGAGCTTTAAAGAAATTCTAAAGTCACCTACCTACTTCAGGTAAATTAAAGAAAATGATATTAGTTTCCTGCCTCGTACCTTCGCTTATCTATCCATTCCCATGCATGCCAAACCTCGATTTTTACCAACAAACCAGAAACAAAATATTAACAACCCAAAAAGCCATGGAACGGAGCATTCTGAATCTAAAATTGAGACATAGAAAGGAGGCACAGACATAAGAAAAACAACAAAGCTGATTGATGCTCTAGAGCACAGCAAAACCACTAGTGGGTCACTAGTTGCCAAATAAAGATATAAATAAATATATATATATATATATATTTTAAATAAATACTCAAAAATGATAAATGTATTTGGTAAATATACTAAAAACTAAACTACAAAATTTAAAACCTAGATCTAAGTAAGTTTTTTAAGTCTAGTTTTATTTATTTTTAGATCTAGGTTTTAAGTTTTGTAGTTTAGTTTTTAGTATATTTACCAAATAAATAAATAAATAAAACATTAATGGAAGTGAGCCTGGGAATGTTGTTCCATGTTTACTTCATTTCCTCTGCCCTTTTTCCTTCGACTTTACTTTCTATTATCATTTTAACAATACTATTACACAAGCAAATTGTTTATTTATTATTTTATAAGATGAGTCTAAATTAGGTTTAGAAAGTAAATCTAAATTCATATATGTCCTTGAGACTTGAGGACCCCCATCGAGTTGGCAAACCGAACAAGGCCATATACCTAATTCTGTTTCTTATTTTATAGATTTTGCCATTTTTATTTACCTACAGAACAATGAAAAAGCTGTAGAATGAAACGAATTCGAACTGGGTACAAACTATTACACGCTTTGAATTGGATGACGCCATGTTACTTTAAAGACCAAATACAACTCTAAAGAACACTAATTTAAATCTAAGAAGCCTAAATAAATCTAAAATTAAATAAACACACAATACAAATTAGTGGAAACGCCCCGCACAATCCCCGGTACAAATATGCCCATCACGCTCGCTGCATTGCCGGGTTGAATCGCAATAGACAGCCTTTGCACCAGAAATGACACATTAATTACACAATCACTGCTTGTACTTGCAATCCTTTTTAATTAGGTAAACATTGCCAAAGAGATCATCACAAATGACATGTAATTAAAATACGATACCCATTATTATAACAGGTAATGAAGGGGTAACAATCAATTGAGCAAAGTGCTGGTTGTACAATGGTTCATTTTTTTTCTTATTCTATAAACAGTGTGATCATCGTGCCTTAAATAGTAATTAAGCTATCAGTGACACTTAACTGACCATTGACCTCTCTGTATTTCTAATAACCTATATATGTATTTGTATCTGTAGCTAATTGTCTGTTAATAATGTGGATAGTAGTTTAGTTACTTACGAATTACGATACGCCAGAGCTTATGCGCATTAATGTGAATGACATAATCAGTACCCCTAGTGTAAATAAATTCGATTTTGAAACGTGACGTACTCGTTTGCGTTTAGTCTCATTTTATATTGGATTTAGAAAGAGCGCGCCAAGCGGGACGTTTTGGAAACTCAAAATCCTATACAAAATGAGACTTTCGCAAACGCGTTCGTCACGTTATGATGTCGATAAAATTTACACTAGGGGTACAGATATCACAACATACTTAACTATGTCCGAAGCAAGCTCGGCCGAATTTCACTTTTCCATGCAAACGGAGTTTTGTACTCATTTTAAAACTACGTGCTGGATTGTAATGAAACTTTTCACATAAAACGACATGAGATATCTATGCCTATAATTAGTTTATACGGCTCCAGCTTACGAAACAAACGAAATAAAGCAAAAAAAGTTATGTATGATAAAATTTTACCTATGCTATGTGAAGCTACATAAACTAATTACAGGCATAGATATACCTTATCCTATTGTAAGTACAAAGTTTCAGAGCAATCTAGCTAGTCGTTTTAAAATGAGAGCGTAACTACATACGTTTATATGGAGAACCGTGCCCCTAGTGTAAATTTAGTCGATAGCGAAACGTGACGTACGCGTTTGCGTTAAGTCTCATTTTGTATAGGTTTTTGAACAGCGCGCCAAGCGGGTCGTTTTGGAAAGTCAAAAATCTCATACAAAATGACACTTAACGCAAACGCGTATGTAACGTTTCGCTGTCGAAAATATTTACACTAGGGCTACAGAGCTTGCTGCGGACTTTTAACTTTTAAAAAGGACAGCACAGACATATAGGTGTCATGAATCTCGATTAAATATGTTTTGGGTGACGGTGGACTTTAAAAATATCTTGATCCTGGAAGCCTGCTCTTGCAGAACTGCAAGCAAGACATGCCTTTGCCTACTAGGAGTAACCGACATCGGTTTCGTAAAACAAAACAAAACAAAACTATAGGACAACGAATTCCAAAGGTGAATTGTGGTATTTTCAGCGCATTAAAAGCCGTGAACATAAGAGTCTGACGAAAAACCATTTATGATCTACTAGGAAAATCATTTTAAATTACAGGCGTATTTTTTTCTTTCTGAATCTGATTGAACTTTTCTTATAGATTGACATAATGTTATGCAAATTTGCACGGATACATTATAAGTAAAATTCATTCATGTACTTTTGCAGCTGGACGTGACTGACGCCCGGCAGGCGTATTCTGATCTTAATAACATGTTATTAACATAACTAATCCAGATCTAATCCATAACCTGTTATAAGAATACGCCTGCGGGAGTCGCGGTTGGCTTGCGGTACGCAAAGAAATCAGGGGTCCTACCGCGTAAACCGAAATTTGCAAATTGCGGTGAACTTTCTCTTTTACTCCCACTGAGACGTAATTAGAGTGAAAGAGAAAAATGTCTGCTATTGACGAACTTCGATTTTCGTGGTAAGCCCCCAGGATCAAGACATCTTTTACGTACAGTTTACAAAGACGCATTAAAAATATTATATTTGACAATAATTATTGATCTTGAATTTTCATGAATAATTCCTACATTATTATTAAGGCAGAGAATGAAGACATAATGCAGGTGGAATTTATATTTTAACTGAAAATGACAGCGTGGAGAGAAATTCTTAAAATAAATATTCATTCAATATTTTATAGGGACCGGACGGTGTATGTCGTAGAGCTTAATTCACTAGTAACAAGAGATGAAAATAATCCTAAATATTTGGAAAGTACTTAAAATATAACAATAACGCAAATATAGTCAACCGAGGGTGTGTACGTGACTGAAATCCAGTCATAGCACGCCCAGTCTGCGGTTTGTATGACGTCGGGCTCCGGAGGCTCGTTGCGTTTCGCCCGCGGTACATACAGGAAATCAGAAACAAGAGGAAAACGACCCGGGCCATAGGTCATGTATTTACCTAACAGTCTTAATACAGTTACATCGTGATTGTTCGTGATTTACTTAATCACATTTGTTCGCGCATCTACTAGCGACATCTAGCGGCGTTGCGACATCACCTCCTATATCGCCCCTCTCCGCGTTTATCTTATTACGTTTCACTCGACTCGATATACGGCACGAAAAACACCTTGTTACATATAACATTTAAGCTTATGTAAAGCCATTTTCGGATTAAAACTATTTTTCCACAACTATCTCGTCTTCACCACGTCTTGTACAAATTTTCTTCATTGAATGAACCCTAGAAAACCACCGCATCCTGCACAACATTTCATACAATTTTCTGCATAAGAAATCATTTTATACTGGTCCCTGCAATTTGTTTCTTTCCCGCCTTGGGCGCATTTTTAGTGTGGTCTCTTCAGAATTTTCTAAGGCAGATTTTACTGTAATATGCAATAAACAGGAGATATAGTGCCTAGATTATTAAAACAGATCGTGTGTTAAGGGATATCGGCTATATTTATGTAATGATTATAATAATTATTTTATGGAAATATTATTAAGGTGGAGGCGTTGATTTGTGTATATGTAATATTTCTATTTTCATTATGTAGGTAGTTATGAGACTGTGCAAACTGCGAATAAGGAAAATGTCCGGGTTATACCGAATAATTATCGAATGTATAAATATAAAAAGAAGTGTGAAAAGTAAATTGGAAATACCGAACTTGCTCGCAGTCTTGTGATTTATTTCTGGACATGTTCACTAACTTTAATAATATTAAAATATATATATTAAAAGTAATATATAAATATATGATAAGAAATCCAGAGCTTTCAAGACAATATTTTTTTAAGATACATATGCCCATTGCTCCGTGGCGTCAACTTGTCAAGATACATAGCATGCGTAAAATTAACGAAACGACGAGACGGAAGTAGGTAGTTCGGACGAAAATCCAGACACAGACAAACAAGCATTTTATTTTGTCTTGGTGTCTTGGGCTAGGTAAAATAGGTTCTAAAAGAAGCGTTTCTGACCCTTTTATAAATATATAAATAATAATTCAGCCTATATACGTCCCACTGCTGGCCACAGACCTCCTCTCATGCGCGAGAGGGCTCGGGCTATAGTCCCCACGCTGGCTCAATGTGGATTGGGAACTTCACATACACTTTTGAATTTCTTCGCAGATGTATGCAAGTTTCGTCACGATGTTTTCCTTCACCGAAAAGCTAGTGGTAAATATCAAATGATATTTCGTACATAAGTTCCGAAAAACTCATTGGTACGAGCCAGGATTTGAACCCCGCGACCTCCGGATTGAAAGTCGGACGTCATATCCACTCGGCCACCACCGCTCCCTATCCCTATTCCGCTTTTATAAATAGCACCTAAATAATAGTATGCTATTACTAATCTTTAGCAGAAAAGTAGCTAACATATTAAGTTTGTGTAGATATGTGGGTATGACAAACATATTGTCTAAATTTAAATTCGCTAGTCCGCAAATAACATAACTGGACATATGTCATTCATGGATTTGATATTTCCAATTCTATTTTTGCCTCGAATACTCGTCTGTAGGCAGCTTTAATAACAATTTGTTGAAGTGTTAAAGGAATGTGTAAATATTTAGACAGGTAAGGTGATCACAACCGGTGACTGTATTCCGTCGCGCGCACTCGCGGTTGAAGACTCAGGGGGATTTTCGAAAAGTGCCACAAGATCCATAACGTGTTTATAAGGAAAACGAACAACATATAAGCTTATGCGCAGCCCGCTCGGGCCCATTTGATTCTGTTCCCTATTCTAGTGTATTTGAGTGATTTGTGAATCATGGAGTTTGACAATTACGGGTTGAATTTGAAGACGTACAAGATATATGAAGATCCCGAAAAGGAGGTAGGTTTTTAAAAGTTTCCTTTAGGATACTCGCGGTATTAATAGAACCTATATAAAATAAAAGTTTAAAATTTGAAAACTAAACATGCGACAGTAAATAAAAAATAGACTGGCTCATACATTTCTGTACTAATTTAACAAAACGAATATCTATTAGATTTTAACGATACAGGAAAGCTGTCATTAACTTTTTTTCGATTTACATAATCTTGTAACTGTAATTAGTATTTAATTACTTTCCTCAGGCAATTTTTATTTTACTCATTTTCCTTCCTTTCAGTTTGTACGTAACAAATTAGTTTTTGTTTAAGTTACTAATTAAGTTTAGTAATTATTAATATCAAATAATTGAATCGGCCGATTTTTGTTTTGTCATTTTAGGTACCCAGGAAGTTCCGAGATCGAGTAAGTCAGGATTAAAAAAACACGATACAAACTGTGTAAGAATGTGTATGTGTCCCAGAGCACGAATACTAATATAGATCGTGTCATTCACAACGACGCGTGCCTTAGCTCGTATTATCAATATTATCATGTTATTAACGGTTACATTTGACTAATCTGCGCGTCATCGTGGATGACACGAACTATCCTAACAGTGTAGCCTCGAGTTAGTCGTAGATCGTCTTCCATAGAAGTTGTGTTCTAGGAGTTGGTATTTTGATATAGTTTTAATGTTAGTTTTTTTAACTTTCTTTCATTTCGGAATATGCAGTGTCTATGGCTCGTTTAAAATGTGTAGGAACGATTTTGTAGGATTTTTTATGAATCGAATCTCGAAATGCTTGCTAATTTCGTGAACGAAATTTTTGTGTAAGAGCGTACTCCCATCTTAACACGCAATTACAACCCCTCTGGTGTTGCGGGTGTCCATGGGCGGCGGTAATCGCTTATTATCAGGCGGTTCTCCTGCTTGTTTACCTCCTAATCATATTTAAAAAAAACACAAAATTGAAACAGGTAGAATTCTCTACCGACTTTCATTTAATTTCATGTCACTTATGTTTTTAAAGGGAATACATAATAATTATTTTTCCCACGACAGACATTATTCTGATCATTTCTGATCATTTCTGATCACTGTAGTTAAAAAGGATCATTGTCCGATCATCAACGAAACACGTGCTGCGCAAGCTGGCCACTCAATTCAATTGCTCAATTAATTTAAATTTTCACGAGTCAATCGAACAATCACACGGATTTGAAGCTTGTCTAAACTAGGATGACGTGTTATACCGAGAACACATCGTAGGCTGATTAATTACCTACCAACAGTAGGTACCTATTCTTTGAAAAAAAACGAGATTTTTTGCAAGTATCTGATGATTGGATGATGGATCCTATAAAAGTGGAAGGAACTCTTCATATGCTAAAAGAACACCAAGCACATGTTATATCTTTCAGTATTTTTTTAAAGTAACGAGTGTACTTATTTGCTGTGGGGAAGCACAGGGCCGGATTTAGGGGAGGGCAACCGGGGCTACTGCCCCGGGCCTCCACAAAAGAGGGGCCCCCCCACAATAGAGAATTCGGTATATTTACCATTTTATTTGGAAAAAAATTGGGGCCAGGGGGCCTTCACTCCTTTATTGCCCGAGGCCTCCAGACCTCTAAATCCGGCATTGGGGAAGCATTTCATGAAGTAGAACTGCTGAAAAAAGTTATCCAATTTTAATTTGGACCTTTTTGTAAAGTAAATTGGGGTCAATTTGGGTCAATTTTGATTGTTTGAGAAAGCAATGAAACAACAGAAAAGCTAACTTTTGGGTTATATGAAAGGTACTAATGTGTAGATTGGAAATCACATTGGGCTTTACGAGTTACAGGAATAATGATTTTTTTTTTGTCAAAGATTATTTTTAGTAAACGGTGAACGAATTAGAATTAAGTAGGTATTGAATTAAGATGTACAAATCACAGTATACAGTATACATCCACTCTCTGGGAATCCCATGGCACAAAATATCTATCAGCATCTGATTAAGATGCGCAGAGCGCAGCAAAATTGTGGTAAGTAGATATGTTAAACACCCGGAAAACACAACTTTGCAAACACATGCTCCGTGTATACAACTTTAAACACATGCTCTATTGATCAATTCTATGTTACCTTCTATTAGGTACCTATAATAGGTACATATGTACTTCAAATAAATTTAGGCATGGGGCGAGGCTTGTATGATCTATCCTGAATATTTCCGGTGCATTTCACTAAACTTTAAAAAAATCTGTAGTACCCCTTTGCCTAAATCAACCTTCACTTTTTAAACAATATTAGTATTATTTAGAAAACTCGAAAAACGAAGAGCACAGTGATATCCAGAATTAGAATATGTGCAATATATCAATTGACAGTCGTTTGAAATAACATTTAGAAAATATTTCGGCATTGTTTCATAAAAAGAAGATAAATTAATATTACCTAATTCATAATACTTCCACAATGTTTACCATAACGCTGTCATCTCCTAAAAAGGCAACTTTAAACGAATGTTTTATTTTATACCTATTTATTTATTCATGATAAAGTAAAGTACATTTTATAAATTTCATAAAACTCGCCAAACTGACGTTTGATGGCGAGGTGCGGTCATTTTTTTTATTTATTATGTATTTAAGGTGACATTGGATTAAGTATCAGTCAATTTTTATATATTATTTTGTTCTTTCAACTCTGCTTGTTGATTTTGCGTTATGCTCATTTTTCATCGTGTTGACGTTCTAGCGTCATTTGTGTATTGTGTGTGGACTCGCCCTACCACTTTACCTGCGTTAGGCCGGTGTAGACAATGTAGTGACCTCATCACTCATTGTGCATACGGATCATTACCGAGCACGTGGCCACGTGGCCACCGGCTGCTGTGGCAAAGTCAGGGTCAGTACAGTCAACGAACGAGATCTTACGATATGTCCAAGAAAGATAAACATATCGTAAAGGCTGAATTTCTTAATTATGTATGGTTCTCTATTTGGAATTTCCATAGGAGGAACTAGAAATATTGGAAAAATAAAATGTGTGTTTTTTCAACTTTCCGATTCTAAATGACAGAATAACCGTAAATTCCATATCTATCATATCTTGATCGACATCATCTTCTCCACATTCTTCTAAGATGCTACTAATTGGGACAGTTTTGCATCTCAGCGCCACTTACACCGTCCCACGAACCCGAGATTAACCAGTGTCAAATAAAACTGGTGGTAGATGTAACCGGTTAACCCCGGGTTAGTGGGATGGTGCAAGTGACCCTATGTGTATTATTGTACCAAAATTAAACCTACTTAAAAATGTTACCAACAAGTCACGAAATGCAGAAACGTTTCTTGTTGCAAAAAAGGTTAAGAATTTTCTTTACTTTATTCTTAAACGTAAGGTATTCAGCTTAGGCTATATACACGATGAAATTTAATCGGTGATCAGGAACCAATTTTTAATAGGTATTCAGTCATCGACGGCGTTCACCTTTAACTATGGGACCGACCCTGAAAACGCGAAAAAAAATTGTCTCTCTCATAGAAAATATCAACATCGGACCAGCCGAAATGTATAAAACAGTATTTTTTTGTGATTTCGGAGTTGCTCCCATAACACTCATAGTTAAAGGTAATCGCCATTGATGACTGAACTAGAAAAATTGGTTCCCGGTCACCGATTAAATTTCATCGTGTAGATTCAATTGTTGAGTTATGTATGGGTCTTAAATTATTAATGTAACACAATTTACTAAGGTTTATGATTACATAATAAGGATTAAACAATGGAAAAATCTGTAGGTATAATATTGTGGCAGACATACTCGTAGACCATCTACCGGTTTTATATTAAAGGAAAATCAACTAAGGAAATGCTCCATTTACGTACGTTTACGACATAATATAATATATATGTAGTATGTCTACATTAATATCATGTTCATTCTAGTTTTTAAAGTAGGATCGTGATTTGATAGTACGAGAACTGAAACACGGACACGGAAACTAATGTCAACTCAGTATCAATAATAATAAATAATAATTCAGCCTATATACGTCCCACTGCTGGGCACAGGCCTAACAGACCAATATCTGGTATCATCAAATCATATTCTTAAAATTCGAATGTGTCTCATAAGGCCTATTTTTTTGTACTACGTCGGTGGCAAACAAGCATACGGCCCGCCTGATGGTAAGCAGTCATAACCTAACCATCATCATCATCATGTGCTTTATAACCTGAAGGCTATAATTATTTTGCCCTAATTGCTTCCTACTATCCCCTTAAAGGCATTAAAATTAGGAAGATTTCTAGACTAAGATATTCAGACTATAGTACAAGATTAGTGAAACATTAAGTAGAACAGTACCCCTAGTGTAAATAAATTCGATTTCGAAACGTGACGTACGCGTTTGCGTTTAGTCTCATTTTGTATTGGATTTAGAAAGAGCGCGCCAAGCGGGACGTTTTGGAAACTCAAAATCCTATACAAAATGAGACTTAACGCAAACGCGTTCGTCACGTTATGATGTCGATCAAATTTACACTAGGGGTACTGATAACATTTATCTTCACTGCTAGCTTGTAAGGCGATTGCGTGGTTCGACAAACAAGTAATAAAGATTACTTCGACACGTCTGGGGAATACTAACTGTTGCATTATAGTAATAGGCAATGTACTAAGTTTTACATTTGTTGTTGTTATTTTCCGCACGGTAACGCTCATTATACAGCCTTGCAAACCTTTTTTGATACCACATCGGACTTTATGACTGCTAATCCGAGCGACAATTATATAATTGTAGGAGATTTTAATATTAGTCATGCCGTCTGGACTCAAACTAACGGGAATTTAAAACTTGACGCTAATAACAATACAACCTCAACTTTACTTTCCGATTTCCTAAATTTCTCTGACTTAAAACAGTTAAATGGATGCTTTAATGTTAACAACCGAATTTTGGACCTTGTGTTGAGTGACTTGTGTGGTACAGTCACTCACTGTAAGTCACCTCTTACTACCGAGGACTCCCATCATAGGTCACTGGACATATGTTTTAATTTTCCTTTTCCTTCGGTCGTACACGATCGCCCCAGAGAGAAATTACTCTTTTATGCTGCTAATTACGAAAAAATCAGAAACGATCTATGTTCAACAGACTGGACCCAAATGAATGGCATGAATACTGAACAAGCAGTGTCTTATTTTTATTCAATCTTAAACTCGCTAATTAAACAGTATGTCCCTCTTAGCCGAACACAGTCATCTGGAAATCGTCCTCCGTGGTTCACTCGGGCGTTAATTAAAGTAAGTCGCGAAAAACGTAACATGCATACTAGATGGAAAACTTATAAAAATCCTTTGGACTACCTTTCTTTTAAGCTACTGAGAACAAGAGAGCGTAAGATGGAAATAGATTGCTATAACTCATACATATCTTTTGCCGAGAGAAATATACGACAATGTCCGAAATATTTTTGGTCTTTCATTAAGTCTAAATTTGCTGCAAATAAAACTCCAGACTGTATGACTTACGGGAATAAAACATCGGCTGACTCTGAAACGGTAGCAAATTACTTCAACGATTACTTTCATTCTGTTTTTGTAAAAAACAACATGTACTCATTTTCCCCTAATATCCGTACGATTAACACCCCGATTGACATCTCCTCCATTAATTTAAGTAATGCCCTAGTCCAAAAATATCTACAAAACACTAATGTTAACAAAGGTGCTGGGGCTGACAAGATTCATCCTATCTTAATATCCCGTTGTAGTAAAGAACTGTCTATACCTCTTACTATTATCTTTCATAAATCGCTGACCGAGGGTTGTTTTCCATCTGTTTGGAAAACTGCTCTAATAACACCAATACACAAAAGTGGGGATAAACACGACGTGACACAGTACAGACCTATATCCAAATTATGCATTTTTGGCAAAATATTTGAAAAAATTGTGACCTCGGAACTAACTAATTGTGTTGTTCGCATTATTTCTCCAAATCAACACGGATTTCTTCGTGGTCGAGGTGTCGACACCAACCTTATTACTTTTACAGATTTTATTTTGAATGCTCTAGACAATGGTTATCAGGTTGACGCCGTGTATACCGATTTCTCAAAAGCATTTGATAAAATTAATCATGCCCACCTACTTCAAAAATTATATGATCTTGGTATACACGGTGATCTTCATAGATGGCTTGAATCTTACATACAAAATCGTAGCCAAGCAGTATCTCTAAGAGGCTTTACTTCAAGATACTTGACCATTGATTCAGGTGTACCCCAAGGTTCGCATTTAGGACCACTTTTATTTATCCTATATATTAACGACATAGGTTTATCACTTAATAGTTCAAGGCATCTTGTTTACGCTGATGATACAAAAATATTTAAAATTATAAAAACAAACAACGACTGCCTTGAACTACAACGTGATCTTGACAGTTTTGCTACCTACTGCAACTCCAACCAACTACTACTCAACCCTGATAAATGCAAGTGTATCACTTTCACCCATAAGCGTGTACCCCTTTTATTTAACTATAACTTTTTAGGCAAGCAACTAAATAGAGTTTCCTTAGTTCGAGACCTAGGTATCACTTTAGACTCAAAGCTCAATTTTATTTCACATATAGATCTTATTACTGCAAAAGCTTATAAGCAGTTGGGTTTGATACTTCGGCTCTCTAAACCCTTTAAAGACCCTAATACTCTAAAGATATTATATTCCTCTTACGTCCGTAGTGTTTTAGAATTCGATTGCATCGTTTGGACTCCCCAATATACAGTTCATAAAACGCGAATTGAAAGAATTCAAAATAAATTATTAAAGTCACTTAACTTCCGCCATGGTTTGAATCTGTCTGAAAGTACCAGCATACGGCACGGTCTCACGCCATTAGTCGGACGCCGCGTATATATAGACCAAATGTTTTTATATAAGCTTTTAAATAACTATATTGACTCTCCTGATCTTCTTGAAAAAAATATTTTTAAATTGCCTCGTCGTATTCCCACTCGCCACACCCAAACATTCCATATTAGCTTTTGTGGTTCTAATTTTGCCAAGCATACTTTTTTTAGACGAACCTGTCGTGATTACAATGATAAATTTTCAAATTTAGATATTTTTTCATTATCATTTTGTAAATACAGTAGCATTCTGCGAAGTTCAATCTTTTCTTTATAAATATTGTACGTTTTCTTTTAAGTACCTAGTAACTATATATTATTTGCACGCATAACAACTATAGCGATACATGTATTTTTAATTATTTTGTATACCACTTTAAACTCTGTACTATGTCATGCATTTATTAATTACCTACCGATGTTTTGAAGTCCCTGTACGCGTGACAGACAAGAAGATGCCTAACACCTTCCCTGTTTCGATCTGTAATTTACTATGTATACTTTTATTTTCAATGGAACTAAAGGTCTGTTTGTTATCACTTAAGCTTATATATATTAATATGTGACTGTTTGTTTCCTAAATAAATTAAAAAAAAAAAAAAAATTATAAGTATTAACTAACTATTAAATGTAATGACTGTGACAGATACACTAACTATTTGTTTGTGAGTACAAAGGTATAACTGGTATAAGTACAGTAAGCGATTATTATATGCGCTCATACAGGGACTTATAAAATGGTCCGTGAACCCTTCCTTCGAGTCCGCAGTAAGGACTAGGGAGAGCAAAAAGCATTAATAGAGTTTTTTTTCACGGCTCCCGGGCTGTTTGTTGTTGGGCTTCACTGCCAATTCTGACTCGATTGCTATTTATGCACGACCGAATTCATAAACATAAGTAAAACCACCGCACTACAATGCAAAAGCCGCCAACTATGATCCAAAACTAACTCGAATATTTTCGTCCGGGCCCATTTCTCGAACGGTAGGAATTAGTGTAAGGCCTAAGATACACTTGTAAGTTTTACTTACGTAAGTAAGAACAAAGCTATATGTTAGAATGAGATAATGATATTCATCTTTCCTTCTGTAGTATAGCTGATGTGTCCCTACTTATTTATTACGTAAGTAAAACTTACAAATCTGTGGCCCTATTGAAAAAGGGTACAAGTCTCTGGCAGTTTAGGTGTATAAAGGCATAAGTGTTACGTGGAACTTACACCCCTTTACACCTGCGCTGCCAGAGACTTGTACCCTTTTTCACTAGGGCCACAGAAATGTATCTTAGGCCTAATATTATTAGTCCACAAACTGTCAAGTCGTATGGGTTACCATGGCAATACATTAATAATATTAGACTAATGCTGTCCGAGAAATGGGCCCATATAGTAACAACAACAACACAATGAAGGCTTGACTTTGCCAGTACGATATAACGGAAAATAACGTTTGTTTATTTTATTTTTCCAAAAGGACATGGAAATCTTATTTATCGTCCGTGTGCTCTTAAGATGTAATCTTAACCTAAGTATGTTTTTTGTGGTCATGTATGCCCTTTATTTGCCAAGTATGAAGTGTACGCAATAGTCATTGACTTAATAAACTATTATCTTGTAAGCTTTAATAATTTTTCCTGTTATGAATCTTCAATCAATGCAGTAAATATACGCGTCTTAATAAGTAATTTAATTATGATTCGGATGTAATTTTCGGATTGATTTACCTTGCATTAAATCAGCATTACAGCGTTTTCCCCTAGTGTAAATAAATTCGATTTCGAAACGTGACGTACGCGTTTGCGTTTAGTCTCATTTTGTATTGGATTTAGAAAGAGCGCGCCAAGCGGGACGTTTTGGAAACTCAAAATCCTATACAAAATGAGACTTAACGCAAACGCGTTCGTCACGTTATGATGCCCATTAAATTTACACTAGGGGTACAGATATCGGATGTCGGATACGATTACAAAGGAGCAAAAAGTAAAAACCGGGCAAGTGCGAGGACTCGCCCACCGAGGGTTCCGCACTTTTTAGTATTTGCTATAGCGGCAACAGAAATACATCACTGTGAAAATTTTAACTGTCTAGCTATCACGGTTCGTGAGATACAGCCTGGTGACGGACGGACGGACAGACAGCGGAGTCTTAGTAATAGGGCCCTGTTTTACCTTTTAGGTACGGAACTCAAAAATGTGTGTGTGTGAATGTGTTTTTAAGAACCAATAGAATGCAAATAAGTTTCTCGAAAAAAAATCATTTTTGGTACAAGCTTTTATCGCTGACTGTACTTTTCTTTCCACAGGCAACTAATACTCATCGAGCCAATTCTAAAAACCCCAAACACAATTAGGTTGCGTTGTTTTATCACAGAGATCCTATGTCCACCTCTTGTCTCCATCATCATATCAGCTCGATGGTACCATAATATTGCATTGTCACCCGACATATGTATTGATTTTCAGCTCAATCGGAAACCGGGAAGTGGATCAAATTTAACTTGCAAGATTTGATTACAGACAGGAAACGGGACAGGTGAAACTAAATAAAAGCTTGCAAATAATAAATAAAATAAAAGGATGATGCCATAGGGCATTTTCTAGCTGCTGTTTTTCTCCAAAGGTCATCATCATGGCGAAACTATACGGAATCGAAATTCAAACTATGTGAAAATGCTCTTACTTGTGTTGCATTTTCATCAATATTTTTATCATAAAAACGTCATATTGCATTAAAAACATTTTTATGGTGATGAGATGGCGTGACCACTTGAGAATGTTGTTAGTTTCGAACAAGGCCAGCTCATAAGAATGTGGCTAGTTGCGAAAATGCACCATATACAAACAACACTAGTTTTGTTAGCAAAACTGATTGGACAAATAAATAATTAGTCATATGTACCAACCTACATACAAAAATAATGTTTTTTGTTTAACAAGGGGATAAAGTAATTGTATAACGTCTTGTCCTAATAATGATACCCGAGCAAGCGAAAAATTTCAATATTTAATCACGAGCGTAGCGAATGATTCGAAAAATGAGATCTTGAGCGTTGTGAGGGTTTCAAGGCACGAGGGTTAAATAAACTTTGTTCCCAAGTGAAACAACTTTTTTCACCACACCAACGCGAGTAAATTACTAACTGTATAACTTTACAAACCAAATTCAAATGAACGTTATTAAATATTTATCATTCAAAATCACCACTTACTTTAAAGTAAATTCTACCTTTAGTCTAAAGAGAGCCTTTACGATAAAGTATATAATTTTCCACTGGTTCAGTAAATAATATATATCAATTTCAATGTTTTTGGAAAATTACCAACATTGTTGATAAGAGTGCATAGCATGAGCATAGTTTATCTTCGCGTAGATCGATAAAGCGCGTTTTCGGAATAGTCGACACGTGCGTAGCGGCGCACACGCAGACTCGCTTCCACACGCGCCAAAACCACATATTAAAAACCGGCCAAGAGCATGTCGGGCCATGCTCAGAGTAGGGTTCCGTAGTAACTCCTTCGTCACAATAAGCTAAACTGGAACTTAAAGTATAGTAGATTGAACAACCAAGGGATGAACTGTGGATGTACGTCTTTTTACTATGAAGGGGAAACTTTTTGCGATAACTCAAAAACAGCTAAACTGATCATATCCGCTATAGTTTTCGTTTAATGTCTTTTTTAAGCTCTACTTCCAAGATTTTTTTCATATTTTTTGGACCTATGGTTCAAAAGTTAGAGGGGGGGGGGGCACATTTTTTTTTCTTTCGGAGTGTTTATCTCCGAATATATTCACTTTATCAAAAAATGTTTGTGGATGACCCCTATTAGTTTTGAGAGACCTTTCCAACGATATCCCACACAGTAGGGTTGAAGAAAAAAAAATTTACCCTAAAAAAAATTTTTTTTAGATTTTATTGTACGACTTTCTCGGCTTTATTGATTTATATATCCATGCCAAATTTCAGCTTTCTAGCACTAACGACCACTGAGCAAAGCCTCGGACAGACAGACCAGACGGACATGGCGAAACTATAATGGTTCCTAGTTGACTACGGAAAACTAAAAAAAAGCATTAAAGGCAAGTACATTTAGGTGTTGAAGTCCCGGTCTTCTGTACCCCTAGTGTAAATAAATTCGATTTCCAAACGTGACGTACGCGTTTGCGTTTAGTCTCATTTTGTATTGGATTTCGAAAGAGCGCGCCAAGCGGGACGTTTTGGAACCTCAAAATCCTATACAAAATGAGACTTAACGCAAACGCGTTCGTCACGTTATGATGTCGATCAAAGTTACACTAGGGGTACTGAGCTAGGTAAAAACCTGTGTTACAGAAGTTAGTGTATAATATAATAGAAACGATTATGACTTAACTATATTTACCATTTACATATTAACAGCGTAGATCAACTGCCTTAGTCATAATTTTGTTAAATAGTTATAAAACGAAAAAATAACACGGCAAATTAAAAATAAACATTTTCTAAATATGATAAAAACATAAAACACCTTATAAAGCTAAGAAATTGTAAGATCTGTTTTACAATCAGAAGTAATATTTTAAGAATACCTTTTCACTATTTCCATTTTAATGAAAAATAAACAGCATCTAGGTATAAACACCGCGAAAATATCTTGAAATTATTTTGCATATTAATATAATAACAGTTTTCAGAAACTAAATTTTTCTCGCTACCATATTTGTCAGTCTTGCATTTTCTCCGCTTTAGACACACCTCTCCATTTCTGACAAATTCTCACAATTGACGGCTTGCGCACGACAGACGTCCATTGTGATACAATTTGGAAACCATTGGAGTTGTGTTACATACATGAATCATAACAACATTAATATTTAAAAATATGAGGGCGTAAAAGTTAACTTACCTACTGATATTTATTGAGGAAGCCTTTGGTTTAAAATGCTAGAATCATTAGGATCAACTCTGCTCTACAAACTCTTACTGGAAACGAATCGTAATGAGGCAAGTAGCCGAGGGCCTACCGCGAATACCGAACTTCCGAAGACTCTTGAAGACTTCTTGAACGGTAACCGAAGTTCGTAAATTGTGGACATCTTTCTCTTTTACTCCAATTAAGGCATAATTCGAAAGAGTGATAGAGAAAGATGCGAATTTCAGTGTTCACGGTAGGCCCTCTGGTCCCTGTAACTGGCATGCACAAGTACAGTGAGCTGCAAAATTGCATGGTTATTGAATGAATTTTATTAATAAAGACGCCACTTTTGCAGCTACAGAAATAACTGACCCTCCTGCATAGAAATTAGTTTGCAGGGGGGGTCAGCTTCTCTGTAGCTTACTGTACATTAAGTACTCTTGAGCTGAGATGCCAGTAAGACTGGTGCCAGCCACTGGCATCGTTTAAACTACCTTTCAGTATGCGCACTTGCGCAGGCCCACCCTTATGTGTTCAAGCGCTATTTGCATGTTTGCGTCCGCGAGCATAACAAGGCGGGTAGCAGGATTCTGAGCCCAAGCCTTAGTATATCAGGGACATGCCAGTTTACATAAACTTCAGTAGGTAGCTGGACTAGCTGGATGAGTCATACAGCTATTTTTCCCACAAAAAAACTTAAACAAGAGTCAAAAGTCATTTTTGAAGTTATGAATTTGGAACCGTCTTATTCCATTACAGTTCAAAATTCGCTTTGATTTTGTCCTCCTAACAGGAAGTCGGGAGTTAGGATGATATATACTGGAGCTTAATTTCAGGTTGTGACTTATCACTGAAAAATATAGTTGGGTCAAAATTGTTTTCGTTGACTTGTTTGTGACCACTCTGTCACACGTGTATTTTTGTCTTCTATTAAATAAAAAAAAAGTAAAGTGCTATTGCATAGGTATATGTCTTTTTCGCTGTAGATCATATTTTACATGAGAAAAATTAAAAACTAAATTTCATCCGATACAAAAAGCTCAACTCCACAAGTCACATTTTTGGGCACAAAAACAAGACAACGAAAAGAATTTTGTTTTTACTCAGTTTTGTTATATATTGTACCTATGTATCAGAATAGTGGACATTTGTTTCACTAATTTTCTTTACCATCAAGTTGGGTTCGAACCTAAATTTGTGTAGTCAAACCTACGAAACTTCTCTGCTACACGTCGAAGCTACCACCACCCATACTCAATAAGTGCTATAAAAACACTCAATAGTGTTATTATAGCAGGTGTGGTAGTACCAACGAGTAGTATAATATTAACAGGCATGCTGAATGATTACTAACCTAGGTACCGAAAGACTAAAGTTTTAGTCATAGTGGTACCTATTAGCATAGTGGGTTGTTCTACATTTTAGTCAAGTTGAAATGGGTAATTAATTTTTATTTAAATGCAATAATCTTGTCATCGATATTTTTACATGTCCTCGACCTTTCTTGCTACGATCGATACTGCATAACATTCAGCATGTTGTCCTTGACTCTGAACTATTGCTTTAAGCCGCTGCGGAATCAATACTAGCCATATTTTTAAATTATAACCAATTATCGCGATCGTTTCAATAAATCGATTTAGAAAGAAACGCTCGATACCGATATACTTAATGCATTTCCAATAATAAAATTAAAACCTATGAAAAAATTCCGGTTAAATAACGTAATTTATTGAAGATAACTATTTCTACACTGACGCCTTGTTTATCAATATCCATATCTACTCGACTGCTCATCGTGAACTGAGAACTGTTAACATGCATTCTTGTACGGTCGATGCCAGAAATATGTATACAATATTTGCCTTATTATAATGGAATAAGGTTCAAAAATGTAACATATCTTTGACATCAGGTGTACGTGTGTGCACTGAAGTATATCGTATCTGCAAATATTTTTCTAATCGGTACGATGTTTGATTTCACATTTATACAATATGTATGAAAATATATAAGAGTAGGTAATTATTTCCACAGTATATATAAAAAAAAAACGGCTGGATCTTATCAGGTCAAAACAAATATCTTTAGCCGCATACAACGCTGCTGGCATATTTGGAACGTTTGGGCCAGGTAGGGAACAGTTCGGGACATAAAAGTTGATTTTTGTCGCGACTAGTTCGTGGGGTATTTTTATTTTATTTCTGCATGAATATACACCGTGGTTTTTTTTTCCGTTAATTTCAAGGGTGCATCCCTAAGCTTAAATTAAGTAACTTTCTCAAAGAAACCGGTATTCTAATTAACTCTATTTCGTAGATAATCAATAAATAATTTTTATCTTATAAGGCCCTTACGAGCGTGTACACTTGCCTTAGGGCCTGTTTACAAATTGATTTGTGTTTAGTACGAGTTCATACATTTGCTACTAAACGTAAGTACTATCTCGGATGATCGATGTTCGAAATGATATTGATATGTCACAGTTTTCAATTATTTAGTTGAGTTAAATGTAATGTCCGTGTTATAACAACGCTATATGCAACATTTAATTACTTTTTGTAAAAATAAAAACAATTAAACTAACAAAAAAAATTGTTTTTCGGAAATTTAACTATGCCATTTAGTTACTTTAAGTCGATAGTTACTTTTTTATATATAAAATCCTATACTTATTAGTGATATGTATAAACCTCTTCAGGAAAAGAGTTCTAAGCCTAGGAAATGAATTATAAGAGAATAATTAATTGATTAATCAACCAGTATTGACCAGTAGTACTATAATATCTCCCGAGTAAATAGGTAAGCCCTCACATAAACCACACGATATGTCATGAGATAAATACTCCATATATGACATGACTGCACTGTATAGCTTCAATTGAGGCATGCCCCGTACAACGGTCAGTGTTGTCGCGATCTTCAGGAAAATAGGCCGCCGACTGGCAGCCTTTGCCTGAGAAAAAAATCGAAAGTTTACTTTTTAAATAGTTCGAGTGTATTCGTTTTTTTAATTGTAAACTGCGGTTTTTTTATTTGGCCAGATATTTATTTGTACCGGTATTTTTTGACTGTGATTATTGAATCGGTGAGTACGTTTACACATTTTTGTTAGTTATTGGTCTTTTATTTTTAATTTAGTATTTTATCATACATAGTATTCATATTTAGTTATTTAAAAATAACAGATTTTAGTTGCAGTATTTCGTATAGCATTTGTAATAAATTAGACCTTGATGCGCTGCTATAATTTGTCGGTAGTTTTATTATAAATTTTGAATTTGGTAGGTAGTAATATATGCCTATAAATTAAATAAATATGTACCATCAGCCGTAAAAAAGCATGGCAACTTTATCAATTAATTTATTCTTAATTTCTCCATGTAATTTCGCAGCATACTGCACTATATTTCACTAACACACAAAAAATATTAATTTAATTAAAGTACAGCACCTGCCATGGCTGATAGTACTAGCATGCGCAAACATATTTAAAAAAAACTGTACCACTAGGTGTATTAGATATTATTGCTCTTTAAGTCGTGCATGTAACATATCTAGGTTTTATTGACTGAAGAGTAATAAAAGAAAAAAGTATTACCTGTAAGGAAATATTGACTGCAATTGTGATGGAAATGAAAGGATTAAAAACGTAATCCATTTTAATACCTGTATTCCTTAATCTTAATAACTCATTAGCAAAAAAACAAGATAAAACTGAATACCTTTAAGAAACAAAACATGATCATGTTTAGTAGGTAGGTAACGGTTAAGATAAAATATTTCAACCTACCTACATGCCTGGCATAAAATAGTGCAATTAACGTAATAAATACTTTCACGCAGGCCGCAGGCCTGACTTAAATCTTCTATATTATATAAATGCGTTTTTGTCCTCACTGACTGATTCATGAACGCAGATCCGAAATTACTGGAGCTAGAAAGTTGAAATTTGCACATTAGGTTGCATTTATAAGCTTCACAAGATATAACAATCGATTTTGAAAAATTCAATCTCTAAGGAGTCTAAGGGTATTAAAATGGGGTTCAACGTTTGTATGGCGTTCAAGTTATATTTCAAGTTAAGTTTCAAGACAATTCGTAAATAAGACATTTTCATAATATACGTAAAAGTAATTTCAGCGTTTTTAAAAATTCATCCCCTATTACGGTACAAAAGGGGTTGAAAATGTGTCTCGGAAATAAATCCACGCGGACAAAGTGGCCCTACTTAAACCGATCTTTTATTGATATTCTGATTTTTTTGTGTCCGTAGATCGTAAAAGAATATATAATAACATTCAACAACTATGTATGTATATGTATTCAAATGTACCTCCAAACAAGTTGGATTAAATAACAGCCGTGTAGCAAAGCAAAGTCAAGGAAGGTGAAATAAAATCATTTCACAAGTACTTGGTATTTGTTATTAGTAAATAGAAGTAAGGATTAAAGTACCATCTATACCAATAACCAATGGCCATAAAATATACGACTTGCAAATGACTTCACTGAGCCAATCAACAAGCAGTTAAGTGATGTTAGGATATACGTTATATTACGAGATAAATTGTGGATGCCTGTCATAACGGGCATATGCTAAACAAGTGTCTGTTTTGATTTCGCGTGCACAACAAGAAATAATGAATAAAGTTCACTCCACACTCACGTCATCATTATTTTTCTCACGTTGTCCCGGCATTTTGCCACGGTTCATAGGAGCCTGGGGTCCGCTTGGCAACTAATCCCTAGAATAGGTATAGGCACTAGATTTTACGAAAGCGACTACCATCTGACCTTCCGACCCAGAGGGTAAACTAGGCCTTGTTGGGATTAGTCCGATGTTTTCCTTCACCAAAAAGCGACAGGTAAATATCAAATGATATTTCGTACATAAGTTCCGAAAAACTCATTGGTACGAGCCGGGGTTTGAACCCGCGACCCCGGAGTTTGACGATTGCACGTTGCACGCTCTTACCGCTAGGCCACCAGCGCTTCGACTCCACACTAAAAATCACTGTTCTATTATTCAATTCAAATCATTTATTGAATAGACAACATAATGATCCAATCCAAACATTATAATTTTTACTAATCCCCCTAAGTATGTAAAGCTTAGATTTATTTAGTTTTAGTTTAGCGTAAATTTATTTTTATATTTTATAATCTAGCATGCCATCGTTATTTTGAATGTTCTATAACTTTATAACTTCGGCAAATATATGCAACAGTATTTTTAACCCACTTCAAGATTTCAAAAAGAGGAGGTTCTCAATTGTTTTTTTGTTTCTTTGTTTAATGTTCGTTACTCCGGAACTCCGTCGTTTCTTGACCGATTTTGATAATTATTTATTTTTGATTGAAAGTATATACATACAGATTGGTCAAATTTTTGTCAATACCAAGTTCTGATTAAGGGATCCATGAGGAATCGAGGAAACTCCTCAAATCTTATTTTTATATCGTGATTTTTGTATTTTCGTCAACAAATCAAGCATTTACATTATAAAAAAGAACAGAACGGAATTATTCAACGACGCAGTTCACGTTTGTTGATTTATCCTCTTCGTTATGTTTGTTAAGCAAGTTAGGTTTTCAAGTCTCATTTTTGTCAAGCTCGAGTTCTGATGATGGGATCCATGAGGAATCGAGGGAACCTATTACCAATAAAGAATGAGTATGAGTATGAACTTCTCAAATTGTAGCGATATTTTAGTTTTTATCTAAAAATTAAGCATTTGCATTTAAATAGTGCTTTTTGTGAAATGAAACTGCTCATGAAGACTAGAGGAACTTCTCTACCACAAAAGATTTTTAAAACTATTGAGGCTATAATTATTCGTAAAAATCTATTCGCATAAAAAAGCTGGTCTTTAAAAATGCTAAATTAATTAAATACATTCGAGTATGTGCACCCAGCACACACGTCGGCGGTGTCATTGATCTGTGTATTGCGATCGCAACTGTACATGTATATGTATGATCGGAAAACTGCATGCGGCATTATTAAACAACCGAGTGAAGGAAAGGAATTTCGGCGCGACCGGACACGAGTAACAAGTGCAGTGGATTCCGACCCTTGCATGTTAGGGCTGTCCAAGATATAAATATTTTTTTCTTTATTGGGGAAAAAACAGATACAGGCTGATAACACTTACAGGCATGATTTCAAAATGGTAGATATAGCTTACATCCTAAAGCTCCCACAATTCCCACTAGGTCTGACAGTTGTTTTAGGACAGCGTTGTAATCGGAACTAACTAAACAGACTTATCCTATACTTACACTAATAGGTACTTAATAATAATAATAATAATCGACATTTATCATTTCCAAATTGGTTTGTCCTAAATATATAAATACTTAATACTTACTACTATTTTTGTTGAAAAAGATGGGCAATCAATAACAAATGCATAATGGAGATGTAAAAAAAAATGAATTGCATTTCTATCAGCGTGCACTAATTTTATATATACTTACCTATCTAAGTAGTTTTTTTATGTAAATATTGATAGAAAAAAAATGACTTTTTTGTTTAATATACCTAAGCATTTTTCAAACAAAATTAGGAGTTTCCGCCAGCTACCTCAAAATAACATTTAAGTAAAATGAAACATAGATTAGTGTACAGTCGCCATCAGATATATTGGATAGCGGCCAAGGTGCTCACAAATATCAGAACACGCACTCTAACCCGTGACAATTGAGGCGTGTTCAGATATTTGTGAGCACCTCGGCCGGTCCGATGTTCATAAATAGTCGGCTGATGGATAAAATATAATAGTTGTAAAGTGTTTATTATTTTATGATAAAGGATTAATGGTATTTTGCCAAGTTTGTACCTACATGAAGGGGGTAACTTTAATGATGTGTGAATGATATGCAATTATTTTATTGGGTATTGATTATCGCCTCTTATCGGTAATAACGATATAATCCGATTAAAACATATTAGCATAAATAGCTGTTAAAAAATGGCATCAATAGATATCTTTAAAATATCGCCCAAGTATTTTTTTTTCACATTATTTAAAATTCATTTTTATGGAGCTTTTGACATCCCTGAATCCTTGACTATGTACTTGTTCTTTTAAGGAAAGTAAACTATAAGTTTAAAAAGATAATAATTCGCTCTCGATTTTAGCTCTTATTGAGTTGTCATAAAGTCGGTTACTGTTTGATACTTTCCGGTTTACGAAAGGTCATAGACCTTTTGATTTAAAGGTTACTTTTAAGTATTTACCTAATAATGTCTTATCAGTCCGGATATCAAATTTATTACAAAATAATAATATATGTGAAAAAAGAAGGAACTTTAATGGTTATTGTTGATGAATGCTGTAAAAATAAGCACGTAGATTTGCTCTTTATGCTTCGAATTGCTTTTAAATATAGGAAATGCAAGGGCCGTAAAACTTTATTGTTATATTCTTATTGTTGTATTGCCGATGACAAACCTTTGTGAAGCCTCGCCTGTATTCGTTTACAATTGAAATATCTACCATTTTATAAATAAACACCTACTTTACTTGAATCACTTCTTCTTCTTCTTATGGTGCCATATTATCCTATCGGATGTCGGCGATCATCATGCGAAAGTTTTCTCTAATCTTTGCCGTTCTAGAAAGAGTGGCGGCGTTCTTGGTACCGGTCCAATCCCTAATATTTTTACTCCATGTTGTTCTAGGTCTTCCTTTACCTCTTTTACCTTCTATAATTTTTCTCAATATGTCATATTTATTATTTCGGTAGATATGGCCGAAGTAAGATCTTTTTGTTCTTTTTATTGTTAGCACGACTTCCATTTTCTTTTTCATTTTGATTAATATATTTTTATAGGTTAATTTATCTACCCAAGATATATACAGCTAAAGCAAGGAAATATATTGTGAAAAACCAGCATGCTTTATATTCACAGATATATATATTTATATTGCTGTATTACTTATATTGTCTTTCTGTTGGGGTTATTTTCACGGTTATTACTTGTAGGTACAGTACAGGTTGAAAACCGACATCGAACTTATAAGGCAAAAAAATATATAATTTATGTAAAATACCAGATGGTAAGTCGTTGAATTTCCTCAACCCTAAATTGGGTTTAAAACCCAACCTGACCATAAAATTTACAAAAATATGTAAATTGGAACGTCGACACTTGTCCGAAACCCAGCATAAACCGGCTCTGATGACATGGATGCAAGTGAAATGACATGAGTAATTATTGTTATTACTTCTGGAAAAAAATGCAGAGGAAGAGCAATTTGTGAGGCCAATACGAACAAATATATTGACATCTAAAATAATATTATTTCATCCTCTTCAAGTTCTTAATAGGCGTCGTGTCTGGTATCCATCCATTACGAATCCCTTTAACAATTACTGACTTAATTTTTGACAATAGCGAACAATTCTAAGGTTCATCTGGTTTAATTTCCTTTTAAAGTTTTTTTAATACTATGCCGGTGGCAAACAAGCATACGGCCCACCTGATGGTAAGCAGTCTTCGTAGCCTATGTACGCCTGCAACTCCAGAGGAGTTACATGCGCGTTGCTGACCCTAACCCCCCCCCCCCCCTCGTTGAGCTCTGGCAACCTTACTCACCGGCAGGAACACAACACTATGAGTAGTGCTATTTGGCTGCGGTTTTCTGTAAGGTGGAGGTGCTTTCCCAGTTGGGCTCTGCTCTAGATCTGGAATGATATCCGCAGTGCTGTGCCCTACCACACAATGCCCATACCTCTCTTTTGGATGTAGTTTAAGGACGGACTCGGGTCCGGATTTAATTTAAAATACCTAAGGCTTGATTTGACTGTTGTGTTTACCGCTGTCAACTTGTATTAGAAATCTCTCGTCTCTCATACAGTCCTATATACTCATACAATAACTTAAAAGTTGTAAAGCCCTTTTTCTTATAAAGGCCTTTTCAAACAAACCTATTCCCTCAAGCTGTTCAGCAAAATCCCTCCATTGAGCGTTATCCACTGAGTCCCATATCTGAGCTAGAGTAAATATTGACATAGCTCACTGCGATAAATTAAATACCACAATTTCGTTAAGTACCTAACAGCCATGCCATATTTTTTTAAACCGTCTGATAAACATGCAATTTAATGGGTCCCACATTTCAGGGTACAGTCAGCATCAAAAGTAGCGGATCAAACAAGGTTTCAAAAGTATCTACCATTCTGTAACAGCTTAACAAAAGTTGACGGTTCTATATCAGAACAATTAAGACTGTAAAAGATGTACTTTTGAAGGTGACTTTTAGAGATTTATCTATATTTGGAAAAGTTATCCGGGATATCAGATACTTTTGGCGCGTTGTTTCATCCGCTACTATGTATGTGTGTGTGTGTGTGTGTGTGTGTGTGTGTGTGTGTGTGTGTGTGTGTGTGTGTGTGTGTAATGAACACAAATATTGTCCGATAGGTAGTCCTTATACAAATAACGTAATTTAGAATATCAAAATATTTTCTATAAAAAAAATTAAAACAATAGTCCTTGTCATCCACGATGACGCGCAGATTTCTCAAATCTAACCTTTATTAACATGACAATAAGAGTGAAGGCACGGGTCTTCGTGAATGACACGATCTATAAATTATCTCAAATTAGCTAAGCATAAAAATAGTCTACCTACCTATATATATGTATCTATGTTTACATTACAAAAACAAACAAAAAAAACTTCAAAAGTATATCACAAAAACATATAACCGCATTAATGACCATCTTCTTTTAAAAAAAAACCACAAATAAATACGCGGTGATGTGGAATCGTCGGTGCGCGAGTCCGACTTGCACTCGGCCAATATTTATAAGCAGGTAGGGAGACAATGCCTTTTGTAGAGTAAGGTCTTTTTTTGTGCAATGAAGGTTAAATAAATAAATAAGCAACAGTTATAATAACTGTACCCCTAGTGTAAATAAATTCGATTTCCAAACGTGACGTACGCGTTTGCGTTTAGTCTCATTTTGTATTGAATTTCGAAAGAGCGCGCCAAGCGGGACGTTTTGGAAACTCAAAATCCTATACAAAATGACACTTAACGCAAACGCGTTCGTCACGTTATGATGTCGATCACAGTTACACTAGGGGTACTGATTTCGCCTGTAACAAGTGATTTTCAAGACGCTTTACTATCCGTAATTTTCTTTTATTGCTCTACTGTTAGGGACGACTTGTTGTTTTAATAGAAACAGCGGAAGCCCAATTATAAAGTATACAGGATAAAAGTGCAAGGCGGATGCGGATGCTACTGAGGTCGTCCTTACTCGGTCTACATGTCACCACACCACATCACGCGGCAAATGGCAAGCGCCTTACGCGACAATTAGCGACATTAACATAATGTTGCTACGCTAGTAGTGCACAAGTGTCTTAACAAGCATTAATTAAAAACAGGGTGCTTGTGCGCTAGGGGCTTTGTGGCTGGAAGCATTCCTTGCTTAGCGACCGAGGATCAGGCCGCGTAGCCAACAAATGTGATGAAACGCAATTGTCACTGTCGCACTAATATGGAAGAGAGATAGAGAGAGAGACAAAGCGTTTCGTTGTCGTAGCGATAGCGATTGTCACCTTGGCTAGGCCGGCTGGGGGCTTAACCAAGATGACGATCGTATTTACATCGACAAATGCCGATCGGAAAGAAAAAATGTATCGCAGTGACAGATGCAACGAAAAGTCACGTGATCAATACACCACACAACACACATTACTCCACTTTCGATTGGCGTTTTCTATGAACGATTGCCACTTGGATAGGCCCCCCGGAAACCAATGGGTGGTTTGATGAACTGACTAATGTTAAATGTTACGGTTGCGGCCATCCCATTAAAAACTGTCAAACTTTCCATAAAAATATAATAGGTTCACATAAAAGATAAAGATAGTTTATTATTCAAGTACCTAGGCATATTACAATGCGCTTATGAACGTCAAATAAAGCTACACCGGCTCTTACCTTACACCTCTGACCCTTTGTGTCTGTCTGTGTGTTTCTATCACTACTGTTCGTTTATAGAGTTACAGGAATCGACATTTGTGAAAATGTAAGAGTTTAGAACTTTAGGTACTATTAAGTATATATTTCCCAATGTATATTGCCTATTTATAGAAAATAGGTTGATTCAAACAGCTGGCGTGGATTTGTACTGGACTATCAAAAATCTCACTTAAAAATTCGCGCCACCTTTCGTGAATCAACTATAAAACTACCTATAAAACTATTGCGCAATTGAAATTTGCTCTGCAAGTTCGAGAAACCTGTGCGAGAAGACGGCAGTTGGAGACGAATTTCGAGTGTTATTTTTAACCTTACCCTAATTCTATAATGTACAGCTATACTTTTATATTTCACTGCAGATCAACTGATAATAGGTACTTAACACATTATAATAGGCAGATTTCAAAACGCGTATAATCTTTACCTAGTAAAGATACGATTTAATCTCAACTTGGTGATAACGGAGAGCGGTTTCGATCACGACTGACAGTTTTATAGATAACTTTTTTTCTTATTTAAAATGTAGGTATAAATTATTTTTCTTCCTTGCGTTGTCCCGGTTGCATTTTTCCATGGCTCATAGGAGCCTAGGGTCCATTTGGAAACTAATCCTGAGATTGACGTAGGCACTATATACTAACCACCCCTGTAATGGGACTGGCACCAGTAATGGGATGATATAGACAAATTCGGTAAAAAAAGTATTTATATTAACATATTACCGTATACAAGAGCCATTGAGATGCTTCAGGTTATTTTTCATTGATTTTTGTTAGTTTTAAAATTAATGGCGCCATACATCCCATAACTGGAGCAAAAATACATAGTATTAGTTTGTTAATAATATTGAAACCAATTGCAGTATTTAGTTTGTTAATAATATTGAAACCAATTGCAGTATCTATAATTAAATACATCAAAAACATAAAGTACGAATAGGACATTTAACTTTTAACGCATAGAGGTAGACATTTTGCAGGCGTCGGTGAAATATCAAAAATACTCCAAATTATCTCTTAAATGTCCCATGATTGGTGCCGTTGACCTAGGTCCTTTGAAATGTATAACTTTAAATAAACAATAAAAAATCTATTCGCCAAAATATATTATTTTGGTACAAATATTCAAACACCCTAAATACTGTGAATCGAATCATAATAATCTTGGAAATTCTTGAACGAGTTAATTTAATAAAATGAGAAATTCATGATAGCGACAACGCGATTGATGAATTTTTAACTTAATTTACAGTTGCAGCATTGTTTTTATTTACTATCCCTATTTTCCACCGTTTCAGTATGCTTATATAAATCTTATATAAGTTTTGGAACGCATGTCCAGCCCAAGTTGCGGTAAAATCTATTTTAGTCATTTAACTTTCAAAATGGAATGTCCGATCGCAGATCAGGGATCGGAACCGGTTTTTTGGAAAAACTTTGAAATAAACATATATTTCGGTTTATTTTATACTCTAAATATAGGACTCGGTTGTGTTTTTAGATAACGACTTCGTATTATTAGATTGCCCAATTAGAAAGGAAATAATTAACAAAGAACGAAAAAATACCGTTTTCGTTCCCATACAAAAAATACCGGTTTCCGATCCCTGTCGCAGATAATAGAAATCTTAATACCGCGTCTTTAGTTGGATGTATGGATCTAAGGATCCCTAAAAGTGCTCACACAAAACATCATAACATTGCAATCCACATCTCATACTCGTATCGCGGTGTCAAAACTTCTACATTTCTATTGTAATCGCGTCTGAAACCGATATCATCTTGAAAATAATGTCAAGAGTTCTTGAGAAATATAAAAGTATTTTTTATATATTGTATTGAAGTGTTTACAATGTTTGGTCAGTTCGGGTCGGATGTGGGGATTTTGGGGACCGCGGCTGTGTTTGGGGCCCCCGCTCTGGCCGGGGCAATCGTAGTTAGGGGGACTGTAGGAGTGTTTAGCGGAACTATGGGAGGGGGCATGTGTGCTGGATCCAGTTCATCGGTAAATATACTTAATTGTATCCCGTTATCGTCGGTCGTTGATACTTAGACCAAATTATAAACAAGAAAAATGTATGAATATTGCACCAAAAAATATTATTTCTAAGTAGAAAATAGATAGGAACCTGTGGAAGATTAAATACTCTGTATCCAGGTCATAAAGAGGTTAAAAATATAAGGGGGCCTACCGCAAAAACCGGTATTCGCAAATTGCGGGGATCTTTCTCTTTTAATCTCACTAAGATGTAATTAGAGTAACAGAGAAAATTGCCCGCAATTGACGAACTTCGATTTTCGCGGTAAGTGCTTCTTAGAATTACGACGTCGAACAATTTCAAGAGCAAACCTAAACAGCTAACTACCTATTTTCAAAATTATATCCGTTTTTTTTTTTTTCAATTTTATAAAAGTATTTATTTACAATAACAATATATATAATGGATATATACAGATGATTACTATAACTAGCTTATCCGTTCCGTTCCGTTATCCGTTTAATCATAACGTTCAAGTGCGCATACTAGGCAGTAACATAAATAAGTAAAAGTCCTTTCTTTTGAGAACGCGTCACGTTTTGAAAACGTCTCCAAAGCTTTCGCTGTCGTTTCACTTCTGTGGAAATACCTCACAGAAAACCGTAACAAAAGAAACGTTCAACAATCGTCAAAGGATATAAATACAACTATTGATTTCTGCATGTTGTTTTGAACAGTTATCATGAGGTTTTAAAACTGTAGACGAGTGAGTGATTGCGAAATTCTCTCGTTATCAAACGAGGTCGTAACCCTCGAGTTTCTACTTGAAGTTAACGGCTGTCATTATGGGTTTTAGAAGAAAAGCTAAAACCTTGTAGAAGCAAAATTACAATAGGTGGTACAATACAATGGAATACAATACCTACCTACTTACAATAATAATTTTAACACTTCTCAATAAATAACCATTATATTAAAAAATTTAAAAACCCCTACGCTATATGCCAACAAAATCCATTTTATGCCGAAAATGCTTTACATCATTTTGGAAAAGAGCTGATGCTCCTCAAACTGCTGGATCGATTTCTATGAAACATAGTCACGTTTAAAAAAAACCGCATCGAAATCGGCCCGTCCGTTGGAGAGCTACGATGGCATAGACAGACAGTCAGACATTGGCGTCAAACATATACGAGTAACATCCTTCTTTTTGTCTCGGGGGTTAAAAAAATGCATGTCAACATCGTGTGTGTACTTATACCCTAATATGAATTATAACGTCCATAAACTTATTACTATTCACGTAATAATTTTATTATTTATATATGTATTGGAATGATAGGCATCAATAATACAATATATTCATAAAAAACGATAACAACAGATAAAGAGGAGAATTTTTATGTCTAAGTTACGTAAAGGGGATTAGGCGAAAGTTAGACAACAGTTAGAAGATAAACGATTATATTACCACCAATACACAAATACCACGAAGCATGATAATCACTTTTATCGTTTCTAGCGACTATTTTTTTTATATATCTTACAGCTATCTTTACAGTCTCCCAATGCGATAGTGATCGGTTGTACCTAAGCGCGAAAGTGGCATGGTTTTTCTACCTTTACCTCTGATTCCCTGGAACGGTACAATTATAATCAATTTCAACACATTTTTATTCGAATTTTCAACCTACCTAAAAATAAAATATTTCGGACTAGACGCGGTACCAGCAACATCATTATCCACCCAAAATAGATAGTAGTTAAAGGCAATTCTTTTTGCATCGTACCAAGGAAGTGCCCAATTTGCGAGTCTGGCTTTAACTGATCATATGATACCTAAGTCACATAATGCGTATTCCACGTATGTTGTTCATGTTGGTACACAATGGGATTTAATAACCCGGAAGACTTCAATCATATATTCCTATGCTAGTTGAAGATATATTAAATTCATAAAATCGTTAGATAATTTCGTCCTCAGTCGCCACTTGCTATCTTGTCAACTGTTATTACCCCCACTTATGGCACTTATACGAGTAGGTATACAGTATACATATTATGAAATTATGATACCTAACTTATGTGACTCATTCATGAACTTAATATGTTAGTTAGTTAGTGCTTCCGGGCATTTTCCTCAAATCGACAACCATTGTGCCTATTTTTCGTGAAATCGAGGTAGCGCTACTCTAACCACCCCAGCTCCTCCACGAAGCCTAGCAAGGCTTTCAGGTTGCTGACTGCCACCTTTAGTGTGCACGGAGTCCCTAGGTATTTGTTCCTGTATATTTCTACCTGTTTATTTAATCTGTTAACGACACGCCATCTTCAGGAAGCCTGTTTGGACAGCAGTGTACTCGTAGGTATAGGTAGGTGCCTACTAGGGGCCTGTGACGTCTTAACTCCGTTGTATGATAAGGTGGTAAATAAAATACAAATTGTGATCGTGTGCTTGCCTAGCCACCTGCCCGCCATGACACACCCCAACGGAGTGTCGACTTGTAGGTACCTCGCAAAACCACATTTATTGTATAAACGTCACAGTCCCTATAATGCGTTGTATAGAATTGAAAATGTACGTGCTATGCTGTGTCTAATGTCTAATAATGGTCACGAGTCGAGAAGCGTGCCTGTTGCTCAACTACCCGCGTTAGTCGTAATAATGGAAAAAAATAAAAATCTATGTTATACGATGCCTATACGCTAGATTACCTACATAGTACTCATAATATTTCAATAAATACTGCGAATGGTATTCAATTGACTACATTAACATACATAACTTAATTCTTGCACTAAAGGATGAATAGTTGGGTTGTGCAACGACCTGTAATTAAAGTTCATATTGCATATCTAATACATTATACGCTAATATTTCTATTTACAATGTAAAGCGTGATGGAACATAACGGGTCTCTTGTTTCCCATAAAGTATTAAGTCATAATGTATTGTTTGTGCGCATTTTCGTTAGTCATAATTTGATTTTTCTCAGAAACTCGTAACTTTTCAGGATTGCCTAAAAAAAAACCTGTTTTACGTTTTTAGAATTGTTCTTGTACCAAAAAAGATTTTTTTGCCAAAAACTTATTTTTCGTTGTGCAGTAATTCGCGCGACCAGTATACGCGCTATTTAAAATGTTGTAAATGTAAAAACACTGTATTTCATAAGTAACCTGAAATGAAAACGACGTAATATACCTAAAAGTGTAAAAATGAATATGTTATACGAGATGTTTATAAGTTTATAATTAGGTAACATTTTAACAAAGTTTCTGAATGAGTCGCCACGAAAATCGCAAACAAAATCTAGGTAAGTACGTACTTAACGAGAGTCTATACTAGCTCCCGCGTAGATACTTCGAAAATATTAAAAGGAACACCTAGATGATGTAGCCTAGGTTGTTACTATTAATTTACATAGCAAAGTGAACTGGCTCTAATGACCGAGTCAAGGGCGACGCGGCGCAGTAGCAATGCCAATGTCAAGTGCGTGCGCCCACCCGGCAGCCAAAACATCGTTCATCGTTCAGATAATCGTACATCGACAAACGATACGACAGATGATACGAAAAGTCACATGAATATATCCATACATTATTTAAGTATCGATTGGAGTTTTCTATCGACGATTGGAATCTTGGCTAGGCCCCTTGGGCATCAGCAGTCAGACATTATGTAAACTAGGGTACTTCTGACCTAGGGTAAGGTGTTCAGCTACCGTATTTATGCTGCATATGTCTCCCCTGACAATAATTCTTTGCTCTAATATATAATAAGTAGCTATGTGTATGCGTAGAAATGCAGTATGCAGGCAGTGGTTTTCGTGGCGACTCATCCAAAAACTGCAGCCAAATAACACTAGACCCTACTCATAGTGTTGTTCCTGCCGGTGAGTAAGGTTGCCAAAGTTCAACGAGGGTGCGGAGTCTTAGGGTCGGCAACGCGCATGTAACTCCTCTGGAGTTGCCTCTGTTTGCCACCGACGTAGTATATAAAAAAAAGAGAGACATTAATATATATATATATATATATATATATATATATATATATATATATATATATATATATATATATATATATACGCATCAGTCGGCGGCCGAACGATTGGTATCTTGACTAGGCACCCTGCTCTATAATCCGGTAGTTTGCACAGCTGAACGTTCTCCCTCGGCACCGACAGCAGTATACATGTATACTTAAAGTACTTACCTATATACAAATTCTATAAGGCAGTTCCAACAATCCATATAAGGTGGAATCAGGTGCCTCATAACTGAGCCATAAGCTGAACCTACTGTATGATTGACCTGGGTTGCCTTACATACAAACGTAGTCCCCATTTTCCTCTCTGGATACTAACGTTATTGAAAATATTTTAACACAGTTCTTTGTATATCTACCACAGCTATGCCCCTACGTTTGATTTTTTCAAATTTTAATATATATGAGTTAGGAGCATTCAATAGTTCGTATGAAAACTGTTTTTTGCTTCTAATTTTTACAATAATCAAAAAATTGGGGCATACTTAGCTATTGTTAATATACATCAAATTATGTAAAAATATTTTCCATAATGTCAATATCCAGGGAGGAAAATGGGGACTACGTTTGTATGGAGAAGCGGCCGTCCCCTGTCCTCTTAAGCATCGCGTCCCGTATTTTTTCCCGCTCTGTTTTTGTCCCGTATTTTAATGCCGCTGCAGAATACCTATATAAATGGTCACAATCATATCTGTTTGACAACTTCTCTCCTCATCTATGCGAGTTGAAGCTATGTGAACACATATTTGCCCCCGTAACGCCGTTACTTCCCCATTGTCCCGTATCAGTTCCGAATAATGGCAACCCTATGTATGATGCAAACCATTTTCGCCAAAATACGTTTCTTACAAGTCTTACAACCTATTTTCAAACCAGTTCTCTAGAAGCAACACTAGCTATAATATTAATCTAGCTACATCACTCGTACCTACAGACTTAATTTTACGTCCCGTGTTGAAATTGTGAATTATACGATCACGAGAATGTAACTCTGTTTAAGCTATTGACGCCGTTGACAAAGTACTTAAACATTAAGTCTAAACACTACTTTATACCCATGTGTTTAAATGTATTTACATAAAACACTAAAAATATGGCTGGACATGCTGCTGCAATCGTTAACGGTACTAATGAAAATGGCCGCTGTATTTAAAATTACACGGGACGGTAGTAGGTAGGTATTTGCACTTGTACGTACGTACGTACTTGCACTTATACGTATGTACGTACTTGCACTTGTGAATTCGTATGTAAGTGTGATAGGGAGGCAACACGTCGAACGTGGTTCGTGGTAGGCCCTCCGTTTCTTTTGCGGCTTAAAGACAAAGTTGACGACCGCCCCGAAACCGCTTTTTCAAGTTTCCATACATAAGTAGTCCCCATTGAAGCCATTGATGACACAATTTGATGTATATGCACAGCCATGCCCAAGACCCTTCGTTAGATTTTTTGATTATTATAAGAGTAAGGAGTGAAAAACACATTCTATACAAATTTTAAACTTCTAACTCTTATAATAATTAAAAAATCGAAAAAATCTAACGAAGGGCTGTGGTTGATATACATCAAAAATGGTGTAAAAATATTTTTCATGACGTTAATATCCAGATCCAGAGAAGCAAATGGAGACTACGTTTGTATGGACAAGCGGTCGTCCCCTTTCCTGTTTCGGTAGCTACCTCATCTTCACGGAGTAATTCACACACCTAGTTAGTTACTCCACGAAGATTGCAGGCCAATAAATGTGAAAAATAAAAACAAATATCCATGATGCTAAATGCCGAGTTTTAATGTAATAGATCGAAATCGTACATTTCCTGCGCCAGAAATTACTGGCTTTACAAACTGTTCAAACGTTTATTGCTATTACAATTTTGTAGGCGTATTACGGTGTCCGTGGTGATTTTGGTTTGCGTCACTTTTTTGCCGGAAACACATTATTATGCTATATTTTGAAAAATAAATCCCGATAGCAACGCATCCAAATAGGTTCACCCGTTTTACAGCTACGGTGCCCTAGACAGACAAACTTATAACATCCCGCATTTGCATTATTGCGCATTTTCACTGCCAACATACAAATAATAAAAATACCGGTTTTCTAGTTAGTCACTCCCTAGTACACGGCCAACTGTGGCTTCAGAGGCGTTTTTCTGCCAGTAATGTTCTGCTCTGTGAAATTTTATCTTTACATGCAATCAACGTCATTGACAAGGTCACTTTGACAGCTCGTCATTGGTTGCTAAAATCAACATTAACAGATAATGAAAGTAAAGTCATCTGTGTTCTTAAACACAACACAAACACAGTCAGCTTTGTTATTGTGAATTTTATTTTCGTGCAATCGCAAAGAAACAGTTTGCATCAAGCAAATACACGTTATGGACGTTTGTTTCACAGTGCTTATACAATTATCCATTTAAAATGAGATCGTCTCTATTTAGACGTAATCATGTTGTTGATTCTGAGACGCAGCCACTTTTGTCTGAAATTCCCGCAGTGTCTGGACCCAGCATCATCCAAAATGAGGTATTAGCGCCACTAGACCGTGGAAGATTCCATAACTTATATTATAACCTTTTTTTTTATCTTTTCCATTACCACGGTTTTATTGTGAATTCATTAAGCACGAACAATTTTTCTAGGTCATTCCAATAGCATTGTTTTCATGAAGTGCTTTATTGGGTTTCAATGAACATAAGTAGCACAAACAGAATAGATTATGTTTCTGACTAATACCTGTTTTCAACAACTGGAAGTTATATTACTAGCCAATTTGTGTTTTGATGTTACATTTCCAATTTATCTTCTTATCTCTTAGATAAAATTGTTTGTGAATATTTTACATACTAAATACCAGAGTAAAAAAATTAAGACGATTTATTGAGACACTGAATATGTATTCTCAAAATGAAATTATTTATGCAATGATAGATATAATATAAATTATAAGCTAAAATCTACTCAGAGATGATACAACAAAGTAGCTTAGAAAACTGCATTTATGCATCTGATATTAGTCAATCTACTTTTAAGCTTTGCCAGTAGTTGTAAAATTTGTTCATACTGGCAAACATATGCCGATATGGAAATTCCCATTTGTCGAGACTTCAACCATACTATTAACTAGATTAAAAATGGGTTCCAAATTCAAACCAAACAAAGGTACCAAAGAGAATGATTTTTTTTTCATTATAATCAGAATATGCTTCAGGACACATGATCATGATATTAATTTTTATTTTTCATTAATTCCAGCGCTCAGACGGGATGGCAAACATTGGCGTGTCCCATGATGTGCTGGTGGAGTCCCGTGACACCGGTCGCAAGCTGCCGCAGTACATCGCTGCGCTAGCAGGTATTTACTCATACTACTACAACAGCACTATCATTGCTAACGTAGTTACTAATTTATATCATGGCATAACAATTACTACCAGAACAAAAAGAAATTACACTCACATCCAAAACACATACATCACAGATATTGTAAATATTGGAAAAAGTAATTTTGATTTAATAATGTTGTAAACTGTAGATTATTTCATATAAATTACCAAACACTGACCTCTTTTTGCAAACCACACACCCTGTCTGTGGAACTTTTTTTGCATATCACAGACTACACAGACGGCATTATGAAGCATTTGCAAAGAGTGCACTTTTACTTGTGAAATTGAAATGCTACGATTCAGCCTCACAACTGTATTGTATTCTATACCATTATATACTATGACAGCCTAGATACACTTCTGTCTAGTAGGTAGTTGAGGTGGTCTGTGGGCAAAGTGCATATCTATTGCTCATTGATCATAATAAGTGACTGTTTATTGTTGGTTACATTACATTAACTAGATATCTCATCAATTGCTTTGAAAGGGTAATGTGATATATAAGTGGGATGGTGCCAGATGTCACGGATGTTACTGTTTTTTCTCTTGATTGAACTTGGGGATTTGTAATTTTTTTGTAATGTCCATTTGTAATCGTAGAATTAATAGTAAAAATTTTGTGCAGTAAAAGTGCATTCACAATTTCTGTTTATTTGTAAGTCCCTGTTAATCTACAAATAGTAAATAAAACAGACTGAATCGGACAAAGAAAACGGCAAAATATCACATTCTTAGAGAAAATTAGTCGTCATAATAACGTTTTCCAGACTTCATAATAAAATGGCTACTTAGGTACCTACTACATGGAAAAACACATGGCTATGATGCTATGAATATAAATTTTATCACCATATTTTGCCATTGAGTGTTTCAATATATAATGCGGGTGATATACATAATTACGAGCTGCGTATAGCCTTCGTTTTATTTTATAAATATTCTTTTTGTACCTTTTTTAATGTAACTTTAAGTACAAGTTTCAAGTAGCTGTACAAAGAGGATTTGTATTTCAAATTAAATTTGTCATTTCCAGCGACCCTGGGCGCGCTCGCGGCCGGTACCATGCTGGGTTGGTCGTCGCCCGTCATCTTCAAGATCAAACAGGAGAACAGCACCGACTACGACTTCTCAGTCTCCGAGTCGCAGGGCGACTGGGTCTCCTCCATGGTCAACCTCGGCGCTGCGGCGGTTTGCTTCCCCATAGGCCTCATAATGGACTCTATAGGCCGGAAGAAAACCATGCTGGGCCTAGTAATACCCTTCACCATCGGCTGGCTGCTAATCATCTTCGCTTCGAACATAGGTATGCTGATGGCGGGTAGATTCATCATCGGCATAGCCGGAGGAGCCTTCTGTGTCACCGCACCGGCGTACACTAGCGAAATCGCACAGGATTCCATCAGAGGAACGCTCGGAAGCTTCTTCCAACTGATGGTAACTGTCGGTATCCTATTCGCCTACGCAGTGGGAAGCTACGTCTCCGTATTAGTGTTCAACGTTCTCTGCGCCTTCATCCCTATCATATTCGGCGTGGTATTTTTCTTCATGCCAGAGAGCCCCAACTTCTTGGTCGTGAAGAATCGCCCAGACGAAGCGCGCGACGCCTTAATCCGACTCCGCGGCAGGAACTACGACGTCGACACGGAGCTGAATAACATGCGAGCGAAGGCCGAAGAGTCGAGAAACAACCCAGTGTCTTTTACCAACGCTATAACTAAGAGGACTGCGTTGAAGGCACTACTGATCTGCTACTCGCTAATGTTACTCCAACAACTGTCCGGAATCAACGCCGTGATCTTCAACACGTCGGACATCTTCGCGGCGGCTGGCGCGGCCATCCCGGCGGCCATCGCCACCATCATCATCGGCATCATCCAGGTGGTCGCTACCCTCACGTCCAGTCTCGTGGTTGACAAGCTCGGCCGACGAATTCTTCTGCTCCTGTCCGCACTGGTCATGTGCGTGTGCTCGACCGCTCTGGGCGTATTCTTCTTCTTGCAAGCGATTCATGGAGCGGACGCGCCGTTAGTGCAGCAGATCTCGTGGCTGCCTCTGCTGGCGCTATCCCTTTTCATTATAGCGTTCTCGCTCGGATTCGGACCTATTCCTTGGATGATGGCTGGTGAGCTGTGCACTATCGATATCAAGGCGTTCGTCGGCTCGACCGCGGGTACCCTCAACTGGCTGCTCGCTTTCACCGTGACCAGCACCTTTAATTCCCTGAACGCTTCCATCGGCCGAGGGCAGGTGTTCTGGCTGTTCGCTGGCATCATGCTGCTAGGTTTCGTGTTCATCTTCTTCGTGGTGCCGGAGACGAAGGGCCGCAGCGAGGACGAGATCCAGGTGCTGCTCGGCGCGGAGCCGCGGCAATGCGAGGAGAAGAAATAAATAGACTGAGTTTACTGTTTTGTACTGCCTTGAGGCGTTTTGCCGTTAAAGACCACTCTTAGTTTGAACTAATCTCGAAAAATGCTTAGGGACATATTGAATTATTCTTATTAAAAAATAATCCCAGGTGATCATATTATGGCAAAAATGTTATTTCTAAATGTAATTACTGAGAAATAATATATATCAATGCATTTAAGGTTACGATTTTATCAGATGTGAGTGGATCTAAGCTTCTTTGGCCAAGAATGCTTTAAGTGACGTTTATTTATTGTGTGCGAGTACCAAAGACTTGTCCCCTTGGCCCCTGCGCCGCGGCCGCTTAATTAAGTCCGATGTTGAATTTATTTAGTTTTAAAGTATTTATTATTGAAATATATATTGTATGTTGTTTGAATGTTTGGCAGCTTGCTGGTTGTGTCAGTTGTATGGTGTGTAATATGAAATTCGGTTGTTTGTAAAGTTCATTTTTCTCTGGTCTTATTTGGTTGTTTCTAGCCTCAAAAAGCAATAATTTTGTTAATACAACTAGTTCTTTGTGTGTTACTTATGAATTGTATAATAGATGAGAAAATAGCTGTTTTACCCAAATATTAGCCAAGATACGTCCATTTTGAGATGAGTTGTTTCTAAACAAGTCAAGTAAAAGAAAATGGCTTTAAGAACATTGACAGAGATCAGACACCTGTAGGCGTTATTTTACTATACGTGACGCAAAGTTTTATAACGAATTCTTCTACCCTTTATAATTATTATGAATACAAACAACTATTAGGTACTGAACGGATTTAGTAATAGTTTTTGCGTTAAGCTAAGCTTTAAAAGACCAACGGCAGGCCGTAGGAACCGCGTAGCAATCATTCCAAACCACCTCGTTGCTGTGCATCACGGCGATACATCCATATCATCAAATATCAATACACAAATATAATCAGTTTACTCACTAGATTGTTATAAATTGTAAAAATGACGTGCAAATTATAAAATCCTAAAAAAACGTGAAATGTTCGTGAAAATTTTCATTGTAGTTTTTATATAAATATAGAGGAAAGGTATTGTTATAATAATATATTTTGAGATAAAGTTATATTTCAATTACGCTAGTAGGAAAATATTTAAACCTTATACGATAATGAATTGTTGATCAGAAGTGAATGATATTATAGTTATGTAATTTATATTCATAAATATTATAAAAAAAATTGTCAGTGTCTAAATAAACTGTGTAGCCGCTCTTTGTATCTAAAAGTGAAGAAAAGTCATATTTAAAAATACATAGATGGCGCTATGGGCTCACACCTAACTACCACCCTAGCCAAGCGAAAATTGTGCTCAAAGAGAACTTTTAATTCTGTATGTTTCACACTATTGTGCATTTAAGAATTTTAACATGTTTTCAATGTAAAACATAGCCAACGAGTCAAAATCAACTTTGACGTTTTAATCGACTTCAATATTAGTATTTATTTACTTATTATCTTGACTCATTGGCCTAATTTTAAAAATATTTGATGGTATGTTTAAGAATTACTATTTAAATCGATGTTCGTTTTAGTTGTACAATTGCCAATACAATTTGCCATAGCAACAAACACTTGCAATTTGAATATGTATACTATTTTCAAAGTTATGAAAACGATTTAATACTTTTGTACTATGGTTTTAGTTATTTGCCTAAATTTTGAGATTTATTTGCGAGTTACTTTAGCGTTAATGTGACTATACCTGCGTTAGTAGCTGCATGCTGTGAGTTAATTTAATTAGATGTAAGTTAACTACAATTTATTTACAGAATTAAAATGATGAATATGAAATGATTCTGTTGTATTATTTAAACTGAAAATAAACCGTGTGAGTCTGCCTCACCTGCCTTAAGTAAGTATACAGTTATTGAGGTAATTCATCTTACGAAAACTACCTTCCTACTTCAGAGGTAGATACGACTGATCGTCGGCAACGCTCACGTGACACCTCATTTGTATGTGCTATGTTTTCCGTTTGCCATATGTAAGCTTGTTTTGTTCCCCAATTCATTTAAGTATCAGCCTGTATTTATACTGAATTTGGTGACCAAACTTCGATGGAAAATGCATAATAATATTATATAGATCGTGTCATTCATGACGACGCGTGCATGACTCGTATTGTCATGTTATTAAAGGTTAGCTTTGACAAATCTGTGCGTCATCGTAGATGACACGAACGATAAGTACCTACGAGCTACGTATATTTATTTACGTATGTTTAAGTAAGTTGCCTCGTGGTGTAGGTGAGACATTCATCATTAAAAATTACTTGAAGCTGATTCGTATAGATACAGACCTATTGATTCACTTAAGTAACCCGGTCGCTGCTTGAATAAATCAACTTATTCATTCGTTTATAATTGCATAAAACTATCTTTATTGCAATTACCCCGCGGGACCTAAGCCGGCACGCTACAATAAGTTTGTTAAGCAGTCGACTAATTAGTGTCTTTTGGGCTGTAAACCTTGCGAACCCCCATTTTGGAAAATCTCCGAAAGTTGAATCGACAAATATCCATATAATCGCACCTGCTCACAAAAGTTTATGATAATCGGTTGAGAAATGAGAATAGAACAGAAACCAATTAAAAAATCAATCAATGTTCTATAGAGGAGAACAGGTTTTCCCTCCGTCAATCTCAGTTGATAATTCAAGAAAATTCATATCATCAAGTACATATTACTGGCGTATTGGGTGGCTATAGATAGATTACCAAGACTGTAACGACAATCTCTTTCGCAATCATATCATAATAAAGATACCTACCTAGAGTACCAAGGCTCTGATCTGGAGCAAAGGTTCGAATTTCAAATGCAACGAGTCGTTCAACTCTGCATGTATCGGGCACAGTAATTTGTGAGGGTACCTCGTTCAATTAAGCTGTTACAAATTAGACCTTGTCTCAAAGCATTAAGATTTAATTTAAAATAACTGATAATGACTAGGTGAAGTAGAACTAGCACAATTCAGCTCTGATTACCGCCCCGGCGTTTTTCAGAAATCTGCAACATAAATTGCAACCTTATTGTAAAAACGGTAATGTCTAAATTTAAATTCATTTATGGAATCGAATTTTGCGACATATTATCGGTTGTAACTGTTATATATCGGAACGGAACGAGTGAAACAAATGCTGCTCAGATACGCACTGACGTTTATTCGCAATGACACCTTATTATAAGTACATGCATACAGTAGCATACGTAACATTTCTCCCCGTTTTTAATGGAGAGTAAGCTTCTTAATCTAATTTACAGTTTCGCATAATTCATACAATAAAAAGGTTTGTAATCTGTTCGGGGAAGTGGACGCAACAACATGCCTGACAAACCGCCCCTTAAACTCTGGTCAGCGGGGGTAGCTACCTGCTGCGGCTGAACGTTGTCGTCAGAGACCTCAAGGAATCCCTCAGCTTCTCCGCCTGAAGTAGCAACCTGGGTGGACCCGTCCGAGGTACCATTTTCCTCTCCCCTTTCAGCTGGCGAAGACGAGACAGGCTCATGACTACCGCTGGCCACCGGTGAAGAAGACTCAATCTCGTTGGTAGCACCACTGTTGTTGACAGAGGGTTCTTCTGTTTCATCTAAACTTTGATAACTGGGGTAACGGAATCTGTTGACGTCCACTCCTTTAATCGGTACCAGTTGATTTACATGTTTTTTTACTTGCACTAACGTAACATGGTCCTTAACTAAGTATATTGTTCTGCCTATCTGTTTTATTATTTTACCCTTGTTCCAAATAAATTTTTTATTGCCATAATTTTTTTTATACATTACATAATCACCAGGTTTAAAAAATGGCCGTTTTTTTCCCCCAAAGGATTTACTCTGTGAACACTGTTTACGCTCCACTGTTTTAACATGAGTGTGGGACGAGGACGGCGATAGTGGCGGGGAATATAATAAGTCCCAGCGCGAACGAAGTTTGCGGCCGAATAGGATCTGGGCAGGTGAAGTCCCCGTAGTAACGTGTACAGAATTCCTATAATCGAATAGGTATTTGCATAGGTTTTCATCTACTTTCCTTTGATTAGTACTAAACATTAAACAAGAGCGTATGCCTTTTTTTGCTACCTTAACGTAAGACTCCGCCTGCCCATTGCTGGCCGCGTGGTAGGCGGGAGAAGTTATGTGCGATATTCCATTCGCAGCGCAAAACGCACGGAATTCGTCAGACAAAAAACATGTGGCATTGTCACTAACTAGCGTGTGAATTAATCCGAATCGTGACATAAATTCATATAGTTTTGATATAACGACAGCCGTTGAGGTCGAACTAACACTATACACCTCAACCCATTTCGAGTACGCGTCCACTAATACTAAATATGACCTATTATTTATCGGGCCCAGGAAATCTATATGCACCCTATGAAATGCCTGCTTAGGGTATGGCCACACTGCAAGTGGAACGCGCGGCGGAGATGGTCTCAACTGGTTACAAATATCACAACTGCCTATCATAGTTTCAATGGCATTATCAATACCGGGAAACCATATCCTACTCCTAGCTTCTGCTTTGCACTTAACAATACCCAAGTGCGACTTATGTAACTCCGACAAAATTTTAGATTTTAACGTTTCTGGTATTACTATTTTATGTCCCCGCATAACTACTCCATCCTCCCATGCTAATTCGTTTTTACAGAGTAGATATGGTTGAATACCCTGAACTGTTAATTTTTTTGGCCATCCGTTTAAAATGAATTTTATGACTTGGTTTAATAAAGGATCTTTCTCAGTTTCTTCACGCAACACCTTAGAAGTAACAGGTAAGCTGTTGTCAGCAACAAAATTTATGTACGATGCCCTATCGTCGATACACACTGGTGCCCCGCCCTTAGTGTGGCCAGCGCCGGCAGGTGAGTCATCATTGTTTACGCTCGCCCGCGACAGATAATCAGCACTGTTATCAGCGCTGCGAATGTACTCAATAGTGTAGTTATAAGCACTTAAAAACATCGCATAGCGCTGGAGCCTATTCGCTGATACCTCCGGAATACCACGGTGAGGCCCGAAAATGGTGGTTAACGGCTTATGGTCCGTGCGAAGAACGAACGGCACAGTCCTACCATAGAGGTATTGGTGGAAACGACGTACGGCAAATATAATCGCTGTTGCTTCTTTTTGTAATTGAGAGTAATTCTTTTCCGCCGCATTTAACGTGCGCGAAGCGTAAGAAACCGGGCGTTCTAAACCGTCATCCCCAATTAGACTCAAAATAGCCCCAAGGCCAGTAGGGGACGCATCTGAAGTGACCACGATTTTTGCATTTGGGTTAAAATGCGCTAGCACTTGATCTGAAGCCAAGTGTTGTTTGATTAGCTTAAAAGCATTATCGTGTTCCGCATTCCACTGCCACTTACTACCTTTTTGCAACAGGTTGTACAGCGGACTAAGTACCGTAGATGCCCCCGGAACGAAATTCCTATAGTAATTAACGAGACCAAGGAAGGATTGTAGTTTATTTACATTATTTGGTACTGGTGCATTTAGAATGGCACTTACTTTAGCGGGTGACTTTTTTAATCCCTCTTTGCTAATTACATAGCCCAAATATTCCACCTCATCCTTAAAAAACTCGCATTTAGTTTTTTGAAGTGTTAATCCGGCGTCCTGCAAACGTTTTAAAACTGCATTCAATCTGGCTAAATGTTCAGTCTTATCACTACCGGTAATTAAAACATCGTCCAACATACATAGGACGCCCTCCATACCGGCCAAAACCCCTTCCATAACCCTTTGAAATATCGCTGGGGCGCTAGCCAAGCCAAACACAAGACGTGTATATAAAAACAGCCCTCTATGTGTATTAATACACGTAACCTTTTGTGATTCGTCATCTAATACACACTGCGCATACGCCTGAGAAAGGTCTAACTTAGAGAACTGTTGACCTCCGTGCAACCTAGCGAACAACTCATGGGCGGTGGGCAACGGGTATTGTTCCACTATTAGCTGTTTGTTGATAGACACTGAGTAGTCCGCACACAGGCGCAGCGACCCGTCTCGCTTCAAGACGGGCACGATGGGGGATGCATATGACGAATGTTCAACCGGTTTTAATATACCTACGCTAACCAGCCGGTCCAACTCCTTATCAATTTTATCGCGTAAAGCAAAAGCCACTGGTCGTGCTTTAAAAAACATCGGTTGAGCATCCTTCACTAAATTGAGTTTTACTTTATATTTATTAAACGTTCCCAGCTTGTCTGAGAAAACAGAAGGAAATTTTGAATGCAACTGATCAATAAAGTTAATTGATTGTTCGCAGAAGTTAACCTGTACCAATTCCAAATTATTTAGCGATATAAAATCCCTACCTAATAAGGGCCCTGCGCCGCCGCGAATCACGTGCACATTTAATACGTTGGTTTTGCCTGCATACGTAAATGGTAACCGCACGATTCCTAAACAATGCATTTTATTACCCGAATAAGATACCAAGCGATTATGGGTTTTAGACAATGCCACATCTTTAAAACAATTTAAATACGTTTGCTCTGATATTGCGGTCACCGCTGAGCCAGTGTCGACCTCAAACTTCATTGGTACGCCATGGACATGAACCTGTGTTGTCATAGGCTCGCCTGATGTTGAGCGAATATTATAGCAATGGCACTCACCGTCATCGCCGTCATCGCGAACATTTGATTAGCGCTCGACGGCTCCTGCCCGTTGACCGAGGTTGCCCCTGCGCGCGCGCATCGTCTGCTTTCTGCCAGCTCCACCGCCTTAGAAAGAGTCAAATCAGCTGGGTTCTGAGCGAATAATTTTTCTCGCTCCGATCCTGGAAGCATTCCCATTACAAATCGGTCTCTCAATGCCTCCTCCACGTTTAGAAACCCGCATTCTGCCGTTAGGCCGCGAAGTCTTGCCGCATATTGGGGGTAGGTCTCCCCTTCATTTTGCATCGCCGAATAAAATTTAAATCTCTCGTGAAATCCACAAATTGTTGGCGTAAAATGACGGTCTAAAAGCGAACATATGTCGACAAATGGAACAACTTGGAGATCTTTCGGCAATGCCAAATCTGATGCCAACTTGTAAGTGGCATCGCTGAGTGCGCTCAACAACACCGCCCGTCGCTTAGTTCCTGTCGCGTCACTTTGCTCATCGATGCCATTAGCTATGAACCACTGTTGTATACGCGCTTTATACACTTTCCACGTTTGTGTATTGTGGTCAAAATTCGTCAAAATCCCGATTTGAGACGAATTCATGTCCACCACTATTCACTTTTTTTAAACACGCGGGTAGATCGTCGCCACTGTTATATATCGGAACGGAACGAGTGAAACAAATGCTGCTCAGATACGCACTGACGTTTATTCGCAATGACACCTTATTATAAGTACATGCATACAGTAGCATACGTAACATTAACCATAGTCAAACACAGATTGGTAGGTAGAAAAATAGGTATATTTCTAGATGTATAGAATTATACATAAATATGACTTTCTCATTGTTCTGTTCGGTACGTTTATATTACATTACATGCTCTAGTTTGAAGAATTAGCGAGTTATACATTTATAATAATGTGTTTATTAATTGATATTCTTTCTCTATTTCTAAAATAAAATATGTGATAATTTTGGGGAAGACCCTGTTAAAATAAAGTTAAACTACTGGTAGGTAGAAAAGCTATCTTGAATTTTATTTTAACAAAAATAAAACTAAAATTGCTTGTACCATCCAAACACATATTTATACTAAAATGATGACTTACAATTAAAAAGTAAGTTATTTTCACCAAGTCTCGCTAACAATCTTTAGAACTATTGTTAGCGACATTAAACAAAATACATATATAGAGTCAGACCAAGTTAAGTTTGCAGCGATTTTGACAGCCCAGATAGTGCAAGTGTTAAGCATCAAACTTCTATTAAAATGAAGATGTTTACTTAACACTTGCACAGGCTGGGCTATCAAACCAACTTAGCTCGATCCGACTCTATGTATATGCAAAAAGGTGGTGAATCGTGCAAAAACATTCTTTATTTTATTGAAAAGGAAATAAATGTTAATATGTATTATTCAATAAAAAAACATGCACAATACAAAAATGGAAGATAGGAATTAACCTAATATGGATAAAATTAAATGAGGAAATATAAAAAGTTAAGTTTCTACCATAATTCATGATAATGATGGAACTATGTGTATTATTGAATATAAAATAAATATATTCATTTGTTATGTCTAATATAATGTAATATAACGTTCAATAATATGTTAAAAATATGATACCAGTAGGTATCTGAACTACATTTTTACATTCTTAAAAACTATATTTTTGTTCATAGATATAGGTATTTCATCTATGCACTATTTTAATTTGACTAAGATAGGCAAGAAATAATCTTCCTTTGGTAACTAAATTTAAGTACAGTCAGCAGAAAATACCTGTATCTACACAAATTAGTGTTACGAGTACATGCAGATAGTTTGAGCTCTTTTGACAGTTTAGATAAATCTGCAATTGACTGTAAATGTAAACCCTCTAAAGGTTAACTTTGGGATTTCAACATATCAGCCTCGAAGCTACCTCATAACTGCCCTAATTTCTAATGATTGCGACATATACAGATAATATCTAATATCATACAAACACTTATAGATAATCAGAGACTAGGCAATTATAAACAGTGCCAATGTTAAACGCTAATTCATGCCTCTGAAACAGCAAATACTATCTTGTAGTGATTAGAGAAGTCAAATTAAATTAAATTTAAAACCATTGCCACTGTTTCAAGTTTTCTTATGGGTTCTCTTAGAGATTGTTTATAGACGAACAGTATGATTTTTTATTATTATATTGACACTCTTTATAAATACTATTCACAGATAATATACTATGTACATTCATTAATAACAACACGGTTTAATTAACTTTATCTACAACAGGTTTAAACCGGATCCGCCCCCTTCTATCTTAGAGTATGCACTTCTGTAGAAGTTACAGCAAAACAATGAATTCATAGTAGCATTGAGGGATGACGAACTCTGAGTGCGGTAAAGGCCCGATGACACGTCGTCACACCGCGGAGCACCCATGAACGTATGCAAATCGCTCTTAGGGAAACCCTCCTTATAGTACTGTTTAATAGTGTCATATGCATCCATAATGACTGAAATGAACAAGCTCAGAACAACATATATGTACAAACTGATGAATGAGTACAGGTATATGCGGCTGAACCACCAAAGTAAGTGGGATTTCTTGGACATGACTGAGAACGTAGCAAACATATCATCTCCGTTTATTAAAGAGAAAAGACATTCAGAGGTGGTAGCAAGTGAACGGAATTTCATGTGATAAGGTCCTAGTATTAACCAACCACAGAAAGTAAAACCTGCATAAAGGAGGAGTGCACATATTGAGAATCTGAATATCTTAGGAGCAGCTTTCTTTAATGTTAGGATGACGACATTATAGGTCTTGAAAAAGCCTAAGTATCTTAGTACTCCGAACCAAACCAACAGGTTTCCAGTGCCTAAAAATAATGAGCAGACATTCCATTGGTCATTGGTGAACTGGTTGCGCTCTATTTGCTCCTTGATGGATGAGCCCATGATAATTAGGATGTCATTGACAATGATCATGATGTACCAAACATTTAGGAATTCTAGTCTTCCATCCAGACTTAGTTCCTTATTGTAGGCCTGTCGGAAGAATTGGACTGTAAGCTCTTTTAAAAGTTGAGCTCGGTAAATTGCCCGACTGCACAGCATGAGTGACATAGAGCAAATCAAAATAACTAGGATGTTGAGGATGCTTCGTAATATCTGATCTATTTTGTTGTCTGTCACATATTCTTTGTCTCCTTTACAAGTTAGTTTATATGGTTCGGCTTCCAAACTCAAAGACATTTGACCATCGTGGTCTTCATTGTCAAAAACTATAGCAACATCAAATCGGAAGCAGTCCGGTGGAGTTATGGGGCCTGCAGCTCTGAAGTTTATAGTTTTAATAGAAAACATTAGTTCAGCTCTAACTAAAGATGCAAAATCAACTTCTAAGTTTGAATCTTTGATGAAGTTTTGGGAGCTGAAGAGCCCTTCAGTTTTAGTGAAATTAACACATGAGGACACTATTTCTGCATTAAATTCATAACTTTCATTGAAGCCGTTTATAATACCTCTTTTGTAGTTGAACTGGCAGAATACTGGAGGGGGTGGATTATTATTTTCATCATTGTAAGAGTATGGTCCAATGGCATTGGATAGATTATAGTAGCCAGCGTAAGCATAGTCCAGGGCATTATAGAATTCGTCCAATTTGTAGACGGCCAATGGGCCTGCGCCGGGCGGGTACGCGTTGATTTCGCGCGTAGAGTCCCAGCCAAGGAGAAATAAGTGTGAGAAGCTCACCCTGTTATCTTCAGTATAGTTGACGTGATTGTATCTGTTGTGAGCAAACAAACATAGCTGAAACGTCACCAGTACTATCTTGATGAGTTGTATGATGAACTTGTATGGAAACTTCCGCTTGGCCTGCCACTTCTCGATCGGGTTCATAAAGAAAAACTGCAGCTTACGACGCATTTTTTCTTCTAACTGTGAAATGTTCGCGGAAGAGGTCGCCCGAGGAAAACCTTGATCATTGTGATTTCCTGGTGATTCTCTGGTTATTTTTCTAGCTTCCTCTCCTTCAGAAGCTGTGTGCTCTTCTGGCGATGAGCTTATATCTTCCATTGCAATAGCTTCTATTATAATTACGCAAGTAAACAAATATCAGATGAATCTTTATTGTCTTTGTTTAGACATAAAGCTCGATCCATAAGTAGATCAATACGGCTCTCACACTGACAAAATAATGTAGAATTATGGATATGATTTAATTGAAATGTGTCCTCTGTTGTTCAATTATAATCATTACATTTTCTGATTCCTTTGACACTTAACACTGCAATGTTCAATCACGCACAATCGAAATGAAGCAAGTAAATCACGTCCTGTCAAACTGTCACGGTGACACCCCACCAATGGTCACTCTCCCTCACCTCACCTCACCCATTTCCATCCCACAGATAAATACAAATAGCACTACCAAGCACCATGTTCGCCAACCTCAGAAAATAAACCGATAACACTTGTTTTTGGTACTGCACTAGAAATGTCAAATTCTTAAGAAAACACATCTATATCTTATGGTCCATATTGTACAATACATCACGTACACGATTTTTTTGAAGAGAAATTCGAAATTACTCACTTTTATTCATTTAACAAAGTAGTGTAAGCTTTAGTAATCGACAGTTTATGATCTCAGTTTTAAAACTATGGCTTTAACTGCGGAGAGGCTTAGAAACGACGAAAGGTACTGACAATTACGTTCGTTCTACTTACGTATCGAATGATATTGAGGGAAAGTTTGCAATAAAATTGGCTATTGATCTTACGTGCTATATTTACAGTGCCCAATTAAACGACAGAGTGATAAGAGTGTTTATTTTCAGGTTTTCTGGGGATAACGTTACGCAATTTCTCCTTTTTTTGCCATTTGGACTATGCCTGTTTGTGGTTCGGACAATTTTGGCTTTAATCTTATGGGTGGCTTCGATAATATTGCCGAACAAATCGACGGTCAGGCAGATGCTGTCGACCCTCGCCTGCTGGACATTCGGTGAGTAACACATACCCTTGCTATTCCACAAACAAGTTACTGTAAACACTAAACAAATTGTCCTCGCATTTTGCGAGTCACATATGTTTCCTATCACCTCGGGTTCAAATGAGGATTTCCTGTTTGTTAAAATACACAGTGATAGTGATAAAGGAGATACACAGGTAGCTATGTCCTGTAGGTTATATACAGGTCATATTTGTTCAGTAAAAAGGACATGTTATCATTTTAATCTAATCAATAGATAATCACTTTAATGAGAATACCAGTATGAATGTGGGACTCTAATAAACGTATATGTAAAGAAAAAGTAATGTTTAAAATTAGTTTTTTAATTAGCTTTTTACTAATGCAAACAGATTTTAATAAGGATTCCAATCCGGGACCATAAACTTATTTCAAAAACTAAGTTATTTGGTCCTTATAATAATAATAGTAGTATATTATGATGCCTTTCTTGTTTTTAGAGACTATTTTGATCCTAAAATTTTTATCAATATTGTAGCATCATAGAGAATATATTTATATAATTTGCTTTCTGAAGCTTATCTATAAGTAAGATGAAGTGCATAATTACTAATAATAGAATAGTTATCAGAATATAATACACTGTAATTTGTTTGTGTATATATTTATTAATATTGAGCTATTGATATTTCAGCATATATAATGCTGCATCTCTTGTTTCTTAGTTAAAGAAAGAGATGCAACACAAACAATACTAAACAAAATAAATAGGTGACAATCGAAAGTCACTAATTACTACCACAAATTCAGAGCCATAGAGAACCATACTAATACATACCAGTACCAAAACAAAACCAATATTTTTATTTATTTTTTCAATTACTGAACTAAATTTGGTTGTCATCTGACAATTCATAATTGTTAACCAAATAATTGAACAAACAAACCTGTGGCCCTAGTGAAAAAGGGTACAAGTCTCTGGCAGCGCAGGTGTAAAGGGGTGTAAGTTCCACGTAACACTTATGCCTTTATACACCTAAACTGCCAGAGACTTGTACCCTTTTTCACTAGGGCCACAGTATAATAGTTATGAAAAATTCAGCAGAATGTTTGAATTAAGATTTTGCAAAAGCTTTTGAACTTTTGATCAAAATGCATGCTCCTGTATTATGGCAAAGATTTATTAATTATGTTATTTGTGTAAGATGAAAAAAGTTCTATGTCAATTTCGTGCTTCAAATTTAATTGCTAAATGAGATGGCACCGTACAACTCCGTACATTATGAGATAACGTTGGTTGTCAAAATTTGACATTTGACAATTCAGTGACTAGAAAACATATTGTGCAATACAGCGCCACCTGTTTCGACTCTTAAACTAGTGCTAACTATTCCTTAGAATTTACCTCTATTACAATCAATAACCCTTATACTTGAATTATTTATTTACAATAACAATATACATAATAGATAAATATACAGAGGTATTACTATAACTAGCTTAAATCTAAAATGCTTTGGGGTAATGTACCAAGGATGCCGGTGGCATTTCTTTGTTGTATCACAATGCTGATATGATGTGCGAGATGCATCTCTAAGTAATAATAATACTTAATTTACTTTTATTTAAAAAAATATTCATGCAAACTTTAGTTTGCATTAATATTTTCAATGAATTGTATTTTATAATTGTTGATGTGCTTATTTTTGCTTGTATGTAAATTCTATGTTGATGTGTAAAAGTGCCCTTGTGGCCTATTTGCTGAATAAATGATGAAGTTGAAGAAGTTTAGGAAGCTGCCAGCTCTTTGGTCACCGGTTATGTCAAACAGGCACTTTGCGATTACTGCAAAAACACTTGTGCACACTCTTTAGTTATGGTAAGGTTAACATCTACCAACAGCACACTCCTTACTGCCCATAGATGGACCATATGTCTTTCCAATAAGCTTTATGAATTGTCAGTTAAAGTGTATGATGGTACTATGGCTATTTTAAAAAAAGATGTAATATATCCTGTAAGTATATTTGAGCCAACTCATTTGCATTGAATGAATTGCCACAAACATTGACCCTGTGCATGTCAAATTCATTGTTTTCATGTTTTTCTTGTCACATCTTTTGAAACAGGCTATTTTGAGATAACTTTGTGAATGTGGCAATTTAAGTATATTGCTCGTTCCCCATCATCATCACTTAAAGTGTGTAATACAAAAATATTAATAAAACTGTTTTTTTTTTAATATCATAATTGATAAAAAACCTAGATACTTGCCTTGACTTCTCTACATTTACGTCATTATTTCTTGTTTTACGTAAGGGGATTCCCATAAGGCCCTAAATTTGCATAAACAATTGACTATTTCAAAACATAACGAACTTGAATAAATTAATATGTAAATGGCTAAATATTCAAATACAAACATAACTAGAATTAGGAATGTGACATTGCATTCGTACACCAGGGTATATAAATAAGTTAATATTAATCTATTTATATACTTTGACTCAGTCTTCAAAGTAAGCTTATTGAGACCTTTGTTATGAATACTAAGAAATAATACATATTTTATATTTTATTTTATATAGCCATTTATTTCCGATCCTTGGCTACAATGTTGTTCAATTAGGTATATATACTTATATTTTTTGTAAACTAGAGAATGACCCGCAGTTCGGTGTGCCCTTTGGCATAGGCCTCTCCACTGAACTCTGTCCTCTGCAACTCTAGACCAGTAAGGTCCCAAGGTTAAGTGGATATCATCTACCCATCTCGTTTTTAGACATCTTTGTTTCTACTTCCGTCTCTTGGGTACAGTCAGCATCAAAAGTAGCGGATCTAATAACGTTTCATAAGTATCTACCGTTCTGTAACAGCTTAACAAAAAGTGATGTCTTTAATATAGAACAACTAAGACTGTAAAAGATATACTTTTGAGCGCGAATTTTAGAAATTTATCTATATTTCCAAAAGTTATCCGGAATGTCAGATTCTTTTGGCGCGTTGTTTCATCCGCTACTTTTGATGCTGACTGTACCATAGGGTAACTTGTTTGCTCCATTTGTTTAATTTGCATCTAAGCATGTGTCCTGACCACCCCTATTTTAAATGGTCTATCTGGCATAATAGCTGAGTTTTGAGATTTTATACATATACTGGGTGTTTATTTAGTCACCTGCAATAATTTACGGGCTGAATATATAGGTCATATTGAGCAACTTTTTCTATGGGACCAACCCCGAAAACGCGAAAAAAAAATTTACTCTCCCATAGAGAATGTCAAGGTCAGACAGCCAAAAGGTATGAAACAGCCAATTTTTTTATTCGCAATTTCGGCGTTGGCCTCATGGTAAAAGATGCTCAGTATGACCTATATATTCACCACGTAATTTATTGCTGGTGACTAAATAAACACCCAGTATGGATGCATTAGTTAAGGTTGCCAGTGGATGTGGGTGACAGGCTACATATAACCAAAGTGTTTGTTTGCAGGAGTGTACGTGAAGGTGAAAGGGCAGCGTGACCCTCGCTGCAGCATGCTTGTAGCCAACTACGCGTCCTGCCTGGACTCGCTGGCCGCGGCCCACGCACTGGGAACCATCAGTGTAAGTACAGTACGAACTATAGAAGTCCTCCTTTCCCTCCCTTCGGTCGTGTTTTAATTTATCGCCACTTGTATCGAATTTCCTATTTTTCGCACTTGAATCGTAATGTACTATTACAGTACATATGATGCTACTTTACCGCCCTAGTGCGGTAACTAGCACTATACGTGCGTATGTCGAAAATTTAAAGGGCCGTATGTACTGTAAAACGTTGCACAATGCACGTGCGACAAGATAATTCCTTCTTTTCGCACGTGTAACGTACTATTAAAGGTAAATGGTAAATTATGATTATTGTAATATGTGGCTTTGTTTTGCAACAACACGTACCTGTTAAAATGCGTTATAGTTGACGTCACAAATAATACAAGGCGGAAATAAACCAATCTAAACGCAACATTTAAATATTCATAAGGCCATTTACGTAAGTATTTAAATGTATGAAAAATAATTGAATATGGATGTTGCAGCTACGGAAGTGGAAGGTGCCGCCATTTTTTGCGTCCACACTGGGCATCAGGAACGCAGCTCAGTTTGTTAGAAAGTAAGTAATACAAACAGTTAACATGATTCCTTAGAGATATAAATGGAAAAACAATAAGCTTGAACATATTCCTGTTCTGATAGTAATGGTAAAGTCAATTAGAAGTATTTAATTATAAAATAATAATCATCAAAATGGATGCCGGCGGGCGACGTTGACTTAAACGGAGTTGGAGGAAAAAGAGCCACAGCATAGTTGTGAAGATTGAAGGGGAATATGCCTTCTTGGTTGACGACCGGTCTGGTCTAGTGGATAGTGAGTATGGTTATTCAGATATAGTACAATTTAGTGTAATAGGTATATACAAACGTTTAATCAGAGTATCATTAATCATTAAAACTTTACATTCAAATACTTCTAAAAACATTCGGAAACCAATTTATAGATGTATAGGGACATTTGCAAAGTCAGCTCATATTCAAGTGCGCGTGTACCCCCCCCCCCCCCCCCCCCCCCCCGCTATATGTAATTCAGTCTCGCCTTAACCATCAGTCATGTTAGTAAATTCAGTGTTTCAGTTAACCTCGCTACCCACCTTCAGGAACTACCTAATATAACCCTAAAGATGAGTCAAACCAAAACATGCCTTCCTAACGTTTTAGAGAGTATAATTCGTAGGCGATACTGATGTCATGCATCAATACCATGTTACATTAAGGGTCTGAAAGGCGTCGTGGTAGAATTGGGTTGTCTTCAATTTATGACATCAAGTTGTCCCAGAGAAACCCAGCCCACACATGTCTAAAAGGCGGTCTTCACAGGATGCAGATCCTCAAGTCGCTCCGGTATGCAAGCGGGACATCGCTATATACGTGTATAGCGCTGTCTCGCTAAAACGCCGGAGCTCGACTCGACGACTCCATGCACACACACACATAGACAATTTTTTTTGTGCATACTTTCATAATTAGACGTACTTCTCTCTTAATAATGTTACCTAATTCTTAATTAACCTTATCTTTGATTGTATGTTACCAAAGTAACTAGTTATTTTATGTAACTGTTTTTTTTTTTCAAACCGAATCTGGCTGTCACGTGACAGGCATAGCCTAGTGTAGGGCCGCAGGATATATTTAAATGTTAATAAGGTTTTTTTCTTTGAAATGAATAATTGTTATTCGTGCCGGTCCGCATCAGTTTGATAATCTTGTTCGCAGAGAGCACTTCGGCGAGTGCACGAGCGCGCCGCTGCTGCTGCAGCCGGAGGGCGGGCCGGCCAACGGGCGCGGGCTGCTGCGGTTCGCCGACTGGCCCTTCCCCGTCGCGCAGCGCGTGCAGCCCGTTGCCATCGGTGAGTCATCTAAATACGGCCCTGGCAAACACATCGTCTTATGAATGACTCAGCTAGACCGGGCCGGGCCCGAGGCGTCTGACACGTCATTTTCTATGACGGCTGATCGGTGATCACGTGGTGCTTTCCATAGAAAACGAAGCGCTGGAAGCTCCGGCCCGGCTCGGTCCGGTCCAGCGTGAGTCGTGCTTTATCGTGGGCTTAGTAACCGGCCGGTCGCCTGGTGCCAATGCGAATAACATTAATATTTTATTTTACTCCTACTTGACATACAATGTGGGGTGGCCAAAAAATATGTGCATTACCGTTGCCAGGGCGGTTATGGGATTATACTGAGCCACTTTTACTATGCGACCAACCCCGAAATCGTGATTTTTTTTTTACCCTCCCATAGAAAATGGACTACCTGAAATGTATGAAACAGCCAGAAATTTTTTTCGCGACTTCGGGGTTGGTCCGTATAAGCCCAAAACCTCCCTGGCAACGGGAATGCACATATTTTTTGGCCACCTGGTATGTATATGTTTTAGTGTTAATAAAAAAATATATATATAATCCAAAAAAGGAAAAGAATATGTTAATGTGATTTTGTTAGTAAATAATATTAATATAAAGACCGACCAGAAATATATGATTATTGTCAAGAGGGTGCTGTTATTCTCATGTATAGGGTGACAGTTCATTTTAGTATGAAAAATTTTGTTCCAATGAAAATTCGCAATATGGCGCGTGATCATATAATCCTGGTCAGACTTTACTAAACTATCTCTCATTCAATACTTACAAGTTATAGAAACTTTATTCTAATCTATAGCTTTTTCTGCTACAACTAGTAATGTAGACGCTCACGAATTATAATATTTTTTATTTGTTTTGTATTTTAAATTACCTACTCATTAAGTGAAATGTAAAATTTATTTTGAGTAACTACGCAGCCAATTTTTATTAACGTTTAATATGTAGAGATATAATAGGTAAAGGTAGCAAAGGTGCGTCAAAATGGTCCAAAAACCAACAGAGTTGAGAATTAGGTTATTAGATAGGTGTTTCTATGTACTTCATTTAGTTCTATGGGCATCAAGCGGATTTCCATTGCACTGAGATATTTGTATTTTAGTCAAAATGTCATGACTCTTATTACCTAGGCAATAGATTCCACCGCTGGGCGGCGAATGGTTTGTCGCGCTTGCAGCGGTGCGCGAACATCTACCCTGTAGCAATTAATTTACTTACTTGGAATCTATTGCCTAGGTAATAAAGGTGAAGTTGATGACTATTTGATTAAAATATAAATATCTCAGTTCTGTGATGGGATTCCGCATGGTGCCCATAGAACGAAATGAAGTAGATAGAAATATCTACCTAATAACCTAATCCTCATTTCTGTAGATTAATGGCCCAGGTTTCATACAAAGTTGGCCATGGTCTTTTGAAAGAGAAAGAATCTTATACAAATGTTGATACCATTTAACGAAATGCAATCAATAAGGCCTTTTTGTATATTAAAAATGGGATGGGATGTCGTATAACAACTTTTGCCATAACACTGTGCTTGAAATTGTAAGTAATAAATTTTTTAAGTCAGAATTATTCCTGAGCATAACTGGGTTTTTGTCATAAATGAGTTGTTATAAGTCATAATTTTTATAGTCATTAAATTAATTCGCATAAAATTGTAGGTTAGGTTCGTTAGGTATGCACAGAAAAATATATGGTAACTGCTATGTATGTCATCAAACATGACTAACAATGTATGACACAATATATGACTTTTCATTTGTATGCGCAATGAAGATTATGTTTACGACATACGTTATGCGTATCAAAGATACGACTTAAACTTTTATGCAACCCAATATGGACCCAGTAAAATGACTTGCAAAGCCTATCTGTTTTTTCAAATTGACTTATGGAACTTGTTCCAGAGGTGGAACGAGCGTTCACCCTTGTGACAGTCCACACGGGGCACGGCGCCGGGCTGCCGTGGCGCGACGCGCTGTGGTTCCTGCTGGCGCCCGTCACCGTGTACACGCTCACGCTGCTGCCCGCCGTGCAGGACGTCGCCGACGTGGCCACGGTCATTGCTGAACACTTGCAGGTGGGATATTTAAAATATATAAAAAATTGTGACAAATATGAATGAATAGATCGGAAGATGAACATTGAAGCAATGTAGCTTGTTTCGGAAAGAGGTTTAAATAATTAACTTATGTTAATATTAATGTGTATTAATTAGTTTATGGATTTAATTAAATTGATAATTTTGATTTAATTTAATTTATAATTTTAATTTAATTTATATATTTTTTATTGATTTTTTGCATTTTGTATATGGATATCTTGTCCGAAATAAAAGATTTTTTATTTTTTTATTAAAAGGTTAAATAATTTTGACAGATAGAAGTAACAGACATCGAGTACTCTGCACTGTGTCGCGCGCCCCTGCCGACGCGGGCCGGCGGCTCCGGCGGCGCCGGGGAGCTGGCGCGGCGCGCGCAGCAGGTCAAGGAGGTGCTGCCGCGCGTGCCGCTCCGGGACATCATGCGGGACCTCGGTAACTAGCACATGCCCGCCGGCGGCACCGGCCGCTGCTGTGGCAGGTCAAGGAGGTGCTGCCGCGCGTGCCGCTCCGGGACATCATGCGGGACCTCGGTAACTAGCACATGCCCGCCGGCGGCACCGGCCGCTGCTGTGGCAGGTCAAGGAGGTGCTGCCGCGCGTGCCGCTCCGGGACATCATGCGGGACCTCGGTAACTAGCACATGCCCGCCGGCGGCACCGGCCGCTGCTGTGGCAGGTCAAGGAGGTGCTGCCGCGCGTGCCGCTCCGGGACATCATGCGGGACCTCGGTAACTAGCACATGCCCGCCGGCGGCACCGGCCGCTGCTGTGGCAGGTCAAGGAGGTGCTGCCGCGCGTGCCGCTCCGGGACATCATGCGGGACCTCGGTAACTAGCACATGCCCGCCGGCGGCACCGGCCGCTGCTGTGGCAGGTCAAGGAGGTGCTGCCGCGCGTGCCGCTCCGGGACATCATGCGGGACCTCGGTAACTAGCACATGCCCGCCGGCGGCACCGGCCGCTGCTGTGGCAGGTCAAGGAGGTGCTGCCGCGCGTGCCGCTCCGGTACATCATGCGGGACCTCGGTAACTAGCACATGCCCGCCGGCGGCACCGGCCGCTGCTGTGGCAGGTCAAGGAGGTGCTGCCGCGCGTGCCGCTCCGGGACATCATGCGGGACCTCGGTAACTAGCACATGCCCGCCGGCGGCACCGGCCGCTGCTGTGGCAGGTCAAGGAGGTGCTGCCGCGCGTGCCGCTCCGGGACATCATGCGGGACCTCGGTAACTAGCACATGCCCGCCGGCGGCACCGGCCGCTGCTGTGGCAGGTCAAGGAGGTGATGCCGCGCGTGCCGCTCCGGGACATCATGCGGGACCTCGGTAACTAGCACATGCCCGCCGGCGGCACCGGCCGCTGCTGTGGCAGGTCAAGGAGGTGCTGCCGCGCGTGCCGCTCCGGGACATCATGCGGGACCTCGGTAACTAGCACATGCCCGCCGGCGGCACCGGCCGCTGCTGTGGCAGGTCAAGGAGGTGCTGCCGCGCGTGCCGTTCCGGGACATCATGCGGGACCTCGGTAACTAGCACATGCCCGCCGGCGGCACCGGCCGCTGCTGTGGCAGGTCAAGGAGGTGCTGCCGCGCGTGCCGCTCCGGGACATCATGCGGGACCTCGGTAACTAGCACATGCCCGCCGGCGGCACCGGCCGCTGCTGTGGCAGGTCAAGGAGGTGCTGCCGCGCGTGCCGCTCCGGGACATCATGCGGGACCTCGGTAACTAGCACATGCCCGCCGGCGGCACCGGCCGCTGCTGTGGCAGGTCAAGGAGGTGCTGCCGCGCGTGCCGCTCCGGGACATCATGCGGGACCTCGGTAACTAGCACATGCCCGCCGGCGGCACCGGCCGCTGCTGTGGCAGGTCAAGGAGGTGCTGCCGCGCGTGCCGCTCCGGGACATCATGCGGGACCTCGGTAACTAGCACATGCCCGCCGGCGGCACCGGCCGCTGCTGTGGCAGGTCAAGGAGGTGCTGCCGCGCGTGCCGCTCCGGGACATCATGCGGGACCTCGGTAACTAGCACATGCCCGCCGGCGGCACGGGCTCTGCTGTGGCAGGTCAAGGAGGTGCTGCCGCGCGTGCCGCTCCGGGACATCATGCGGGACCTCGGTAACTAGCACATGCCCGCCGGCGGCACCGGCCGCTGCTGTGGCAGGTCAAGGAGGTGCTGCCGCGCGTGCCGCTCCGGGACATCATGCGGGACCTCGGTAACTAGCACATGCCCGCCGGCGGCACCGGCCGCTGCTGTGGCAGGTCAAGGAGGTGCTGCCGCGCGTGCCGCTCCGGGACATCATGCGGGACCTCGGTAACTAGCACATGCCCGCCGGCGGCACCGGCCGCTGCTGTGGCAGGTCAAGGAGGTGCTGCCGCGCGTGCCGCTCCGGGACATCATGCGGGACCTCGGTAACTAGCACATGCCCGCCGGCGGCACCGGCCGCTGCTGTGGCAGGTCAAGGAGGTGCTGCCGCGCGTGCCGCTCCGGGACATCATGCGGGACCTCGGTAACTAGCACATGCCCGCCGGCGGCACCGGCCGCTGCTGTGGCAGGTCAAGGAGGTGATGCCGCGCGTGCCGCTCCGGGACATCATGCGGGACCTCGGTAACTAGCACATGCCCGCCGGCGGCACCGGCCGCTGCTGTGGCAGGTCAAGGAGGTGCTGCCGCGCGTGCCGCTCCGGGACATCATGCGGGACCTCGGTAACTAGCACATGCCCGCCGGCGGCACCGGCCGCTGCTGTGGCAGGTCAAGGAGGTGCTGCCGCGCGTGCCGCTCCGGGACATCATGCGGGACCTCGGTAACTAGCACATGCCCGCCGGCGGCACCGGCCGCTGCTGTGGCAGGTCAAGGAGGTGCTGCCGCGCGTGCCGCTCCGGGACATCATGCGGGACCTCGGTAACTAGCACATGCCCGCCGGCGGCACCGGCCGCTGCTGTGGCAGGTCAAGGAGGTGCTGCCGCGCGTGCCGCTCCGGGACATCATGCGGGACCTCGGTAACTAGCACATGCCCGCCGGCGGCACCGGCCGCTGCTGTGGCAGGTCAAGGAGGTGCTGCCGCGCGTGCCGCTCCGGGACATCATGCGGGACCTCGGTAACTAGCACATGCCCGCCGGCGGCACCGGCCGCTGCTGTGGCAGGTCAAGGAGGTGCTGCCGCGCGTGCCGCTCCGGGACATCATGCGGGACCTCGGTAACTAGCACATGCCCGCCGGCGGCACCGGCCGCTGCTGTGGCAGGTCAAGGAGGTGATGCCGCGCGTGCCGCTCCGGGACATCATGCGGGACCTCGGTAACTAGCACATGCCCGCCGGCGGCACCGGCCGCTGCTGTGGCAGGTCAAGGAGGTGCTGCCGCGCGTGCCGCTCCGGGACATCATGCGGGACCTCGGTAACTAGCACATGCCCGCCGGCGGCACCGGCCGCTGCTGTGGCAGGTCAAGGAGGTGCTGCCGCGCGTGCCGCTCCGGGACATCATGCGGGACCTCGGTAACTAGCACATGCCCGCCGGCGGCACCGGCCGCTGCTGTGGCAGGTCAAGGAGGTGCTGCCGCGCGTGCCGCTCCGGGACATCATGCGGGACCTCGGTAACTAGCACATGCCCGCCGGCGGCACCGGCCGCTGCTGTGGCAGGTCAAGGAGGTGCTGCCGCGCGTGCCGCTCCGGGACATCATGCGGGACCTCGGTAACTAGCACATGCCCGCCGGCGGCACCGGCCGCTGCTGTGGCAGGTCAAGGAGGTGCTGCCGCGCGTGCCGCTCCGGGACATCATGCGGGACCTCGGTAACTAGCACATGCCCGCCGGCGGCACCGGCCGCTGCTGTGGCAGGTCAAGGAGGTGCTGCCGCGCGTGCCGCTCCGGGACATCATGCGGGACCTCGGTAACTAGCACATGCCCGCCGGCGGCACCGGCCGCTGCTGTGGCAGGTCAAGGAGGTGCTGCCGCGCGTGCCGCTCCGGGACATCATGCGGGACCTCGGTAACTAGCACATGCCCGCCGGCGGCACCGGCCGCTGCTGTGGCAGGTCAAGGAGGTGCTGCCGCGCGTGCCGCTCCGGGACATCATGCGGGACCTCGGTAACTAGCACATGCCCGCCGGCGGCACCGGCCGCTGCTGTGGCAGGTCAAGGAGGTGCTGCCGCGCGTGCCGCTCCGGGACATCATGCGGGACCTCGGTAACTAGCACATGCCCGCCGGCGGCACCGGCCGCTGCTGTGGCAGGTCAAGGAGGTGCTGCCGCGCGTGCCGCTCCGGGACATCATGCGGGACCTCGGTAACTAGCACATGCCCGCCGGCGGCACCGGCCGCTGCTGTGGCAGGTCAAGGAGGTGCTGCCGCGCGTGCCGCTCCGGGACATCATGCGGGACCTCGGTAACTAGCACATGCCCGCCGGCGGCACCGGCCGCTGCTGTGGCAGGTCAAGGAGGTGCTGCCGCGCGTGCCGCTCCGGGACATCATGCGGGACCTCGGTAACTAGCACATGCCCGCCGGCGGCACCGGCCGCTGCTGTGGCAGGTCAAGGAGGTGCTGCCGCGCGTGCCGCTCCGGGACATCATGCGGGACCTCGGTAACTAGCACATGCCCGCCGGCGGCACCGGCCGCTGCTGTGGCAGGTCAAGGAGGTGCTGCCGCGCGTGCCGCTCCGGGACATCATGCGGGACCTCGGTAACTAGCACATGCCCGCCGGCGGCACCGGCCGCTGCTGTGGCAGGTCAAGGAGGTGCTGCCGCGCGTGCCGCTCCGGGACATCATGCGGGACCTCGGTAACTAGCACATGCCCGCCGGCGGCACCGGCCGCTGCTGTGGCAGGTCAAGGAGGTGCTGCCGCGCGTGCCGCTCCGGGACATCATGCGGGACCTCGGTAACTAGCACATGCCCGCCGGCGGCACCGGCCGCTGCTGTGGCAGGTCAAGGAGGTGATGCCGCGCGTGCCGCTCCGGGACATCATGCGGGACCTCGGTAACTAGCACATGCCCGCCGGCGGCACCGGCCGCTGCTGTGGCAGGTCAAGGAGGTGCTGCCGCGCGTGCCGCTCCGGGACATCATGCGGGACCTCGGTAACTAGCACATGCCCGCCGGCGGCACCGGCCGCTGCTGTGGCAGGTCAAGGAGGTGCTGCCGCGCGTGCCGCTCCGGGACATCATGCGGGACCTCGGTAACTAGCACATGCCCGCCGGCGGCACCGGCCGCTGCTGTGGCAGGTCAAGGAGGTGCTGCCGCGCGTGCCGCTCCGGGACATCATGCGGGACCTCGGTAACTAGCACATGCCCGCCGGCGGCACCGGCCGCTGCTGTGGCAGGTCAAGGAGGTGATGCCGCGCGTGCCGCTCCGGGACATCATGCGGGACCTCGGTAACTAGCACATGCCCGCCGGCGGCACCGGCCGCTGCTGTGGCAGGTCAAGGAGGTGCTGCCGCGCGTGCCGCTCCGGGACATCATGCGGGACCTCGGTAACTAGCACATGCCCGCCGGCGGCACCGGCCGCTGCTGTGGCAGGTCAAGGAGGTGCTGCCGCGCGTGCCGCTCCGGGACATCATGCGGGACCTCGGTAACTAGCACATGCCCGCCGGCGGCACCGGCCGCTGCTGTGGCAGGTCAAGGAGGTGCTGCCGCGCGTGCCGCTCCGGGACATCATGCGGGACCTCGGTAACTAGCACATGCCCGCCGGCGGCACCGGCCGCTGCTGTGGCAGGTCAAGGAGGTGCTGCCGCGCGTGCCGCTCCGGGACATCATGCGGGACCTCGGTAACTAACACATGCCCGCCGGCGGCACCGGCCGCTGCTGTGGCAGGTCAAGGAGGTGCTGCCGCGCGTGCCGCTCCGGGACATCATGCGGGACCTCGGTAACTAGCACATGCCCGCCGGCGGCACCGGCCGCTGCTGTGGCAGGTCAAGGAGGTGCTGCCGCGCGTGCCGCTCCGGGACATCATGCGGGACCTCGGTAACTAGCACATGCCCGCCGGCGGCACCGGCCGCTGCTGTGGCAGGTCAAGGAGGTGCTGCCGCGCGTGCCGCTCCGGGACATCATGCGGGACCTCGGTAACTAGCACATGCCCGCCGGCGGCACCGGCCGCTGCTGTGGCAGGTCAAGGAGGTGCTGCCGCGCGTGCCGCTCCGGGACATCATGCGGGACCTCGGTAACTAGCACATGCCCGCCGGCGGCACCGGCCGCTGCTGTGGCAGGTCAAGGAGGTGCTGCCGCGCGTGCCGCTCCGGGACATCATGCGGGACCTCGGTAACTAGCACATGCCCGCCGGCGGCACCGGCCGCTGCTGTGGCAGGTCAAGGAGGTGCTGCCGCGCGTGCCGCTCCGGGACATCATGCGGGACCTCGGTAACTAGCACATGCCCGCCGGCGGCACCGGCCGCTGCTGTGGCAGGTCAAGGAGGTGCTGCCGCGCGTGCCGCTCCGGGACATCATGCGGGACCTCGGTAACTAGCACATGCCCGCCGGCGGCACCGGCCGCTGCTGTGGCAGGTCAAGGAGGTGCTGCCGCGCGTGCCGCTCCGGGACATCATGCGGGACCTCGGTAACTAGCACATGCCCGCCGGCGGCACCGGCCGCTGCTGTGGCAGGTCAAGGAGGTGCTGCCGCGCGTGCCGCTCCGGGACATCATGCGGGACCTCGGTAACTAGCACATGCCCGCCGGCGGCACCGGCCGCTGCTGTGGCAGGTCAAGGAGGTGATGCCGCGCGTGCCGCTCCGGGACATCATGCGGGACCTCGGTAACTAGCACATGCCCGCCGGCGGCACCGGCCGCTGCTGTGGCAGGTCAAGGAGGTGCTGCCGCGCGTGCCGCTCCGGGACATCATGCGGGACCTCGGTAACTAGCACATGCCCGCCGGCAGCACGTAATATGTCTAATAATAGCGCGTTTATGTCTTTTGTACTACATTTTTGTTAGTTGAGATACTTACCAATTAATATTTAGGATTTATATTAAAAAAAGTATTATTTCAGATGACTCGTAGAATAAGTATACTTATAAAATTAAGTTTTTCAATCTCGTACCTTACTTAGGCAACTCGGCAAGCTTCGTTGCCTACACACGATACACAACTGAAAAGCTCTATTATTTATATCACAGTTGTATAAAATAAAGTAGGCAGCACCACTATGCACGTGAAAATTACAAGAAACTTTTTTTTTACTAACTATACAACCTAAAGTTATATTATGTCGCATTTCTTGTACACAACAGGAGAGGTGATGTTCCAAACAATAAACAAACAAGCTACAGCAAAAATTTCTTTCCAGCCATCACGCGCAGCGTAGACGTGACAGTGACGAACTTCCTGGAGGGCGTGACGCCCTACACGCCGGAGCCGGCGCCGGCCCCGCTGGCCCCGCAGGCCCCGCAGGCCCCCGCCGGCCCCGCCGGCCCGCAGCCCGGCCCCTCGGCCCCGAGATACGTCACTCCGCCCGCTCAGGTAACAATCAGGACACAATTGACAACATTTCATTTTTTTTTTTATTGTCTACATCGAAAGAACGCACTAATTTAAGGTACCCGTATTTTTTTATTTTGCGTAAGTCCTATATTTTGGTCATAAAATCTATTTATATTGTTACTTGAAACAAAAGGCCGTATGTAACAAACGTCATTTGTGAGAATCGTGACGTCACGGATCTGTTTCATACACTGGAAAAAACGTTGAATTAATTTACGTTTGAGCATAGACAACAGTGCGAGTGACATAACCTCAAACGTTAAAAATAAAATCACAAATTAACAAGTGTCACAAACGTCAAAACTCAAGTCAAACGATGGTTTCATCCCGTTTTCAATGACAATGTCAACCCAATCGGAAGTCATTTTTTTGCTTGTAGTGGCAGAACTGAAGGACCTGGGTGACGTCAATTTCCGTTTTAACTATTTTTAGAGATTTTGAATACAAAAATTCGTAAAAAATATATAAAATTTATTTTTTTGTAATCTACAGGAGCCCCTCTCGAAATGGTTTTCGATTTAGGGATATTGAAAATTTTGAAATGTTGTCAATTCTGGGACCATATTGAAAAATGCTACCAAAACTCACGTGACTATTTCGATACATTATTTGTTACGATTAGCATTTTCTTGTAGCGAGCGTTATCTTAATTAATATGAATTTATTATATCATTTTAAAGTCTAATTAACTGTAATTTTTCATATGCTTCATAAAAACTACGGCATTACGTATTTATAAGATTTCTTGTGTACGAAATTAGTTTAGACGAGTTTCTTGCGCCGGTATCTTCACGAGACGTGAATTAAAACCGATGATAGTTTCTGGCATTCATAAGCGCATTATAATATGCCTAAATTGAAAAAAAATTTTTTTTTTTATCACACTTGCTCGAAAAAGATATTATTTCATGTAGGTGTGCTGAAGGACAAAGGCCTATTTTGTTCCCGCGGTGGTTATGGATTATAAAAAAAAGGCGATAATTCCCTAGGGAGTAAATTTTTTTTCTATAATTATGTCACTTATTCATTAGCATAAATGAGTTTTACTTTTAAAATACTGACATTTATAATTTAATACTTTTGTTTATGGTTAAAATTATTTAATTTGATTAATTTAACAGCCGATTAAAATATTTTTACATAATTTTCAATCGTGGCTGAATGCCGAATAGGTCTGTGCCTTCGATGCTTCACCTGCCAAGAAATTACAAAATGGCGGAAGAATGTTTGATATGTCACCGTATTTAAGAATTATTTCGCTAAAAATTTAGTTTTTTCTTCGTAAGTGTGATGAAAAACATTGTGTGTAACTCTGGGGGTAAGAATTTTGCATACCACCCTCGTATCCAAAGTTTCACTTACCCCCCTCGTTGCACAATGTACTATTTCCTTTCAGGCCCCGTTCCCTAAGAGCGCGAAGGAGCGCCAACTCAGCTTCCAAGAGCGGAAAGCGCAGATGATCGCCGACGCTCGCCACAGGTATATAGAGAAACACGGGCTCAATCTCACTATGACCGGCTAACGATACACATTATTTTGATATTATTTCATACATAATTTTAGTTCGAGAGCATTCTATCAGTGTGAGACCCTTTTTGGGGAATGCTAGGAAGCTGAATTTTGGTTTGAAATTGTAATTATTAAAAATGAACCATGGAGTATTCTCGGATCAGAAATCGGCTTCATGACTTTTCCAGAGTAGGGTACACAAGCGATACGGTGGAATGCTCCTAGGTCGATTGACTTTTTGCTATATTTCACTCTGGTAATATTTTAGGAGAATAATACAATGCTTGGGAAGCAATCCATAGAGTATGGAAGGTAGAGGTAAGGAATGCAATCTCCATAGGCAGAACTATTGCAAAAGTGTCCAGCTTTCCAAATCTCTCCAGAGTAGCGCTAGCTAAGTATGTAAGCGTTATTGACGGAGTGAAGTGCGCTGTCTATGATTTGTATTTTTTTTTTCAAATATTCTCGGTATTGTAGCGCCACCTATTTAAGGTTTTTTGACGGACACTTTTTGGTACATGGAGATTGCATTCCTTATCTCTACCTTCCATACCATAGAGATTCCGATACTTCGGAAGCGAGGTGCAAAAAAGTTGATTGACCCCATTCACATTTCGACCGCGGTTACACGTACGTGACTGAGAATATTGTTAAGAAATCACTATATTCCTTAGATGCAAATATTTTTTGTGGAACAGCGCAGTTGACTGATAACAATTTAAACTTTTCTTTGCTTAGTTCTTATGTCAACGTTGTGATAATTTTTGGCGTTTATTCTTATCGGCAAAACACCAATATTCGTAAGATTTAAATTCCCGAGTAGTATGGCATAGCGTTCATAGGGTTAATACGTAAATGCGAATAAGAATTTTGACGGATCGGCGTCTTTTTGATAAACTTTTTGGTTTAACCTTTTAACCAACCACCATTGACCGCAAAAAAAATGTTATTTGGAATATTTGTTTAACTCGTGCCGGTTAAAAGGTTAAATAAAAACTTGAATATCTTTTTTTTTAAGTTTATTGCTGTCATCTCTTCCAGTATAGTGAGCATTTTCTGCGATCATTTTCCACTCCACAGTAAAGTAAATTTTACTTTAATTTATGACTAAGTTCCTTATACTTTATTGTATTCTTCATTTCCTTGAAATATCGTTTCGATTTGCCTCGCATGAGAATTGAAATAAAAATAGATCTAGCTGTTATATTCCTACAGTTAAGACCATTAGCATGTATCAATTAGAGATGGGCCGAATGTGGAGTTTGTCGAATACGAATATTCAGCCGAATGTTCGGTTTAAATCTTACCGAACCGAACCGTTCGGTTCATCTGTAACATCTTAATAAACCATTGGAAAACGCTTCAATTACCTACATTAGCAGCTAAAGATTAACCGCTTCTTAGGCCCTAAAAATGAACGGGTCAAAAGGCTGGGACTCGAAAACAAATGCTCAACCCCCGCCAAACAATGAAAACGTGGATTTTCATGTGAAAACGTAACCTGGAAGAGAGTAACTTGAAAAGTTCCAGAAGAGCTTACATTTCAGTGTTGTGCAACCAAACATAAAAAAAAATACCGGGCACTTTAACCAAATTATTCGGCCGAATACGTCCATTGAAAAAGTTAGCCGAATATCGAATAATGACCGAAATTCGGCCCATCCCTAGTATCAACCTTAAAGTTTTCATGTTATTGGGCTTGAATGTAGGCAAATATATGACTTCCGTCTTTGAATGAAAGGCATTAAATATTGTTCAGATTTATATTAGAAATATCTTAATCACTCTCTATTCAAGAGATTAAATTGAAATTAAACTAGGTGACGAACGATAACGAGTCTGCATTTTGCGTACAGTATGCAAATAGAGACTATACTTGCTTGAAATAAGGTGCATGTTTAAGTTTGTCAAAATGGAGACTTGTTATCAACGTGATTATACTGTACCTTGATTTATATGAGTTATATAAATAAATAGGATGTTTCCTACTGTTTGTCTCAATCGATATCCCTAATTATTTCCACTGTCAGACTTTAAACATTGTGTGGTGTTTGCACATGGTGCATGGCTGGCGTAAGTAAAACGCAGGCTACTTGCGCAAGTTGTGCAAGCAACATGCACAAGTTAATACTTGTTCTAGCTCGCACTCACATCTTGCTTTAGTCGTGCAGACCGCACGGGTAGATCGCGCTTGTAAATTCTCATGTCACAACACCCATCCATACACCTCTTTTAACTGTTTATTACACTATGCTTAGAACCTCTGAGAGTGTCTCAACATGCGCTAGCTCCATGCTCTATGTGCAAGCACATAACAAAAACGTTTTATGAATAAGAAAGTTTTTTTCCCTTTTGACAACCACTGTCCTCTATCATTAGAGTTTTTTAGACGTGAGTGGTGGTTAGAAGGGTTGTAAATTTCGACTGTAAAGTATTTTCGGCTCATTAATTAATATTTAAATAAGATATGTCAAATACATAATTCAGCGCTACCTTTTTTCGGCACGCAGACACATACTCGTCTTTAATAACTACTCCAAGTAACTAAAATAACTATTTTTATGAGAGATAAATGTTAGGTTTAGTATAACATGTGCCTAAAATGCTAAAGTTCACTGGCGTAATATCGTCTAGTGAGGAGGCTGTATAAATAAGTAGACGTAAGTTAGGTACTTATATGTATTCAAAATTCTTGACGGTGACGTCAATGATAAACTTCCATTTTGTAAATAAATTACGTACTGCAGACTTAAGCCTGTTTAACAAAATTGATTTAAGTTCAACGAAATTGATTCAAATTTAACAAAATTGATTCAAATATGTTGAAGATCATAATCGCGTGTTTATATCGCAATGTTTCCTGGTTTTCACTATTTTCAATTGATATGTAACATCTTCAGAAGTTAATTACTAAATATATCGATAGCTTGAAACGAACCGTCTTGGGGTTCAATGTCCTAATACTAGTACAAATGACCTTCAATGTAATTTTAATCTTAATCAAATAAAAATAGTTGCTTATTCGTTCGTTGGTTCGATTTTAAAATAAAACAAATTCAACTTTATTTTCTAATACCAAATTCGATTGCCAATTTTCCATGTATAATACTTAGAGGATAACCTTTTCCAGGCTGCACCAATCTACAAGATATTCCCAAGAAAATCAAATATGTTCCAATTACACGTCACATTTCCTGAAAGTGCTATTAAATTTGAACCTTAAATCGGAACGCTAAAGTTAAAATTCTATTGGCGCGTATGTGGTCGATAAATCGTACTATGCCTGGAAAGGGGTTAAACATTACCATCGATAAAATGATGATGCGTTCTAGACTTGATGATGATGATTAAATAATTGACTAAGAGTTCGTGAGTGTAACACAGACCACCTCAACTACTAGACGAAGCACATATTAAGACAATTGAGGTCACCACACATAAAAGCTCCCTTACAAATTATATGGGAGCGCAACTAAGTATTTCAGTTGCGCCCACAATTAAGCACCAGTACTCATGAGACCAGTACTCATGTAAATTAAAAATATGTGCTAAATTTAAGCTTTAGGGGTGTACCTGATGATGATGAGGGCCGATTTTTGAATTTCGATCGCTCGTTTTAAATTGCATTTCGCCGTTTTCCACAGATTATCGCCTCCCTGGGCTGTTTATGAAATAGTGTAGAATACAACGCAGTTTTACTGGTGGAATCGAAAAATGCATCTGTGTGGTGACCTCGTGCTTTTTGTAAATAGGTCTTAATGCGGTGTCTGTAGGGTGTGGTGTAGAACTTAAGATTGTATGTATATGGTTCTTTAAAAAAAATTTATGTATGACTCCCACTACACGGCCGGAGTCGGAAAATTCACATTTATACGGCCGCAAGCCGATCGGCTCCGGACGGGTTGACTCCAGCCGGTCGATGGGAATCGTACATAATACGTTTGACGCGCATACTCGAACGTGTAGAAATCATAATTATTGTTATTCAAGTATGGATTTAGAGATTGTAATAAAATAATTTTGTGATAGGTATTATATTTTTCTAACCAAAAGACAATTAACCTCTTGTCTGTTTGTCTTGTTGTTTGTACATATAAAGACTGACCGAATTTTTGGTCATCTTTTCGCATTTCTTCGAGAAAGATTTCTGCTCTATACAAGACAACCGAGGTTTGAACACATGATTTTTGATCACTAACATACATATGAAAGGTTAAACGTCAATAGTTATTTGTGCAACAAGAGAGGAAAGTTGGTTTTTCTTGCGAGTGTTGTGTGTTGTCACGAGATGTAAAATAACTTTGCTGTCGTGTGACACATACAACTATTCACCTCAGTAGTGAGAACATGGGTTAAAAAAATTCAACATTAAGTAAAGTTAACCACATTTATTTACATTCATGAATAAAAGGCATCATCATTATGACGAAAGCTTGTCTCACTCCCTGGAGTGAGGAAAGTCGCACTTTCGTCACTCCCCGGAGTGACGAAAGTAGGCTTGTTCGAGCTGCTGAGGTGAAAAATTATTTTCGTGGTCTTGTTTTTAGTCCCCAAAAAATCTGATGGGGTGTAGCTTTTTGTATGAGATGATTTTTTTTTTCTCATGGTAAATCTAATATACAACTGCAGCTACAGCTTTTTTATATTTTTTTGATAAAATACGAATACAAATGTGACAGAGTGGTCCAAAACAAGACAACGAAAATAATTTCAACCTAAATATTGATAAAAAGTGAAAAGAAAACGCAATGAAGCTACAAAATAAAATGAGAGTTAAACTTTCTAATAAAGACTTCTGTATAGATATTTAAAAACAATACGCAAAAATCACTTGCGAAAAAACCGTTATTTTAAAGACAGTTACAAGACGTGCTCATAACGTACTTTAGCATCTCGTAGTGTAGCTAATATAGTGTTCAAGTTTATAACATGATGGGAAATAAAATAGTTTTGTTCAGGAAATCATGTTTTATTTCGATCACTTAAATACTTAATAATAAAATACATTGTAACTGGTTGACCATATTGAGCAACTGGGCGGCCATGCAATGGTTTTCATAAACTTAAACGTTAAAACATGCAAGGTGCCCCCAACCATTTATTACAATCGATCCTTAAATAAAATAGAGCTGTCTAGCTTCAACAGTTATATAAATGTAATTGATTGGTATAAAATTTCTCTTCTAAAAACTATTGATGATAAATTGGCATTATTTAACGATTACATCTTAGACATTTTTGACTTTTTTGCTCCAATTCAAAAGAAAATAGTGAAAGCTGCACCAAAACCCTGGCTCACTGAGAATATACGCTATATGATAAGTATTCGTAACAAAGCGCAAAAGAAATTTAAACAAAGTAAGGACGAATCCGACAAACAGAGCCTGTACTTTGAGCAAAAAGCTTATTATGAGCAACATATAAATGTTAATTTAAATAAACCTAAAACCCTATGGAAAAATTTGAAACGTCACGTAATTCCAGATTTTAAGAATAGCTTTGAATTACCACAAGATCTCAATGATCCTTCAAATATAAACAAAACCTTTTTAAATGTTCCGGGTAACGTTTCTGTGGATGATGCCACACAGGCTTACTTTGATAATCACCGGCATAACTCCTCCACATTCAGTTTCAGTACCATTGACGAGACAACTGTGGCAAAACTATTACTTAATACAAAATCCAATGCTATGGGCCACGATGGAATAACATTTGACATGATTTTAATGACTCTTCCACAAACTTTGCCTATAATAACAGATTTGATAAATACTTCCATTTTAACTTCCGAGGTACCCTCAGTTTGGAAAACTGCTATCGTTAGGCCGACTCCAAAAATAAATGACCCGAAGGATCTTAAAGACTTGCGTCCAATCAGTATTTTGCCTTATTTATCTAAAATACTGGAAAAGTAGTTTATGATCAGGTTTCAAAGTATCTTGATTTCAATAATATACTACCCGAAAAGCAGTCAGGGTTTAGGAAAAAACGAGGCACTACTACAGCGCTCCTTGATGTCATAGATGAGGTCCTGGCTGCACAGGACATTGGACATGGAACAATATTGGTTTTGTTGGATTTTTCCAGGGCATTCGACTGTATAAATGTTCCACTTTTGCTTTCAAAATTAAGATACTATGGATTTGACGAGAAAGCCATACGGTGGTTCCAAAGTTATTTTAACGGTCGCAAGCAAATAGTTAAATTGCCAAAAAACGATGGTTCTTGCTTGGTGTCTGATCCAATTCTAATGGAAAGGGGAGTTCCTCAAGGATCAATATTGGGGCCACTTTTATTCATTTTGTACAGCAGCGACATCATCAATTGCATCAAATTCTGTAAATACCATCGTTACGCTGATGATCTGCAGGTTTTTATATCGTTTCATCCTCGAGATTTCGCTACCGCTGTTGTGAAGTTAAATGATGATCTGAAACGACTCTCAGAGTGGTCCTCTGCAAATTGCCTGGTCCTTAATCCTATTAAGTCTAAATATATGGTGCTTGGAACTTTAAATCAAACTAATGCCATCATTTCAAAACAACCAAACATTAGCATTAAGGATGTGAAAGTAGATCGCGTCGACGAAGCAAAAAATCTTGGACTCTTGCTAGATACAAATCTGCGTTTCGAGAGGCATGTAATAGACATTGTTAGAAATTGTTTATACCGTTTAAAAGTTCTATATAATATAATATTCAAAATTTTCTTAGTGTCACCCTACGAATGCGACTTTGTGAAGCTCTTGTTTTATCAAAACTTAATTATTGCCTTGCAGCTTATGGTTCCTGCCTTCTAGCACGATCGTGGCGCCTTATCCAAAGAGTGCAGAATTCATGTGCCAGATTTTGTTTTAAAATCCCTCCTCGTACTCATGTCACGCCTTTTTTAAACAATGCGGGTATGTTAAAAATGGCCGCTCGCCAAGAACTCATGTTCGCTTGCCTGCTCTTTGATACTATTCAATCCAAGCAGCCGTCTTATCACTATAAGAAACTCCTATGGTTTGGAAAAAGTAGCATTCATCACCAAATGAGAGCCTCGCGAGCGATAGTGTTACAGGTCCCCCAGCACCGGTCTGCCGCTTTTAGAGGGAGTTTTCGGTACCGCGCAACAAAATGTTGGAATAATATACCACCTCCAATTCGTCAATCAAACAGCAAAGCGATTTTTAAAGTAAAATATCGACTTCAACTTCTTAATCAACAGAAACAACAATGTAAGCCTTAAACTCCTTTTCGCTTCATCCTCCTATAACTAAATACTTTGCCAACCGCGTTTTTATCTTTTTATCTTCATTACAATTTACCAAAAGTCCATAAGATAGAAAAAACACGCACACACGCATATATATGTATACACTCGCTCACATAATACTTACAAAGTACACGGCACACACACAAATTGCACAGTAGTTTTTCTTTATTTCTTGTACCAACTTAGGTGTTTAAAAAGCGTTGCCCATTTTTGTGTAAGGTACTGGCAGAATACCAGCGATGTGGCTTGCTGCATCATTATGCTGAGTCAGCGCCTTTTCTGTGCCACGACACATGGCGTATTAATTAACTAAAAAATGTTTTTATTAAATTAAGTTTGCATGTTCTTATTTTACACTTTTCTTTTTTGTTTGTTTTGATGCTAATGCCATGTATGTTGTGGGTATGAATAAAGAATGTATCTATCTATCTATCTATCTAACTTAATGTAACATAGATAAAGTCAAAAGATAAGATTTGTCAAAAGTAGGTATGATCTGAGCAAACATTGTTAGACGATTTAAAGAAGAGTTCATAATATGGGGAGTAAATACAATAACCAAAGAAATACAAGCTTTGTTAACAGCTTCACTGCGGTATGGGGTCGAAAGACTCCATGCAAAGTATGCTTAATAACGAGTTACACTAATTGGTACAGCGAAGATGTTAACAATTATAAGTCTTGACGTCTGCTCCTTGAAGTCCTCTTGGACTTGGATTTAATAAAAATTATCTTCAACCACAAGATGGAACAAATAAGACACGTCGGTTATAGTTGGAATTTTCTGAGATGATTTTTTGAGCTCAAACCCCTAATCTGTTAGACAGAAAGTATTGTTTCCTTTGCTAATAACCTCGTCATAAGTGAACGGGAACAAGCCCGTTTAAGAAGCAATTTTACCATTCTATTTATATGGTTCAAATTCATGAAACGGCACATTCGGAGATAACACGCTTTGTTATCCCCAAAAAAAATATCTGCATGCGCGTTGCTAATTGTTCTCCGTATGAGCTGTTACATAAATTTGAACCTTAATACTATCACGATAGTTGCTTTTTAAATGACATTGTTACTTTGGCGGATCTGCATAAAAGAAACAAAAGCTTTTATTCTCTCTGCATAAAATAAACAGATTAGTCGAGTCAAGGATTTAATGTAATTGTTACTTTGGCGGATCTGCATAAAAGAAACAAAAGCTTTTATTCTCTATGCATAAAAGAAACAGATTAGTCGAGTCAAGGATTTAATGTACAGTCGGGTATAAACGCGTTTTTTAAAATAAAATGTTCGCCAGAAACTTTTCCTTGTATTGTCTAACCTAGATACCGAATCTCGCGGGCGTGCGCCTCGGCGTGCTTAATCCCGGCGTGGCGATCTCCTGCTTGATGGGGACGTCTTGGTCCTTCAGCTTCCTGTCCTCGGCCATCTTGAGCTCGGCGGCTTTCATCTCCTCCTCCATGCGTTGGAGGTGTACTGCGGCTTCTTTGCGTTTGTCGCGGTTTGATCTGAAATAAAGATAAAATAAAATAAGAGTCAAATAACTAAAACTGTAAAAGTTTAAAAGATTTGCTGCATCAAATTAAGTATAATTTAAAAGAAGCGCCCGTCCACCGCCGTCACGCAGTGCATGTACTCCTGCCAACATTACTACTGTAGTGAGCGGTGCTCACTTGCCGGTCTCCTTGCAGTGCATGTACTCCTGCCAACATTACTACTGTAGTAAGCGGTACTCACTTGCCGGTCTCCTTGCAGTGCCTGTACTCCTGCCAACATTACTACTGTAGTGAGTGGTACTCACTTGCCGGTCTCCTTGCAGTGCATGTACTCCTGCCAACATTACTACTGTAGTGAGCGGTACTCACTTGCCGGTCTCCTTGCAGTGCATGTACTCCTGCCAACATTACTACTGTAGTGAGCGGTACTCACTTGCCGGTCTCCTTGCAGTGCATGTACTCCTGCCAACATTACTACTGTAGTGAGCGGTACTCACTTGCCGGTCTCCTTGCAGTGCATGTACTCCTGCCAACATTACTACTGTAGTGAGCGGTACTCACTTGCCGGTCTCCTTGCAGTGCATGTACTCCTGCCAACATTACTACTGTAGTGAGCGGTACTCACTTGCCGGTCTCCTTGACGGAGAAGAACATCGGGCCCAGCTCCGCCAGCCAGCGCCCGTCCACCGCCGTCACGCAGTGCATGTACTCCTGCCAACATTACAAGTCATATTAGTATAGTAGGTACACGATCATAACATCAAATACAAGACATTTTTTAATTATCGGAAATATTTTGCTATGCGAATATATATGTCATGCTGAGCATCTTTTACAATGGGAGCAACCTAGAGATTGCGAAAAAAATGGCTCTCACATAGAAAACACCTCCCATTTTTCGTGAATTGGGGGTCGGTACTATGGTAAAAGTTGCTCAGTATGTGTTCTAAGTATATAGGTACTCATGTCGCTAAATATTACCGGTAATTAAAAAACAACCTTCATAATTTTTTTGTCACAAACAATTTTGATTAACAGTTACAGTTCAAGAGTCATCTACTTACTCATCCAGACATTTCTAACCAACGTAAATTACATACTAGTGGATACAAATATAGTTCTTATCACGGTTATGTAGCTTCAGTTTCAAGGCATCGCTTGTTGCTATGGGGCAACTTAGGTAAAACCGAAGGAGTGTTTATTGCAAAAAAGTGCAGCGTATTCTAATAACCCACACAAATACAAAAGGTTGACGATGATCTAATGTAAGCAATTTTACTCGTGGTTGACGACATACCTAATCAAGCGAGTCACTGAACCCGAAAAGCGTCGATGTGAGGAGCAGGTTGCGTGTAGTAATAAAGAGTCGTCAGAGTCAGACCACGCTAAACTTTCATAATAAGTGCTAGGTAAAGTATCGCTCCTATGGGACATATATGTAGTGTAGGTGTGTAAGTACCAACCTTGCTGGTCATCATGAGCTCGTGGTAGACGACGTAGTCGGGCGAGTCGCCCAGCCCGAACAGCGCGGACGTGGGGTGCAGGTGGCACGGCATGCCGGTGCGGCTGTTCACGTACTCGCCGATGCCCTTCAGGCGCGCCGCTTGCTGGAAGTACGCTGTGGAAAATAGGAAAGGGTTACAAATATTTGTTCAGAATTTAGGCATTGGAATTTAGCATAGAATACCAAAGTGGTAAAAAACGTCAAACTCCGCACGCTATTGTAATAACACCAATAACTCACCAGAACAGAGACATTTGCGACAGTGTCCCAGTCTGTGTCGCACAATTCTAGAGGGAGCCTCTGCGCTTGCATGATGTCTTGGAGCTGTTGAACTTCGCACACTATTATAATAACTCTAATAACTCACCAGAACAGATACATTTCCGCACAGTATCCCAGTCTGTGCCGCACGACTCAAGAGGGAGCCTCTGTGCTTGCATGATGTCTTTGAGCTGTTGTCGAACTTCGCGCACTTTACGCATCGCCTTGGCGTGAACGAAGTGTTCCGTGCACCAGGAACTTGAGTAACTGCAACACAAGGTTAATTTCATTAACTCTTCAAGTGGCATATGTCGTTTATGAGTTATTGGAATTTAGATTTTATTTCAATTAATTAAATTTAAAATTTAAATGACATAATCGGTTAGGAGTCGACGGCCTACCACTCCAAGGGTTAACACAATGTAGGTACGAATCAATAATTCATGCAGAATACAGAATACAGACTTTATTGGTAAATATAAACATAGTACATTTTACACGTCATAAATCTAAAAACTATTGTATTGAGTACTTATCTATGTCCTTATCATTATATATAAGTAACAAAACAAGGAAACAGTAACATTTGTAGGTAGGTTAGGTACTAAAAACCTGTTTTCCAAACGCTGCTGGGTCAATTTCGCACCGGCGCACTCATAAAGTCGGCAATACGATAGTATGCCTGATCTATTAGAAGGGATTTAAGCTTCTTTTTGAATATCGCATCGCTGGCAGAGTCTTTGATGGCATTAGGTACGGAATTGTAGGCAATTGGTCCCATGACATCAAGCGATCGTCGAGACTTAGCGAGTCGTTGCTTTGGGATTTGCAACCGTGGTCGCCTTCGCGCCGCGGTGTTGCAAAGTTTTGCGCTAGATTTATAATTATGTATATTTGACCTTACATGCATGCACACAGTCAATATGTATATAGACGGTAACGTTAAGATTTTATGTTTTTTAAACAACGACTGAGCAGGATGGTCAAAAGGTTTTCCATCGATTATACGCAGGGCTCGTTTCTGCATTTTAAACACTGTGTCGCGATCTGCCGCTGTGCACCAGAGATCTACACCCTGCGTAAGAATCGAGTGGAAATAACCATAGTAAGCAGTTTTTATGTTCTCTATAGATAAACTGGGTGCTATCCTGGACAGTGCGAAACACGCTGCGGCTAATTTGTCACAAGTTGCCTGTATGTGTGGGGCCCACTTTAGGCCGGCGTCAATATGGAAGCCTAGGTACTTAGCCGTTTCGACTTGTGGAATTGGGGTGTTATTTAATATAATATCCAGATTGGGCTTATTTGACTTTTTTGACTGGAAATGGACAATATTAGTTTTTTCTAGATTTAAAAGCATGCCGTTGGAAGAAAACCATTTCACAAGTTGATTAATGACGTGACAGATCTTTGATTTTAAGCCATCATAATCATCTGCATGGACAATAACACAGGTGTCGTCGGCGAACATAACATACTCTTGACCTTGGCAAGCTGTCGTGATATCATTTACTAGGACCAAGAATAGGCTATTTCCACACACAGACCCCTGAGGCCTGGCGCAGCTACCTATTGACTCCATTTCAGACTTCGAGTTAAGTACGTACGTACATTGTTTACGCTCATCTAAAAATGATGTTATTATATCGAGGAAGGTACCGGTGACCCCGTAGTAAGAGAGCTTACTGAGGAGGAGCGAGTGATCTATCATCTCGAAGGCGCGCGACAAGTCACAGAATATAGCAGCGATATGCCGCGAGCCCTCAAGGTGTGCCCGCACTCGCCCCACGACATCACGAGCGGCATCAGTAGTCGACCGGCCCGGCTGATAGGCATACTGCTTACTGTTTAGTAATTTATTGTGAGTAAAATGTTCCATAAGTCTATTACTGAGTAGTCTTTCAAAAACCTTTGAGATAACAGGTACAAGTGAGATGGGTCTGTAAGACTTGGGTAAATGCAGTTAACCCTTTCCCTTATAAATTGGCATAACCTTTATTAATTTTAGAATTTCGGGATATATACCGACACTAACGCATTCGTTGAATAGTGATAGGAGAAGGGATATAACACAAGGAGGCAAACAATCCAAGATATGCGTAGACATGTCGTTTATGTCTTTAGATGTCTTACGTTTTATTTGTTGGCATACTTTTATCAATTCACTTAGGGTAAATGGGGTAAAGATAAGAGGTAGGGGAGTATTGTCTAAGTAACTCTGTAGATATTTTTAGGTCTCGCATTGTTTACATTTGCGTCGACATAGTACTTATTTGATTTGTTAGACCTGTACCCCAAAAGCATAAAATTCTTGTAGTAATTCACCGAATCGCATTTCACCTTGAATGAAAAAGATATCACTGGATTTTTCTACTTGACGCACTTTTTCCTGTAGCCTTTGACATTAGTATAATTAATTTGTAGTATTTAATTTTTCGTGTAGTATGTTACCGAAGAGGCATTTCGCCGCGATCGACGTTTGTTTGGGACTCTATTTAACTTGATACGTTAATTTGATGCTTGCACTAAAATTAAGTGTTTTTTTAAACACGTTTTGTACTTGTAGGATTAAGCCTCAAGTGCTATCAAACTCATTAAAATTTTATCTATGTGACGTTGACGTTGCGTTGAATCACGTCGCCAATACAATACACGATCGAGGTGAAATGCGACTAAAGTAATAAACGATTGAGTCACAACGCGATGTTTAAATGCACGGTCGAGGTGAAATGCGACTAAAACTTATAGCCACTAGAAAAAAAAAACTATTGAGACACAATGCGAAAATTAAATATGAGATCGAGGTGAAATGCGATTCGGTGAATTACTACAACAATTTTATGCTTTTGGGGTACAGGTCTAACAAATCACTTATTTAACAAGGCGGCGGAGGCGGCGGCTCGGGCGTCCTGACAGTCGCCCGCGGCCCTGCTAACAAGAATGTCGATCGCTCGGTTCTTGTTATTTTTACCTCTGCATGTTTCATTTGATACAATTCGCCATATACTACGCGACATATCATGACCGCTGTTTGATATTTGGCTGTTTATGTGATTCTTTCGTACTTTTTTTAGAAGGGACCAGTAGGAAAGTTCTAACGTATGAAGCTTCGAACGCGCCACAGTGTCATTTGGGTTTTGACTTAGTTTTACTTTAAGTTTTTTAATAATGTTTCTTTGTTTTTTCACGGTGTCATTGACCCAGACATCGTCGGAGTTTTTGATAGGATGATACCTAACAGGAAAATGTACATCAAAGTAATGCTTTAACACATTAATAACAGATTTTGTTTTCTCATTTGGGCAATTGCTTTTACTCAAGATTTCATCCCAATTTTGGAAATTTTGACTACGAGTGAAGTCCTGTTTATAAGAAAGTGAAAACTTTCGTTTTAAAACATGGCATTTAGATTGTAATCGGTGATTTATATGAATACCAATGATTAATGATAAATGATCGGATAGATTCAATTCGATACAGTTAATTTTATTTATATCGGACTTACGTATGTTCGAGTATGCATGGTCAATACATCTTCTAGAGGTATTCGTTATCCTGGTCGGTTTGTTTACAAGGTTTCTAAATCCATAAGATTTAATTTTGTCTAGCAACTGATTAGTACTATTACATGTTGTCAATATGTCAATATTAATGTCACCTACTATAATTACATTGTTATTTTGAATAGCAATAAAATCCAATAATTGATTCAACTTATTTAAAAATAATGTGATATCGCCACCGGGCGGTCTATATATACATACAATAATTAGGTCAAGGCCGATGCACTCAGCTGCACACGCTTCGAACTGCATCTCGACGGAGAGGTCGGTGACTTCCTTGCGTTCCACGGTCAGAATGTCAGCGCCAGCGAATATGCAGACACCTCCACCCATCCGCGAGGGTCGGCAGTAGTGAGCTCGAAGTTGGTAGTTAAGTATATTTACTGAGCGTATTTGATTTGGCTCGAGCCAGTGTTCCGTTAGACACAAAACATCTATTTCCTCTAAAAGTTGGAGTTCGCTCTCTAATTTGCAAGTTTTATTGGCTAACCGATTAATGTTTAAATGGAATACATTTACCAATCGTTTTCTATTTTTTGTTTTGATCGGGGGTGGCGTCATCGGCGGGAGACTGGGTCTCCCTGGGGTGGAGAAAGGGCCGCCACTCGGAGATGCTGCTGTTTACTGGCCAGGCCGACGCCATGAGGAAACTATTGTATATAGCTATGGGAATACCTATTTTAAATGAATTATAAGTCTCTCGCTTAGATTGTATTCTTTCTACAGTATAGGGGGCACCATGGTGAATGCTGTCTAAATGCTTTTTTAGACTCTCAGGTGTTGTATCTTTTTTTAAAATAACATCCATGTAGATATTTGTAAACCACAACACCTTTTATTGACAAATCCGTTGCTGATCCCTTTATCAAGATGTTGGATTTTCGAATTTTTCGGCGGTTATTGCGGTTTATGACAAGCTTGAAATCATCATTAGCTGATTCATCGGAACACGGCACTGCGTTCGTAATTACTGTCGAAGTATCTTTCAGATCGATGGTTTGTTTCGGCAGCTTATCAGCTTTTAATTTAACCGTGTCATTATTTACGGTAGTCGTAATTATCTTGGCGGCCATAGTTAGTTGCGGGTCTTGTTTCACTAGTAGATCATTGCGCTTCGCTCTTATCGGCTTTTTAGCCTGCTCGGCTATTCTCTCTCTCGCTTGCGCAGCTGTTGGTCGGCGCGGTCGCGGTGGTGCATGTGTGGATGCGGGAGCGGGACGGCTATTCGGTGTTGACACATTGTTTGGTGTTGTTGGGACGGATGCAGTGATAATTTCGCTTTTGTTACACACTTTGGCTGATCCCTCGGTCTGCCTCGTAAGAATACTGGATTTTAAGTCACTTAATTCACTGTTAATAACGTCGATTTTTTGAAAAATATCACAAATTTTTTGTTCTATTGGTTTAAGTGCAATATTAATTATGTTTTTGAATGTCTCACAGTTGATTTGCGGCATTTCGCACGCGTTTTAAGGTTAGGTTTACGTTAAGGTGTTGTTCGTACCGCCCGCACACCGCGACTGATGCCGATTCCAACTGGTGCTTTACTAGGAACTTTTCTGAGCTTTTTTGATTAGAAATGCTAGTATTTGAGCATTGTTTTTTGTGATATAGGAAAGAAACCAGAAGCCGAATCGCCTGATGCTGAAGTAATTACCGTCGTCCATGGACACCTGCAACACCAGAGAGGTTGCAAGTATGGACACCTGCAACACCAGAGAGGTTGCAAGTGCTTTGCCGGTATTTAAGAAGGGAGTAGGCTCTATTCTTGAAGGTTTGAAGGTTTTGCTGTACGAGGCAGAAAGTTTCTGGAGAAACGCACAGTTGAGGGCTACCCACCATCTAAGTGGTGAGGATGGAAATGTGGTCGCGTAGAGCGATGGCGGAAGGAAGTGGCAGGGATAATCCGAACAATTCCTCGGAGCACTCCCCGTTATACATGCGATAGAAAATGCAGAGGCGAGGCTACATCTCTACGCAGCGTCAAGGAGTCAAGCCGATCTGAAATAGGCTGACAATTCGAGTCGCTGGCTCTGTAAAGTTTAAAAACATCGGAACAAAAATCGATATTGTATGTAATAGCTTACTTGTTAGATTTCCATTGGTTGTATAAATGAAGCAGCGTCAGATGATCGGATTCGGGCACTTGGAACTTCTCTTTGACGGCGTCGGCTTCCTCCTCTCGGCCTTGTGGTCGGTAGAACACGGATGGTACCGATAACATTGACACTGGGAAACAAGACCACAGGTTATTACTTGTGAATTCACAAGCGTACATTGATTGAGTAAGATGTGTGAAGTCAAGGACAGTTTTGTTATTCGAATTCGACAGCTAAACGCTTCGCAGGGAAGGGAGACGGCATTCATACTATTTCCCCTCTGCCAAAGCATAGGTACAACTGTGCCTATGGCGGTGCATGTTGTGACTCGTTCGTACACAAAAAGAGATCGAGGTGTGCAAGATTTTTCTTTGACGCGTGTCATTTTCTATGTATTTGTGTCGTCATTACAGATTGGATTTTGTATGTAGTGAGAAGTGCGACTGTGTGCACGTTTCCCCCCGCAAAAAATGGCAGAAAAATTTCTGTAGGCTCTATATTTATATAAGTGATCATAGGTGTATAGCCAGTTTATTTCAAAACCAATTTACTGTGGCGTCACCCTTAAGGCTGAAGTGTTCATTACTGGAGGAGGAGTTGAGTGAACAGGAGATCAAAATTAGATTTACAGCGAAAGATGTTATCGCGGTTTAAAATCTATGGCACGTGGAAAATCTCCTGGTCACGATGGCCTCAGTATTGAACACCTGAGGTATGCAGGCCCTCACTTGCCGAGGGTGCTCGCTCTGTTGTACAACCTCTGCATTAGTCACGCGTACTTACCGGAGGCAATGATGAGGACTGTGGTAGTACCAATTGTCAAGGATAAGGGTGGTGATGTAAGTGATAAAACCAATTACAGACCGATCTCGCTAGCGACAGTGGTAGCTAAAGTGCTGGACAGTTTGCTTAGTACACAATTGGACAATTACCTTGATATACACCAAAATCAATTCGGCTTCAGGCCTGGACTCTCTACGGAAACTGCCATATTGTGTCTTAAGGAAACTGTCAAGCACTACACAGAGAGAGGCACGTGTATTTATGCATGCTTTCTCGACTTATCGAAGGCGTTTGACCTCGTCAACTACGATGTCCTCTGGCGGAAGTTAAAGAACACGAAAATGCCGGTTGAGCTGCGTAGAATATTTAAATACTGGTACCTTAACCAGAGGAATGTAGTACGATGGTCGAACGCTTATTCGGAGCCATACAGGTTGGAGTGTGGGGTGAGACAGGGAGGAGTGACCTCGCCCAAGCTCTTCAACCTGTATATCAATGAACTTTTAGAGGAGCTCAGCAGCACTACTATTGGATGCCACATTGGCGATACTTGTCTGAATAATATTAGCTATGCAGACGATATGGTGCTGCTGAGTGCCTCTCCTTGTGGTCTGGCGAAGCTAATAAATACATGTGAGAAATATGGGGTCTCTATTGTTTCCCATAAAGTTTTAAGTCATAATGTATTGTTTGTCCGCATTTTCGTTAGTCATAATTTGGTTTTTCTCAGAAACGCGTAACTTTTCAGGATTGCCATAAAACAAACCTAACCTAACCTAACCTATCTATAGGATAATCTAAGGAAATTCCTGAAAAGTTAACGGTTTCAGAGTTATGACTAATGATAATATGACTATCATTACATTATGACTTTCAATAATTATGTCAAACAAAGGGATCCGGAGAAATATGCACTCAGTCATGGTTTGACGTATAATGTCAAGAAGAGTGAATGCATGGTCTTTCAAGTTAGAGGTAAAGAACTGCCACCAGTACCACCTATTAAGCTAAACGGAACTCCACTGAATAGGGTGAACCAATTCAAATACCTTGGGCATGTAGTAACCTCTGACTTGAAAGACGATGCTGACATTGAAAGGGAACGGAGAGCGTTGTGTGTTAGAGCGAATATGGTGGCCCGCAGATTTGTTAGTTTCTCAATTGAGGTGAAAAAGACTCTTTTTAGAGCATTCTGTACAACCTTTTACACTTCTAGTCTGTGGGCGTGCTATACGCAAAAACAGTACAACGCTCTTCGTATACAGTATAACAACGCTTTCAGGGTGCTGATGGGACTACCTCGGTTTTGTAGTGCGTCGGGGATGTTCGCGGAGGCCAGAGTAGACTGTTTCTACACTACAATGAGGAAACGCTGCACATCCCTGGTGCGCAGGGTGCGGGCTAGTTCCAACGGCATCTTGAGAGCGTTTGCGGAGAGATTTGACTGCCAGTGCCTGAATCACTGTCATATGATTCACGTACTGGTGTCCAAGCCTCTCCAGAATAGGTTAAAATATGATAAGTTAAATGTAATATAATAAGTTAAATGTAATATGATCCTAAGTTGGTCGAAATAAATGAAAATACCCCCTCGTCGTCCCTTACGACGTGTCGGAAGTCGGTGTTGCTCGAAGGCTAAACGTCATGGTGGCGTACGTCTACGTACCTACATTATGCGGTAGGTAACTCTGTATTGTCACAAGTTGATGTTTGACAACTCAGTGACCACAAAATATGAGGCGTTGTACAGAGTCATCTGTTTCGGGTATCAAACTAGGTTTACGGTTTTTTTCTTAGACTTTGCCTCTATTTCCAATCAATAACTTTTTTTATCAGAAGTTAAAAAAGCTACTGATTTTTACTGAGTATCTCTAATATACATCTACACCTGTCTAAATTTGAATGATGGCCTCTGAGCCATATACTATCTCAATAAGGCTTTAGCCATTTTCTTATCCAACTACATTGCTAGTAAATACAAATCATTTGGATTCCAACGTAGCAAGAGAAATAAAGCTGTTGTCTTTTCCATTATTTCACTGTACGGTGACAATCAAAATGGATAAGAGGTAAAACACTTGGATTGTCATATAATTTGCCAATCTTAAAAAAAAAACATATAAATGCCGTCTATTGAATTCATAATTCATAAGTTTTATACAATAGCGATAGCCACATTAAATATCGTGTCTGGCTTTGTAAGAATCAAGTTTGTTATTCAGAAATTAGCTTGATTCACTTACCTACGATAAGCACCTCCGCGCTGCACCCCATGTCCGCGGACACGATGAGCATCTTGCACTGCGGCGGGTCGAGCGGGAACTCCGCCATCTGGCGCCCGAGCGGCGTCAGCGCGCCCGTGCCGTCCAGCGCGCCCAGGATCCACAGCTGGTACATCGAGTTTAGGATTGTGTCCTGGGGACATTATTGTAACTTACTACCTGTGAGATCGAGTTATGCTGAGGCTAAGAAAATACTTAAAAAAATATTACATGTGGCGTTGGCTCCAAAAAGTGTATGTAGGACTAAGCAAAATACGACTACTTTAGCAATAAGACTGCCTGTTGTGTACCAAAGTTTACTTCAAATGCTTAATTAGTAAGTAATGTTTCTTTTGTTATTGGTGAGCAAAAATGAATATTTGTATTGTATTGTAGGGGAACCAAGTTGGTAGGTATTTCAGGAGCTCATGAGGGTAGTAAGTAGTATACAACCTACTGCCGTTGTGTGTAATGCATTAAGCTTTGTACCTAACCTGTATAAGTAAAGTAACAGCGGCAAGTTTCTTAATTCTAGGAACGATTAGAAAGCGTGTTGTTAAAATGAGTTATTTGTGTTTAGTGACGATAGCTTTACCTGTAGCAGCGGATCTATGAAGTGTAACGGCAATGGATCTCCCACACCCAGCGATTTTAGCAGTAAATCTCAGGAACGGAAGAGGCGAGTAGCTCGTGCGTGTGCTGGCGTTGTGTATAGAGTAACTGACCTGTGGCGGCGGATCCATAAAGTGGAACGCAAGCAGATCCTCAACTCCAAGCGATTTGAGCAGCAACACAGTATTAGCCAGGTTGGTGCGCTGTATCTCGGGCACGGTGGAGGCGAGCAGCTCGTGCGTGTACTGGCGCTGCGTGTAGAGGCAGTAGGCGCGGCCGGGGCCCGTGCGGCCCGCGCGCCCGGCGCGCTGCCGGGCGTTGGCTTGGCTCACTGGGTAGATCTGATAACATTACGAGTATATTCCTTACATTAACAGTTTTCCATTTCCATTACTTTACAATTTTCACTCATTCATTACTTTTTACTTTTTCAATTTTTTTTTACTAATGATAAAATGACACAATTTAGGGCAATAACACTGTGAGTTTAGTGTACCTGGGAAAAAATTAAATAACGAGGATTACACAGAACGAAATATTGTCCGCCATCGGAATATGTATACACAGATGGAAGAAATCATTCATCATCATATGCTACACTTATCCATGTTGCGTCGAAAATCACTTTTAAGATGCTATTTATTTATTTATTTAAAATTTAAATCACGCAATAAGAACCATATTACAAATACCTTAGAGGCTATATATTAATTTTATACACTTAAAACTAAACACTATTTATTTAGACAACAATTCAGACCGAGACGTACCTGTAGTGCGTCCATACCAATTCTTGGATTGTACACTTTCAGCTTGCAGTAACCACAATCGATGACGTACATTATTCCGTCTACAGTCAGTGAGGTTTCTGAAATTGTAATAAACATATTGTAAACATGTGACATGAGGTGAAATGAAATATGTAGGTATTTTTTAAATGTTACTTAATCGTAAGTAGTCAGTCATGCTTTTACACACTTTTTTTTTTCAGCCTGTTTCATTCAGAAAGCTACTTAGTCGTATTTAAAGGGGCCCTAACGCAGCTCGATGTGTAGGCCGTGTGTACCCAGGATAGTGCATATCAATTTTATTGAATTGTAATTTTTAGCTATTTTGAACAAAAAAAAATGATCGGTGAATTTGATCAAAACCCATTTTTAGAAGCAATTTTCATGTTAATAGCTTTTGTGCAAAATTGTTAAAAAAAATGGTTCGTTTAGACCTATGTTCGTGATTTTATTCTATCGAGCGAAGGTTGTTAAACCAATCGATGACGTTACTACAAAAAGGCCTCTAGATTGCTATTAATATTTTTTGACAGCGGTACCTCCTGAGACCCAGAAGCAATTGTTTTGTTTTTGAATTTGGAATCCTTAGTTACACAATAAAAGTTCAAAATAGATTTTGGAATAAGTACCTACAAAAAATTGTACTCAGGGTCTTAGGAGGTTAAGATCTACGAGTAAAGTGGCGCTACGATTCTTCAAAAGCCCGTTGAACCCGCAGTGTCCTGAACAATGTCTAGAGCACAGTACTCACCGGCGATATTGGTAGCGACGATACATTTCCTTAACCCTTGAGGCGCGCGCTGGAAGATCTTGGCCTGCAGGTCTGCTGGTAATTGAGAGTAGATTGGCAACACTGTCAGAGGAGGGGCGCTGTCCAGGTCAGCTAAGCGCTCCGTCAACACCTGTACAAAGAAAACATGGGTATTTTAATATTCAGTAATTTAGCTCTTCTCTGACTTGGTGGTGCTGAATCGGTACTATACACGGTGTAGTGTAACACGAGGAATCCTAAAGATTTTAACCTCGCATTTCTGACGCCTAAGAGAAGGAAAAAATGAGTTTATGTAAAATTTCGCCACAAAAAAATAATCTGATTTTTTAATGTATTTGTACCTAAAACTTGTGTGTTATTAGTAATTAAACCAGTCACTTAAAATGATTTCTTAATTATTTTTTTTCGGTAAACCTAGTTTTTGCAAACTGTTATATCAATAAGGTTAAATACTACGCCCCATAATGGCATCATCGCTATCAAAACGGCGTTTTGCAACAACAATACAATACGAAGATACAAATAGGTAATATGGCGCGCGGGAGATATGGCGATCGCGCGGGTTTTAACTTTTTATCTCAATTACTCTGTATACTGTTTAAAATTTGAATGGACAAATCCCACAGCTATATAACTACCTATTGTTTACGGTTTAGTTGCTGATGTATGCAGGGTAACTATTACAATTGAAATTAAATGAAATTAGACATGTGTTTGTGATTTTTTTCTGGTAAGGTTCTGCTTCGAATATGCCCTTGTCAATGTAATCAAGTTTCCGTGTTATTATTTTTTATTTGCCTTCGAAAAAACGTGTAACATTTCATATAAGTAAGAACCACAATTATGACCCTTCTTAAGACTACTGTGAAATTGTGTGTTGTTAAAGAATTGTATTTAAAATCTGAGGTTTCTGATAAAAGTATGTATCAAATTACTTTTCGTCGAACCTTTAAACTAAATTGAGTTTGTATAAAAACAATAGTTAAGCGTTGGCAAAATATGAATCACCTCGCAAGTCACTTCGATGTCCTCTTGACCGGGCATGAATATGAGGATGTCACCTTCATCCGGCTGCAGGTGGATTTGCAGGGCCTGTAACAAATATACACACATTATTGTACTGCTCACTATACCCCGTTTTTTTATATTAAATATAATTTTTCTAACTACATAAGTAGTGGTCATTAACTTTTTCTTCCGAAACCCTAGGATTTCTATGATATATGTAAACGACACTATATTCAGTGCAGTTACCACTACTTTTGGGGTTATACATTTCTAATATATAAAAATAGACAAAGGGACTATAGGGTGTCCCAAATAACCCATTTTAGGAATATGTCATTGTGGCCTCTGAGAAAAATACGTGTCCCTAGCCATTGGACAAAGCCGAAATGTACATATGCATTAGGGTATTTAGAACCAGTGTACAAAGTATCATAACAGTCGGTGTAGCGGTTTCGAAGAAATTAACAAATTACCAATTTTTACTTTGGAGCAGCCTGTATGAGTTAGTAGCTCCTAGGGTAATATCCTCAAAGAATAGTATGGAACCTTCTTCAACCTTTTTGATTATCTTTTTTATTTATGACACTAATAAGCTTCTGACTTTTGAAAAATGTCATTATCATCAAATATTTCGAACAAATTGTCAAAAACACTGCCAAAGATTAACACAGTATGATTCTTTTTGTTGTCGATTATTGCAAATAACTATTGTTCGAAAAAAATATTTTTTATCTTTTGTTCTAATTAAAAAAATATTAACGTCAGAGCATTCCTGAGAAGTAACCCTACGTGGGATTTCAGGGTTTATCCAATGGCTAAGGTCACCCTGTATAATATTTGAAGGGAGCGTGGATCGTTAGAAATATGAATAGCATTCGCTTTATATATGAGATATTCGAGTAAAACAAAAATCACTGATATGATTATTTGTAACTTATACAAAGAAATATCAAATTGAAAACCCGACAAACATTACAGCAGCGTTAAGTTTATATCTATAAGGAAGTACCTTGTTTGATAAAAATGTAGACAAAGTTCTCATTTTCTTTATTAGAACTGAGCCCGATGTGCGTAATGAGAATCACAGTAATGTGTACATGACAAAATCTCTGTTTGCACATAATCTAATAACCTCTTCCCTAGCTTAAACTATAATCCACTGAGACGAAACTATTCATGAAACATACCTACATCGTTGCAAACTCGAATACTTTGATTCCCGACGACACTCCAGAAAGAAATTTGATTGTTGTCGTTATATTTTCAACTTGTACGTGGTTTTACTTTAAACTTGAGTTGTGTTTAAGTCAGGTCTAAGGTCTAACTGTTACTTTCCTGACAAACATTATGGGGATTGACTTTGACCGTCAGTAATGTGACGTGGCTAACCGGCATCAAAGGCACACAGTTAAGTGAAAATATATTTATTTACAACAATTTGTTACAAGAGTTATTTAACCAAAACTATAAAATGGAAACGCATGTAAAACGATTCATAACGACCAATATTTATCCATAAACTACACAATGAAATTGTCTATCTATTCTATAGCAAAGCGGTCTTGAAATTTGTGAATAATTCCAGCTCCAATAGGATTACAGTTGGATTGCCGTGAGGTCAGAGCAGGCAAATAGGTATTACAGTTGAATTGCCGTGAGGTCAGAGCAGGCAAATAGGTATTACCGGATTAGAGACAGATCGTGATATCGGAGATACAAGGCATGCGGTCGCTGCGTTGATACAGATGAGCCTTTTGGTTAACATACATGATTAAAAGCAAAACAGTCATGTGCATTTCGTAACCTCTTAGAATGACATTGTTGTAGCAATTAATTCGGGTATCGGCGACGACAATGAATGTAATGAACTGCTATTCTGCTTTCTTACTCAGAAAACTTTTTAACTTACCGTAAAATGATAAGTAAATAATAACCTACAATGTAAAATAAATACCAGCCATTATGTTTAATATTGCATAGATAATTGTATACAATTATAATTAGCAATTTGAAATTTTATCATAACTATTAAATTCCCCCTCCGATAATTTGAATAGAGAAACTCACACTTTTATTTACATTTGGTAGTTGTTCTAATTGATAATAAGATTACGTCTGATTCCCAAATCCAAATATCATTCTTAAAGCTCACGGAGTACATTTATTTACCTACGTATAAAATAAAAATAATTTTAATGCATCTGGAATGTTTGTCTATTATACATGTAACTTTGTAGTAGTTACTTACATCCTTTATGTATCCTCAAAGAAAAAATAATGTGTTCGAGACGGGGGGGGGGGGGGGGGGGGCTAACGCCGCGTTTCCACCAGAGATGTTGGTAAGAACTAGCAGAATCACTTCATTTACCTTATCTTATGGTTCTTAACAAATCAATTTAAAAACCTATATTACGTTTTAAAATAGCCCTCAGCCAATATGTAGCCTAAGTGACAGGTATAAAAGGACGCGTAGGACACGCCCTTGAGGTAACCCTCACCTGCTGCAGCACGTTTATTGACTCTTCTTGGAGTTTTGTATTTATGTTAGTTTTAGTTTAGCGGTGAGCTCTGTACCCCTAGTATAAATTTATTCGACGGCGTAACGTGACGTACGCGTTTGAGTTAAGTCTCATTTTGTATAGGATTTTGAGTTTCCAAAACGTTCCGCTTGGCGCGCTGTTTCTAAATCCCACACTAAATGAGACTTAACGCAAACGCGTACGTCACGTTACGAAATCGAATAAATTTACACTAGGGGCTCAGATCTATGTATTTGTTAAGTTGAATTCAGTTATATAGATGCATTTCAAAACTTATGATAGTATAAAAAAAAAAATACTAGATCTCGTTCTAACCAAAATTCGGTAGAAGTTTGCATGGTAATGTACAACATACACTTTTTTTAGTTTTATCATTCTTTAATTTTAGAAGTTACAGGGGGGGGGGGTGGACACACATTTTACCACTTTTGGAGCGTCTCTCGCGCAAACTATTCAGTTTAGAAAAAAAAATATCATTTTTGAAGACCTATCCATAGACATAGAGAAATAAGAAGTAGGTACATAGAGTGCTCACTCCATACATCAGTTTTGGTACCTAAACTCCATACATCAGTTACCAAAACTGATGTATGGAGTGAGCACTTTATGTACAGTCAGCGTCAAATACTTCGTAGCAGTCAAAGTAGCCAAATAGTTCGGTACACCATATATTTAGTATTCTTATTTCTTTAGATAACCCACACGTATGGGTTTGATGAAAAAAAATTCAGTTCTAAGTACGGGGAACCCCAAAATGTATTGTTCTTTGTGAAAATCTTAATGCGGTTCACAGAATACATCTACTTACCAAGTTTCAACAGTATAGTTCTTATAGTTTCGGAAGGAATTGGCTGTGACATACGGACGGACAGACAGACATGACGAATCCATAAGGGTTCCGTTTTTTGCCATTTGGCCACGGAATCCTAAAAATAAATTTAATGTCCATAGTCTAGTAAATATAAAAGACCTACAACTTCCATACAACACCACGTTCGCGGCTTTTATGATTTTCATTTCAGGTTTGTGCGTATGAAAACAGTCAGATACTGCTAATTATATCTTTAAAACGTATAGTTGGAATTTCTTGACCGCTTTCTAGACCTAATCAATTTAAAAAACAGAAACATTTACGATTACGATTTTTTTACGAAATAAAGATGTCCGTCGCCAATACAACAGACTAAATAATACGTAACCTTCATAGGTTACCTAAGAAAGTTCTTGTCTTTTCACAGGTATAAAAGGGCACGTAGGACACGGCCTTGAGGTAACCCTGACCTGCAGCAGTACTTTTATTGACTTTCTTTGGAGTTTTGTAATTAAATGTTGGGATTTAGTTTAGCGGTGAGCTCGGAGTTTATAAATGCATTTCAAAACTAATTACGGTGTCAAGAGCAAAGTTAGAATGTTTTCGGAAAATTGGGAATACTGCAATTACCTCTTCCAATAACGGTGAAAACAGTCTTATAATTACCGCCACCAAATGGCAAATGTTATTTTCCAGTAACAGGAAAATCTTTAGTATTAAGAATGTATGCTATCTAAAATCAAACATTTACCTAAATAATTTAATTTTAGTAGGTACCTGCCTAGTAAACAAAGAGTTAAATTAGGTTTTGGCCACAAAAAACTGACTTTTATTTTTAATAATTTAACTATTTGACTAATTTAATTTATTTAATAATCCTATATTTAATATTTCTGCAAATAATGAACTGTGTTTTAATGTACATAATGTAATTTGTATTGTATATCCTACTGTAATCTAGTTTGTAAGCGATTTGGTGTACCTGTTAGCTTATAAATGTCTAATAAATAAACAAATTAAATTTAATTTATTATCACGACCACAAAATTTCGGGTATAAATAGCGTTGGTAGGTTTATCATTATCATTTCAGCCAAATGACGTCCACTGCCGGACAAAGGCACGAACGGTAATTCGCTGCCCTCAACCAACGGTTTCCCGCGACTTTAGCCAGATCGTCGGTCCATCTAGTCTGGGGCCTTCCCACGCTGCGTTTGTCTGCGTAGATAGTTAAGGTACCTTTTTGTACGTTTATTTGCTCAAGGTCAAGGCTTTGAACTTTAAGGCCCGTCACAGACAGGCTTTACTTAAAAGGCTTAAAACTTCAAGTCCCAGGCAGACGCAACCTTTCACAAATTTCCCCAGAGGTGCCTAAGTAAAAGTGTAGCATGTTTTCTAGAGCTATTTTTAAAAGTGGAGGATAAATTTAAATGTACTCTGGAGGGCAAGTGACGATTAAGTTACTTACATTAGGTATTAATTTTTTTTTAAATTATTGGCTAAACAACAATAAAAAAAAAGATTCTACTTTACTTGACACATGGCATTAACAATGTTTGGCCGTATATGCACTTTATTAGATGGCCTAACATAGTGAATGTAGACAGAGAAGCGTGGGCGGGGTGGGTTCAAACGGATGGCGAGATGACTTTGACAGGTGTCAAAGGAAGAGGAGAGGTGAGGAAGGAAGGTTCCTCTTCAACTGGTCGGAAGGATATAATCAGGAGTTACGGAATACCATGGGAGAGGCGTTTGCACAACAGTGGGACACTCAAATAGGCTAAGAAAGAAGTACTTAAAATGTGTATGCTTAAAGTACATAGACCAATAAGTTTTATTTGTTACATTTGTTTTAAACAAATTTCATCATTGAATAGAATAGAAAATAGAGAGATTTTATTCGTGGCAAAAAAAAGAAGAAAACAACACGTAACATAACATATAATATAAATCACGAAATAATGGATATATAGTTATCGGAATTACCAAAACTTAGAGGCCCCACCTGAAACGCATTTTACCTCTTCTGGCTAGACACTTGTACAAGGAAACGCAACACAAGAAACAACTTTTAAACCAGAATATTCTACTTCAAGTCGAATATAAACCTTACGGAAATAGCATGTTTTTAAGAGAGAAGTATTGCCATACTTCCCTCTTAAAAACATGATCGTCCATACAAAAAGAGGAAACGTTTTCCCACTTCTAAATATTTTACATTCTCCATGATTTTTAGTATGTTATTAACACAATGAAAAACTAAGTTTATAAGTTGTCTTTTTTTTCAAAATTTGCAAAACAAAAAAAAAAATAAAAAAAGCGAAAACTAATAACCTAGAATATATTATGCTGAAGCGATCGACATCAAAATCAAAATGATTTGTTAAGATTAAGTTAGTGGAAAACGTTTTCTCCCGAAATGGATTTTCATAGAAAAATTACCGTTATTTCGTTAGATTCAAAAAGCCACCCTCTTAATGTAATTTGATTAGCCTCCAAGTTTACAGCCGTTATTGAGGTGTTGGTGTCCATTTGCTGATTAGAAATGGCTTTTAAAATCCATGTACACATACTAGACAATAACCTTCCCTTTTGCGACAGTACAAAAAAAAATTCTATGTATTTATATACTATATATATCGTTGTCTAAGTACCCACAACTCAAGCCTTATTGAGCTTAATATGGGAATTAGTCAATTTGTGTAAGTAGTTGCGATCCTCGCTCCGGATCGTATCTGATCCAACAGATCTCCTTGGCAATTCAACGGGGTAACGCTGCCAGTGTCATGGGAACTTTTGGGCCGGCTGCGGTCCGGGGCGGATGGGAACTTGCCCTAATTTAATTTAGTGTTAAGATTGACAAAGCCTGTTCCGGATATCACCCAAAACGGAGAACGTTCTCTAGAACGGCACAACTATACCTGTAGCTGATTTGATTTGTGTAATAATGTCCTATAATATTTATTTATTTCTTAGTAAAATAAAAATGTACCAGTAGATTATGAAATTTTAGGTGATGCCACTCCTTGAAATCCTTACAATATGGTGAAACTCCTAATAAGTAGCAAGGTGAAAGACCGAGGCAGAACACCTGCCACTACAGTTTAAAATACAATGTATACATATACTTTCACAGAATATATACAATTCAAACCAAGGAAGACCTAGAAACGTCTGAGGAAGGCCTGGAGAAACCAAAACGACTGGAATGAATTTATAATATCGTATCTAGGATATTGATCGGAAATGTCAGTGTCAAAAGTGACGTTTTTGTTAGAAGAAACGTCACTTTAAATCGGGTAATATGCTTTATAATGCTAACTCAGGAAAAAAATATTTTTACATGAAACTCCCATATTGGGAAATTCACCTAATGGGAATATTGGGATGCGCCTACAAGTACTCCTAGACGGCCTGTTTCCACCAGAAAAACCACGTTACATTAAATTAACCTTTCCTGCAACTGGAAAATAACAAAATGCTAGTGAAATTTGCCTCGCCTCGTCTCGCCGGTGCTAGTGAGTGCTTTGTTGTCCATTACCTGATTACAAACGGTAGCTATTGTAGCACTGTGTTTGTTGCAAAATGGAACAATGAATATAAAAGTTCTGAATAGATGGAAGCGAGAGAACTGCAAAGTTTGCTGAAAACTAAATCAATCTAGTAATGTCTCAGCAGAGAATGAATGTAAAGGAATGTTCTGGAAAGCTAAAACTGGATCAAAGAACTCTGAAGTTGAAAACTGTTTGCATTTATTGGTCTTCGTAGCAAGAAAGATACGGAAACAAAATTTAGGTATGTATAATTCAAGAGAGCAAAGTTGTTTAAGTTGTTGTTTATATTAAGTCTTGAGCTAGAGAAAGATTCCAATATCTAAGTGGATTTTGAGTGTTGCATTGGTTTCAAGGCACGAGAAACAAAGTTGAGAAACAACACTGCAGAGAGTGCAGAGTGTAATAAAATAAAATCTTACAAATAGAATGCAAGTGAATAGGTATATCAAATCATCAAAATTAGCGTGTCGGACTATCTACATTCTCTAAAAACAGGTATGGCTCTATATGTAGAACAGTGAGATTATGGCAGATATTTTTGGCGCTATGTTTCAATCGATACTATTAATGCTGACTGTACTATAAAAATATTTATTAAAAATCATCGCTTAAAACTCCAACATATTAGATTAGATTAGATTAGATTTATTTATTTCTTAAAGAAAAAGACACAGTATTTTACACAAAAGGATAAAACAAAGGCTTTCACTAAAAGATCGTCAACTTAACATTAAAACAAAAAAAAAAATATAAAATTAATAAATAAAGAAATGTCACCACAAAAAAGAAAATGTCAATGTATACATAGCTAGGGACAACCTAGGTATTGTCGAAAATGTCAAAAAGAACAAAAAAACAAACATATTTACAAAAACACTAAGTTATAAATAACTTTATCTGTAAAATAATTTAAATGAAAAATATAATGAAAATATATTATATGTCAACGATCTTAATTGCTAAAAATATTAATACAATGTCAATTCATATTAAATTAAATTAAATGTCACAGTTTTAAAATAGGTTCATAAATAAATCTAAAAGAAATACATAATAAATTATTTTTCGCTATATTCTTTAACGGAATATAGCGACATTTCTATTAAAAGTTCTTTCAGTTCGTGTGCAAACTTGTCATTCGAGGTTTCATTTCTGAGGCTGGCGGGTAGTCGCTCATATAAGGATGGGCCGATCACTCGCGGAGACTTATCTAACAATGCGAGCCGCCGCCGCACTGGTAGCAATCTCCCCGTCTGGCGGGTTATTCTGCCGGGCATATTTGCACGTTTAAACGAGTGAATATTTAGACGCGTGAACATAATTACCTCATATATGTATAGCGAGTAATGCGTCATTAGGTGGTACTTTTTGAACAACTCGCGACATGAGTACCTCGGATTCACACCTGCCAAGATACGTACGGCTCTTTTTTGTAGTTTAAATACTCTGTCTGAGTATGTCGAGTTTCCATACAGCGGTAGCATCATGGTTCCATTTTTATCACTTGTCACTATGCCCGTCACTTTCGCGCTTACATACTTGTTAGAACGTGACAGGCATGGTGACAAATGATAAAGAGACAACCATCTTAGCCCTGCAGAACTATACCGTACGACATGATTGAGTAAAAATATGCATAATAAATCTGAAGTAATGCATCACTAGAAACAATTGGTTTCAGTTTGCGCAGTGCAAATAAAGCACTGCACAGTCTTTCACACAACTGGTCTATGTGTGCTTTCCAGTTTAGTTTGGCGTCCATTATGAATCCGAGGAATCTAGTTGAGTCGCAGCGTGGCATCGGACTCTGCATTTGTGGGATATTTGTGATATTTCCGGTTGAAAACAGCATCACGTTGGATTTCGTAACATTGAGGATGAGACCGTTTGACGAGAACCACTCATGTAGTTGGCTGCATATCAGTGACAGTTTTTGTTCAAGCAGTGGGTATGTGGGCGCATTTACTATCACAGTGGTGTCATCGGCAAACAGCACCATTGTACCATCAGCAACGGAAGCAGAAAGATCATTGATGAACGTCAAAAACAAGGTGTTCCCGAGTGACGAACCTTGAGGTATTCCTAGTTCTAGTTTACCTGCCATTGATTTAAGGTTTTTACCCTCAATTTTGACCTCAACTGTCTGTTTTCTGCTATCTAAGAAAGATGTGAATAGCCTATGAACATTATTTTTTATTCCGTAGTGCTTTAACTTCTCTAGCAATAAGTCATGACTAATCACATCAAACGCTTTAGATAGGTCACAGAATACCCCTGCCACCTTGTCCTTTATGTCTAATGCTGTTGTTATGCAATCATGTATTTTTAATGCAGCTGTTGTAGTAGACCTATTTTTCCTATATGCATATTGTTTGTCTGTCAGTAAGTCATTTGTCTCCAGATGGTTCATTAAACATTTTGATAATATTGATTCAATTAGTTTTGAAATATTAGGTACAATAGTTATTGGTCTATAATTATCCACAGAACTTTTTTCGCCCTTTCCCTTATAAACTGGACATACTCGGGTGCTTTTCAGTACATCAGGGTACACACCGCAAGAGAACATAGTGTTTATTAATTTTAATAGTATCCCCGCAATAATCGGCCATATGCACTCGAGTAGGTTCAGAGATATGTCATATACATCTAGGGTGGTCCGAGCTCTCAACATAGACCTCAGGGTTTGAGTTAAGTCTGTGAGTGTAATAGTAGGGAGGACAAAATTAGGTATATCTGCATTTTCAAGGTAATTTCGCAGGTACTGTACAGAGTCCGATTTTCTTATATTGTTAATTTTGTATTTTGAAGCTATTGTAAGAAAGTGTTGGTTCAAGTGTTCTGGTACATTGCAAGGCGGTACAGTGTGTCCACTTTCATCTTTAAGTAAGATGGTAGTCCCCGAAGGTTTTGTGGACGTTTCGTCGTTTACTACGCGCCACATTTCCTTCGGCGGATTCTTACTATTGACTATTCGGTTTGCATAGTATTCTCGCCGAGCACTAAGAGTTTCAGCTTTGATGCGATCTGCTTGGTTATTGATGCATTCAGAGATATTCGTTAGTTCCGGATATTGACGTTTTATTTCTGTCAGATCATTATAGTTTAGCATAAGTTTCGAAAGGGAATCTGTAAGCCATGGCACTTGTTTATGTTTTTTTATCAATACTTTTTTTATCGGAAAATGAATGTCAATATAATATCGTAATACATTAAATAATTTACTAAATTTTTCGTTAATAGAGATCATGTCATCAAATACAAAATTCGAATTATAATTTTCAATGTCAACATAAAATGTAATAAACGATTGATCAATAAACAGTCTTTTTTCGATAAAATTATTTGGTCTGGTTTTTTGTCTAGTTTCCGTAGCGGGCAAGTTAAACACTTGTGCATTATGGTCACTAATGGGCGTATCAAGTGGCGTAGCCAGAATGTCCCCGCAGTCGCGCGGCACTAGTCCGCAGTCAATGCTACTGGCACTGTGCGCGGACACACGGGTTGGAAACTCAACACAATTTCTACACATATAGCTTTGTAGGATCTCGTCTACCCGCCGCCTCATTACGTTATCAGACATAAAATCGACGTTATGGTCGCCGACCAGAATGAACCTTTTATTCTCTATAGTAAGTCTGTCTAATAATAGTTCCAAGTTATTTAAATATAAGTCAAAATCACCGTTTCCGGTCCGATATAAAACAATAACAATTAATCTTAGTTGACAAATTTCTATGGCAGTAAATTCAAAATGAAATTCGACAGCAAGGTTTTGCAGGTCATTACGTTGACGATAACTAATATCATCACGTGTGTACAGCGCCACGCCGCCGTGCTCGATGTTCGAGCGACAGTAGCTCCCCGCCAGTTGATAGCTACCTAACCTCACTCTCTCGATTTCAAGTTTTTTGCACCAAGTTTCACTGCAGGCCAATACATCAGGGTTTTCAGGGGTTTCATCTCTAGTAACCCAGTTTTACCACAAATAGATCGGACATTTTGATGAAGAATCTTAAAACTTAGTGATTTTGGTGAATTGGTTAGCGTGGCGGTCGGCCGCTGCTGGTCACAAGGAAGTTTTTTGTCTCGACAGAATTAAAGTGCCTAACAGAGACTCCAGCCGGCCAGTGCTTGTGATTTCTTACAACACCTACTTTGTCTGCCGGCACGTCGACCTTGAAGGATGAATAGTGACCCCTCGTGACCTTCAGCTGCTCACATCCGACGACTTGGACATGCATAACAGATTTTATGTGATTTACCACTTCATGGGGGGAGGTCTCTGCATTTAAATTAAAAATGTGCAGGCTAACTAATCGTGGGGCAGCCGCTCGTAAACCCTCTGGCCGCTCCGCTGGGGCCACGACCGCCGGTGCAATCGGTGGGCCGCAGATAGCTTGTGCTGGGGACTCCGCTCGCGGACTGGGCTGACTCGACGCGCCTTCTGCAGCGGTGACCAAACTTTCAGCGATAGGCTTGATAAGCACGGGGAGCGCAGACAGCTGTGATGATGCTCTGGCAGTTGGCACAGCTGAGACTTGGCCTGGTGACACAGACGATTGCGCTGCTAAGGTTTCCGACTGCATCTTACGACGGGGACGGGACCGGAGCCGCTGCATTTCGACGGGCAATTGCTTCAATGGACGTGTAGGAGTTACTTCGTCCCTGGTTGAGGAGGTGGTGGACTCTTCTCTTCGGGGTTGCGTAATTTCATGACCAGTGTTGTTAATGAAAGTGAGTGCTTCCGGACCAGAGTCGTTTAGTAACGTTGTTGTGGGCTCTGCAAGACCAAGGTCAGTTTGTTCAGTGTTTAACATTGAGAGTATTGTAGCTTGTTGTTCCTTCTGTTCTTTTAGCTCTTTTTGTTGACATTTTATTATATTATATGTGTCATCCAATTTTAGTTTCATTTCAAACACAGTATTTTTCAAATCCAAAATAACGGCCAACAATTTTTCATCACAACAGTTTTCCTTCTGTTTTGATTTGGCCATTTCCACTTTTTATTTCACTTAGTCTTAATATGACACTAATAAATTTAAATAATTGGAATATGTCACTAAATATACACTAAATTATTAATAAAAACCAAAAATATACGGAGCAGTTCAAATTAGCTGTTAACGGACTTATTCATACAAACCAAGCCAGTAACGGACTTATTCATACAAACCAACATACCAGTTCCAGCGAGGAAACTACTTAAAATTAGCATCAAATTACTTTGCACTCATATCGATAACAAGCGCTTTTGCCAGGTGCTTTCAAAGAATATAGAGAGCAAGGAACTGACGATGATCTTTAATTAGCATCCACTTTATGCTGCCTGTCCATGCATGCATAATCATAATGACTGACCGCTGTGGCCCAGTCGGTAGTGGTGACCCTGTCTGCCTGGGTTTGAATCTCGGGAAAGGCATTTCATATCATTGCACTAAAAAGAACCGTTTTTCCTTCTGTCTCATCCTACACATCTTGAATGGCCGTTATTATCATTTTACGTTTCACTAGTGGTATAAAACATCAACCTAGAGATTTCTCCACTACTCCTCTCTTCAAAACCTAACTAGAGAGAGGTATTGAAATGTAAACTAACTAACTAAACTATCGATTGTGTTAGTAATTAAATTTGTACTGTATGTACCTTGGCTGAGCGTTGACCTGCCAAGCCTGCAATGTACATAGGCCACAGATCATTTGCTTAAGAGGGATCTAACTAAAATTGTAGTTATTATACGTTTTAATCAAGGGCGACTGACATGATAAAATTCACTGGGAAACTGGACTATATTAAATACTATTAATAAAGACTAGGTCCTCTCCAACCAAAACTTGGAACGGTTAGAGTTGGCTCGATAGAAAAACATGTATAATTTTCATTTATTTTCAATTGCACATCGTAACCCTGCATACCATAGCAATATACTTTTAGTATAAAATAGCTAGTAATATTGCCGAGAGATCTGGCGAGCAAAATTGTAAATAAAATAATATTTTCAGTGATTTCTTAATTGAGATAAAAGATAAAAACCCGCGCGATCGCTAAATCGCAAGATTCGCGCAGTTCGCCATATCTTTAGTCCCTTTCTGACGCCCTCTCCCTCTTAAAATAAGTACTACCTAAACCACAAATACAAGCCGCTGTCACCACTTATTGGCGCTCCATACCATACTATACCTATTAGTTAGGATGAGGTTAGGTAGTATATACTTGAAAATGGAGCCCTAGACTCCCCGAAACACGTCTCGTTTGACTAAAAGATGTGAAGTAAAGTGCAATTATACTTTAAAAGTAGACTAAGAACAGAGGGCCTATAAAAACGACAATCATAATTTTATCTGCCTCATTATCGCTCTTGCATATTTGATAGCGAGCGATAGAGCGAATTTCAAGAACGTTCCCCGCTGTGTCTTTACGCTGTCCGGTTTCGTTGCAACGTTTGCATCACATTTAGGACGCCCCTGTGCGTTGATACCTTGCGGAATTCATTAAGAGCCACACGGACCTAGCAACCGCTATAACAATAGGGGGTATTACTGCAATGATCTGCCGCCAGAGTGCAGCTCTAGCACATATTGTAAACCATATTAGAGTTACTACTACCACTATGCCTTTATACTGTGCATACTTTGCCTTAAACGGTTTTTGGAGAAGTTTTCACTATGACATTGATGCATCAAGGCGATTTGTTTACAGAAGCTTACCACGAAACGCGAAAATCGGAATTTTGGTATCTGCCTCTTTATCGCCCGAATATACAAGAGTGATAGAGAGGTAGATAACGAAATTTCGATTTTCGTGTTTCGCGGTAGGCCCTCAGTATGTGCCAGTGGCGCCCCTAAGCAGAGTTTTGAGTATTATCCCCTATTGAAGTTATGATCTAAAATAAGAGCATACTCAAGCACGCTGTTTTAAAATGAGAGCGTAATTTCGATTGTACAGGAGCTGCTTTTTGGCGGGTGCGTGTGACTCTTTAAAGTTTCATAAATCGGAGTCTGCGGGTGGTAGTCTGTGTAACAGAGACATTACCTTCACAAGTCATTACGGCTGATGGATATTGACAGGTTAAACAGCTTTGCAGAAAATTAAATTAGTAACCAGACACTAAAATGTATTGACGAGGCCAAGAGGTCACGGTTTCTAATGATGTGACACTGTACGTATAGTCGCCATCAGATATATCGGAGCGGGCAAGGTGTTCAAATATATTTGAACATGCACTTTACCGTCTTGAAGTTTTGTTCAGATATTTGTGAACACCTTGGCTCCGATATAGATGTCATTCACGAAGCCGCGTGCCTTGACTTCTATTGCTAAGTTATTAAAGGTTAGTTTTGACTGTACACCACAAACCGATGTCTCATTTATCATATTTATAAAACGTTGGGGAAAGAAAATCAAGAAAGTATTTTATTAAGTTCATTCTAAAGTATTTCCAGCGAATATGCAATTTGCATAATTTTATTCATAGCACTGCAATTGGTATTCGCATGCAATAGTCTCATTTCTTATAAAAGCAAGTCATGATTGTGAATCTGTATTTTTCTTTCACTGAATCCACTGAGATTTAGAAACATCACAACACAATGGCCCCGAAAAGCCCTTCAAAATATGACGTACGAAGACACAGAATAACTACTAATAGTTTTAAAATGATTACAATATGGCTTTTTTTTTTATACTACGTCGGTGGCAAACAAGCATACGGCCTGCCTGATGGTAAGCAGTATCCGTAGCCTATGTACGCCTGCAACTCCAAAGGAGTTACATGCGCGTTGCCGACCCTAACCCCCTCCCACCCTCGTTGAGCTCTGGCAACCTTACTCACCGGCAGGAACACAACACTATGAGTAGGGTCTAGTGTTATTTGGCTGCGATTTTCTGTAGGGTGGAGGTACTTCCCCAGTTGGGCTCTGCTCTAGATCAGGAATGACATCCGCTGTGCTGTGCCCTACCACACAGAGCGAGATGACATTCACAATGCCCATACCTCTCTTGTGGACGTAGTTTAAGGACATACCCGGGTCCTGTCCCGGGCTGAATTTACAATAGGATAATTATTCGATTTATATATTAACCCTTTTCCAGGCATAGTACGATTTATCGACCACATACGCGCCATTAGAATTTCAATTTTAGCATTCCGATTTAAGGTTCAAATTAGATTACACTTTTAGGAAATTTTACTAGTCTTCAAATGAATCATCAAAGCTGGATTAATTGGAATATATTTGGCTTTTTTGGGAAAACCTTATAGATTGGTGCGGCCTGGAAAAGGGTTATTAAGTTGCTGAATTATATTGTATATTAAGTAAGTGAAAAATAATTTTCATGATGAATGTTTGCCATATTCCTAGCCTGAAACACAGGGAATTCTAGTTCAGGCACCTGTAAACCATTACTATTTTTTAAGTCATTATTTTATATGATTGCAGCCACGGTTATTTAAGTTTAGGTTTTATGTTTATTATAATTCAAGTTACCGTTTTTGACCCTGGAGGATATTTTGTGAAGCCATTTGTTTCTGAAATGAACACCAGCAGTAAGTAATACTCAGTGGACATGTTATCTTTTTGTCACACTGAGGGGTGAAACTTGCGCATTTAGATGATGTTGATGTCATCTTTAGTCAGTTGGCTGCTTTACCCCTAAGGCGGACATGAGAGACGTGTGAGCATGAACCTAATAGTATTGGTTGTAATTTAGCGGAGCGAAGAAGACATGTGGATTACAGCCAATGTTAATCGAGAGCAATGGATTGGTGGAAGTTCGTCAAAGGACAAGAACACTCGAAATATTTAATCTAAGGGTTCTAAGGAGCTAAAAAGACACAAAACCTGCGCGGTATCTAGAATATTGACAGGACACTGTAAGTTGAACAAACACATGTTTCAAACCGGAAAAAAACAAATGTAAAATGCAGGTTCGGCCAGGAGTCAGAGGAGACTGCAATGCACATTCTCTGTTCCTGGTGGACCACTAATGTCAAAAAGGAGTATCTATTTCGGGCGGCATGTATTGCAACCCTATGAGGTACACATTACGGTCCAAAGAATCTGGAACTTCCTGGATTCAACGGGCATTAGTAATGAACTTTAAAGGGCCGTCACAATAGATCACTGCTTGGTCGAAAGTGGCACTCAAAGGCCCGCAACGCAGCACCCTAATCATGGTTGATTCTTGCACTTCTCCTCTCATCCTCGCTCATCTTCACCTCAGTAAAGAAGCAGCCTTTCTCCTGGACCACGGAAGCAATGTCCCTTTCAAAACGTTGGATAGATAGCATACCTACATGCTTATTTGTAAGCAAGCCGTTTTAGTAAGTAAATAATATTTATATGTCTAAGTAATACGGCTTCATAGTAACAGTTTGAGAATACCAAAGTTCGTGTCTAGCCAATATAAATAAAATTGGAAGTTATGTAGCAGTTGCATAATAGAACATTGTTTACGTGATATTGTAAGCAGAACAAAGACGGAGGCCTTGCGGTTCGTTGACATCGGCTGCGTAGAGTAGAACAGTTAGTGGATTTGAGCATAACGCCCAGATTTATTTGCTCACTAGCGTCCCGCCCCGGTATCTCACGGGACACAAAAAGCCTTAAAAAATTATACACCTAAACGTTCCTCAAGAATCAATCTATTGATAGGTGAAACCCGCATAGAAATCTGTTCAGTAGGTTTTGAGTTTATCGCGAACTTACAGATAGACAAACGTGGCGGGGGACTTTGTTTTATAAGGTGTAGTGACCTAGCTTAGTTACTAGCAATCCCCAGTGGAGGCGATACCAATATTTGATGTGGCCCAAGCAGCATCAGAGGCGGAGGATCTGCTCTTCTGGCAGTCGTGTTGGTATTTGATGTGGCCCAAGCAGCATCAGAGGCGGAGGATCTGCTCTTCTGGCAGTCGTGTTGGTTAATGTTAATAGTTGAGTTATCTGCTTTGAGACTCGACTCAGATTTTAAGACTTTCATATTATAATTAAGTAGAAATTCGAGTTATTTTCAATTTAGTCCTTTTCAGAGAACTAATCGAAATACATTGTTTTTATATACAATTCATGGATTAGGTAAAAAAATCATACAATAAAATTGATAACGCCTATTTGTTTTACTGTTATTAAGATAAAAATAAAACCTATAAAATTTTTATAAGGAGCCTGTATTCGCTCGAGTCATTATGAGTTGCGGGACTTAAAAGACTCGGAAGATTTTATAGCGCTGAGTCTCGTATAAATAAGTTGAGTCCTTAAAATTTAGATTCAAAAGACTCGAGTTCCTGCTAACACTACCTGGTACTGGCGGTACTTGTATACTTGTAAACCTTAGTCCCATGCCTACCTTTTCTGGCCTCTGGCACCCCCTTTTGAGCACTCTTGCGGTGATATCCTGAACGTTCTCTAGCTCCACTGCTATTGCCAATGTCTGTGGCCTCTAGCATGAATCTAGCCTAGAAAGTAAAATATCCATATTGGAATTTTCAACGAAATAAACCAGGCAACTTGAATTGGAGATTAATTAACAATGCTCTAGGAAGCCAAAGAAATACTGTTGATTAAAGTTGATACTTTGATCATTATAGATTTAACCTTCTATTTAATTATAATAATGTAGGTAGTAATCATTGTCAAGACTTGTGACCCTTCTGGTGTTGCGGGTGTCCGTGCCATCAGGCGATCTATCTGCTCGTTTGCCTCCTATACCATAAAAAAAGACTACTATCCCTCGAACATGAAATCAGACTAGTCTTTTGTGGTTCATGCATTCTAGAGTTAAGCAACGCCCGCTGATCTTCATAAAGATGACGTTTGAATGTCAATTGTAGCTGCATGTTGCTTCGTCGTTGTTGCCGCGGGTGTATCTGTCAATTTATTTAAAAAAATGAGTTACGTTCCTCTGCAACTGTAAGAGTTGTAAGAGACTCGAAGGACATATTTCATACAGTTGTAATAGACTATCCAATGATGGTCACGATCTTCCGTCATGGAGGACCGATCAGAGTTTATTATGACAACCGGCCATGCTGTTGTGGTCTGGTTTCAATAGCTGAAGTGCAATCTGTGCATAACGCGATAACAGTTAGCGATTAGAGAGTGCAACCGACAGATGGCGTCACTAGGATAAAGACGAAATAAAGTAAAATAGAAAAATTTGACAAGAGCGCAGCAAGAGTAAGAGGTAGCCTAGTATGGTAAGTGCGTGAGACTTTAATTAATAGGTATATCATTTGATCTTTACCAGTCGCTTTTAGGTGAAAGAAAACATCGTAAGGAAACCGGACTAATCCCAATAAGGCCTAATTTCGGTAGCTTTACGCCGAAAAATCACATTTCTACAAAAATAAGTCCGTTAAACCAGTCGTCAAGAAACGTTTTGGTTACACTCAAAGACCCTAGAGTAATGTGCCCTAGCCTTATTGCACATACCTAATGTTATCCATAAAAAAACGCTATACTCTACGTGTTTCTTGTCCAGGAATTCCGATAGGTACTGAACTGAGCCAAAGTGTTCTTAATTTAGGGAAAAATAAAGAAGTTCCTACAAAATCTTACACTTTCCCGAGCAAAAATATTCCCATCTAAATCTAAGACATATTACTGGATACATTATTTGGTTAAGCTTGATGCTTAAGTTAGGACAAGGTCTTACAGCTCTTTCGAAATGTTAGGATACTGTAGCAAAATGATTAGAAACTGGAGCGAATAAGATAGAGTTGTGGTCAGAGCCGTGATGAAGTAAGGTTAATGTGGAAAGATTTTTCAAATAATAAGCATAGAAGATTTTGGGTTATACAATTAGAAATATACAGCCAGCAAATGCTGTGAGATTGATTTAGTTGAAGAAAGATATATTATCTTGTTTTTCCCAATGATAACGATTTATATTGCGACTAAGCTTAAATGGGACGGGGCAGTACACGTCTGCCATATGCCTGATGACTTGTGGACCAAAACAGTCACACGTTGGATGGATGTCATAAATTGTAAGGCGTCACTGTAGACCTCGTCGGAGACGGACGACCTTGACGCCTTTGACAGATTCTGATGGGAGACTTCAGGGGATAGGGCAACGAGGAAGAATTGGAGGGAGGTCTTTGCCCAGCAGTGGGAAAGTATGGGCTTGTTCTAATATCACATTTGAAGAACCTTGATATTAATTTGCAAATTTATAATACGACTAAGATAAAGTAAATTGTCTTAAGGTGACCCGTGTTGGCTTTGGCCCCACGTACGCCTTTCAAATGTCCGGGACTCCGGCGATTATGTTTGAGACATGCATAATAATAATACTTAACGTTTTTTTTTAGAGAACTGTAAGACTTTTTTAAAAGGATTTTTCTTTATTATCCGAAAAGTGAATCAGAATCGTTTTCAAGACGCTACTATCCCATTCATTCATCAACAAAAAAACTATCACAAATAATAGAAGATCACACGTCAATCATGAACATAACATTTCCTACATACATTAAGAACTCAACATCCACACATTATACATTGAAATGAAAAGTCACGACATTATCTACACCATGTGTAGCTTGATTGATAACAGCAATGTATACAATGAATACGGGTTGATCACGATCTCGTGCAGTTTAAAGATTAAGTCAACCGGATTACCTACTGCAACGGAAGTTGATAATAATGCATAGAATTTACGTGTTTTGAGTAGTATCACATCTATGTACAATGAGAATATATGTAAACAGTTCACACAATCGTGTGTAACACGATTTTCGGTAGGTAACTCCTGACATTGTGTTGTTGTTTTTCAGGGGCGAGGCATAGCGGGAAATTTCATAATATGCGTGGCAAGAATTACGCTGTGAATGCCTATTGCCTATTTTAAATAAGGCTGAAAAAATTAGTCCACTGCTTACGATAGGAACACCTTTGACAAGTCACTGCGAAATGCACGTTATTTTTAAACTGACTGAAGAGACTGCTAAAAGCGTGCTACTGGCATCTTATGAACAGCAATTAACCTGAGGACGGTCTTTAGCCTTTGGACATAAAGATAATATTATGTTTACGCGATAAGGGTTAAATATAAGAACTCACAAAAAGAGCAGTGAAATATAAATCTGTTTACTTCAGCAAAATGGTTGTTTTTCGTTCGTCTAGCAGATTGTACCGTTATTACTGTTACTATGAAGATCGGCCTTCGAACTTTATAATACTGATAAATTGATAATGCAGTGCAAAGTCAGTTATGTCGGTCAGTTGTGATCGCACGAAGTAACAATATTTACTATCACTTTATTTTTATATTAAGCTTTCGCTAACATACTGTGGAGTTCTGATACGTAACAGAATTTGCTTAATAAAATAAACCGATTGGTTTGTTTTTCACAGTTTCTAGCAGCTGCCTCGTTAAAGCCTCGTCAGGCCTAATGTGCTTTACAAATTGCACTCCGTTTCAATTCAATCTAATAACAATCCTTCATAAACCAAATAACGTTTTTAACACAATGGTTCGCGTTCGTTCTAAGCTATTTATTCTGAAGCCCGGCTTTGACCACGCATAAAAGCTCGCTTCATTAGGGCACTTCGGATTTTTAGGCCTATGGGAAGATCGGCGTTCGACTACAGAATAAATAATAGTACTACGTACAGATAAGAAGGTTCATTGTACAGAACCCCTGTTTAGATATACTGAACGTGCCTAACACATTGCTGATTGTGATTGGACATAATCAATCAATCAAATCATTTATCTCCAGGCAACTAAGGTTATTAGAGGTTATTACAAACTATAGGTAACATAGGTATAGACAAAAATAAAAATCTTAAATACTTGCTAAAAACTCATTTTCGTCATGCAGTTTTCTGTTGCGATTTCAATTGTTCTGGGGTAGGATACTTATGCGTTGTCAGCATTATTGTCATTGTTTCTGCAACTAGCTGCGATACTGTGATTAGGTACTTGTTTTAGACTTTCGCGACTATGCAACACCAATTTTGGTGCAGTGATTAACACCTGGATCGGGCTCGCTTTTTAGGGTTCCGTAGTCAACTAGGAACCCTTATAGTTTTTAGGGTTCCGTAGTCAACTAGGAACCCTTATAGTTTCGCCATGTCCGTCTGTCTGTCTGTCTGTCTGTCCGAGGCTTTGCTCCGTGGTCGTTAGTGCTAGAAAGCTGAAATTTGGCATGGATATATAAATCAATAAAGCCGACAAAGTCGTACAATAAAATCTAAAAAAATATTTTTTTTAGGGTACCTCCCCTACACGTAAAGTGGGGGTGAACATTTTTTTTTGCTTCAACCCTATAGTGTGGGATATCGTTGGAAAGGTCTTTCAAAACTAATAGGGGTCTTCAATAAACATTTCTTGATAAAGTGAATATATTCGGAGATAATTGATTCGAAAGAAAAAAAAAAATGTGTCCCCCCCCTCTCTAACTTTTGAACCATAGGTCCAAAAAATATGAAAAAAATCTTAGAAGTAGAGCTTAAGAAAGACATTAAATGAAAACTATAGCGGATATGATCAGTTTAGCTGTTTTTGAGTTATCGCAAAAAGTTTCCCCTTCATAGTAAAAAGACGTACACCCACAGTTCATCCCTTGGTTAACAATCTACCATACTTTAAGCTCCAGTTTAGCTTATTGTGACGGAAGAGTAGCTACGGAACCCTACTCTGAGCATGGCCCGACATGCTCTTGGCCGGTTTTTTTTTAACTTACTTTGGCTACTGGTTCATGTGGAATCTCTGCTCACAATTTGTAATGTTACCATTTCTAATTTCATTGCTTCCTCAAACAAGCGAATTTTATCACAATTTACTATACAATAAGGTTCAAATTAAAAATAGGAAATTTACGAGACTATAGGCGAGATTATATGCTCAGGAGCCTCAGAGGGCCTACCGAAAACCACGTTCGACGTGTTGCCTTTCTGTCGCACTTGTAAATTTGTACGTAAGTGTGACAGGATGGCAACACGTCGATCGGAGTTGGCGGTAGGCACTCAGGAGTCCTTCACGTTTTTCCTCCCGTGAACGCTCCGGCTCTGGAATAAATATCCTGGTGAGCTTCTTTCGAGGAATTGCGGGGTTCTTCAAATAATGTACTGGTATTTAAACCGTACTCGTTGGCTTACTTGATGAAAATCTACGTTCTGTGTTGCCCAATACCATAAAAAGACCTTGTTAACTTTATCGACCTCTAAAGATTTATGTACAATTTGGTTTCTCCTTCCGTTATGTTTACATAACGCGACAGCCGGGTAACGTTACGTACTGTCATCGATTTTAACCGTTGGTTAATATAATAACCGTGGGTTATCGGGCCCGGTGGAGCGTGATCGCTCTTCCTTATTGCTGTCGTTTAGTAATCTAGAGATTACTTACAATAAAATCAATGAAAGTGCCTGATTTAACGCTTGTACCCAGTAGTCGATAATTGAATGGAATAAATTTAAACTAACTGTTTTTACGTTAGGTCGAGTTCACATTGTTCACAAACATCTTTCCAACGTTCCAAAAATAAATGTACACGACCTTATTATCAGTGTCTCAGGGGCGTTTATTTAAAAATATTTTTGGAACATTAGCTTGTAAAGATGATTGTGAACTCAACTGTACCTAGCGATAACTTTTGGAACACAACGATGTGAGAACGCTTTATATTATCGGTTACATTACAGGCTGAATAACTGATATCATCATCATCTGAGGCATAACACCCGCAGGTGGCCCTTAGCCTGGTCAAGCAAATCTCTCCAGTCCGATCTATTCGTGGCTTTCCTTTTCCAACTTCCCACTCCTACCTAAGGTCCTGATATCTTGGTATACGCCTTCCAACCATCTGAGTTTGGGCCTGGCGTTTACCTCGGCGGCTCTCCGATCGGCCATCTAGAATAGAAGGCGTTTGGGTGTGATTTAACTGATAGGTATTTATTAACCCCATGACCGCCAAAGACGTAGATTGACGCGGGCGGCTACAACCTAATATCAATCTTCGTGCATCCCGACAAGGTTCACGATGATGCGCCGCACACGATACGCGTGGCGTTCAATGGGTTAAAAATAAAATTTGATAAAACACCGATTCAAGTTTGTGTCAAGTTTCAAAGTTCGGAGGCTACGTTATGTAGCATTTTACTGCAATCCAGTTAGGTATTTGACATTATTAAATTTTTTGTTAAGCTCGCTATGAAATAATATTAGTCGTGGACCAATTTCGTCAGTTAAATTTAAATCACTACGCCATATTATTGGATGAAATGCTTTTACAACATTTTTCATGCGGATTAACATGGATCACCTGATGATATACAGTGATCTTTTGCAAAGCCGATATACTTCCCCAAATTAGTTGAGGAGGGAGCGTACAGCCAGAAAATTATAAGGAAACAAAAGATATGGCACGCTCTCCGAAAACGCACCTCGGGCAGATTTTTACCTATTATCTCAATAACTCTGAAACTACTTATACTTTTCCTTAAAATTTTGTTCGTCAGATCCCCCGGCTATATTAGTACCCATTACACTTATATGGTATATAAAGTCGTTACCCTAAAAACTAACCACATTAAGAGAACCACACAAAACTAACACGAACGATACACAACTAATACGAACGATACACAACTAACACGAACGATACACAACTAACACGAACGATACACAACTAACACGAACGATACACAACTAACACGAACGATACACAACTAATACGAACGATACACAACTAATACGAACGATACACAACTAACACGAACGATGCACAACTAACACGAACGATACACAACTAACACGAACGATACACAACTAACACGAACGATACACAACTAACACGAACGATACACAACTAACACGAACGATACACAACTAACACGAACGATACACAACTAACACGAACGATACCAGGCGCGGATACAAGATTTGGCTTAGGGGGGGGGGGCATTTTGAGAAAATCATATATTTTTGCACAGAAAATAAGGTAAAAAAAAAATGTTACTCAACTTAGTAATGTGAGAGCCAGGGTTTTAGGGGGGGGGGGGGGGGCATTGCCCCTATGCCCCCCCCCTTGTATCCGCACCTGAACGATACACAACTAACACGAACGATACACAACTAATACGAACGATACACAACTAACACGAACGATACACAACTAACACGAACGATACACAACTAACACGAACGATACACAACTAATACGAACGATACACAACTAAAACGAACGATACACAACTAACACGAACGATACACAACTAACACGAACGATACACAACTAACACGAACGATACACAACTAACACGAACGATACACAACTAATACGAACGATACACAACTAACACGAACGATACACAACTAACACGAACGATACACAAATAACACGAACGATACACAACTAACACGAACGATACACAACTAATACGAACGATACACAACTAACACGAACGATACACAACTAATACGAACGATACACAACTAACACGAACGATACACAACTAATACGAACGATACACAACTAACACGAACGATACACAACTAATACGAACGATACACAACTAACACGAACGATACACAACTAATACGAACGATACACAACTAACACGAACGATACACAACTAATACGAACGATACACAACTAATACGAACGATGCACAACTAACACGAACGATACACAACTAATACGAACGATACACAACTAACACGAACGATGCACAACTAACACGAACGATGCACAACTAACACGAACGATACACAACTAACACGAACGATACACAACTAACACGAACGATACACAACTAACACGAACGATACACAACTAACACGAACGATACACAACTAACACGAACGATACACAACTAACACGAACGATACACAACTAACACGAACGATACACAACTAACACGAACGATACACAACTAACACGAACGATACACAACTAACACGAACGATACACAACTAACACGAACGATACACAACTAAAACGAACGATACACAACTAACACGAACGATACACAACTAACACGAACGATACACAACTAACACGAACGATACACAACTAACACGAACGATACACAACTAACACGAACGATACACAACTAATACGAACGATACACAACTAACACGAACGATACACAACTAATACGAACGATACACAACTAACACGAACGATACACAACTAATACGAACGATACACAACTAACACGAACGATACACAACTAATACGAACGATACACAACTAACACGAACGATACACAACTAATACGAACGATACACAACTAATACGAACGATACACAACTAACACGAACGATACACAACTAGTTGTGTAACTAATACGATCATGTTTTCTTGATTTTTAGCCCCCTCTTAATATGGTAATTTTAAAGTTGTATAAAATGGAAGGTATATGTTTCTAATGAGCGTTGTGTCGCCCTCAGTACATTTATCCTACGAACGACCCAATCATTTTAATGCAAGTATTGTTTGTTTCTGCAGGAATATTAAAGGTTGCCATGCAATAAAGTAGGGAAGTAGAAATTAATGTAATGTTTCTTGGTAGGTACTGCTAAAAAAAGCACTGAACTTTATATACGAGCATAAGACCATCGGTGACAATCGTTCATTATTAGGCAGTAGAAAGTGTAGAAACTACTGGAGATACTACTAAATTCCCAATTTATATTGCTCGTAATTCAAAAATATCAGTACCCCTAGTGTACATTTATTCGATGGCGTAACGTGACGTACGCGTTTGCGTTAAGTCTCATTTTGTATGGGATTTTGAGTTTCCAAAACGTTCCGCTTGGCGCGCTGTGTCTAAATCCCATACTAAATGAGACTTAACGGAAACGACGTCACGTTTCGAAATCGAATTTTACACTAGGGGCTCAGTTCGCAGTTTATAGATTTTCGAGTGACGAAATTGAGCGCTCGAAATTCAAAATTCGGCCCCAAGATGCAAAAAGGTATGTCAACATACCATACTAAATTTAAGAACTTTTCGATTTACTTTATCACCTTATCGTTTTTAGGGTTCCGTCCCAAAGGGTCAATTACTGAGACTTCGCTGTCTGTCCGTCCGTCCATCCGTCTGTCACCAGGCTGTATCTCATGAACCGTGATAGTTAGCCAGTTATTTCTACAGATTATGTATTTCTGTTGCCGCTATATCAACAAATACTAAAAACAGAATAAAATAATATTTAAGGGGGCTCCCATACAACAAACATATTTTTTGCAGTTTTTATAAATAATGGCACGAGTGCGCGAGTCTGACTCGCACTTGGCCGGTTTTTATTCACCTTAGCCACGCCATTTGATGAGACGCTGATGAACGGAGTTTGCAGTAACAATCACGTCTAGAGGGTAGAGTGACGCACGTGCGGAGCATTCCAAATGAGAATATTATGACACGAGGACAAATGTATGCAAAGAAATCTCGGACGACATTTCGTTCCTACTAATCAAAGTTAATCTATCAGGCTTAAATATATATACATCCTGAAATAGACGGCCTGAATGTACTTTCTTAATAAATCTAGTCAGGTCACAAGTAGTCCGAGGATGGTACATTTTCGAAGAATATGAAGAACTTTGAGAGGTCCATGGCGCTGTTTAAACTTGAATATATGACAATGAAACACCTGTTTTACAGCAGCATTAACATCGTCTTCGCAAAGATTCTTAGCGAAGAAGGTGTCCACGGGGAAGGTCCGCCCGGGGATGGTGAAGTTAGGCAGGCACGTTCCCGATTAACTTGGAGAACTTGGAGAGGTCCATGGTGGCGGACGTCAGGATCAGCTTGAGGTCACTGCTAGAGGTATCTAGACCGGCGGTAGATATCTACTCAGCCATCCAAGCCACGGCGGCATGGGTTGAATTTTCTCAAGTAAAAGCAATCTTTTAACGGGTTACGGCGCCCTCTGGCCCACTACAAGGTAGAACAGTATATTTCCATAAAAATAATGTAAGTTGTTCCCTAATACTATGACATACCTGTTTAACAGCGCCGTCAACATAGTCTTCGCAGACGTTCTTCGCGAAGAAGGTCTCGACGGGGAAGGTCCGCCCGGGGATGGTGAAGGTAGGTACGTTCCCGAAGAATGTGGAGAACTTGGAGGAGTCCATGGTGGCGGAGGTCACGATTAGCTTGAGGTCGCTGCGCCGGGCTACCACCTGCGGATAAATGTTAACTATTAAGTGTGTATGACACTAGCGTTGCCTTTGCAGCTATGTGATACATAATTGTACATGTACCCATCGGTAGTACAGCATAAGTATGAAGATGTAGTCCCGTATCTAGCGAAAAATGTAGGTCATTAAGTTTCTATTCCTGGTTTTGTAGTTGGTTTGATGCTCTTGATCCTACTTTAGTACAGACAACAGATCCTAATGAAAAATAAGTTAAATCGCAATGAAAACATTTATTTAAACAAAAATCAACATGTAAATTGTCAAGTCAAGAGGACCAGAAATACAACATTCCTTAAAGTAATTGTATTAAGTTAATTAACAAAGTGTCGTGCTGTGAGTCACGGTCTGCGTTCTTGCCAATTTGCGAGTTGGCCCTTTATTTAACTTTGGCCATTTAAAGTGCAAATACCTCGTGGCGTTACTCTTATTCGTAATGTGTTAAACAAAGGGATATTTTTTGTTAAAGTTCGTGAAAAATATGGACAAAACGTAGTAATGGCAACAAGACATCTTGTTGCTATTGTTAATGTTGTAAGCGTTACAGTAATTTACATAATTATCCCGTTTTCGAAGTTATTTCAATGTCCTTACTGCTTACATCAGGAATCTCTTATTTTAAGCCTGCGGAAACGAAGTAGGAAACCCAAAGGTACAATCCCGCCCGTGCAAGGAAAGAGGGAGAGCTATAAGCCTGGTGTGGCCTTCGGGTAAAACAGTTTGAAAGCACCTTTCATTTATCATATAAGAAAATTGGAACTTTCAAATCAAATTAATGGTAACTTGCTTCACTTTTTTGCAGTACATTCTCCACCATTGCAACTCTCCCAAACACATACGTAACATCTTATACTTCTGACACTAGCTCTCGAGTATTTTCAACACGTTTAATTGATCGTATATCAACTTTATTGAAATGGAATAGGGTCCACCAACCGTAAATGCTTAGCACATAAGAGATGCGTTAAGTGTAGAAACTTGAAAAGGCGTTAATAATAGCAATTACAATTAAAGTACAATTTCACGCTCCGTCAGTTCGCATTCTATTTGCGTAACATGGCCGAGTATTCCAAGTGTTTACAGAGCGCTAGCGAGTCAAAATTACTGTATATTATTTCACGCTGAAAATAGCATTTCACTTAGTTAGCATAGGTAAGGGGAGCTACGACGGGAAACCTTGAGTGCCAAGTCCCTTCTCATTCTTTCTTGATCCAGGAGAACTGACCATTGGAAGTTCTTTTGCCGTTGCAATAAAGGCTACGAATAGTCAATTTACTATTTCGAGGATGGTCCAATATATTTTGCGAATAGATTAGGCTTATCAGTATTCCGCAGACCGTAGGCTTCATTTGTTCGTTTCATTACACCTGATTCAATATCCCGGGCTCAGGCGGGGATCTCACGGCAATTTGAACCTAATGAAATAGATGATTGGGTTCGTTTTATCATGGCATGCCAGGCGGATTTAATGGTTTTGTAGCAACATTTCAAGACGTAGGTATTAGGATTTAATTTGAGATTGCTGAGTATTTATTGGCCGCTCAGCAGCAACATTTTTGTCCAATTTGATAGGGTCTAAGTTACACATCATGTGGAATTATCGTATCGTATTGTACCCAGACATACCCACTCTGTCGGTAGAAAAAGGCGCGAAATCCATTTTTTTTTATGAGAAGGTAACTCTTCGAGCCTACATTTTTTAATTTGCCGCCTTTTTCTACTGACAAAGTGGGTGTGCCAGAGTATAACTAACAAAACGTCAATTTAAAAAGTGTTGCTGATATAATATAACAGTATTCTACCTGAGATATTCTACAGAAAAATAAGGGAAGAATTGAAAAAACTGTTTTTAAATTGCCTCGTCGTATTCCATCTTGCCACCCCCGAACATTCCATATCAGTTTTCGTAATTCTAATTTCGCCACAAATGCTTTCTTTAGAGCCGTTAGTGGTCTACGGAGCCTCATTTTCCCATAGCAGTGAATACTATCATTGTTGTATAGTCCTGTGCCACGTAATGTTTTTGAACGTGATTGATACTTAGGTACTTTCTTAGTTGTGTTTCTAATAGTCACTTTTGTGTATTTTCCTATTTATGAGCAGTGCCAAACAAGCCCTGCTTCGAATTGTTCTGAATATCTTATGGAACTATATATAATCCAATTGCATATCTATTCAGTTAAACACATTTGTTTGTGACTGTTTGTTTGCTAAAAGCAAAAAGGATATTCCATAAAACGACTGTGCATGAAAAAGGACTGTCATTCAAAGAACGCAGCAAAAGGCGAGATTTGCGTAAGAATCTTTTCAAACGCAAATTCTTTATACCCCTTTAGAGAAAATAGTGAATGCGAGGGTTTTTACGAGGACGTTCGTGATTTCACTCCTCTATCATTAGTTCCATTTATATCTTCTTAAAAATATAAAGAATGGGTACTGAGGGCCTACCGCGAACCACATTCGACGTGTTGCCTCTCTGTCGCACTTGTGAATTCGTGCGTAAGTTCGCGGTAGGCCTTCTGAAGTTCGGATAACTCCCGTACCTACTATTTAAAGAGCTTGTTGCACAGCTGTGAGTCATCTCTAAAGCATTTATACCGCACAACTCATTTCGCAAAGCGCTAAGGTTGTCATAATGATAAAAGTGCGTGTTGATCAGAGATGAACAGTAAATTGTCGCAAGTTGCAAAAGATGCAGGCCGGTGACTGCGGAATGGGGACAGATGTTTGCGATGATGATGACACAGCGGTAGGGTTCAGAACCGGGAAATCCCGGTCTCGAAAGTACCGGGAATTCCCGGTTCTTTTGTCAGTAAAATGGAACCGGGAAACCAAATTTGATTCCCGGTTCTTTCGGTACTTTCGGGAATTTTATTTTTATTAAGCGATTCACACTACTATTTACTTATTTACTCTTACTTTAATTTTCCACACTTTCTACTATTCAAACATTAAAACTAACGTGAATAATTCAGCGTTAAAATAAATAACGCGCGAAATTAATGGTACGCGCGAAATTAATGGTGCGCTCGATATTACCAATAACTACCTACACTCGCTCGCTGTTGCTAGGAAGGAAAGTAAGTATATAATAAGTCAAGCTTCCCCGCGCCTGCTAGAGAAGAGAGAGCTAAAAGCTCTTAAAAAGCTAAACTTTGGTTACGCCATATTTTATGAATAGGTAGGTACTCGGAAAGAGATATTATTTTTAAATATTTTTTGGTAAAAAAGTTTAATTTTGTTTTCTTTGAAAAATGTTTAAGATATTTATAAATATTTAAGGAATCTCAGGTGACTGGCTAATTTTTACCATTTTATTGACAGTTAACACTTACTTAAGAACCTAACAAAAACACTGTGATTGATTATAGTCTGATTTATATATAATAACTTACTACTAGGTATGAGAATAGAAAATAGTTTAATTTTGTTGCTTTTGAAAAATGTTTAAGATAATTCTAAATGTTTAAGGAATTTAAAATGACTACCTAATTTTGACCATTTTATTGACAGTAAATACTTAAGATCCTAAGAATAACACTGTGATTGACAATAGTCTGATTTATATATAATTACTTACTACTAGGTATGAGAATAGAAAATAATTTAATTTTGTTTTCTTTAAAAATGTTTAAGGTAATTCTAAATGTTAAGGAATCTAAGATGACTGCCTTATTTTTACCCTTTAATTGACAGTAAATACTTACTTTAGTACCTAACAATAACATAACACTATGATTAATTATAGTCTGATTTATATATAATTACCTACTACTAGGTATGAGAACAGAAAATAGAAAAAAAAAATTCGAATTAAAGTTACTTGAATACAGAATTTTAGTTTACTTTTGAAGCATAACCCTTGTTTTCTATGACAAAAACTAGCAAGAACCGAAAATACCGAAAAAACCGGGAAATCCCGGTTCCGTAATACAAAAGTACCGAAATTCCCGGTTCTCAAAAAGAATACCGGTTCCGAAAACACTACACAGCGGGGATTTAAATAGTTAAATACCCTGCCACAAACTACAAATACAACGCATATAAAGTGTTTACGACATTTACGCAGAGTGCAAGATCACCACACATAGGGTGCAATTTTACTTGTACGTAGGTATAATGCTTCGCTACAGCACTGCTGTGTGACTATTTTATTATACAACAGTCCATATTTACCCCTTAGAACTACTTTTTAATAAATATTTTCAATTTACATAAGTACAGGTAATGAACGAGGCCGCCACTGAAATAAGGGATCGGTACCAAGAAAGCCACCACTCTTTCTAGAACGGCAAAGAGTAGAGAAAACTTTCGCATGATTATCGCCGACATCCGATAGGATATGGCCCGATAAGAAGGTTTCCTTACCAAATTAGTAAGGGAGCATCTAAAATATTTTTCAGTTAAGATGAACTCAAATGACGATAAAGTATACACGTTGCCTCGTAATTTTTGTTTAGCGAGTTTACAAACATTTTAAAGGTATTTTTTTATTTAGAATTACGTATCGTTAATGCAAGAGCCATAAAAATGATTTTGCGAAATTTTTTAAGGCATTTTTTGTCGGCAGACTAATTTTGAAGGCTCGCAGGCTCACAATAAAACACTTAACTAATGTTGACAGAAAATTTTTGTACAGCAGTTGATTGCGTCCACCAGTCTTTCAACGTATTTCTAATCTGTCACCACATAATGACACCTTCATGTCAGCGAAAACAATTCATCTTGTGTTTTACCCATTACGAAACAGTGAAACATGGCGTCTATATCCCTTCGGCCGCGTACGCAACCAGAGCTTCGTAACCAGATACGATCGAAAACTATTTCTGCCTTGTACGAAACCGGTTGCGATCAAAAACTAATTTCGTCTTACCCGTAACCAGTTACGATCGAACACTTCTCATTCTTATATGAAACCAATGTCTGGGCCATCTAGCTATAGGTTATTTTTTTCAAATATTTTGTCATGATACTCATGATAATTTCTTATCCTGAATGTCAGTGCTCCATGTCTCTTAAGCCAGTGTCTTTTAAGGAACAAGGTTACATTGTATTTGCCAACAAAGTATTTGAATATTATCAACTGGTACAATTTTTGTGTTCTGATTTTTGACTAGATATATAACGTGTACAGTACTTATACTGTATAACAAGGTGTATTAATATAATCTTAGCTGACTTTATCAACGGTCGAAAGGTTTCGTACAACAAAGAAAAGTGTTCGATCGTAACTGATAACTAGTAAGACGGAATTAGTTTTTGATCGCAACCGGTTTCGTACAAGGCAGAAATAGTTTTCGATCGCATCTGGTTACGAAGCTCTGGTTGCGTACGCGGCCGAAGGGGTCTATATTTCCCAGTCAAGTGACATCGTAGAAAGTGATACATTCCTATACAGCTGTCAACAAGTTGAATGCATTGTCATGTCATCTCACATATTAGTACCGAGCCCTAAAAGTTAGTCTCAGTTTGAACAATCTTATGCCAATTTGAATCTTATTGCGTAGAAATATTATATATTAAGCAGATTTAGGTTTGTAAGCCCTTTTAGGCTATGAAAGGGATGTAGCGCTGTTTGTCATCGGTTCAAATATACAATAATAAACAAAAGGGTTATGTTTGAAGGTAACTCTCAGCTATTATTTGTATGTAACATACGATGATCAGACTCCATATAGAAGCGTCTATCTAGTCAAACCCGTGACTTTTGTAAGTCAGAGTGGTACTTTTAGAATAAAAATTCATGATTTGTCAAAAATCATATCCATAATTCTATGCAATTTCAAATCCAGATCATCTATGAAGCCGATGGTCCCGGGTTCAAATCCTCGTAAGGCATTTATTCATGTGCAGAGCACGGATACCTATTTGCTCCTGAGTAATAGGCGTTTTCTATGTATATCGTAGTCTAAGTAGCTACAACACAAGCCTTATTGAGCTTACTGTGGGACTTAGTCAATTTGTGCCATAAAGTCCTATAATATTGATTTATTTATTATTTATTTATTTAATTCATAACCTAGTATTGCAATCATGTTATACATCCAGATCGAAAACAAGTCACGGAATGGACTAGAAGTACCTATATCAAATATACATATTGTACTCATAAATATGCTGTCAGGAGTAATTGAAAGCTGCTACGCATGATTGCTTTTGGCTCACAAAACTATGAAGTCCATTAGAGTCATAATAATCTCAAGTCACACATTCGAACAAATAATGTCACGCGCACTGAAAACATCAAATGTTTGAACAAACATTGGACTATCAGTTTACGTTGGACACCGTCTATCGAGTAATCAAATTTAAAATAAGAACATTCCGAACCGACGAGCCCCCAGACACGTAACATAAACGTTCGAAAAACAAACGGCGGCGTCCCATTGGCGCGTTTAAATTTAGAACGGATTCGATTATTGCTCGGCATTTTGCCTAATATCGTGCTGGGTGCACTTTGACATGTTTTTACGATTACGAAGTGAGAACTAAATCTATAGCGAAATTAACATGATATTAATTGAAAGAAATATAGCTTACTTTTCTTAACGACCTGTTCGTATATCGATAATGGTTTTAGCATCGAGATGACCTTTATTTACAGCCGAGCCATTAATTTATTGATAATGATAGTGTAAACAACTACAATTAATTATCTATTCACGTTAATTACCTAATTCAATTTGATACCAAAATAAGTTTCATAGAGTAGTATAAGAGAGATTAGACGTATATACAATTATGAGTTTTTAAGCCCATTGGATGAATATAAAGGACACTTTTCTGGTCCTGTAATTGTTTTTTTTTTTTCAATTTTGTACATTGTTTATGATTGCTACATATTATGATAAATGAAATAAAATACATCTGAACCCCTAGTGTAAATTTATTCGATAGCGTAACGTAACGTACGCGTTTGCGTTAAGTCTCATTTTCTATGGGATTTAGAAACAGCGCGCCTAGCGGGATGTTTTGGAAACTCAAAATCCCATACAAAATGAGACTTAACGCAAAGGCGTACGTCACGTCACGCTATCGAATAAAGTTACACTAGGGGTACAGAAAGCAATGAAATAGAGACCATTTGTATGGAAATAAAATAACCATAAAAAGTGACCTACTTTAATGGCTCTTGAAAAATGTATGTATCAGATCAATATTTTGCCCTTTAGGTACGTAACGAGTGTAAAGCTCTGGTTTCCTAGGATGGCGGTGCCGTCATTTATAGCGTCCGTCTCTATACAAAATACTCGTATATGGATTGATTAGTATTTTGTATGGAGGTCGCCGCTATATGCAGGCACCTAGCGGTAGGATAGCTCCTAGGAAACTCGAGCTTAAGACAAGTATTTATGGGAATTGCAATTATTTCTGGCTTCGAATCCCGGTAAGGGCATTTATTTGTGTGATAAGCACAGATATTTGTTCCTGAGTCCTGGATGTTTTCTATTTATTTAAGTATTTCTATATTATATAAGTATATAATATAGAAATACTTAAATACAATGATATAAGTATATCATTGTATCCACAACAGAAGCCTTAATCAATTTGTGTAAAAATGAATTACAAAACACAAATTATATACCTATCTGGAATTCTAGCAAAAAATAACTCTTGTCAATCGATACATTGGAATGCAAATAAAATCGCGTAATTTAACTCAGATCTTTTAATTGTTCTTAACAACAACTGTCGTTAACGAATACCTACCAACATTTATTGTAACTGTGCACACAGCAACAGTTGTGCCTAAATTTAAATGAAGAACGACTGAAAAGAATGTGACGTCAATTATGACGTCAATCGTTCGTGACTTTGATGTATCGTGTGGGGATAAAATAACACCAAGTGAACCAGAAATATGCTAGTTACTATTAATAACGATTAGATTAGTTAAGGGAGTAGATGTAGAATATTCTGTATGCAAAAATTTACTGTTGATTTGCGGATTTGGAAAAATATAACATTTAAGGTTGATATCGGGCCTTTTATGATTACATAAGCTAGTGGTTTCCAAGTATTTTCGTGTCGTCTTCCATTTTTTTTGTAAAAGCAAATTAAGCTACGAATTGGCGATGGCATTAATATAGGAAAGCTCCTGCCGCCTGATCATTTAACTCAGAGAAAAAACTACCATTTTTAGTATTAGGCTTAATTAATTGAATTATCAACTTGACTGACATATTACTTTATTTGTATGTGTGATAGTAGCACACATACAAACCGTCTCGTTTATGTCATAATCCACGATAATTAATAACAGAAATGCGTACAAAAGCACAATGAACTTGGTAAAGACAAAGCAAACATAATACTTAAGGGAGTGTAATTACGATGTCTTTGTTCAAAGTTAAGACGCACTGGAATAAATTACCAAACTTGATACATACGAGGGATTACAAAATTATGTACCTACAAAAACCTTTTGTTTTTTTTAAATAAGTTAATGAAAGTGAATAATTAAAGAAAGTAAGTAAGGCCAATTATTTATCGCATATATCAGCACCGAACCGCATTTTAAATGAGAAATCGCTCGCTAGTTTGAAGATGCATATTGCATACGCATGTTTTCAGCTTTCCGATGTGTACGCATCTTCATACTAACAAGCGTAAAAAAAAATAGGACGATTACACAAATTGACTAAGTCCCACAGTAAGTTCAATAAAGGTGTGTCGTGGGTACTTAGACAACGATATACATCATATATAAATACTTAAATACATATAAAACACCCATGAATCAGGAACAAATAATCGTGCTCTTCACACAAATAAATGCCCTTACCAGGATTTGAACCCAGAACCATCGGCTTCATAGGCAGGGTCACTATCTACTAGGTCAGACAGATCTTCATTATCGTCATAAAAAAAAACATAAAAAATCTACACACAGTCTGAGGTGAGGATATGATTTCTGCAAATCCCAATTAGAATGGAGTCCTTCAAATTACGTAACATTGCCGCATCTAACTATATTTATTGCTCTAATTTCTCTGACCGTGGGTGCTAGGATAGGCGTCAAGTGCAGCGGTCACGTGTATAGCGTGTCGTAACCGAAAGTTATTCATATATCAATAGACAAAATTCGAGTTATCCCATTGTTGTTCCTAATACGTCTTGCAGGTCAGGATGACGACGACTCGAATAAAACTTCGATTCTTAGTGAAGTGTTATGATTTTCCAATGTACTGGTTACAAGGGTTTAATTGCCAAAACGGTTAAATGTAGGAAGCGGTTGGTTGTTGATAGTATGGAAGATGATGAGAGAGTGATCTTGCAATAATTGATTAGTACAAAAGCTGGTTTAAGTTTAGGTGCTTCTAATTGGCTGTGATACAGAATATGTTATATGTATAGGCTCCCTATACTAGCCGAGATCGATGCGACGGCTGCGTTTATATACTGCATTGGGAATATTTTTATATAGAAATAAGTTGCATTCGCAACATACACTATGCGACTATATTGATTCTCTGACCGTGGGAGTTAGGAGTCAAGTGCTGCGGTCACGTGTGGCATGTTGTAACATTCGTAACCAAACGCCATTCATAAATAAATACCCGCCAATAGCATGTCGGGCTATGTTACGTATGGGGTTGTGTCAAACACATTTTAGGACAACATTACTTTTGTGGAAAATACAATAAAAATTACCTACTCCGGTACATATTCTTCTTATTCTTATTTGAGTCTCAAGTAAAGAAAAAAGTGGCGGTGACATAATCGGACAGACAGACGGACATGACGAATCTATAAGGGTTCCGTTTTTGCCAAACAGGGTTTTTGTAAGGGTTTGCCATTTGGCTACGGAACCCTAAAAATGTACCCTGCCCGTAAGGGTGCAGCGATAGAATTACCTTTAGATTTTCTTTAATTTTGCGATGTCTACAGGAAAGATGTGAACGAGTTAAGCATTACATTTATAAAATATGTGTATGACCCGATTATGTTACCAGTTGTTATAAAGGAATTCAAAGGCGTTAGAGAGATCGAGGAAGGCATAAATTGGTGTTTGCCTTGCATCATAATACCCGACAAGTATGCTTTAAACACAGTATTATACAGAAAAACACTAATTTTAAAGATAAACTATGCAGATCAACTTCATCACTGCAATCACAATCTCCCCGTCATTAAATTTAGGTAAGCATTCTGCTGTGGCGGAGTATCTGTACTCGATTTCTCAAGTTGTCTTGAACTTCTGGAAGGGTGTATTTTTAGCCATAAGACTTACGTTGTCTGCGTCTATCTATCACTTAGTCACTAGTCCTCTATATGTTGCATTTACCATATAAATAACATTATTCTACATAATCCCACTCTTGACATGTTCTTATAAGAGAACCGAAATTCCCAGCCACAGCAGCCCGCTACCTAGACTCGATATTTACGGCCATAACTGTTAATGTTGTATGTCAATATAAGTAAGTAAGTAAGTAAATATTCTTTATTGTGCACCATACATTTAAAAATAGACAGGAAATGAAAAAACACGTAAAAGTTAGGTAACAACAGGCGGTCTTATCGCTAAGAAGCGATCTCTTCCAGACAACCTTTGGGTAGCAGGAAACAATGAACTTACAACATTGAACGGGTAGTGCCGATATACATATAATTCAACAAAATGAAGACGCAAACAATATAATACATACCTACATACTAATAAAATAAATACATATATACATACATACATTATATATTATACAATCATAAATAAAGGCAAGTAATAAATAAATAAATAATATGGTTAATAAATAAATTATAAATATCTTAAATGAGATGTTTTGTTCTCCATGGAAAAAAAACTTAGCTGTGGTAACTAAAATTTAGGTGTGGTAGCTAAAAACCTTGGTTGATATACTGTACATGTACTGTTTCTTTCTTGAGGTTTGCAAGAAATAGTACGTTAAATTCTACCGATTTCACAGGAACAGCAAGTGAAATTAGCTCCGTTTTGGCCTATTACCTACGCCATAGTTTAGCTGTACTGCACTACACTGTATAGAATAGCGAAATTGTATGAAGTGACATTTTACCAAATTTGACATCTGTATTAATTAATACCTATATTGAAACATTTTTAAATTAATTTTATTTGCATCTATTTTTATTTGATTGAATTTTGTTTTTATTGTATTTAATTTCACTTCTTTCCAATTTCAATTAATTTATTTATTCTTATTCATCATTAATTTATTGCCATTCCCGTTATTACATTTAACATTTTTACTAACAATAATGATCTCAGTTGGTGTCTCAATAAATGAAATGAAAAAAAAAAGTTCGATCGATACCCGCCGCTGGGATATTGACTTATTGAGTTAATTTACACTTAAGGAAAAGGGCATTTGAAAGCATTTAGTAAGCAAAGGTATTCGAATAATTAGGGAACATAGCATATTTACAGGATTGCAATAAATAGCATATTTTAGTTAGTAGGTATATATCATAGGTATATATAATACGTTGAGCCGACTTGCGGTTTAGAGTTTATGCGGTTTCCATTTGGGCTATGAAGGGCGCCATTTCGTGGCTACTCGGCGCCAATGGGGTTGTCCGGTCGAAGTATATTACAAATGGCGCCAGCATGGTGTTTCCTGTCAGTACCTAGAATTGACAAATTCTTTTTTTATATTATGACCAGCAGGCAGCATGGTTCCATTTTTATCACTTGTCACTGTGTCCGTCACTTTCGCACTTACATACTTGTTAGAACGTGACAGTCATGGTAACAAATGATAAAGAGCTGACCATCCTAGCCCTAATGGCCCTTTAAGCCAAATCTCATAAACAAAACTGACGACAGGGGAAAGCTATTTAAATTAAATTATCATTTATTTCGACCATCTGGGATCGTACAACAAACAACATAATACACTATAACAAATTAAATAAATAAATACCGCCATTTTATGTACAGTTTATCTTTTAATTAGTTTTAAGTATAAAATGAATATCGTTTGTTGTTTTTAAAGTAACTATAGCAAAAGTTTCGTGTAAATAAAAATAAAATGAGCAATAAAAATATTTCGGTGACACCACTACATATCCGCGAATTCCGCCAAGAGAGCAATGATAATGATGTCCCAACGTTGGCTGTAATTTGGGTTAGGTTAGTGAATATATCATAAAAAGTTTATAATATGTGTGTAGATAAAATAGTGTATGAAACTGAACATAATTAGGCATTAAAACACTCGTGTGATCCTTTTAACAAACTCACTTCGTTCGTTTCTTAAACCCTCACTCGTGTGTATTAATGCCTTGTATTATGTACCTAGCAGTCACATAAACTACTATTATTCATCAAGTAGGCATATTACAATGCGCTTATGAATGAACGTCAAAGAAAGCTACGCCGGCTCTAACCCTACACCCCTGACCCGAGAAGATTTATATCCCTCCTAAGTTGCAGGAGGGTATCCCAATTTGGGACCGGAAAGAATTCCCACACAGCACACAATTCCCGTAACGTCATTTTGGACCTCTAGTCAGACTTTTACAGTTAATTTAGTTTCTTAGTGGTAAATAAGGTGAAGACACATTTTGCAAGATTGCCTACACGCTTTATAAGGTTGGGCGTTATGAGATCAAACCCGTATTAATATCTAGCCAGCTTTCCAGACTGGTTCGATTTGTGCGTGGTACGTTACGAGTATGTATAAGTACTTTTACTACCTAGTATAATAATAACATATCATAATTATAAAATCTTATTATACATACATATTTCAAGTATTAAGAGAATTATGAATCAACGACGAACATCACAAAATACTTGGGTAACTATTGAGAACTATTTTTTCAATTGTTACCAACTTACTACTGGTAACAACTTAAATAAATAAATAAATACCGGTGATTTATTCATTTTTTTTCTCATTACATGGAACCATAAAAAGATATGGCATTCTCTACTAGAATATTCAAGAGACTCATAAAGTCAGTGCAAGGAACATATCATCTTAAAGAGGGTGTTGACACACAGACATTATATACCGTCTACCGGGGTGAATAGGGTGATTTACCTGACAATTTCTTAAACATACACAAATTATATAATTCGATTGAAAATAATAGTAAATTTTGTGTAATGCAATTTGTGTGCGTATTTTCTAAGAAATTGTCCGGTAAATCACATTTTATGTTCTGTACCTATTCACCCCAGCTGTCCTTTTTCACCCCGGTTGACGGTATATATTGCAGACGACTATAAATGTTATTGCTGCATTAACATGGTAATTCTCCGCAAAAGCACAGAATTTCTAATCTCAGAATGCACAAGCGGCACTCAACGCATTTAATAGGGTATTTATTACCTGTATTGAATACAAATTCGTAGATATCGAGTAGGTATCAACTGGAATCATAACATAATGTCAGATTTTGAAATAAGTAGTAATATTCATTCAATGATATGCAAGAAAATCAAAATACTTAAAAATAAATTTAAGTCAAATAAAAAAAGCGCTGGTGACCTAGCGGTAAGAGCGTGCGACTTGCAATCCGGAGGTCGCGGGTTCAAACCCCGGCTCGTACCAGTGAGTTTTTCGGAAGTTACGTAAGAAATATCATTTGATATTTACCAGTCACTTTTCGGTGAAGGAAAACATTGTGAGGAAACCGGACTAATCCCAATAAGACCTAGTTTACCCTCTGGGTTGGAAGGTCAGATGGCAGTCGCTTTCGTAAAAACTAGTGGCTACGTTAATTATTTGCCAAGTGGCCCCTAGGCTCCCATGATCCGTGGCAAAAAATGCCGAGACAACGCGAGGAAGTTAATGGTATTGTTAGTCAAATACCCCAAGCCCCCATACAAGAGATTAACTAGCGAGTATGTCATACATTTCTCAATCAGGTTGCGATCGGTTACCGATGGGACATTGTATGCGCACGTAACTCGAGCATGCACGTCAACATTACGCGATATGCAACCTTATAGCTTCGTGATACGGTCTAAACAGGCCAGTTCGAGTTTTAGTTATTAGATCAGTTTCCGATATGATACTGATCTGTCAGAGTCATAAATTACATTTCTTCAACTAAAAACGTCACTTTTGATACTTACAGATCAGTATCATATCGGAAACATATGGAATAACTAAAACTCGAATTGGCCTTATAGTCAGTTAAGTGGCATTTAGTATAATTACCATCTCGGTGTACCATCGTAACCTGATCATTTGTAAGCTTTATTGCAATGACATAAAGTACATCGATGGTTAGTGAGTATTGTATAGCGGATTGCACTGGTTAACACCGGTTACCGGCGGAATGCATTGTCTAGGAAGCAGGATGTGTTGATTGATATGTGTTTGCTTGTAGGATGGGTTTATGCATTAAAGTTTCATTCTGATTGCAACTGCAAGTGTTATTGTAAAACTTCTTGATAAATTGCGTAGCTGTCGTTGCATTGCGGTCACGATTAGAATGTTCAACTCCGTTACTCATAATAGTAATAGCATTATTGTAGCCTCAATTGGAATGCAACCTCAGACTGCTCCAGCGTTACCGCTACTAGAGTTTGTGCGGAAATAGAAGAGCCGTGTAATAAGGAGCCCACTGATTAACAGTCCGTCTGATGGTATTGGTCTGTCAGTTAGAATAAAAAGTTGACAGTTCCGCGGACGACCGCTTCATTGTCGAAACATCTCTCCGAAGTCAACAACAGACAAGCGTTGCCATCCAGCAGCGTCTGCGTGAGGTATGAGGAGTGGCTGCCAGTGAGTAGACAATAAGGAGGAGACTAAATAAAGCGAACTTGACACCCACGAGGCCCGCAACGGGGCCCAGATTGCTGGCGCGACACCGTAGAGCCCGAAGAGTTTACTGAAAATCATAAGGACCGGACCATTAAGCAATGGACCCCAGTTCTCTTCTCGGAGGAGTGCAGAATGTGCTTGAATGGATGTGACCGAAGAGGAAGAGTCTACAGAAGGCCAGAACAACCGTTCGCTCAATGTTGCTTCTCCGAAAGGGTCGCCTATGGCGGTGGATCCGTAATGTTTTGGGGCGGCATTTTCTTTGACGGGCGGACAGAGCTGGTTTTTGTGCCTAGCGGTGGCCGTGGTGGTGCTTTGAACGCTGCCAAGAACAACACTGAGATCCTGGAGGAACATGTTGTTCCTTATGCTGGTATTTTTGATGAGGGGTTCCTCCTAATGCAGGATAATGCCCCGTGTAATACCGCTAGGGCCACCGCAGCCTGCCTTCTCAAAGTTGGCTTCGACATTATGGACTGGCCAGCGATGAGCCTGGACCTTAACCCCATTAAACACGTGTGGGACTACCTGAAAAGGAGGGTTCGGAAGCGGAATCCTGCCCCGGCCAATGTTGAGGAGCTGAAGGCAGCCTTGCTGGAGGAGTGGGACGCTATTCCTCAAGATCACATTAGAAAATTAATTTGGTCTATGTAAAACCGCTTGATTTGTGTCAAGAGGGCAATTTTTTTGGCAGTTTTTGATTTTTTTTTGTCTTCAGATTCAAAGTATCATTGAATTTACAAATTTTCTAATGCGTTACATTATAAGCTTTCAGTTGATACCAACATTTTCAGACTCGGGTATAGAATTACAAAGATATTGGGGGCGGACGAAAAAATGCAAACTGATGCAATACTTTTGCACGCAAGGTGTATATAATTTTCTCCTGCAGAATTGCAGCGGACTGCATTGCTGTTAATATCAAAATCAATGTTGATACCTGGACCACTGACATTATGCAGCAATGCTGCAGCAGTCACGCAACCACAATCGGAATATAGCCTTTAAGAGCTGACAATCAATGGCGACATCGTCGCTAGTTTTAATAAGGTGCAGCGTACGGAATTACCATTTCGGTACATGTCGGATTGCTCTGGTTAATACTGGTCAGGCTTGGTCTTTGTCGAGGTAATGGGTGACTGATGGGTTTAGGAAGTGTGTTTTCTGTTTACTTGACCGTTGTTTTTATGCGTTTAGTGCTGGGAGACTACTTGTATTACGGTATTGTAAACATTTCTTAAGCCAAGGCGCAGAACCTACGTAGCGGCGTGGCACCGCTCCGCCATGCGGCAGGATGGTGGCGCGGCGCCATATTTTGTATCGCCGTGTAGGTAAACCGCCTCGAGCGGGCCCACAGCGCGGTTGTAGGTGCAGACTAGGCGGTTTACCGTCGTACACCGTCATACAAGGTTCTCGCCGCGCCGCCGCCGTGCCACGCCGCTACGTGGTTTGTGCGCCTAAGCTGGTACTATCGGACAAGACTGAAATTTAGATTTTACAATAAAAGCTATCGAATTTCAAATTAGAAAAGCTTTACGGCAGTTCAAATATCAAAATGGAATGGTTAGTGTCGGTACAGTGCGAGGCAAATATAATAAATATGAGCATTATCTTTGAGAAAAGAATTATCATTGAAATCCCATTAAGTTTAATGCGTTTGGGTCTCTCTGGCTTATTGTTAGTGTACGTTACTTGAAACAACAACGTTTCCGACACAAACTGAAAGACATTGAACAGTGTATTTGATATGGTCATATTTAGTGACAGCAATTTTGCAAATCATTTTCTGAATTCGGCCGAGTTTTAAATATAATGACACCCCAACATTTTCTCGCGTAACCTACCTACGCCACAGAATAAAGCAATAGCTAGCACGTACATTATGTTGTACTAAGTTATAAATAGCAATTGCCAAGACGGATATACATACGTATGCCACATAAATATAGCACCTTTATTTATGCGTTTACGTAGACGCCTACCTTATTCATGAGTCATAGCATTGCGGACGGATAGTATTTAAGTGTACGTAGGTTTTACATAGTCTACTATATCTAGACCGGAAGGTAGGAAGATATCCATAAAAATAGTCGCTTCCATAGCAAGCTTCCGACGATTCTAGGTCACCTAGTTCTTGCGGGAGATGTTGCTAGGCAGAGTGATGGCAGGTGGGCCATAATTTTAACGGATTTGTAGTCCGCTTTCGGATGAAAGCAACACCTGGCGTCCGTTAGCTCGTTGGGTGGATAACATTCGGAAGATCCGGTGGGCGACAGTAGGCTAAAATTCTGAAGGTCTCCCTGGACGTGGGCAGGGAGTAATTAAAATGAGCGGCAAACCGACGTGCGATGGCTTGGTACGGTTGGAAAACTGCAAGGTCACCTGGGCCGGAAGTTTTGAAAGCTCTGTAACATGTGATTTTCCCAAAATAATATCTGGACCGTAAGCAGAAGATAGATGTGTTAGAGCGATGGAGGTCGAGGTTTCGAATCCAGGCACATACCAAGAGTTCCTCGAAGTTAAGTTCGATATTTCTGAACTTCAACTAGTGATAACGATATTGTTAAATGATTACACGATTACGGTAATCGCTTACCATCAGGTGATCCGTCTGCTCGTTTGCCTCCTCTACCATAAAAAAAAAAACATAAAGTAAAACTCGATAGAAAATCGAAAACGAGAGTCTAAACCTAGTTGCTGAGCGGCTACCAGGCTCTCATAAGCCGTGGCGAAAATTTAGAACCACGTTAGGAAGATGATGATGATAAATAAGATAAAAAATACGTTCAGTTTTAATAGAACACAGCAGAATATGTCAGCTTTGTTTGTGACCTCCTAACCCAGTCGGTAGTGCTAGTGTCCTGCCTACGAAGCAGGAGGTCCCGGGTTTGACGAATGTTTGTGCCGAATGTATTTATCCATATTGTACATCATGTATGTATATCGTCTACCGCGTCTCTCTGTGTAAGATTGTCCCCAAATATATATTAATTTATTTATTTACAGGGAACGCGCCCGCCTCAAGCCAACTTTATTCCCACAGGATTTGCGCAGTGTCCCACTCCCACGGGAACAAAATCCAGTTTTGTGCACTTGGAGCATGGCGGAATACTGGTTCGACACTCGGACACAAACAGATTATCATACGGCTCCCATGATTGTTATTCAGTATCAGCCTACGCTGAGATGTGTTACAAGTTATAAGCGGTTGGATGACTGGTTAATTGGTAATTATTAGTACGAGTATCATTAAAGTGGCAAGAAAGACATATCGTGATGTTCCAAAACGATCGTTTAGGCTGCATTTCCACTGTGACGGAGGCGAATGGAGATGAGAGGAATGAACCAATAGCGTTCGTTGTAATCCAGTGCATTACAACGAAAGCTAGTACATTCTAGTAAAACAGCACCATAAGCAACATAAATATGACAGTCACAAGTACCTCCACAACATTTGAAGGTCTCAAGGATCTCTTCTAGTTCTAGCTAGAGCAACTCTGTCAGCTATGATAAAAGCTGCTCACCACGCGCTCATATGCTCGAAATACATACATGAATTCGAGGATTATTAATAATTTCAATATAACCTTAATGCTCTCTAATAGCGATGATAAAAGTTGGTTGTTGCTATCGCTCAACACGTGCAGTAGCAGTAAAGTGATCCAATCTGCAACCGACATCGACACCTCGTGTATCACCTTCTTCATTATACGCAAGTAAATATACCAGTTGATTTCTCTTTGTAGCGCTTAACAAGCAACCCGGACTGATATATAGCCTTCGAACATGCAGACTTGGTTACCCTGTTGGTTGAGTGCCCACGGAAGGATAGAGAATCAGACCAAACAGACTCAACCTGTCTGGTCTGCCTAGTCGTCCTCCTACTCTATTACCTAGAGCTCTTTTATTTTATTAGGACGAACTTTAAATAATATTCGTCATTACTGAAAGCCTGGTAGCTTGGAGGATTTAACAACTGGGGACGCCTCGTCTATAATTTTTTGTACAAAACAGTACATATGACCATTGGCGAAGGTTTTCGATACAGGGATAACTCTTAAAGTCGACTCCGGTTGTTTAATCCCGAAAACGGCAAACAAAACTTAAACTTATGTAATAAATGTATGAAACTTGAGGTCAAATTTTTATTTCTACTCCAATACTCTCATTTGTTGATTAAATGACTGCAAGTGAAATCAAAATTAACTTCATAAGAAGCGCGGCCCGCGAGGCCCCGGCGGGGCCCGGGCCCCAGTCTATAGGATCCTTAAAGTGTTCTTAGGGATATTCATACAATATTATGCAACTGTTGTATTTTTATCTACAAACTAATATTTACTATGATTTTACATATTTATAATTTTAGGTGTTTGCTGCTGTCTTAAAAAAACTATTAAAAGCGGTCTGTTTTTTTTTTATTACAAGATACAAGAAATTTATTGATAAAAGTCAATGTTTTACAAGTCAGTACATTTTAGATTATTAGGCACATATTCAACTAATACTAGGAGGTACTGTGTACAGCATTTCTGGAGTAATACAACAACAATCTCACAAATAAAACATATTTTACAGTACATATGGGGCTACTTTATAGCACTAGTGCGAGAAGTAGCATATTACGTTACTGTGTCGAACATTTAAAGGGCCATATGTACTGTAAAACGTTGTACGATACATGTGCGAATAGGTAATTCGCAACTCGTGTCGATTTAAAACACTCCCTTCGGTCGTGTTTTAATTTATCGCCACTCGTTTCGAATTTCCTATTTTTCGCACTTGTATCGTAATGTACTATTAAGCAAAGCAAATACATAATCAGTAGTCAATAAGGTCTCATAAAGCTTTTATTTATAAGGTATACATTTGCACGTTTGCAGGTTATTAGTTTATTATTTATACATACTAGAAGTAGTACCGGAGAAGTACTAATCGAAAATATGGCATCGACCTTAGGGAATCAGACGTCTGTATTACTCCGGCCGTCGCCTCGCGACGTTTCATATTGTTGAAGCGTACAACAATGTCGGAATTTGGCTTCGTATTGCGGAAACTGTGCGGAGGAAGCAAGCTCCTTTATTGTGCAGACAATTTTAAATTTAACTATAAGGTCACTGTAGTGTAAAAGACTGAAATTGTTCAACCTCATCATTGATTTTATATCCCGTAGGATAATCAATAGTTCTATTGCTACTATTTGTAATTCTGTGGTTTTAAAGTTCATCGTGCTATAAAACATATTTTCTCAAACATGCAATGAAATATTGATGTTATGTTCCTTATAATCGGCTGCGAAGTATGACGTTTCAGGTGTGGCTAGGACAAGAGGTCGTTATGGAATTTCATACAAATCTTGCCGGCCTAGGCCGGCAAAGTCCTCTTTTTTAATTTCCATTCCACATAAACAGGCACAGGCATCATGACATTCTGCCACTACACGTATTAAAAAAAATTGACAACAATGACAAGTGTCAATTCGAAAGGCTAGTTCAGAAACGTGCTTTCGTACTTTTTTCAAGTAAGATGATAATAAATATAAATTTATGAAGTATCTGTTTTCTATTAAAACGGAGTTAAAATATAGCGAAATAGTAATATACACACCTTAGTTTTTGGTTTTGTCTTGTTTACTTATAACTTCTTTAAAAATAAAACTCTATATGTCTTCGGCCGGCAACCCATTTCGTCCCGGCCTCTGTAGTAATGTACTATAAACGAACAATAAATGTGAAATGGCTGAAATACTCGAACAACATTAGTAGCAAACTTCACTGGCGTCCAACGAGTGACGTCATCACGGTCTGTCCAATTCGCGCCAAAAATTTCAACCGCACAAAATTTTAAATATTTTAAATATTATATAAGGTATTTTTGTTTAATGTTATAAAATTAAAAAAAGTCATACATCACGCTAATTGGCTAGTAACCGAGCTTATAGGAGGAGCGGATCATAAAACTTAAGTTTTTTTGTTGTTTGCGAGTGTTATAGTAAATCATTCATAGATGTAAGTTCCCGTTCTTAGAATAAGTACTGTAAGGTAATAAAGACGACATAGGAAATAGACGCAACCGAATAGATGTTTATTAATAATGGTCAACGATGTTAGAACCTGCAGTAGGTTGGAACCTAGGCTAGGTGTCGTAAACAAGAAGGACTGACAATCCACTGATTTAAACTTTCACGATTTTTACACAAAAACAACAAGACCAAGTGCGATGTTGATGTCAACTTTAGCCAGTCTTCTCCGAGACCACGGCGACAACGCAGCCCTCGAAATGCCGGGAGTAAATTTAAAACTCAATACGCGATTAAGTCCCGTTTATATAATATAATTAAGGACGACAATATTTCTACTCCTTTTTGTAACGATATCTCATACATATTAATGACCTGACATCCCTGACATCATTGTCTAGGGTAAAATGCCAAACATTTTCTAGCTTGAAAATATAATTCTCTAATAAATAAACAGCTGTTTACACCTAATTCCTACCCATAAGAATACGAGAAAGGTCAATAAATATTATCAAAAACGTCTAAGTATATCTAGTTACATATAGACATAGACAAATATTTGGTAAACATTCGCTGTTCTCTCAAGTTGAGCAATGTAGACCAAATTTATGGAAATAAAGTTATAAATCGTATATTAATATTAACTTTCCTCTATCGTTCCAAATTCAAAGATGAATGACACTCGATTAGGAATCGGAACCAATCACCTCCTTGGAATGTTATGAATTTTCAACAGGTTTGGCAAGTAGGTTCGTGACGTCACATTCACATGCCACGGACGCCACTGTGCGTCAACGGAAGTGGGTGGGCGATCGTAACTAGAGAACAATAAGAATTACAATGCTTAAAGATACATAGGAGACTTTAGGTATGTAAGTGCCGTAAGAGATGCAGTTGATACGTCATACATGTTAGTTTGTGTTTGACTGTTGTCTTTGTTGAATCAGAAGACAAAACTCGTATGATATGACCAAGTTTTCATTCAAATCTAAGGTATTAAATATAGAGGCCTGACAGAGCTTCATCATCATCATATCAGCCTTTTTTCGCCTACTGCTGAGCATAGGCCTCTCTTTTAGTACGCCACTTATCCCGGTCCCGAGCCAATCTTATCCAGAAGTGACCCGCAGTCTTCCGAATGTCGTCCACCCAACGGACGCCAGGCACTCCTTTCGTCTGAAAGCGGCCACCACTCCGTTAGCACTTTGGCCCACCTGCCATCACTCTGCCTGGCAACATGTCCCGCCCAGCTCCATTTTAATTTGGTAATGACGTGTCCGGCGTCTTGCACCTTGGTGCGACGTCGGATCTCGACATTCCTCACTCGGTCTTGAAGTTTGATGCCGAGCAAACAGAGCTTACTGTGTAAATACTCTTATGTGCGCTTTATAAAAGGTTAGGTGGTGGAATGGACCTCAAACTTTTCTTAACAAATCGAAAAAGAAATTAGGTAGTGTAATCAATTTATTACTAAATAAAAAAATAGAGGTCTTGTATGTCACTTTAGTAAATCTCGATCTATTGCATCAGCAGTTTCTACTAAAAATAATTTTAGCAGTCAATACACAGACTCGTCACTTTGTAAGTTTGAGAAAAGCACTATACAAATCTCGTCGAGAAAAGGGGTTGCCCGCCGCGTATCCCTATCCGACCTCGCTCGCTCGGCCGTCTATATCTACTTGGCCTGCAACCCTTCGTTTCCCGGCCTCTATAGTCATGGACTATTTCACCACACCAACTGGTAAAGGCCCTCTTGATTGTTCAAAAACGAATGAGAAAGTTGAATTTTATCCACATGTGGGGCAAAGTAATCAGATGCAAATTTTGAGTTGTTTCCTTATGTTAAACTGGTAGAATTGATTTTAAATGATGATTTTGAATAATATTTTTTTTTTTACATTCATTTGGATTTGATTTGTTTTGTTTTTTTTTTTTTTGTTATATGTTAGTATCTCGTTGGTGTGGTGAAAAATTTGTGTTTCACTCGGAGGCAAAGTATGTTTAGCCCTGGTGTCTTGAAACCCTCGAAACGCTCAAGGTTCCACTTCTCGAACGCTCGTGGTTCAATTTTGGCATCTTTCTCTTGCTCGGGTATCGATATTAGCACGAGAGGTGTGCCCCCTTGTAAAACAAATAACTATTATTGCACATACTTATAAAATAAATTCAAAACAGATTTACATTAAGTAATAATATATGTAAATAAAGGTTTTATCGCTGTAAGGTAAGTGACCTCTTCCAGCTGGGCTAAGATGGTCGGCTCTTTATCATTTGTCACCATGCCTGTCACGTTCTAACAAATATGTAAGCGCGAAAGTGACGGACATAGTGACAAGTGATAAAAATGGAACCATAATACCGCCGCATACCACCTAAAGACTTGGACAAAGTGTTTTTTAACTACTCTATGTATCATCTGCTTAGACATTCGAGAAATGGGACACAGCCTTGACTAAAACGAGCCGTCTCGAATAACGACACTGGACTACTTTCGTCGTGACCTTTCCACGAATCTGACACGGCAATTCGAATGTATATTGATATCTGATATCAGACTGACATATAACTTATGTCATTCAAATATGTGTCATACATTTGGCACGTACTTGTCAGTACAAGATGAAAAGAAGATGTATTAGCGCAGGCAAGACGCATGAAAATTAAATAATATAATTCAAATATGCTCTAATGTCAGTGTACGTTCGAATTAGCCCGTCATATAAATCAATAATACGGTCTATCATTCTTTGTTTAGGTAAGTACTTATCTTTATCAAGTTCCTTTATCTTATCTTATCGTGATCTAATGTCTATTAATCTACAGATTGGAAATTCGGAAACACTACGCATCAAATTATGTGATAAGTAGTTCTTTATTTGATCATTCGGATTAAAACATTTTATAGTTCGTTATCACGTAATTACCCCCGTAAGTGATATTGACGCATTTACGACGCTTGTCGAAAATACTAAATTTCTCACTTGTTTTTACAAAATTATTTAACTTATCATTATCAGTAATTGTTATACTTTGTAAGTAAATTCCAACAATAATCGATAGTATTAATATGGGTAAAACAGACAGCCCCATGTGCAGAGCGTGCATGGAAGAAGAAGAAACAACAAAACACATTCTCCTAGACTGCAAACAGGTAGAAGTATACAGAAGCAAATACCTAGGGACTCCGTGCACACTAAAGGAGGCAGTTAGCAACCTGAAGGCTTTGCTAGGCTTGGTGGAGGAGCTCCAGCTCGAGCTGGGGTGGTAGGACTATCTACCTCGGATTCACGCAAAATAGGCACATGGTTGTCCATTTGCGGAAAATGCCCAAAAGAAAGTTAACTATATAGGTACGTTAAGAACGCGAAACAAATGTAGTAGCTGCCGCCCTAATCAATTAACCAAACGTTCCTATTTTTACACACGACAGGGTAATTTAATAAAACTGTTGACCCATTTCAAATGTCAATTTAATCAACCTAATGAAGTGGCTACAGTTTCGCGTGGAATCGGTACTAGCAAACCATTTGACTGAATATTAGTCGAACTTATGTCGATGCAATATGGTTCGGGATTGCTCCATTAACTAAGTATACCTGAGGGGGGAGGGGGACATCGATGTTCGCATATTGCGGGCATCTTTCTCTTTTACTCTAATTAAGGCGTAATTAATTAGAGTAACAGAAAAGATAGCCCGTAATTTGCGGCCTTTGGAGTTCGCGATAAGCCCCCTTGGCAACGTTAAAAGTTGCATTTCTAAATAAATGAATGTGCTATATACTTCCCAAAATTGTCTACAAACATTCTACGTGAAAAATTGTCTACAAACATTCAACTGCTCCGTATAAAAATATACTGTCATAAGGATCATTCGACGCGCCAGGTATATCAATTAATAATGATATTGGGCTAATTGAAGAAGGTTTATAATATAAAATAAATGACACCACGACAATCCGTACAAAGAACACACTGCTCAGATAATGTGTTTTTGATTAACTATTTGAGACGTTCTTTAACAATAAGATTATATTTGATCAGATTTGGACTGTTTGGATATTTAAATATGATAACAGTAGGAATCATATTTTAAATCAACTAGGGCTCATTTAGACAGAAGCACTGGTGGCCTAACGGTAAGACTTTCAATCTGGAGGTCGCGATGAGTTTTTAGGAACTAATGTACGAAATATCATTTGATATTTACCAGTCGCTTTTCGGTGAAGGAAAACATCGTGAGGAAACCGGACTAATCCCAATAAGGGCTAGTTTACCCTCTGGGTTGGAAGGTCAGATGGCAGTCGCTTTCGTAAAAACTAGCGGCTACGCCAATTCTGGGGATTAGTTGTCAAGCGGACCCCAGGCTCCCATGAGCCGTGGCAAAAATGCCGGGACAACGCGAGGAAGAAGAAGAAGGGCTCATTTAGACGGTGCGAGAAGTCGCACGCGAGAGTCATTACATTGCGGTATTTGATCGGTCGGCTGAAATGGATGTAGCCTCAATAGCCCGCAATGTAACTAAACTCGCATAAGAATTCGCGCGCCGTCTATACGCTGAGCATTAGTGGTTATGACTCTAAAAAAACAATATTGTATGACTAATAAATGCTATTTTAACGAAAATTCAGTGATCGAACGCTAATACTCGTCGCTTCTGCGGTATATGTTTATGGGTTAGATTATTAGAGTCAGACAAAGCTAAGTTGGCAGCGATTTTGAGCTATGTAAAACGATAACTTTCTCTGAAACTGATCTATAAACTTACGAAGGTTGTTAAAGGTTTAGTACGTTGTGCATACTCGTTATGAACAGGTCCCGTACATGTGATGCCGTTGACGGTAAAATGACGTCGCGCTATTTACAAAAATATGGATTGGCTTGTTAAAACTAATACTTTGGCTTGTAGACGCTTCAATAATAAACAAGTAAAAGTTAGGCTCGGTCGACCTAAATAAGACGACGTGTAAAATATGTCTGTTTCACGTCAGTTTGATCATAAAACTTTAGTGGATGCCGTTCCACCGTCGTCGATATATTTATTTCAGACAAAATACAGTCCATATTTGTTAGTTATCTACGTTAGTTTATCATAATCCCAAATATAACTGATTCATAATTTTGATACTTTGGAGCATGCAACGACACCCAATGTCGTTTAAATCATTTTTTTTTATTTAAACGACATTTATTTTGTATTTAAATTTTAATCTGCAAAACTTAAATGGAGCGGATAAAAGTACATATATATTTGTTGTTTAAGTCTTCTCGACTTGCTGTATTTCCTATTACTTTTTTTATCATACTAAGTCGGTTACAAACAAGCATACGGCCCGCCTGACGGTAAGCAGTCACCGTAGCCTATGGACGCCTGCAACTCCAGAGGTGTTGCATGCGCATGTTACATAAAGAGTATTGTACTTATCTTAAAAAGTTCGTCTTATATAAAGTAAAAGTCTTTTCCTCTTTCATTGAAGTATTTATTCGAGCTATTTCGATCCAAACAAGAAAAAAAAAATCATAGAATTCCCATAAATTTTTCGATTTTATTTTATTTTTTATTATTTTTATTATTTATTATATCACACGTTTAGGGGGATGGAGGGGCTCAAGAAAATGAAGAAAAAGAAAATGTGACATGTTGTGACAAGGGGGAGGGGGGGAGTTATAAACTTTGTGAAGTCACTTTAGCTTCATCAGTAACCGAGAATTTATTTAATATATTTTATTCGCTGTACAGTTAAATAACAAGTTTTTCGAACGATAATCGCTTTATTCTTTTAAATTTTCTTTCCTAATCGGTTATATAATTACTAATATTTGTTTAATCAAAAATATTTTGATAAAATATTAATAATAACTAAATCGATTTGCCGATTTCGTTGAAAACAAAATTAGCAAAAATGTGATGTCACGCCACGCCAGCGGGGAGGGTCCGAGGGGTTCGCCAAATGTGATCAAGTGTGACAAGGAGGGGGAAGAAAACCTGAAAATTCGTGTGACGTAATTAATGCATGACCACCTATTACGATCAAATGTCAAAAGAGCTCGTTATTTTTTATTTATTAAATAAAGTGTAGAGTACCTACAACTTTCAATAAAAAGGCCCGTATCGTCATATGTTTCGGATTTGATAGCACTATCATAACGTGACGCAACACCCGTTTCGTTGACACCTACAGTAAACGTTGAGGTAGCTCATAAGCTACTAATTGTTTGAGTAATGAGATAAGGTTGACGTGACGGATTTCACTGGTGGTTAAAACGTCATGGAAACTCATTTTTTTCTTTATTAGTCACACTCACACCTCCTATAAGTAGGTATAAATAAATAAATATTATACGGACATTCTTACAGAAAATGACTAAGTTCCACGGTAAGCTCAAGAAGGCTTGTGTTGTGGGTACTCAGACAACGATGTATACAATATACAAATACATAGAAAACATCCATGACTCAGGAACAAATATCTGTGATCATCATACAAATAAATGCCCTTACCAGGATTCGAACCCAGGACCATCGGCTTCATAGGCATAGGTCACTATGCTAGGCTAGACCGGCCGTCAAATACATAGGTAGGTATAGGTAGGTCGGTGTATTTTTTTAGATAGTTAAATAAAGTCAGAAGCAAACAAAATGAAGCTGCATCAGTAAGTAAGTTTTGATAGCAATATAAGATCTGACCGATGCAATCCATTATAAAACACCTTAATTCTTTGTCTGAGAAATGATCGAATTCAATTTTAATATACCACAATACTGTTATCTATATACCTACGTACTAAAATTGTGTCTTGTCTAAGAGATAAATGAGATGTACCATTTGGTACAAGTGAGAAGTGAGTCAGAGTCGCGAATCATTTAAATTAAATTATGGCGATTCAGTCACGTGTAGACGCATGAAACAAGAACAAATTAAAGCTCAGACATTGCTATTTATATTTGATTGAAACGTTTAAAACGTGCTAAAGTGTATATGATTTCATACTCGATCATTTAAAATTAAGTGAGTATTGGTACTGTCCGAGACCTGAATATAGTTGCCATTTTTGAATCATCATACATAGTATAACCATATAGTTTTTACGAATTTACTTTTTTTAGAACCGTTTCTGTGCGAATATGATGGACACCTTTGCCCGCTGCGTTACCCTGTGAATCCAAAACATTGTATTTGCTGTTATCTGTCTATCATAGTGTATTGAATTCACAGGGTATCGCTGGTCTACTTACATAACCATTAAATTGATAATAAAACGTCAAATGAAGCTTTTAGAAAAATGTAGTGCTTTGGCAACCATCGGTCACTATTTTACTAGTTAAAATGTCGTGGCTGGCAGGACTATTACATTGTTATTATTAGAATAATACGAGAAAACTCGACATAAGTATATTTAACGGTAGTCGGGTAACAAATTGTTACTTTGACGAGTCATATGTGCCACCTTAATCATGGAAATAGCTTCAATTAAATAAATCTGGAGCTGTCAATATGGAAGTCATAAAACGAATAACATACTTGACAGTAACGATAGCTATTGCAGAACTGGACTAGAGCAATCATTCCATCAACCCCGTTTACTTTCTTGACATTTGCGGATTGCCAACTGTCATTATCTTAGCTTTCCGTCAAACCATTGACTTGAGTCGATAAACTATAGCGGTAAATGTGTACCTAGTCGATAAATTTATCTGCCTACCACGTCAGTCTGAATGGTGATTTTCTAGTAATCGTCGACAATAAGTATATGTCACAATTACTCAGATATAGATAGATAGATAGATAGAATACTCTTTATTGGCACACCTCAGTAAAAATATACAAGAAAAATATATATACTTATTTGAGGTTTATTTGTGTAATTATCCCAAAAAAATCGCATGAAAAAAAGGGCATCGGATCTGTTTTGTGCTAACGCGCTTTCATACACTCATCACCTTGCAGCGTGATTAAGAGACGTGAACAGAGTCAACCCTACGCATTTAGTAAAATTTAAGTACAGTTTCGTACCATTATTAGTCAAAAAGGTCTAAATTATTTACGACATGCACGGATTGGTCCCCAACAATTAGAACATTTCCGTCGAATACCGATATTCTTTGCTTTAGTTATTCGTGACAAACGCGGAGACTGTCGGCTCAATACGAACTTTAGGATACGTTTCTTCAAACAAAGACGTCACTCTAGACACTGACATATTCGATCCATATCGTATTTAGACCTAATATTTTACGGATAGTGTCTAATCGAATGTCATTGGAGTCTGGTTAGTTTTAAAAAATCGTATCTCACTTAAGTGTGACAATTTATTTTCTTCCTCATAAAAGTGCTATCTTAAGGAGTGGTAGGTTAGCGTGGTATGGGCATTTAATGAGGAGGGATGAATGCCATAAAGGAAAAAGAATGTTAGGAATGAATGTTGATGGACGGAGAGCGGATGGTAGACCCAAAAAACGATGGATGGATTGTGTGAAAGAGGATATGAGAAAGAAAGGAGTGAGTGCTGAGGTGACGAAAGATAGTGGAGAATGGAAGAGAAGAACATGTTGTGCCGACCCCACATAACGTGGGATAAGGGCAGGAGGAAGGAGGAAAAGTGCTATCTTAACGATATCTTTATTGGGTGTTATAGGGTGACTATAATTGTAGAGAAGTAAACCTTTACTTAACTAAAAATTAAAAACAGGAAAAAGGTTGGTTGTTTTACTTAACTATGAGTGAACGATTCAATAACATTTACTGAGTGTGTAGGGTTGGTCCAGCTCATGTAGCATGAATCACCTGTATTATCCTTGTCTGTCACTTGTTCATTTGCGTTTGCAAGAGGCAAGTTATAATAAATTGTGTTTAATTTTTCATAATGATTTGACAATAAATTAAATGATCTAACGACCACTTACATGAATTTAAATAAATATTTCCCAAAGACTTAACTATATTTAAGGTAGAGATTTATTGAATCGATTAAAAGAATGAGTTTAGCATATACTGTAAAGGTTTGCCACCTTTACAGCCTTCTTTGTCAATGGGTGGTGACTGGCAGTAGATTTATTTAAATTTGGGAATGGCAGTCACTGTCAGATGGAAAGGATGCGCGGGCCGGCATTCCTATGCCTAGAGGCAGCCATTGGATGTCTGTATTGAAGCTGATAAATAGTAAAAAAAATATTTGAAAGTACCTACTCCCTCCCCGTTAAGTCGCCTCTTTTTACAATACGCAGTAGGTACGTGACTCTGAGAACGTAGACACACGGCCCGAGGGCGGTCACCGGTAGCCTAACTATGTCACATGTATTGTAACTCATTAGATTTTCCAAGCTGTTGCCCCACCTTATGCTACGCTATTACGCATTAAATGTTAATGGCGCGTTAACATTCATGTCTTCAAGTAATAACTTAAAATTGGCTTTTTTCCACGACTTCGTCTACATACAACAAAGTCGCACATCCTTGTAAACTTTGAAGCCCATTTCTAAACTCTTCAGGGATTGTATTTCAGCTTCACAACCTTTTAAGAAATACTTCTTCCAAATTTCAAAATAGCTGCATATCTGAAGTCTGATCCTATCTCCCAAACATTTGAGACGCTCGAGCCTAATATTTCATTCAATTCCTTAATAAACACGCACATTTCAAATTTGTCCTGCAAGTCAATTTACAAAGTCCCTCCACTTACTCCAATCAATTGAATCAATTCCTACCAGCTGTTCTGAATTAACCCACTACTTACTGTTACTACAAATCGTTTGGACAATCGATACGCCATGTGCTCAAGTATCGAATGCCGGTCACGCACGTGGCTTACAGCGTGGGCGCCGTCTGGACGACGGAAGGGGTACTCTGGCTAACGTAGGAAACTTCTTGGTTGTATAGTAGGTAATGTTGTCTTCTTATAGTAGCGCCACGCTTCTTGAAGCCCTACCTAACCTGGCTACACCTGAGACCAGTGCATCGATACCTTGGCGGATATCCCAATCCACCCTCTACTAGCGCTTTTTGTGGTAATGTTTTGTGATGAGTTGATGACCACAAACTACAAGAGGAGCGTTTGTTAGTTTTACTTCCTTCTCTTGGCCAAGACACTGATGTCTTTGTTCCGTGAACATTATTGAGTGAGAAGCAAAAACATGCATAAATCCATATTGCACTACAAGATAATTTATTACCAACAAGATATTTATTTAAATGTGTAAACAGATTAGAAACTATACAAGCCCATAATTCATCACGGCATAAATTAATAGCTACAAAATCACGACTTTTTCCCGTGTTTTGTATTAAATTTATTCAAAACGTGTTTGCAGACTAATGCTCAATATAAATCACACATGACAATATGAATCACTGAGTAAATTATACGGTATTTGTGAGTCGTATATTTGATTAGGCGATTACCATACACACCTGCGTTCGGGTGAGCTTGAGCCCTTTGAAATTTATATCACTTTCGAATATGTACACCGGTTTCGCTTTTACATGTACCGTTATAAAGCCATCCGGGGCGTAGCCAAGACTATAGCTGATAGAATTATCTTGGCTTCATCTTGGCTAGGCCCCCAGATAATTTTTATGGTTGCGTAGTCAACGAGAAACACTTCTAATTGTGCCATGCCCATCCGTCTGTCTGTCCCTCCATCGATCTGTCTGCCCGCGCTTTAGCTTAGCATCCTGTAGTGCTACAAAGTAATGTGGCGTGGGTGGGTCATAGACTGCGATTAAGTTTACATCTGTCCTGTAGACATACCAAAAGTTAGGTATATGGATTTTTAAAAAAGTTTATATATCATCAGTAGTGTACGAAGTTGTATTAGTAAATGTTTTAAGTACCTACAATAATTTTCTCAAAAGGAAATTTTGAAATACCCGCAAGTGAGCAATCAAAACAGACACATTCAAAACCGCACATACTTAAATATGTAAAAAATGTTAATGGTCTACACCGCTTAGTCATAAATTAAGTAATCTTAGCCCAGACCCGGCTTTTATACTTAAATAACATTGGGAGTATGTGTAAGTGAATGATTTTTAAACATCGAGAAATAGCTTCTCAGTTACTAACAACCTAGGGCGAGCAAACAATACAATATACCATACAGTTGCATATAAATATTGTCCCTTATTATGTAAGGCTAAAGGATCATTTTTGTTGTATTAAAGAATGTTAATTATATATTGTTATATACGTATATCTTTTTACATTCATTAATGCAAGCAATGCATCAGTCGACCACGACAGAGGTTTAAAAATAGATTTCTGTTTGTGTATGTGCAATGTGCATACGCCAAGTGCATTTTAATTATTTGTTTTCAATAAAGGGAATTCCGGTTTTCCTTTATGCCACTTACAAATTGCAAACTTTTCAGAATGGTTTTGCTAAACATCTAGAGTAGTCAAAATATTAAAGTTCCGACTAAGTTCAAGGCATTTTTTCTCACGTAACTTACACGACACGATCATCTAAGCACTAGTTATCAAACATTGATAATTTTTAAACAGGTATCACGTCTATTATATTTGATTAACCCTCAACATATTTTTTGTACTGAGGCACACTAAATATACGTAAGCAGGCATTTCTCCCGAGCTAACCTAGAATAAGCTTCTTTTGCGTTATGACTTGGAGTTCTTCAAGAAGCCAGTATTCTGGGTTCTTACTCGTAAATACGCATAAGTGGCTCTATTGATGTTTCTCATCTTCAAGGCCGACGGTGACCGTTTGCCATCAGTCGGCTCGTATGTTTATTAGCTGATTGTTACCCACATTAAAACATATGCTCTGCCGTGTCTTTACATATATGTTCGAGGCTAGCAGGAGTTGTAGTAAATATTAATTTATTTACTATTTGTATTAAAGGTGCATCCACACCGCAATTAACTTTTGTAACAACACTGTGCAACACGATAACATTAGGTAATTTAATGTTGCACAGTGTTGCTCCACAGTTGCTCCAGAACTGTTAACTGCGGTGTGGGAGCAAATATTTGTAGACGGTGAAATTATGAAGCCTAAACATATGGGATTAGATATGCGCAAAACCATTTACTGACTTGAAAAGATTGATTCATATCTTTCACTCGCGGAGATATTAATCACTCATTTCGCTCAGTGAATCTATATACTATATTGTTCACGAGTGAGTAGAGGAAGGTGTCAATCAATCAGATTGAATAACGCCATAAATCCGACCAAGATGGCGAATCTCGCGATACGATCCCGCCATGTTTTCCGCCACCCGCCGAATTCTTCGGAACCGCTCCGAAACTGATCGTTTCGTTCGGTTCGGCCGGTTCAATCGAATAATGAGTGAGACAGAGCGAGCAAGTAGCACTGAGATAGATGAGTTACGGAGCGAGTTAAATCTACAGTGTATTGAAGAGTGAATAAGTCCAATCAAAAGATATAGTTCATTTGAATCACTCACTCGTGAACTACACATGTCTACGTGGAATAAAGTATTGAAGATTAGTGATAAAATATGCATTCTGACAGGTGTTCCAGATCAGTTGCTGACATTTTGACTATGGTACATAAAAACAAAGCAAAAGTGGGTGTAGCAAGAGCATGCGGAAGACAGATAGCGTTGCGCCTTCATCCCGTCACGTCAATCATTTCATTATTGTGTAACTACATACTACTGAAGTACATAACAAAAGCAAGTTTGACAAAGGAAAGACTGACTCGTACTGTTTCCATAAGCCCTTGATAAATTAAACAACCGACTTAAACGCTTTAACCTGTTTAAGCTGCAAGTGCCAAAGAAATTTTAGTTTTAATTGTATGTATTATATGTGTTTCCATGTACATTTAAAGAGGATTTGTATTGTATAATGTTACGATCGGGCAAGCTATTTAGCTTATCTAGCAGAACGCTATGACGACTCTTCTATTAAATTCTTTTTTACTCAAAATTGTAAATATAATATAGGTAGTATTAGTTAGTATTCGCTTTGCATGTATTTAATTCAGCGCATTTTTTTCATCAATTATCCAAGATAGGAATGTACTTTAGTTTAGAGGATACCCCAAAAATTTATGTAGTAATTCTGTAGAGCGGTCACCAGGAATACCACGATACAGGCCTAGCCTAGTGTGGGACCACTGAGCTAGTTATGTAATTTTATCTTCTTTCTTTTAATAAACGATTTTTATTTTATTATTATTATTTTTTAATTATTACTAAATGTAGATTTGAAAAATGTTTATTTATACTATAAAATACAAGCATAATACGGTCCGCCTGGTGGTTATGGTTACTGGTATAGCATAGAAGCAAGTAATCTACTCTTATAATTTTAAAACCTCGGCGGGCAGTTCATTCTACAGCCGGAGCGTTCACGGAAAAAATCCATCTGCAACGGCAATGTTTAATTTGCTAACTAAACCGTATAATTTAGCAACGCCTATGTTATTTAGTAATTGGCACCAGAGACAGAGATTAATTTATCGATTGTCATTTTACCACGCAATTTATCGCCCTAAATACCAAAACTCACAATCGATATCAGACCTTAAAGCAAAGGCAACTGAACATTTAATTGAAGAACCTTTCGTAATACGACGTAAATGTTAAACCAGATTTATTTGGACATCAGTAAATAAACAAATGGGTTATTTAGTTAATATTAAGGAAAATAGCGAGTAATCGGAGCAGTCATATTGTCTTTATGTTAAGGACAACAAGAGTGGCATTCGAATTGCGAACATCTGTTATGGATTACATATATTATGTTTTACGTTTTTCACACGTTACTATTTACTTTGACGGGACTTAATCAAGTATAATTAAACTATAAAAAATACCCCCGACGTTTCGAGGACGGTATTGTCCCTGTGGTCTCGGAGAAAGACTGGCTAAAGTTGACATTAGGTAACATTTTCTAGCTGCGAGTTTTTCGTACTTCTTCTTCAGTTAGTCCCTCAATGCCGAGGATCGTGACATCGTGTCTTTCTGTTTGTTTGTTTTCGTACTACCCACAATTGATCTTGTTTATCAAGTTAAATATTTTGCACTCTTAGGGCTCTCAGTACTGCTAAAGTTAAATGATAACTTTAGCCAGGCTTTCTCCGACACCACAGGGACAATGCTGTCCTCGAAAAGTCGAAGGTAGTTTTAGTTTAGTATACGCGATTAAGTGACGCTAAAGTCAATAAAAATGATGAGTTAGTTCTTATTTTTAGTACTTCTCTCTCGCACTTTTATACTGTCGCAAAAGAGATTCACACAGAGTAATATGAAATCAAGTTTATATTTTTAAGGCCCGGTTACCGCTCCTGTTTGAGGACGCGTAGTTTCCGGCGCGAGCCATCTAGTCCGGATATCCTGGCGCGAAAAAGCTTTTGTACTAGGACTTTGTCATGTAGGTCAAACATCAACACTTTAATATACTTAATACGTAAACGGCTGTAGAAAAGTAACTGAGGTGACTTACTAAGGACAGGGTTAGGGGTAGTGTAAGGTAGTATGCAAGCCAAACTCTCAAGCGACTTAGTTATCCACATTGAAGATATGTATATTTGTTTTATACAATCAAGGGCATTTCAAACCTTATCTCATTGAAATAAGGTGGTCACAAAATTTCTTAGTTGGTACGTGACCGAGCTAACGTTAAAACGCTTTTCCTTGGACTACATTTGTAGCCTTCACGTAAATATTAAAGTCCTCAGACCCGCTGTTAGACGGCATTACGAGGACATTTACGATATTTGATATAAATGGAAAATGTACCGGACATGTTGATGTTACATGAAAGTTCTCGTGGAAATTCTTATTTTTCAAGAGTAAATTCTAAAAGTTAATCATAAAAAAGAAAAATCCTAACAAACAGAAAGCAAGAGTCGGAAGCTAACTCTGCAAGGCATTTAACTTTAAATTTTAGGTATCATTGGTACCTTTATTCTAACAAGATGCCAAATTTTGTTTCTGAATTTAGAGCTTAAGGCATCCAGGTTATTATAACTATTACATAATATTTCAATGCAAGGTGACCAGTGATGGTACCTACTGACCGACGACAGATCCAACAATGTAGTTTATCGAAGACACCTAAAAGGATAACCCGTCTATAACGTACATAATGGAATGATTGTGGAAAGTTTAAATAAAACTACGGAACCCTAAAAAAATGAGACCAATAGTCGAAGTCAGCGTTTGCGCAGTACCCCGATATGACACAAACACTTTAATAGGGAAAACGATAGTTAGCCGTTATTTTGCTATTCACTGTAATAACTAAAGGCCGTGGCACAAACAACTTGCTGCTATTTTCGTGTCACATGGGTACGTCATTTGAGATATATGCATTTATTTATTTAAGCGTATGGCGTAACATTGTCGGCAATATTAATACTATCTATTTATTATAAGTCGACATCCTGGCCACGCAGCCAACTGATCGCGTCCGGCGTCAAATTGGTATAGAGGTCCTCCGGGCTGCCTTGGAAGCGTCTCTTTGGGCATCGTTCAACAATGTGCTGGGTAGTTTGTTCTTCAAGGCCACAGTCACACAACGGACTCTCGTTCCATCCCCATTTGTGACGCATATAATTGCACCTGCCATGGACCTGTGCGGATTCTGTTGAGGCGGCACCAGTATTTCCTCTGCAGCGAGAAGCCCTTCGGCTTCCGAGTAGGGTTTTGGGTACTTTTGTGGTGATCAGTCGCCGCCCTCGCCCATTCATCCTTCCACGCCTGCTCCACCTGAAAACCGCCACTCCTCAGTTTTCTCCCTGCCTCGCTCGTAGGTCGGCGCGATTTGAGTCGCTGCGGTGGTGGGTTAGTGAACTCTTTGTGGACAGGTAGATCGGCCCAGATATATATTTTTTCATGTGCTCTCTCAGATATATGCATAAAAGATTAATATCAATTGGTTGAATGAAGTGGCAGACTTTTTACAGGCGTTTGCAATAAAATCTAATACAATAATTTCCACAACAATCTCTAACATAATGATAAAGTCGGAACTTGTTAAGCTGATAGTATCGAAGATGAGAGAGTGATTTCTTAAGGCATTTCTTATTATTTGACTTCTCTCTTATGTAAAAATGTAATGGCTTTTGGAAGTCCCTTGAATTTTGTGCCTAAAATTCCGTTCTGACTGAAATACGAATACAAAATTTTTATACGAATAGACAATAATTGCGTCCAACTGAGTAATAACTACTGTTATAGCTATAAACATAATGCATATACTGAGAGCACATGAAAAGATGACAATAGATTGTGGCAATAAAAAGAAAACCCACTCAATATGTAAAGCCCCTAATTATGTCAAGTACGCAACGTAACCAAATTCACAATTAATCCCAAAGCATGTGACTAAAGCGGTACAGACGGTAACACAACCAACAATATATAGATCTTAATATCTTTGTAAAAAGGTGTACGAATGGTCAGTATCTGTGTTGTCGGCGGTACGTGCTCCGAAATGTGTACGTGAAGTTATCTGGCTATCTTCCATGTGCCCACGCTTTACTATACTGCAAACATAACAATGCAAAATTAACCTTATCAATTAGGTTTAAAGTTTGATTTCAAATGACCAGTAATGGTGTTTAAGGTTTTTTGATTTTAAGAGGAAGGAGACACGCTCTCGTGATTTTAAAGTAATACTCTTGTTTTTGCACATTTTTTCAGGTTCAATGTATTTTTAAGTGCAAATAACGTCCATTGTCAACGAAAATGGCCTTGCCTCTTAAACTAGGTGCATATAAAAAGTCGTGAAGTTTTTGTAGATCGCCAATTTGATTAGGTTTAAAAGGTTAACAGAACGGGAGTTTCTTGTTTGCTTCAAAAGTAAGTTCGTCTTCAAAGAGAAAATAACGAAAAATGGACGAAAATAAACTGTATAATTTTTCAGTAAGCGAGACACACAATTTTGAAAGTATTATAAGTAGTAATACTACTTAGACTACTAATTAAAATACAAACGACATGCATTTTATTATAAGAACATTTTATGAATCATTCACAAACATTATTAGGTGTAGGTAATTTATGTCCGATCCATTAGGATCTTGGCACAAATCTATCAACACTCCTTGCCTTAACTTTCTTTACAAAATATTCGAAGAAACTATAATTGACTGTAGTTACGAAAGCGCTAGAACAATTCTGGCTCGACATTGACCTGACATTCATATTTTCTCAACAAATGACATCGAAATTCGTCAACAATTTATGCTAAATGAAAGAACAAGACTAACTAAGCATCATGATGCGGAAAAAAGTATTTTAACTAAAGCTACCTATAATAAATATAACCATTGTAATTTGGTACAAACTGTTGCAATAAATAAAATTACTAGCTTGAATAATTACACACCTAATAAAGAGCCTTGGGGTACACCAATGTTACATATAAATTACTGTGAACAAAATGAGATATAAGTTATTTGGCTACATGCAGACTAGGCCGTAATCATGTGAGGCTTGAAAAACAAAATTTTTCTGACGTTTTATTCCTGGCATGATGCCACCAACGCCGGGCGCTCGCTCGCAAAAATAAAGATGTCCAAGATGAGTACGAGCCCGTCTAGTCTAGCCGATACCGTAGTGATTGTGGTGTCTGCCAAGTCACTAACTTACTTCCACAAAGTCCTATACAACATGGTGATGAAACTAAGATAGGACTCTGTGGTAATGAGCCAATGGAATGTGCGTAGTACTGTAATGCTAGCGGGAATGCAATTGTTACTATAAATAGACTATACTCGCACGTCGCAATATTTTTATTGCAATGGCACTAATGTGGCAATTGTTGACATGGGTAATGTTGATTCGGAATGTGGAGCGTTTTTGAGCAATTAAGTTGCGACGAATGATTAAGCAACGTCAATATTTTATAAAAACATGTTGATACTTTTGACAGCGAAAAAGTTGAGTGGAAGTAAATAAATGCTATGAAAATGTTAAATTATTTTCATAACAATAAGTTTTTGGCAAGAATTTCATTTTTGGTACAAGCCTTTATCACTGACTGTACTTTTTTTCCACAGGCAACTAATACTCATCGAGACAATTCTAAAAACCCCAAACACAATTAGGTTGCGTTGTTTTAACACAGAGTTCCTATGGCTACCTCCTGTCTCAATCATCAGATCAGCTTGATGGTACCATAATATTGCATTGTCACCCGACTTACATATATATATATGCAAATTTTCAGCTTCATCGGAAACCGGGAAGTGGGTCAAATTTAACTTGCAAGATTTGTCCCATACATACTCACAGGGCAAGTTAAATAAAAGCTTGTAAAAAGGCAAAGATGCATTTATCGCAACCAAAGTAATCCAAGAAAATAAAAGGAAAATAAAAGGTCATATAGTGCCACAATTCCGACCCCAAAAGTAATTTAAAGTAAAACATAACATTCCATTCCAAGAGGTTAAATACAACATTAAAAGGGGGTCAATTAATGTACCGGATGTCTTTCACTTAGTCACTGCATCGGAGATACAAAAAAAAACGTGAACCACACGTGAACTGTATACTCGTCTGTCTTAAGTGTTTAAGTTCAGTTGCAATTAAGATTTACATCTTTATGAGACTGCAAACTGGGGTATTAAAGCGTGGGTGACGCGACACAATGCATGTTTGCAAAAGTAACTATTCAGAAATTCGTCTGTATCACAATGTAAGTTGCCACAATCTTATAAAAGTTTAAAATGGTGCAGACATAGATACTTCCCCCGTACAATTTAGATTTTATGAAACATAAGCTTGATCTTAATGTCAGCAAAAGTATGTGGACGCTTAAAGTAAAAACTTTTCTTTTCTAGGTAAACTCGAGGTGAGGGGCAAAAGAAGGTGACATAATGCAGGTGTCTAGGAAGAGGGAAAAAGTTAGAGAATGCTGGGAAAACTGTTCAGCCCAAGACCGGGATACATGGCTACGATTGAAGAAGTCTTTTATCTGGGAGAGGATTCTAAAAGAAGAAGAAATATGAAGATACTAAATAAGATCGACTACATACGAACTTTCTTCTTGAGTAGCATAAAAAAATACGTTTTATTGTATTAACACGTATTATGAAACTGGTTGAGTAATGGTGCGGTCAATTAGGTAGGCATTTCATGGCCGAAGGAAATGTCTGCACCGTAACCGTAACTGATAAAAGATCATTCGCACCTAATAGGAGGTTATTGACCCCAACTGCAATGTCCTCGGTAATTACTACTTTAACGACGATATTATCAGTAGACACTACTGACCTCCCGGGTTTGAAATTGATTTAAATATATATGAGGATAATATAAGTGTTTGTGACAAAATAAGAAGCGCGGTTAATCGTAAGCAATTATAAAGTGTAAGTATCAAAGAGAAAGCTCAGGAAAAAGACAGCATAGGTATGATACGATGAAGTACTTAATACAATATTAGTTGAAGAATTTAACAAGTGGCAAAGTAGCAATGGAAATACAATTAGTTGTACCAAATCTCACATTCAGACAATGGAAAACACAAAAAAAGAAGTTGTAAAGAATCGCTTCACACTGAAAGGTCTTGTTGCAGAGCAAACGGGTGAAAAAAAAAAATGTCCAGACTGGTAAATTACTCATTTAATATGACAATCGACACCGCTTCCATGTGATCGTGTTTTCACGAAGTTCATTCACTTTCATCGCATCGTTCAGCAAATTAATACAATATACATAATCGATGCCTAAATGTGTTCATCAATACGTATATTTTAAATTAAGTGTAATTAATTGTAATGAAATGTGAATCTAGATAAAACATGGATTTTATTCTAATTTTAAAAGAAAGCTTGCCTAAATTTTCTTCGGAGAGCGTATGCGGATTGGAATATTTATTTGAAAATTATAACTGATATTTAAATTTTACAGCTTCTTTAATGATATTCATACACAAATAGATTTGGTTATTGACATCCGAAGGCTTTTTCACAAATGCGCCTGTGAATTAAATTCAAACATTAATGAAAAAAAGAAACACAGTGAAAAAGAAAACCTCGTCCTAAGAAATCTGTCAATAAATAGATTGGTTAGGGACGCATTTTTGGTAGGATTACATGACAGATGATTGGTTAGGGACGCATTTTTGGTAGGATTACATCACAGATAACTATTGCTTTTTCGTCACAGTTTGTGTGTTGGGAAATAAGTTAAAAAAAGCCAACAATAGACAAGAGCACTTTGACATTCCCCGACTATCTTTAAACACTCCATCCTGTGAATATAATGTAATATCTATTTTTAAACGCATAAAACAGCACTTGTATCACGCTAAATAAAGGCTCCCTTCAAAGCTATTTTAAGAGTTGCTTATTTATATTATCACTAAACCTTATTGCAGGGAGATAAAGTCTAAAACTACTTAAGTAACTTTGTTTATACCAAACAAGGATACAGACCACATTCTGCCGCGGCGGCAAGTGACCGCCATAAATGGAGTTAAGTGAATTACCTACACTTGAGTGTTAGATGGAACGATTACGCTGAGAATACGAGTAGTTAGTACTCTCATTATGGGTTTGCTTATAAGAGAAATACTGTTACAGTAGAAGCTGAGTCAATGTATGATGCGATGCTTTAGGGCTGTAAAACTTTTAAAAAATTACACAATTTCTATTAGTTTTCATTGTTTTTATCGTTGTTAGAATAATAAAGTAATTGGCACGATTGGCTTGAAGGACCGTCCATCGATATATGTCAATGATTCTTAAAGTGACTTTACATATTTACAAATATTGCAATGTAGTTAGTGGGTTAACAATCCCATTTACGAGTCAGTGACCCAAGTCCACATTGTTCTAACGCGTGTTAATTTCTAAACCCAAGGATTTTAGAACTGCGAAACATCTATACTGTCTTGAGCCTGGCTCTCAGTACTGTGATATATTGATGTGACGCTATCAATATCCGATACTGCATGGACTTGCAGTAACTGAATTAATAAGACAGAAGTGGGACGCGAGCTGTTTGTTGGTTCAACCTGCCTTCGATCTGAATAGCAAATCCAACTTCAATGTTTGTGGAGAAAGTGGTCTTTCACAGAAAAACAAGTATGGAATCTTATCCAATAGTTTATAGAGGTATAGTTTATATCACTTCACAAAAAACAATATTACCTATGCCATTTACTTTCCTCATCCGGATCCGGAGATCCGGAGATCCGGCGATCCGGAGAATTTATGTTTAAGTGTGGGTGGCGAGATACACCGAAGTGCGACTGTGGAGTCCAGTCCATTTACCACATTGTCCATGAGTGTCCAAAAAGAAAGTACAAGGGAGATCCTCTGGAGTTACTTAAGCTAAGCGAAAACGCAGCCCATTGGGTGAAGACCTTAGATATTAATTTGTAAATTTGTAAAGCGACCAAGAATTGAAATATGCCATACGACTAAATAAAAAACTTTCCTCAAACGTACTTACTCATGCCCCGAAGGTAACGGAATTCACTAAAAACACGGTGTATACCCTATCAAAATTCAGTCGTACGAGTACTTATTGTGAAAGCTTTAAAGAGAAGAGTACACTACAGTAATGTACAACGAATGTACTTCAATTTTACATAATACCTCACCCATTGTTAGTCACTCGCTACATCTTTCGGAGAACCTATTAAGTCTCCATTTGGACTCACGCTCACGACATGACTCGATCAATGTTACGAACATACTCATATAACCAGTAATTGATATCACCCTTGTCAATAAGGTATCGGCATTCTTGCCGGTGTATAAATAAATTAGAAAGTGAGTACCTATTACAAGCGCGGGCTGACTGGTTGGAGGTTGTCGAAGTTCCCAATACACGGTAGATGCTGTCCGTTTTATCTTACGTTGTTAATTTGTTTTATACTTTTTCCAAAGGTTTTGTAGTTATTTAGTCCATTGTTTTAGACCTACTGGTTATTACTAAAGGGGTAATTCTTTTGGAATAACATAGTTGTACTAAATATTGCTTATTTTGATGAATTTTAAACCGGGGTAAAAACGATTTCCCAAATAGGGGTAACTTAATGGTCAAATGTTGCTCACCAACTAGATTTTCTGGCATATTGAGAAGATATTGCTGACTGATGAAATGATATCGGGTGATCGGGTCAATGTAGTTTATTAATTAAGATTGCATGTGTATAGGGCATATAAGTCTAATTAAATAGTTTCACTAGCAATTTGAGATATGCGACTACGAAGTGCATGTGATTAATTGGTATAAAACGGTTTTAAAAAGTAATTATTGACGTAGGTATAGGAACAGAATTAATTGTCTAGTAAGATAGGTCGTTAATGCACGCAAAAAAATGATTAAATCAAATCAAACACCATTTGTTTTCAGGCAACTAACGTCCATAGATTCATACGTAGACTAAAATACATACAATAATAAAAATCTTACAAGACTAAAATCATTTTGGCGACACAGTTTTCTGTTTCTGATTCCGCAGATTTCCAAGGAACCACCAAAATACCACACCCTTTGGTCAGAATTCCGCGCTCGATTAATGATACCTACAGAAAGTATAGAGCTGAGTAAAAGACGAAGAGATCAAAACATTTAAGTTTTCCATTCCCCAATTTAAAGCAGAACATAGTAGATATCCTAGATAGGTCACACGTATAGATTAAAGTTTCTGAGTATTATAGACTTTTAGAAACGGTTACTAATTCCATATCCAGACCATGTGAGAACTACTGTAGAGATACAAGTAGGCCAACAAATATAATTAAACGATTTTTGAAAATGGGCTTCGGGAGAGCTTGTCCTTATCACGTGTAGTTAGAACATTGAGCGGACGTTCCACGCCCTAACATAATAACAGTCACGTTGAAAATGGCCTTTCAAACTATAATTTGAAAATTTTACGGCAAGCAATAAAATCGAGATTGTCACACTGTTGCAGACAACGTGTTACTATGTTGATAGAAAACGCGAATGAAACTGACTATTGAAAAACCAGCAAGCCAACGGCCAATAGTTATATAAAGTTTCGTTCATGCGTTCACGTGAATGTTACAGAAATACTTAGCGATTTGTCGCCGTCATTCCTACAATATCTTCCCACATTCATGATGAATCATTTAACAATATTCATGGGTCGTGTAGATTGCATGAATGGCTTGTATGAGTGTAGCTTTCACTTGTAGAATGCGAATTAAGATTTCTATCTCATGTAACTTCATGATCTAATGTCAATGTTTCTAGATCTCAACTGTTGTTATCCAATTTCAATTTCTTTAAATTTATTATCGAACATACAGTTAATAATATTTAATACAATACTTATTTATTTATTTATGTGTTTCCAACAACAGTCGGTTCGACGTGTCCTTTTGACACAAAGGCCTCCTCCAATGCCTTCCATGCCTCTCTGTCTCTGGCTAGTCGTATCCATAGTGGACCAGCAGTTTTCTTTAAGTCATCTGACCATCTTTTGTATTGTCTGCCTCTTTTTCTTTTTGTGTTGAAGCATGGGGTCCACTCAGTCAGTATGTTTGACCACTTCTGCTTTTCCCTGAGCATGTGGCCCGCCCACTTCCATTTTAGAGTTTTTGATTTTAGAGTGACATCTTCTAATTTTGTGACCTCTCTTATTTCCGTCGCACGTTTTCTGTCTCTTTTTGTGTACCCTAAAATGCTTCTCTCCATACCCCTCTGGCACGTTATTAGTTTCTGTGTCATTTTTTTGTGTCATAATATTTATTATTTATTATTATTTATTTATTTATTTTCTTTTTATTGAGATGCGGTAATCTTTATTTTTCATAATAGTTTTTAGAGACCAGAACCTGTTCCATGCATTTGTGACTCTTCTGTTCATTTCTTGTTGCATTTGATCAGACATAGAGATGAGTTGGCCCAAGTAAATGTATGATTTTACCCATTCAACGTCTTCCCCGTCCACTGTGATGGGTACTTCCATTCTGTTGGGTCATAATTTTAGTTTTACTTTTATTTATTGTTAGGCCAACCTCTCTGCTCTTGCTTGTTAGGTCTTGCAGCATGTGTCTTAGGGACTCTGGGTAGTTAGTCATGAGCACAATATCGTCCGCAAATCTTAAGTGGCTTAGTTTCTTGCCGTTTACATTTATGCCTGGATCAGTCCACTTAAGTTTTTTAAATACTTCTTCCAGCACGCAAATAAAAATTTTCGGTGAGAGTGGATCGCCTTGTTGGACTCCTCGTTTGACAGGGAACTCTTTTCCTAGCGACTCTAGTTTGACTTGGGCGGAGCTGTTACTGTACACGTTCTTTATTAGTTGTATGTATTTTCTCTCAACACCACTCAATACAATACATACACATGATATAATTATAGATGTTAATCCCTACTAATTATAAATAACTTTTTGTCAAAAAAATCATTTGGTGGTACAAGCTTTTATCGCTGATTTTTCTTTCCACAGGCAACTAATACTCACCGAGACAATTCTAACAACCCTAAACACAATTAGTTCGAGTTGTTTTATCATAGAGTTCCCTTGGCCGCCTCCTGTCTCAATCATCAGATTTTTTTAGCCCAATAGGAAATTAGGAAGAGGGTTAAATTTAGCTTCCAAGATTTGACCCGCACTAACATACATACATAACATATATGATTATATAGGTACACTAACAGGCCAGTTAAAAAAAGCTTGCAAAAAGTAGCTCTATCTGTCTGTCCGTTACCTCTTCACACTTAAACAGCTGAACCGATATAGATAAAATAGTTTAAGGAGATAGTTTGAGACCCGGGGAAGGTCATAGGATAGTTTTTATCAATCATTATCATCATTCCACACAGACGAACTGGCGGGCAGAAGCTAGTACGTAATAAATAAAACAGATTAGTAATACAGATATTATTATACCAAAGATATAAGATATAAAATATCTGTATAAGATAAATAAAGTGTAAGAAAAAATCGTGCATTTAAGCAACACAAAGGTCAGAAATGAGAATTAAAGTCTGACGCTTGCACTCGACGATTGAAACGCCTCTAACAAAATGATATTCACATTACATTATTCTGTCCTAAATGTATAGATTAAGAAAATTAATTGCCATTTTTACAGTTGTTTACCTCTTCTTTATGGGTTGTATTATTTCTGTATTGAGGTGTGCAATAAAGAGTATTTGGATTGTATTGTACAATTTCTTTTTCAATAAAATATAAGGAATCGAATGGTTTGTTGTTCTGTTGTCCAAAAAAAACACAGCAACAAAAAAACCCAAAACGTTTGAAAGATTGTACAAGAACAAAATACAAAAAGATGATGTTACATGCTGTTATATTTAAGACCGCTGCTCTATAAAGGGAGGTCTACGATCGTATAACAAAAAACAAAACTAACCACAAACACATTGTTACTTGTAGCTTGTATACTCGTAAATTGTTATGATGTCAAATGTTATCGCGAGCGTTTGACCCGTTCAATATAAATAGAATTTATTGAATGTCTGATAACAGCTACAACGATGTAACTGCGTTGAATTTCGAAAAGGGTTAAGCGCCAAGATATTTAGAACTTTAAACTACATTTTAAAATTATGTAGAGTAAGCTAGGTCTAGCTTAAACAATCGACTGCATAATAATATCTGTAATAGAACGATGTAACTATCATGTATTTTGAACCTGCCTACGCCCATAAAACTGGGCCAAACGGATTCGGATTTACGGAAAATTCCTTAACAGTTGAGGGTAAGTCGTCGTTTATTAGCCCCCCGGCAAGCTCCGCTCCGTAACGAACGAAACACATCTGTCACTGTTGCACTAATATGGAAAAGTTATACGAGAGAGATGACTACGCTACGCTACTGAGCGTTAACGATTGGCACGTTGGCTAAGCACCCCAATATTCGACGGTTAGCTTCCTTGGGGGCCGATTCAAATTCAACGAGTTGTTAGAGATTTGACACGAGAGCGGGGACCAATTAGCGTGAGCTATTTGGTCAAGGTCCAAACAAGATCAAAACTCTTTAAAAAATGTTTAATCAAAATCGGCCGTTATGTCTATCTCTGCCTTGTTTGTATTGAATCTTCCTCTTTCCCTCTCGGTATGTTGATATTCATGTTTATTTTTTAAACCAATACTGAAACTGGTGTGTTGCGGCAGTCAACACTGTATTACAATTGTAGTTGTTCTGTTAGTAAGTCAATAAAATTTCTATACAAAGTCATAGACTTGTATTCTACTGAATACAGAATCCCCATAAATAAATAGAAGTTTCCCCAGTAAATGGAGCCATAACCGTAAATGATTGCAAAAATAGCAAAGTATGGAATTGGATTTAGATTCGCAGAAATGATTCGAATACCAAGCAAACTTGGCAAATTCGATTGGATTTGTATTACTCACGGTAACGTTGCCAACTGCTTCACGTGTACTTGTATTGAATGGAGCTTACCTGAAATGAAAAATAAGATTTTAGCATGACGTTTGAAATCGTTTTCAAATTGTATCAATTTGTGAGAATCATACAAAATTGAGACAGAAATACAAGTAATGGAAAGGGAATATGTCCTGTTATACTCTTATGGTGTGTCTATTAACATATACCTAAAATTCTCAGTATGAACTTAGTTTTTTATACTGTGCGTGTTTATTTAATTATCTCTCTTAGCAATAAATGTGAAAATGAAAATAAAACGTTTCTTGGTTACAATATTCTGTACATTGGACAACTAATAATGGTTGGAATCTTCTAGTAAGTAAATTATACTTGTGGATCCCGCTCTTACCAAAGTGGCAATCAATATAAAATAACCTAGCCTAATATTATTCAATCTGTCTCTGTCAGCACATAATACAGTCCGAGAAATACGTTTGTCACTTTGAGACGATATACTCCGCCTTGCTTTTTGGACTTCAGGGCGTACGAAAACAGAAACAATTCTATACATTTGAAATTAGGATCTAAATCAGTGGTAGGCACGTACGAGTATAATCAACATTCACTTTCAGTAGGACAATCCAGTTATCTTTATTCATTTCAGAGCTTAGAGCAATAAACAAGTGCCAAACTGTCTCACATCAGAAGGTCTAGTGATGTATCATGACAGCAAAATATTCGTTAACTATTCGATGACGTTAGGTGAGAAAACTACTCGGAAACTAAAAACCTGTACTTTTTAGTTAACATGCGAGTGTGACATGCAACCTCAAACTCGTCCGTTACGAAAGCTAGCTCATTTTGACAGTAATTTACCTTTTTCGTATGTTGGTAGAATTGGGTGGTATAGGTGGCCAAATTACGAAGTACAGCCCATGTGGGATCTTCGAGCGTATTAAGATCACCACTTAATTGGTTCGCGTTATATTTCGATTGAATAAATGCAGTGGTCGGCAACCTTTAAGCAGCCAATGCACTTTGTTTATAATTTGCAACTTTATCATTATATCTGATAATTTATTATTATGCAAAGAGCACTCGACAATGTCAACGACGACTGACAACGACAACAATTGTCAACAAATACCTATTTTAAAGGATACAAAAAAAGTTCTTGGCTTGCACTTGCCTTACTTACTTGATAGTAATACTTTTCGATAATGAAAATCTACAATCAAGCTGTTTAAAAATATGCACCCTTTCTTCGTGGTTCGCGATACTTATATAGTAAATCTGAATAGACCATAGATTAGGTACAGAAGGTACAATTATAATATGTTAACGGCACCAATCATGGAACATTTAAGAGAAAATTTGGAGTGTTTTTGTAATTTCACCGACACCTGTAAAATTTCTACCGCTTTACACTTTAAAAGTTGAATGTCCAATTCGGCCTTTATGTTTTCTATGTATTTAATGAAAGCTGCTGCAATTGGTTTCAATATTATTAACCAATAAAAACTGTGGTTTTTTGTGGCGCCATTAATTTTCAAAATAACAAGTATCAATGAAAAATTAAACTTAAGCAGCTCTTTGGCTCTTGTTTATGGTAAAATGTTGCCAGCGATTAAAAACTGATGGTAAATACTTCATTTACAGGATTTGTCTATACCATTCCGTTACTGGTGCCCGTTTCATTATATTATAGGGGTGTTTACCAAATGTAGTACTACGAACAAAATCGATGTTTGTAAGCGCGAGGCCACGAATCATGTTGTCCCTGTCATTTCATGTTATGTCATGATCATTTGCGTTCCGACGCGCCGACTTGAGAGACGTAGACCTGATATAAATTTTATATAAAAAAAACCAGGAAGGTTCGCTGGCCGCCTGTTGCCGACCCCTGAACAAGAATATTATGTATCCGTTTTCAAACGCGCTGACTGCGGGCGAGTGTAAATTCAAATATGACATTCGTAAACGTTTCGAAACCTAAACTCAATAGTTAAATTAGTCACTCGAGAGTTGTCGAGTGAAATGTTGCGTTTGGAGTTTCGCCCTCAGGTGGCAATTCCATTTTTTACATTTTCTAACACTTATGAAATATTTACTATTAAATTGTCTCTAGTTTTGTTCTGAAATTTGGCTTAAAGTGTTTTAAAGTACAATAAAATCAAGAATCTGACACTATTCATTAGGACTGACAAAACCTATGCTGGCGCCATCTGTAAAATACTTCGACCGGTCAACCCCATTTAACGTGCAGTAAGAAAAAGTTCAGACGTACGAGGCCACGGCATGTCGCATTTGCTGCTGTCAGAGAGGAGTGCTGCTGTATCTCGGTTTTAACCAATTTTTGAGGAGAGCAAGAAAACGTAATTTGTAGGTATTTCGTCTAAAATATAACATCTGTTTATGCCATTGTACTAAGGGCGATAATATTCAGTTTAAGCAGAGCTTACTTTTTGTTATTTTTAGATATTAAACTTTGTACAGGCAAAAATAGTTTTCTGTGTAGATTACTGCCCGAAAATCTCAGAAGCATTCTACACACATTCAAGTATCTCTTGTTTAGCTTTGAAATAGCAAGCACTTTATCTTCTTAAATACTTCACATATTTGGTTCTTCACTCAATAACTTCTCCAATTTTCATGCCACTCTGAAGAAAATGGTATCAAATGAAAGCTAATAATGTAACTTACCGTAAAACATATTTTTTTTTTCTTATTAGACCTGTTTGACAAAAATCATTTGAAAAAAATAGGTATAGTATCCTTTATATTCAAAATTCCTTGTCTTTTAAAAAACTGCCATCCTCTGACCTTCTGACACATGTGAATTGTACCTATTTCATTGAATTTATTACTTTCTAGAAATTATTATGTAACATGATGACACATTCCTTCAGCAAACCCGTTTTAAGTCCTCGTGGATGGGTGGTGCAGGATCATGCTTACGAACTTTACTTTTCTTATAGTCCTATTTGACAGACGTGTTCGATAGGAATGAGGCTGGTACGTGGTGAGAGCTCGTGAGTCCATAAAAATCTCACACAGGTCGACCTAGTCCCAAATTCAGAAAAACTTGTGCTTGGGGTATTAGGCGACGATACAAAGACTTGTATAGATAAATTCATACTTAGGTGCATAGATAACATCCATAACTCGGGAACAAATATTCGTGATGAACACACAAATAATTGCCCATATCGGGAATTCAACCTGGGACCTCTTGCTTTGTAAGCAGGGTCAATACCGTCTAGGCTAGGAGACAGTTGAATTAGACTTTAATTGACCGGTTTTATATTATTTTTATGGAGCTCCCGATATTATTAAAACAATATAAAAGGTAATCATGGTTTATATCCCGGTCAATTTAAGTCTAATGAAACTAACCGTGAACCATTCAAAACTGTGACCGTTAAATTACTGATATGGGAATTTTCGTAGTTCTCAATAAAATAATGTTATTATTAACACACCTAAATTCACTTTACATGTAACAAAGTAACAATATAATTAGATTTCTCCATTCCGTATTACCTACATTTTATATAGCCTTATCGATCTAAAACTTTGCTTAGGTATATATTGTTTACCTTTACCATCGATGAAAATACAATAGAAATAGAGGTATACCTAATAAAGGTAATCGGTGGATCTATTCGGTTGCTATTTTTTTTTTCACAATCCATAACTCCCGCGGGAACAATATAGGCCTTTGTCCTTCAGTACGCCTGCATGAAATAAGATCTTTTTCGAGCAAGTGTGATGAAAATGAAAATTATACATAATGTATGTGATGTGTACCTATGTGAAACACCGTGGATTACCGTGTTGCAAAATGCCTCCAGCATGGAACTTTTCATCAAAGTAATTGTTTACCTACCTGTCTTGATCTACCCAAAACGCTTAAGTACAAGTCGAGCAGGAGGACGAAGATTTACTTCCCAGCATTCAGCGGAGAGAAGGAGGCTACGGACCGAAGAACGGTGGATAGGCTTGACTTATTCGGTCAATTTTTATCCCTAGGTAGGTACCTAATAAGACATTGTTTGTAGATTTACATAATTATTATTATGTTAATTATTAAAAAGTTGAAATAAAATATACGCCTTTTTAGGGTTCCGTAGCCAAATGGCATAAAACGGAACCCTTATAGTTTCGCCATGTCCGTCTGTCTGTCTGTCTGTCTGTCTGTCTGTCCGAGGCTTTGCTCCGTGGTCGTTAGTGCTAGAAAGCTGAAATTTGGCATGGATATATAAATCAATAAAGCCGACAAATTCGTACAATAAAATCTAAAAATTTAATTTTTTTTAGGGTACCTCCCCTACACGTAAAGTGGGGGTAAATTTTTTTTTTCGCTTCAACTCTAGAGTGTGGGGTAGCGTTGGAAAGGTCTTTCAAAACTAATACGGGTTTTCAAGAAACATTTTTTGATAAAGTGAATATATTCGGAGTTAATCGCTCCGAAAGAAAAAAAAAATGTGTCCCCCCCCCTCTAACTTTTGAACCATAGGTCCAAAAAATATGAAAAAAATCGTGGAAGTAGAACTTAAGAAAGGCATTAAATGAAAACTATAGCGGACATGATCAGTTTAGCTGTTTTTGAGTTATCGCAAAAAGTTTTCCCTTCATAGTAAAAAGACTTACTTTAATTAGGTACTGATTATGCAAATTTGCCTATTTGTTTAACTCGGGTGAAAGGTACCGTTTCATCCCTTGGTTAACAATTTACTATACTTTAAGCTCCAGTTTAGCTTATTGTGACGGAAGAGTAACTACGGAACCCTACACTGAGCGTGGCCCGACATGCTCTTGGCCGGTTTTTTAATTGATCGTTCGCTACATTGCAATATTTTTTCAGGTCTTGGTAAGTAGGTATCCAATATAAACAATACAGTTGGTATTTTGTTTTGTAATATAAATATAGTTTATCTATGTGTACAAAAATTATGTGCACTCAAAAACAACTCAGCAAGATGTATCCTGTAGAATACTTTACTTGCCTCTGTGCCGCCGCTTCTTGAAGCTCATTATGATATGTTACGCTCTTCATGCTTGCTTTGCACTGGCCACGTAAAGTGGTAAGTAGATATGCAAGGAGCGATCTAAGATGATGGGATTACATCTTAGCCGAGATGACAATAGTTTGCTACGATAACGAAACTCTTTCCGTTCTCTTTCTCTTCTTAGTTAGATAGAGATACATAGCTACGTCAGCACAAACGATTGTCATCTTGGGTAGGCTCCCAGTTCAGTTTTTGATTGCGTGCTGAAACTGTTGAAAAAATATCGGACTTCAGGTAGGCATCGGGTAATATTAGTAGGTACTCAGCTATATGACCATTATTAAGGGTTTTGCTGTACATACTGGCATGGCATCCACGTTAATGTAAAGTTTATTGCTTGTTCGACACTATAAAGCTTCTCTTTTACTAATTGGCCTCGTACCTATAGCTTGAACAAATAAAGTAGCGGTCTTTATACGCCGGAAGATCCCACATGGACTGTACTTCGTAATTTGATGATTACCACCCAGGTCTGCCAACATGCGAAAAGAATTTAACTATAAAAGTAGTGAGCTAACTTTCAGAATTGTCAAGTGTCACGTTGCGCAATACACTCGCATGTTAATGTAAAACATAACGTCAGTAGTTTGCTCGATTAACTTTTTACATGACAAGTGTCAAACTGAATGTCATCCGAGTCTGGTTACTTTGGAATAATCGTATCTCACCCAATTGTGACATTTTTTTCTTCATAATCAACGTGCTTAAAGAGGTTTTATCTTCATCGTCTTTGGTGATGTTTTGATTCGATGTTCATTTAAATATCATCCTTAATACTTTATCAGTTAGGTTAATATTAATTTGTGTTATATTTCTACAATTTTTAATGCGAGGGCTTGTAAACATTTTAACATGTTTATGATACTACTGCTTACTGCTGATAATGGCTCCACAACGAGTAGTAGATAGGAAAAATCAATGATATCATTATAAAATAGAAAATGAAACAGTCATTCTATTATGCAGATTGATTAGTTAAATACTTGAACGGCACTTATAAAATTAGAATAAATAAATGTCACTTATAAATTTAATTTAATGAATTTCTTGAATGTATAAGTTTACTTATGCTCGATATTGTCTGGACCGTACAAGTCATATATCTAGCACAGATGAAATCAACAATAAGGTACTAAAAGTTTGAGCTCACTCAATACCATATTTAACAAATTTACATGCCTACATTTTTTTCATCATTTCGCTTCGGTATAATGTGCAAAACACGTTTATTAGTTTTTTTAAATAGACCATAATAAAATTAACGTTAAATAAAAATATTTTATTATTTATGTCCAATCTTTTCAGAAATTTATAAGTAGGTATATTTAAACATGACATAATCATAATCATTTATCATTCGTGACCGGTTTATTGATTGAACATGAACTAAAAAACTTAGTTCTCTCTCCTTATCGTTAAGAAGGTGGCAGAAAAAATCATAGACCTCTACGAAGATGGGAAGACGACTTCAAAGCTCTTGCTGGTGCCACTTGGCGGAGGAAAGCCCATGATCGGGAACTTTGGAGAAACTTGGGGGAGGCCTATGCTGGAAAGCAAGACAATCTCGACTCCGATGTCTGAAACTGAGCATTGATATTATAATAATAGTTTTTAAACTAAGGATAAGTGAAACTAGGAAATAAGATGTTTATTATATTTTGTAAACGAGTTAATAAGATTGTTAAGTAAAGGCTTATTGAATTGAATCGTTAAGAAGAGATTATCGTCAGTGTACTCGTACTAATATTAGTTTAGTACCTATTTTACCTAAAATTTTATACCTCAATCCGAGGACAATGCCACTTAAATATGTTCATAGTGGGAATTGTCTCAGGATGTAGGTTGCACTTATAATTTTAAAAACCAATAAGTATCCTCTTTTTTATAACATCTGCCTGTTTTTTTTTCCAAAAATAAGAGGAAACGAGCTTTTATGGTTCGCCGGAACGATATACCTAATATTTGTTACTCTCGATTTTCGGAGACTCTCGGTTAAACTCGTTTGCATGTATGTTGAAAAGATAGCAATATTTGCCGTTGTATCTTGTAGATATATTCAATTTAACCGGTTAATTTCTTTCCACAAACACAAAAGAAGTACCTCATTAGAATAGTTCTGTAACCGGTAACCGCAAGCGGAAACGAAAACCTTTTCGTTCCCGAGTAATTGTACAAAAACGGTTTAAAAAATAAAACGGTTTGCGATCCCTTATAAATACGATACGAAACGTAAACGTGAGCGACAATTTGAGTAAACGTACTTATAATTTACACTCGCTCTTTGAGTTTCCAATACGTCCCGCTTGGCGCGCTGTTCAAAATCCCATACAAAATGAGACTTAACCTAAACGCGAAAGTAACGTTACGCTATCGAATGGAAGTTACACTAGAGGTACAGAACATTTTCATCCCTCGTAACACTCGTACACGTATTTGTCCATGCAACATGGATCCATCCACATTGAACTACTTGGGACGCTTCCAACGTATGTCTTAATTTCTCATCAATTGTCCAAGTCCCGTGACATTTGATGGAGTCTCATTAAAACAGTATGTAAACATTGTTCCCTAAATATCTGCTATATTTCACGACGCTTCAGTGCCAAATGGCCAACTGGGCATATTCATAATGCTTTGCGAGCATATCGTCTTATGTGAACCATTATAATACCCGTATCACCTTTAGATTACCTGCGCTACGTGTCAGCATTAGCATTTTAAAAAAAAACGCGAATCATAAAGTAGGCAAAATAAAAATTGCAACTTTCAAAGAGTCTCAAATGGTGGATGTTGACCACGTGATAATCCATCGTAAGGAAAACGTCAAAAGAAACGTACGCACCAATGGGAACGGATCCTCACACCTCTCCATACCTCAGCGCTGGTTGACATGCGCGGAATATGGTTCATCTTGTATAGGACCTGCCTTCCTATGCTGCTACCTCGGAAACATATGTCACCATGCAAGAAACTTTTGACCCCTACCGGGGGACAACTGTTCTATGACCAATGTGCACACTGGCTATTAATCTATTAATACTGGTAATATTTTAGAAATGCAATCCTTAGTCCTAATTTTATTTTTGATTTCAGGATCGTTACCACAATTTTCGTTAACATCGGGGGAAGGCACCGCATAACTGTGAATTCTCAGATCTGTATGCAATGGTTGACAGCCTATTTACCAAATATAATGATTCTGATGATGCTCGTAGTTAAGATGCTATGCTTTGTGAATAAGATTGTTACTCATTCGTAAGCTATAAGATTATAAGTATATATTAATTGGTAGTTCCGATGTGTTAGGAACGGAGCGGTGCATGGCGCACCTTACAGTTGTCAGTTGATAAACAGAGCATAATGGATTGGCGACATATGTTTCTCAGCCTTGACCCAAAATAAGCTAGTGATAGGTAAATAAATGTAATGCGTGTAGTATTTACCCGACTGCTACTGAAGGGAGTGTAGTTTTCAGTTGGCACGCTCCCAAGCCCCAATAAATTGACATCTTTTAACATATGTGGCTGTCCATAGAGAAGGGTCCTTATGCTTCATGTGTATAAGGAACATTTCCATCGAAGAATACACAATTACTAGTCTATTTGGATATTGCTTGTCCCGAATGAATAAACTCCGAACTCCACTATACAAATTGACTAGTAATTGTGTATTTACGCAATTTCTTTGAAATGTCAATTGTATAAAAAACATTGTCAAAAATAATCAACAAAGCAAAATAGCGTTAATTATAATGGTGTTTATGTTTACCATTGTTACCCTATGATAAAATAATATAATTTGTTCGCAACTGATAATGATACATAGAAATAAATTAACCATCAAACACATGTTGCGCAAACGATCTTTGACTTCGTTATTAATTGGCTGTATGGTACATTAATTACATATTTAAAAACGCATTATTTAACTATCTATTTACTACTAGCGGCTGGCATGTTTCACGCAAATTAACATATAAGTATAGATACACACCTACAAGTAATCTTCTTTAACACAATTGAAAATAAGCACCTATGTCAATTTTAGTGAATAAAATTCTGAAATGTGAGCTTTTTATTAATTTATAACTAAGATATCACTGACAGATAAAACGATTCAACAAAGTAATTAGAAAAATAATACCTTATTGGTTTTAAACAAATGCGATAATGGACTTGGTTCCATTTCGAATATGTTACGTTAGTGTTAGTTAATGAATAAACATTTAGACTAACTTGCGTTTGCGTTAACAAAGTCAATGTTTGTATATCTATAAGTATAACTTAAGTAAAAGGGTTTGATTGGTGTATAATTATGTTGCAGTTGCAGTCAAAATGTATACATATTACACTCCTATATTCGCTACCGGCTTATCGCTCGAAGACAACACAGTCTCGTGTATCATGATAAATACGAATTATCATACCAAATCTTAGATTTAGAGATAGATTTCAGATAAAGTTACAACGGCCTCGTACGGCGCGATTCGAACTTTAAGATACATCAAATATGTGTGTAAAAAATGACGCTTTTTGTAAAATAAACGCCACTTCTGTCACTTAGTCTAGACAGTAGCGACCCTGCCTAGAAAGCTGAAGATCCTGGGTTCGAATGGCGGTAATTTATGTATTTGTGCGTATCACAAACATCTGTTCCTGAGTTTAAGATGTCTTCTATGTATTTATCAATTTAAGTATATATGTACATTGTCGCTTGGTACAAGCTTTACTTAGTTATATATATCTGTGTAAGATTGTACCGAAATATTAAAATATTAAAGTTAGTTCAGGCCACAAGAACGACTTTCAGTCAGTGGTGTATTACTAAGTATTATATTATAGACCAGCGGTTGAACAAAAATGGGTTTCGATAATATTAAAGTTTTTTCTTTTTTGATATGTCATTGGGAGTATGTTAAATAATACTTTGGCAAAAAGTTAGAAATTTTAAGGTTGAGCTTTCGGTTATATTTAAATATTTTAATTTTTGCTAATAACTAAGTAAATATAGAATTAAAGTTACAGAAAACTTTCGCATATCGAATAACACTTCAATTTATGTACAATTTTCAGTTTTTAGAAATCTGGAACAGCTGCTTTCTGGTAAACGTAAAAACACGAGTTATTTTGTAAATATAGAATTAGAGTTGCTGATATTGCAAAATTACGATATTATCGATCAACTTAGTATTCTAGTAAAAAGTTAGACATGTAGACAATGTGCTTGTCTAGATATTGATTTCAGGTTAAGCAGTATAGCTAATATTGAATTAAAGTTTGTAGAGTTAATAATAATCGATCATCAACAATGATCTCAGTTACTAAACAAAAATTTAGAAATATAAAATCACGGCGACACTCATTACTGATATGTATGCATTCCTTGCTTATATAAATACGTTACGTTTCAAACGCGCGGCAAGTTTGCGCGCGCCGCGCGCTGTGGCAGGAGGCAGCGAACAACGGTAGTGGGGAGCGGGGTGCCCTTGACTGCGTCTACGGTCCATCAAAAAAATTCCTAAAGCGTGTTTTAAATTAATAGCAATAGAAAATTGTTATTTTGTTGTTACTATAATAGGTATTGCCCGCGGTTTCGTTCACGTAGAATTCGTTATCGCGTTACATGAATATTATTTATTTATTTAAACTTTATTGCACAAACAAAAAAAACACAAATGGCGGACTTAATGCCAAAAGGCATTCTCTACCAGTCAACCATTAGGTCAAATAGAGACAAAAAAAACACATTTTCATACAGATGACCACCCTTCCTTGTACCATTTTAAAAGCCAGTTGCAGCTTTTCTTTCCCGATTTTTTTCAGATGTTTGGACTTGGTATTTTCCTCGCGATAGTTATTTGTTTTAAGGGGAATGTTGTTGTTAACCGCTAATGCTAATATTGATAACCGATAGTTATATAGAGATACGTTATAAGGTATATGCACCCTCATGTTATTTATTTCTTATTTCTGATAAGAAATAAATGTAAGACAACATTCACAGTGATACATTTCAAGTAGGTTGCCTTGTAAGATTGCGTACTGATAGTTTTTTTGTTTGTTATTTCATCGTATGATATATCAAATGAAAGCTTATTTGAAAGTTGCCGTATTAAAAAAGTTGGTCCAGTTAATGGTCGCCTAGATTAACCGATTTTTATATAAAATGTAGGCAACCATGGACTGGACCAACTTGTTAAAAAGGTAACCTAGTACAGTTAGTAATATAGTACCGGGGCGACCGAGCTTTGCTCGGTTATAACTATTTATTGTAATATGGTGGTGATAATCTACATAAACTTAAAAAGTAAAATGTGAACTGACAATTATTATTATTTACAATCGATTTTAACCTTACAGCACTTGTCTCAGAGTAACGCCATCTATTGTCGATTTCTCTTATTACATAGGTCATTTTTTTTTTACTAAATTAAACTTGTGTAAAACAATAAAAATTAAAAAATTATATATAAACTTGAACATATAAAAAAAACAAAAGTTAGTCACCGGGCGAGATTCGAACCCGTAACACTCGTTTAGCAGTCCGCGTCTTAACCCGCTGGACCAGACGGACAGTGGCCAGCAACACGAAATTAGTGACCATATTCTGCGTCGAAAGAAAAACGCATGAAAACTCAAAAACAGGCGTTTTCCCAAACATAAGACTAATCTAGATAGATTGTATACCCCCAAAAACCCCTATATACCAAATTTCAGCGAAATCGTTAGAGCCGTTTCCGAGATCACAGAAATATAATTATATATATATACAAGAATTGCTCGTTTAAAGGTATAAAATAAAATAACTTTTCTTTTGATATATCATGTGACGTTTTCGTTTACACACTAAAAGCACAGTGTAAAAAGTAACAGTGGGCCGACGCCTTTGATGTTTGCGTAAATGCCGACACCGCTCAAGGTCTCCGTACCTACCTAGGGTTATCACAGACTTACACAACTGCCCAAAAGAGGATGGAAATGTTTTTAGTTTTCATGTTGTATGATGTATGTGTACTAATTTTACAAATGATGTCCATTTTGGAAATAAAGATGGCGGACGTCACTTTTTTGAAAAAGTCGTCATGGGTGTTGTTTTCTGGGTTTTTAGGGGTGTGGATTTCAAAAATGGCATCTATTTTGAAAATAAATATGGCGGACGCTACTTTTTGAAATGGGTGTCGATGTGTGTAGCCGTGATATCAACCACCTTTAATTCTAAAATGGTCTCTATTTTTGAAATCTGCACCAACAAGAACCGCCAAAATTGGCGTCATTTTTGTAATTGGAACCCCGAAGAACCTCGGAGATGACACCCATATCGATTTTTAAGAAAAATTAATGTCCGCCATCTTGGATTTCAAAATAGACGTCATTTTCGTAATCGGAATCCCGAGGAACCTCGGATATGACACCCATATCGACTTTTAAGAAAAAATAATTTCCGCCATCTTGGATTTCAAAATGAACGTCATTTTCGTAATGGGATCCCCGAGGAACCTCGGAGATGACACCCATATCGATTTTTAAGAAAAATTAATGTCCGCCATCTTGGATTTCAAAATGAACGTCATTTTCGTAATCGGAACCCCGAGGAACCTCGGAGATGACACCCATATCGATTTTTAAGAAAAATTAATGTCCGCCATCTTGGATTTCAAAATAGACGTCATTTTCGTAATCGGAATCCCGAGGAACCTCGGATATGACACCCATATCGACTTAAGAAAAAATAATTTCCGCCATCTTGGATTTCAAAATGAACGTCATTTTCGTAATCGGATCCCCGAGGACTTCCAAAAATAATGAAAACATCAAATACTACATGATACATATACAAACAGAAGCAAGAAACAATTTCTTGCTTTTTAAAGTCTTAAACTACTCATAATTTCTTAAAATAAGTTATAAAACATGTCCGCCATTTTGAATTTGAAAATTGATATCATAATTATGATATATTTTTGTTTACACTGAGACAAATAATTAGCACATGTCGTATGAAATATTTTAATTGTGTGTTTATTTTTTATTTTTTATACTACGTCGGTGGCAAACAAGCATACGGCCTGCCTGATGGTAAGCAGTATCCGTAGCCTATGTACGCCTGCAACTCCAGAGGAGTTACATGCGCGTTGCCGACCCTAACACCCTCCCACCCCTCGTTGAGCTCTGGCAACCTTACTCACCGGCAAGAACACAACACTATGAGTAGGGTCTAGTGTTATTTGGCTAAACATAAGACTAATCTAGATCGATTGTTTACCCCCAAAAACCCCCATATACCAAATTTCAGCAAAATCGTTAGAGCCGTTTCCGAGATCCCGGAAATATATATATACAAGAATTGCTCGTTTAAAGGTATAAGATAATTAGGCATTAAAACACTCGTGTGATCTTTTTAAGAAACTCACTTCGTTCGTTTCCTAAGCCCACACTCGTGTATTTTAATGCCTTTTATTATGTAGCAGTAACATAAACTACTAATATATGTTGAAAGTAAGTACAGGCGGCTAACACAATGGTAACAAAAGACAAAAGTTTTGAAAATGTAATTTTCATCATCGTCACTTGGCTGTACATTTGAGGGCCTATCGCGAACCACGTTCGACGTGTTACCTCTCTGTCGCACTTGTAAATTCGTACGTAAGTATGACAGGGAGGCAACACGTCGAACGTGGTTCGCGGTAAGCCCTCTGATGCCACCTCCATTAGTCTTTTGTACGCCGGTATAGCCTTCGACTCAATGTATAATCTACACTTTTTATGGAAACGTAGTTCCTCCTTCCCGTAGAAATATTTAACTTTCCCATCACCAAGAAAGATTATTTGCTCGCAGTTATTAACTGCTCAATTTCTCGTTTTTTCTCTGTTACTAAGTCAGTACAGTACACATATCAAACATTTTTCACTCATTTTGAAGTCATAATAACTTTTATTCTATGATTAAATTCATGTAATGTCCGCATTTAATTTATGTGCACGATAAACAAACAAATGAATGATTTGAAAGAAAAGACAAACAGCGCTTGCGAAACTGAGCGGGGGGCGCGGGCGGGGCGAGGTATCTATCGCTCACTAGGTCGGCTACGATAGGCTCCCGCGCGCCGAGCCGACATGTTGACGGACCAGCGCGGCGTGGTTATAAATTTCGCGCCTTTTTAAGTTGATTTTACTATTACAATGCAAGCTACACACAGATATTTCTACCTTTCCATAAAATGGCTGCATATATTATTTTACAGTAATAGACTTATCTCTACGGACTTTAATTCAATATTAGATCTTACAGGACAAAAAACGCATATTAATTGTAAAGCACATATCCTATTCTTCTAATTTTTTGCCTTGCCTATTAACTTAAGAATTTAGATATGATATTGTGGATTTTTCAAACTTTAATTCAATATTGACAAAATAATAAGCTAATTTGAGTTTGACAAAGTAGCACGTTGATTTTTTTTCTAAAAATTTGATAGCATAAAGCCTCATACATATTATAAAAGACGATGCTTAAATTTTGTACTTTAATTCAATATTCAAAATTCATCAATAAAAATACATAAATACCTTATTTATATCTAACGCTCGTTCTAAATTTTCTTCATATATTACAAATATGCTTAAAAATATGTCCCATACCAGATAAACATCACTTTTCACTCTTTAGAATTATCGAAACTTATAGGGCAAAAATCCGGTCCCACTATTGGTCTAATTAGTCATTGTGACTGGATATCTGTTTCAGGACATGATTCAGATCTAGACTGAGATCATCCGATACTAGCGATTTCAGATATCGACATCTATGACTAGTACTTATAAATGTCATTCATTGTTATCGATACTGATGAAATTTTATAAAATAAATACGACATAAATCCATGAATATAGTCTTAAAGGTACTAAAGCTAAATTAATTTTTTAAATTTCATTTAAAAAGGTCCTATTACACTGCACTGTTAATCACATAAAATATTTTCAATTCTTAACGGGATTGCTAAGAAAGCACTTACTTAAAATGATGAATAATAATAGGCTTGAATTTAAGCAAGTTTGATATTTCAATCACCCAATGTAATTTAAGTATATAAATAGTTTATTTAAAATTACAATCAGAAGTAGTTGATGTAAGGTTTTTTAACATTAAAATTTAAATAAAATTCAAAATAATATTCCCAGGGCTACATTAGCAAGAATGTTCGCATAACAGCATTTGCCACCTTTCTTATCATACAAATAAAGAAATTAATTATATTTACGAAGCCACAGTTGAAACAAAACATTAATTAAATAAAGAAAAACATGTTACTCGTGATGCACCAAAGCAAATAAATAGGTAGGGTAAACTACCCAATGATTGGCACAGAAAACTACCTACTTTGACACCTATTCTGGTAATGCCGACTACTGCTAGCTGCCGCTTCGAGGTATTGCATTGAGGGGGTGCAAACGTCCTTATGATACTTTATCCTACATATTTAAAACTACAATCAGAAAACACAAACAAACTTGTTGACGAAATCAACACCTGACGCAGATAAAGCAAACAATAGGGAAGACAAAAACATATTAAGACTTAATTAGGACGGCTAAATGAGTCGCGGAAGTCCGTATACGAAACACACCTGTGCCACACCAATATTGGACATGGTCAATGGCACCGCCAAAGTACAAAGTGCATTTGTGGCAAATGTTTGGTCCAGTTTGGCGCTTGTGTAAGACGATGTACTAAAGCTTGAGTCAAAATATTCGGTTTGATGGGGTAATAAATCGATAGAGATGGCACGCCGGAGGGGGCTCTCACGAGCAAGAAAACTGTTGAAAATATTACTTTTTTTGGAAAGTCAGGTGGGTTTTGAAAAGGTATTCCTACTAGCAAAGTAAGATCACATTACGTCTTCGAGCAACACCGGCTTCCGACACGTCGGAGGGGAGGAGCCCAAGCGATATCTTCCCGCACGAATCCTTCACTAACTACATACAAATTCCGATTTGTAATGATGACAAAAATACATATAAAATGACCCACGTCAAAGACATCTTGTACACCTCGATCTCTTTTTGTGTACGGACGCGTCACAATACGCACCGCGCTATGCCCAGTTGGGCATGTGCTTCGGCAGACGGGAAATAGTGCGAATGCCGACTCCCTTACCAGTATTGCTCGAAGCATTACATGTACGGCGACCTTATTATTGAAAGTTTTCAAGATAATATGATTGATTAAGGTTTGAATTGATTAAAAACTAAAACGAGCGTCAGTAGTTCTCAAACGGTTGAATAGATCCCGAATTTAGGAAAATAACTAAGTCTTAATTAAAATTAAATGTAATTACTATTATTAAATCACCTCAAGATATTCGTTGCACTTAAGGCTGGGAAACCCTGTTATTATTTTTATTAATATTTCACTGCACTAATGACAAATGTTAGCTCAAACGCTATCAGACAAGACGAAGGTCAAAAATGCAATGATGCGAAATGCGCAATAGATAGCGATAGACGCGTTAATTATAGATGTTTAACTCGTCATAAGATAACGCATGTGCATGAAGGGCGTTTGTGACGAGAGTATGAAGAAAATTTACATTAGGTATGTTATACAACGAAGGCCAAAAAATTATCTGACACGAACTTATTTGTAGAGCCATAAGAGCGTGGCACATATTTTTGCGGCCTTCGAAGAGTAACATATTTATAACAGGTGACTGCACACAGTACACTACCTACTATGAATCTACTTTGTATGTTTAAGTATTCAAGTAGTTTATTTGCTTTCATGTGGTACATAAGTTCTTATGAAATAAAAGTTTCAAACATGAGCCCCGTAAGGGCATGGCAATTCTTATAAGTAACTTAAGCTAACTTAAACTAAAGTTTTTTTACACTAGGTAACAACTGTAACAAGCTTATTATACAAGAATATAAATTTTATAGTTGGTCGTTTAAATATTCATTCACAGAATAATAGGTTTTTGTAATAAGCATTTGTTTTAACTTAGTTTAGCTACTTCATATTTGTAAAAACATCATTAACAAAAAACTTAACATCCACTCTTCAAGTAAGTTTTAACTGATTGAACAATTGTGGTGCCTAGGCGGCTATTGACCACCATAGCGCTTATACTCATAGTTCCCCCAACTAAGTACTTCGTACATATTTATTCTACGTAGAAATCGTTTAATTCCCAAGTGTTGGCTTTCTGTGGAAGATGTTTATTTATATATTTACACTAAACACTATACTTAACTATGTTGTGGAAATGAGATGCACTAAAGTAGGACTGGATTTAAGATACGGTATTGCGTAGTGTACTTGTAACATCGTTCCTAATGCTGACAGCTAAAAATATTATGCATAAATAAATTATATGTATTTTTATGGAATGCTGAATACCAGTGTTGAATTTCCATCCGTCTATCTTCATTGTATTATAACTACATAGTTAACACATGACCGAACATCGCATACTTTGGGCCCAGCTGTACGTTGACCTAATTTGACAGCTGAAGAATTTTACTTAATAAATGATTTGAAAACAACGTGTCTCGAGTCAAAGCTTGAGTTTTTTTTACCTTGTTAGGTTAAGAGAATTGAGTCTTTAGTACTATCTTGATTTCTTTTTAGAGATGGGTTTATACAATCATTTTCAAGACGCATCTCGCCAACACTAATAAGTCGTGTTTCAATATACTCGTAAAACTGTATAAATTTTAAATTGGACTCGTAAGGCTCGAATTTTCACTAACAATAGCAAAATTTACAGCGGCTTTTTTTGTTGAACATACAAGTCAATCCTATTGAACAAGGGGAAGTGCGGAACGGGCGTTGCTCCAAATTTTCAACACACCCTAGGTTCCAGAAAGCCGTAACTACGCGTAGTACTAACAACCCTGGCTCGTAAAAATGCCACAGAGGTGTGACCGTATTCCACGAATTGTCCGGAATTCCATTTCAGATCCGGTTCGAAGTACCATGTCGTGAATGATAATGAATATCGCTTGTTCGGTACGGTGATAATTCCTGTAGGTAATAATTACACATCATGTTCATATCAAACTAACGGAAAATTTTACAGACATCTTGCTTATGATTGTTGTCAAGTATGTAAACAGTCAAAAGCTCAAGTACAATTAAGTGTACCTATAATTTTATTTGCAAAATATTAAAAACTATTGCAAAATTATAATGAGCTAATATATGATGTTTTCATGCCAAATATTTTTTTATATTGCTTTGGCGACAACATTGAAAATATTTAAATCCAATTCTAAAACACTTGGCTCTTTCATAAGTGGATTATATGGTCCGTATTCATTTACCTATAACGGATTACAATATATAAAGATTACCTAATTACTAATCGATCACGATTCCAGTGCATTAATAAGGATTATCCACACTATCAATTATAAAATAGATAACATACTAGACGATAGTACAGTACAAACACGTGCGAGTTGAGAAAATGTTTGGCAATATACCTACTGGTATTTCCCGATATCTGAAGAGAAAATAAGCCGCTGTACTAGCAGTTTTTTTTTTTCCTTTATCACTGGGTTTAAGCTAATGGAATGTTTTTCTGTTCTTCCTGATTGGAAAGGTTGGAAAGAAAATTGGCAGATCGGGCGTTTTCGCACCAAGTATAAGTTCTCACGGAATCGTACAGTAAATATGTTTAGTACGGTCAGCCGTTTGTGTCGAGTTAACAACATTATGTACTTAAGTTTTTAAGTCCCACCGTCATTTTTGCAGTTTTGAACTGGGAATATTTTATTCCATTATAGTTCGAAACTCGATTTGAATTTGTCCCTTTACAAGGACACCTGGACTGAGGAGGTTAGAGTTAGTGGAAAAAGCAGCACCAAATATTATACGTCAATTGGATAAATGCAGTACGACATTGAAGAGTCACATTGGAACGGAAACGCTTATCGGCCGGGGACGTGACAACACTGACAACATAAACAAACTCTTACACAACAATACACGCGTGTAAGTGTTAGTGTGACGACCGAGATTGACCCTGTACAGTTATAAAGATAGAAGTACCTAAGAAATGTGTATTCGTATCTACGGGTTAGTTCAAGAAGTTTAATGTTTATGGCAGCGCATGAGGCGCACCTATGTATGACGGAAGAGATTGACCTTCGTACGCAGAACAGATCTGTGAAGATAATACAAGCAGATACTGATAACTGGCGTTATGATCCAGGCGAGGACATCACTAACGTCACATCTATAACCAGAATTATCCGATTAGTATGGTTCGCCATTGCCGGCGGATATAAGTAAGTAAGTAAGTAAAGTAAATATTCTTTATTGCACCAACAATTATACATTATTACATTATTGTAGGCGCAGTGTTAACATATGGCATCATCTTTTGGGGCAACTCAGTTCATAAAGGCAACAAAGCCTTCTTAAAGAGCCTTTTCAAAGAGTTCTTTTTGGCCTTCAAAGGGCAAAAGCATTGTATACGATCAATGTGCGGACTAAAATTCAGAGAGAGCTGTGTACCTTTTTAAGTCACTTGAAATATTATATATATAATACTGGCATCGTTATACATACTTGAAGTAGCTATATTATATAAAACCAAGCTAAACTTATTCAGCAGCGTTTCGCAAGGCCGGAGATTTCCAACGCGCCAACAATTAGTCAGAATCTGAAAGCTCTGAAGTGTTTAAATACGGCGCTGATAAAAATTGTATCTTGGGTATGGCACCGATAATATTTAATAAAATTCCAGGCCGTATTGAAGTACTTGACATATATAAATTCAAAAAACAGTTTACTTCGTATCTTATTGACCAATTCTACTATGCTATTGGTGAATTCATAAATGATGATAATGGCTCGGACTTGTATTAGAATTGTATGATTATTGCCGACTAATTTTTTTTTCTTCTATTGACTGTGTATTTAAATTTTGTATGAGAATTGTAGGACTATTATTATATTAATCTATTTCTATTTGCGTATTAACATTTTATGTGTAACCCTAATAAGTGAAATTTGTAGTTTATAATATTATATTAATATTAATGACTAAGTTTTCAGTTAGGTTAGACATAAGCGTTTATTTTTTAACCGCACGAGACAATTTTGTACACCTGCATAGAGGGTAAAACATAGAGATGAAACTTATATTTATGTATCTATCATCTCTCTCGTAACCTATGTTTAATAAAATAAATGAATTGAATTGAATTACCTACAACAAACTGTTTACAAAGGTAACAGAGATTACATCTCAAATGTTCTTAAATCTTAATCTTCAGGTAGACGATAAACGTTAAGGAAAAACCGTATGCTTAGATAAGTGATATCAAATCGATACCTATTCGCATATTTTCCTATAACCTTATTTTCTATTCAAGGAAAATGCAAATGTTGTCGGATAACAAAATCCCCAAGCATGCACAAGGGCAAAATCATGCAGGTTTTGTGGAAATAAAACGTTTATAGAAAACACGAAAAAGGCGTGTGAGCTGCAATAATAGGCTCTTTGCCAACGCTTTAAGGATTCTTTTGGGATGCAAAACATTTATTGAGGAACTGAAGCCATTATAAGGGAATTGGAAAGCAAGTTCATGGAAATCAACAGATATGATGGGACCTAGAATTTATAAGACTTGTTGGTCATACCTTGTTAGGTAATTTAAACGTTACATTGGAGATTCTCCATATTGTAGCAAGCATGTATTGTACCTCGTCAAGTGTCTACTGTCTTCTGATACACGGTGGACCCTTATCTCTCCTTCTATATTTCCTTCCTTAATTATACGAAGTTGGATTCATCAATTATTCAAATATCTACTAAATGCGGATGAAATAAAGCAAATACCTCCAGGCATCTTTACCGTGTGTCAGTATTATCAGGTAAACTACACCAAGTAGGTATTTATCAGGGATTAAGTATACATTCTTTAGATTTGTTGTTTTTCATGTTCTAGGAATTAATCTTATCGCAATATTCTAGAACTGAAAAGTCAGAAATTACAAGTAGGTATTATAAGTTAGCACTCTGGATAAGCCGAACGATATTATATATCATCATGATGACAATATTTATTGCTGTCTAAGTATCAAGTTTCATTATTTAATCTTTTATATAGTGTAACTGACAAACATCGTCTTTAGCTTGTTAACGTTGCTAAGGCCTTTTTGATTATACAATACTTCCTAATTGTAAGAATCAAAATAACGACCGAGATCATATGACAATCTCTTTCACTCCTGTTATGTAAGTGTAAATGAGAAGTATTACGACTTCGGTCGTCATTAAGTTTGCAGATAGTATTGAGTTTATCTAGTATAGTGACCAGCCGCGATCGTCTGAATGTCGTCAACTCAGCTAGGATGCGAAGGGTTAAAATTGATTAGCACTTAAATATTGACAGTCAATTTCTGTTGCTTTGGCATAGGCCAGACTGGATGGATTTCGAATTTTCCACCAAGCGTAGAACGAAATAATGTCAATGAAAAAGTTGCATTAAAATTGATTTTTGGTGGCTTATTTCGTATAACGAAAGCATTCTGTTTATGATAATTAAATGGTTTCCTTTAAAGGTTATCTTCTCCAGAATCGAATATATCCCAGGAAGCTATGGAGGTTGCGAACGGCGGAAATCCGAGTTTGGTTACAAAATGTCATTTCGCTAAAAATGTCCGAGAGACCGGTTCGCTGCAATCATAATTACTTTAAACTTATCTGTATTTCAAATCAAACTGTTTTCTAAAACCGTAACCGTAATTTGTTATATCTAATATAGTTCAGCCTATGAATATGCGTTCCACTGCTGGGCACAGGTCTCCTCTGTTGGCACAATACGGGTTTGGGACTACACATACCTTTGAATTTCTTCGCGGATGTATGCAAGTTTCTTTACAATGTTGTCCTTCACCGAAAAGCTAATCGTAAACATCAAATATTTCACACATAAGTTCCGAAAAACTCATTGGTACAGTCAGCGTCAAATACTTTGTAGCAACCAAAGTAGCCAATTAGTTCGGTACACCATATATTTAGTATGGTGTACCGAACTATTTGGCCACTTTGACTGCTACAGAGTATTTGACGCTGACTGTACGACCCAGGATTTGAATCCGCGACCTCCAAATTGAAAGTCGGACTTCAGATCGACACGTCAGCTCAAGAATTTGTTATAATTTTAGGTAAAATTTCATAGTATAACATAAAAAAGTTTCATTAATCATTACACAGACAACGCACAACCTAAACTGCTGAAGGTTCTTGTCAAATACATATTCTTCAAATATTTTAGAGCTTCTTTAAGGGCAGATTTTTTTTAAGTTCAACCCCAAGGGGAGTGAAAAATAGGTTTAAAGTTTTTAATAACATCCACGCGAAGAAAATCGCGCGCGGGGTTAAATATTTTATAAAAGTTATACTTAAAGGAACAGCTTGTAAATTTTCGTGGTTGGCTGGCAAATATGTCGGTACTATAAGTTCATAGAACAGCAAAAAAAGTGCGTCAGGAAGATATGACGTCAATACCAGTTTCCCATATGGCAGTGTTAGTACAATAAATATAGGCCCAAACTACAACTCCGGAAATAGACTTACCGGAACGCAATGAGACTTGTTATTTTCCCCTAGTCCCCAAAGGCATTGAGGGAGAGAAATCTAGAACTAGATTTCAAGGGGGTCCATATTGGGTTGCATAAAAGTTTAAGTCATATCTTTGATACGCATAACAACTTGTGTAATGATCATCATTGCACATACAAATGAAAAGTCATATTATATTGTCATACATTTTTAGCCATAATATTTGATGACATACATAGCAGTTGTCATATATTTTTTGTGACAACCTAACCTAACGAACCTAACCTAAAATTTTATGCGAATTAAATTTATGACAATAAAAATTATGACATAATAAATATTATTATTATAGGACATTAGTACACAAATTGACTAAGTCCCACAGTAAGCTCAATAAGGCTTGTGTTGAGGGTACTTAGACAACGATATATATAATATATAAATATTTATAAATACTTAAATACATAGAAAACACCCATTACTCAGTGAACAAATATCCATGCTCATCACACGAATAAATGCCCTTACCAGGATTTGAACCCGGGACCATCGGCTTCGTAGGCAGGGTCACTACCCACTAGGCCAAACTGGTCGTCAACATATCGTCGTGACATAACTCATTTATGACAAAAACCCAGTTATGCTCAGGAATAATTCTGACTAAAGATTTTTATGACTTACAATTTTATGCATAAATTGTTATGACAATTATAAAATTTATAAATATGACAAAAGTTGTTATGCGACCATAGGGAGTCCCATTTCAAGGTTACAGACGTGAACTGATTTTATAATATTATTATACCAGATAATGATATTATCTCAGAGCTACTTAATAGTGCTTTGCATAGTAATTTCTATGTTGTTTTGTATGCAAATCCAAAATAAAATCCTTACGAAGATTGAAAGACTGCCATCGTAGAGTTTACAATAGGAACTCAAGAAAAAAAATAGTAAAAACGGAATTTTTAGTAAATATGTAACTCTACTGTCCGGTACTTTAGTAATACTACGTATTTTCTTTATTTTTAAATCGGTTAATACTTAATCGAATATCATATTCTAAAACGGAACGGTTTCTCAGAGCGCCCAACAAGGAAACTCAAGTGTTGCTATATTCTCGCGCGACCGAGCCTTTAAAACCAAAAACCAAAAGCTTCGAATGTTCAGCTAAAAACCACATCACACGCCAGGTCAGTTCCAAAATTGGATCATTGTATTCGAATTTCTAAATTTACTGAGTATTTTTTTAAACTACATCTCCTAAATAATTTTTTTTCATGGGTTGATATAAAAGTTTATAAGAACTATCATCAAAAGTCTGACATTTCACGGCATTTTATAATTGAAAAGTTTTAAAATATTACATTATTTCTTCTTAGGCCTAAGTAAATGTATAACCTGGCCACGTTAATCTTGATAAGATGTAGTATCTCAAGGTGCAGATTTCTTATCGACTGTTATCTTAATAAAGTTAAACGTGGGGATTTAATAATCGCCATCTTATCACGTATCTTCTAATCTTATGACGACGCCTGATTAGTACGTTTTTTATGCCAGTGTTACATACATCGAATGGTTCACGGTGAAAGGTCACAGGCACAGAATAAGTAATAGTATTTACAGTACATATGGGGCTACTTTATAGCACTAGTGCGAGAAGTAGCATATTACGTTACTGTGTCGAACATTTAAAGGGCCATATGTACTGTAAAACGTTGTACGATACATGTGCCAATAGGTAATTCGCAACTCGTGTCGATTTAAAACACTCCCTTCGGTCGTGTTTTAATTTATCGCCACTCGTTTCGAATTTCCTATTTTACGCACTTGTATCGTAATGTACTATTTTATCTCAATTGCTAGTGAAAAATGTTATTACACGCAGGCCATGCGGTCCGCAAAACTTTTAACTTCGACCTTGGCTGTAAGGTACGAAATTAGGAAGAAGTTTTATTTATTTCCCTTTTTTCCCTCACGGACGTACCTAACCTGGTAACGTGGTACAAATAATAAATTAATTTTACGCTTTAAACTCACGAGTTTTTAGTCACTCGCGGACATGTTTCGGAGAGCCTGTCTCCTTTCTCAAGCACTATATGTTAGTATGTCTCACTACAGTTAAATTCGATTATTGCAAACCTTTAAGGTGGTACAAATATTTTCAACTAACTGCCCTAAGCCCTAAGGAGGAGGAGAGAACACACATTGATGCGTATACAGATATTACGGTCTCACATAGATACTGAAGAAATATTCATAATGAAACTGGACCATCGGCAACTAGTGACAAAGCTTCTTTAGATTAGGTCCCAGGCTCAGGAAAGTGCCGATAAGGAGTATGCGGGCGATTAGGTCAGACATCTCGGGGACTTGGACTTTAATCTATTTTAATGTAATAATAATCAGATAACCTACCGGTCACTTTCTCTCTATATTTATCAGAATAAGTCGAATGCTATATTTATCCTATAACTCTGTACTTTAGGTACATAAATAAAAGTAAATAAATAATTTGTACATTTTCGGGTAGTCATAACATTTATTGATTAACAAACCAAATACAAATCCGCCTGGATCTGTGACTGCACGATCTGACTTTGACTAACATTATTTGATCATATCATGTTTTCATCTACTGGCTTAACGAGGCATTTGAGGGTAGATTATGTTTATAAAAGTCAATTTTATTATACCTAAAGATATAGAGTATAGACATTATACTTCATCAGCGTTGTATATTACTCATTTTGCCACGGGTCCGCTCATCAACCAAATCCCAATAATTGACAAAGGAATCTTGTCATCTGATCTTCCAACACAGAGGAAACCAGGCCTTATTGAGACTAGACCGATTTCCCCACAATAGTTTCCTTCACCAAAAAGCAAAAGGCAAATATCACACGATGTAATTTATTATTGCAAAAAAACTATTAAGGCGTAGATACCTACGTCCGTCACAGACAACATTTACCCACTCCAGCCTTCCTCAGACTTAAATCACAAAATATCTAAGTTTAGAAAATTATTAGTACTCTTGAAACTAAAATCGATAATGCTCGAAGACCTTGAATACTGCTAATGGGATTATTTGCCAGACAACCTTGTTGATAAAGGGATAAAGGCATATAGAATTTAAACTGGGGTATATACTGCTAACATATAATAATAACATGTAAATAAGTAATATTATTCGATATGCAACTCTTAAGGTCGAAGATAAATAAAGCAATTATGATATCTAATCAGATTCCACGCATTGTCAGATATAAACCTCATATTTAAGTTTAAAACTTATTTAGCTCTTTGATCTTATTTGATATGTGTTTCCAAAATAAGATATTTAGAAAAGATGATACTTCTTAATTACTTGAAAAGTTGATAGTGCATTAATAAAAAATCGTTAAAGGAACGGATTGCTTTGAGTTTGCATACTTTGTATTTCGAAACACAATACAAGGTGGTTTTCGGAAGCAAGTTTAGGAAGAGATTCATAAACGATTAAGCTAAAAGTAGCGTTGAAAAAACCAGGAAAAATGAGGGAAAAATTCCAAACGACTGGTTTTTTCAAGTTTCGTTCGAAAAAATTAAATGCAAATTTCAGTTACAATACTTCGGAAAAAAACGAATAACGCGGAAAAAAACAAGTTTTTTTTAAGCTTCTGTATTTTTCCATATGAATTTAATTAGGAATTTAACAGGAAGGTTAAGGTTGCACGTCTAATGTGTTAGTTTCTGGCATTTTATATGTTTGACACTGTGATCACTCATCTCATCAGTGACATTGTGTATGACGTATTTATTTTTTCTGAATAAAATCGGAAAAAGTCGAAAGGAACGAAATTTGGTAAAATTCACGAAAAAAAAAAACAATTGTTTTTTTCCGGAATTTTCATCCCCAGACACTTGAATCCCAGAACCTCCACCATATATCTCTACAAGGTCTATGGGTGTAACAAGAATAGTGAAGATCCGTTTAAGGGCATATTAGGTATCGTGTTCTGTTTAGAAAAAAGTACAAGAAACGTCGGCCAACCCTCCATACAAAAACCAAAAAAAATCGATTCGAAAAATTTTTTTCTTCTATTTTTTCTTAATCAAAATAACGTGCCTTAAATTATTATTCGCAATGGAACTTTCAGGCCAATTCGAACGTACACTGATATCAGAATGCAATTCTCGTACTTATCCGTACATGTGAGGGCGAGACGCTCGTTAACTTAATAACATGATATATCATTCTGTTGTCAGTGTACGTTCGAATTGGCCTGCTTAACCGTCTTTTTGCATTTTTTTCTGAAACAGAATCATTAGCACTACTGAGTTCCGAGGAAGCTTGAACTAACGACATTCCACGTTTTTGGCCAGTTTGGGTTAAAACTTGTTAAATGGATAAATACTCAACGAACAATCAGTTCGACTGTGATATGTTGCAACACTAAGTACGTAAATAAGTGCATAGCACTGGACATTAACCCTATACGAATGCAAGTGGTAAAATGTGAATACGCAATTACGCAAATAACAGTCACCTCGCAAAATAAGATTGTTTAGAACAAATATCAGGCGTCTACGCAAATAGTGCATTTTGCCGAAATCAAACAACGAAGTGCAACAAACACATTGCATGACGCAATTATTAGCTATATATTTTTTTATCACCAAGATATTTTTAACGGAAAAAACCAAAAGGTCTAAGTATATTGATTGAGTAAACATTAAGCGAGGTGTAGACTAGCAGGAACATGAATGCAATTTTCATTACATTGCGGTATCTAATAACTTTGTAATGCAGTTTACTTTAGTAGCGGGCAATGTAACGTTGCATGTAAGGTCTTGCTTAGTCTACGCCTCGCTTTAAGATAAGTGTAGATAGAGGTTAAGTACACATAGTAGATAGAGGTTAAGTACACATAGTAGCTTAACCTCTAGATCTGAGTCAAAAATTTGTTCTACCTAAGCGTGGGCTTAAGGTCATAGTAGTCGCTTTTGCCAGTTCATATTAGAAAATCTAAAGTTAAATTTTAAAAACGACGACAGGAAGGTGTAATCTGAGTATTTATTTATTCAATCGTATGGCGTATTTGCCCAACATTTCAAGCAATAAATAGCTAAATTAAATAAATTGTGGGACAATCTTACGCAAATCAACTTAAGCTAAGCTCAATAAGGCTTGTGTTGTGGGTACAGTCGCGGACTTTAATTGTTGAGCCATTTATTACCAACCAAGTATTACCAACAAAATCAGTTTGAACCCTAAATGGTCTAACAAATTAAGTCCGTGACTATACTAGACGACGATATATTGAATAGATAGATAATGAATACTTAAATGTATAAATAACATCTATAAAACCGTCATTCGGCCTATTCTTATGTACGGCTGTGAGGCCTGGACACTAATTCAAAAAGAGGAAAGTCAGCTCCTGGTAGCGGAAAGAAAAGTGCTCAGGAAGATCCTGGGACCTGTCCGAAGTGACGATGGCTCCTGGAGGATCCGGAAAAATGACGAGATCGAGGAGTTGGTGGCTGAGCCCAATATCATCGGCGTAACTAAATCCCACAGTCTTCGCTGGCTCAGTCACCTACTCAGAATGGGGGAGGATCGGGCAGTCAAGGAAGCGTACTTGGGGCGACCAACCGGCCGTCGACCGATCGGGCGCCCCAGGCACCGCTGGAGTGATGTCGTGAAGACGGGGGTTGCGTTGGTTGAATGCCAGTTCATGGCAGGAAACCGCGCTGGATCAGTACAGGTGGCGTACTCTCGTTTAGGAGGCCAAGATCGCTGAGCCAAAGCAGTTAGTTAGGTATAAATAACATCCAAAACTCAGGAACAGATAACAAAAATAGGTAATATAGTTATAAACAAATAAATCTATATTCAGGCTCTCGTCGGTCTCAAGTCGCGAAATTGCGTCTTCCGGGGGGCCTGGGTAAACGTGCAGAGGGCAGCGCTGTATAATCTCTATGGTTTGAGTCTCTTCGCCGCAGTCGCAGAGAGCAGAGTCCAGCCAGCCCCATTTGTGACGGAATTGTTACAGCGTCCGTGAACTGTCATTTTTCAACTAGAAACGTCACTTTTTGGTTCTGTCAGAACCAAAAATATCTTCTTTACAAAAATAACGTTATCTGAGTGCTATTGGCTCTTCCCAATTATAATTAGGCTGACGGAAAATACCACTTACTTCGCTTTATATTCAAACTTTGACCCGGTATATCACAAATCGAAAGTCAAGTGCTGTTAAATGTTAAAATAATACTGTTATCACCGCGGGTCATGTTTACCCAAATTATAATTGAGTATTTTGCACTCAATGTCCGTACCGAACGTTGATATCGATATCAAATCCTCAGTATAATTTGGTCTGTCCAGTGAAAGTTGATTTTCGGAATTATTAAAACTGGCTCGTAGTCAAAGCAATTACCTATTGGAATTGTGTCTAATAAATAATTAAGGATAGCTAGTGCACGCATTCAGGGAATAATGTGGTATGGAAAAGTGGATGGTACCAGGCAACGAAAAAAACCACCAATGAGATAGTATTAGGTCACAGCTGCAGTGGATAGGTTGACTCACGAATGTGCCAGGAAGATATGGCGGCGTGTTGTGAAGCTCGTCACCATCCGATGATTTTCCCGATCACTCTGTCGAGAGTGAAAGGACAAAGAAGAAGCCAAGCATTATGAGAATCTGACTTTGAATTAAGTTGATTCTCTATGTTCTCATATTGGGGTATGGTTGTCTGGAAGAGATCACTCTTTAGCGATAAAACCGCCTGTTGTCTGCTTTCACATTTAATCAATTGTTTTTTAATCCTCTTGTGTATCTTTTGACTGAGGTGTACCAATAAATAATATTCTATCTATGTCCTGGGTAATAAAGGCAGGTATAGACAGTAGGCCATAAAAAAGATCTATAACTCGTTTTTCTCTGGGACCTACGAGAAAAAATCAAGATAATCTTATGTTTAGATTTTGTCCTTTCGCCAAAATGTTCCATATATATCGTAAATCGCAGCGTACTCTCATCTCGCAACATTTGTTTACACTAAGTCTCGACATTTACGATTGAGGAAGGTCAAACAGAAATAGAGACAGGTTAGGGACAGAATAGCATACCTAGCGTGAAATGTCGTACGTGACGTCATACTCGAGGGACATTTGTGATTAGTGTTTGTTTGATTAGGTGTGACGCAAACTCGTCCATCAAACAATGTGTTACCTGTTCTGATAGATTTGGGATATTTAGAAGGACTTTTGGTGGTATGAGCTTGTATTATAGATCTTTGTGCATATCAAAAACCAAAGATAAGTTAAATTTAATTAAATACACTAGAACCACCAGAATAAACGCTAGTGAAGTAAAATTTCTAACATTCGGCATGAGATCCTCAGACTTGTTAAGATAAAAAAAAATATTTGAAATGATACGTGCGTTTTCAGACAACCGTTCATTGCATTATTATGTCACCTTCATTAAATACATAAGTAGACATTATTTACACGTGTTTGTGATCACGTTTCTGTCCTTGAATTGTTTGCATGCATTATACACATTACGTATCCTAAACTTTATTTACTGCTAACTTGGAATTTTAAATATTGTAATGTCATATTTCTTGGTTTATTGTAATGAGGAGATATTTACCTACATTACTATGCTACAAATTAAAGCATTCTACTTGCTCTAACAAAAAATACTTCATTGACATAAATCTGTTCGGCGAAAGCTGGGACATAATTTTTCGATTGATATTTGTGATATAGAATTCGTCTTTTAAAACTAGTAGCGCTTCACTAAAATAGAAAACCATTTACTCAAATATATACATCGCGTATAATAATAAAATTATATGAGAATATGTATGATGAGGACATCGAGAATAAAAATAGAGAAATATTTATGCATGCATGTCAAATTTACATTAAAAACAACTTTTTATGATCCGACGCCTGCGGTCTAAAAGGCATGGCAATTCGATACACGAGACTTTAAAAACAGTTTTTTAGGACATTTCGGTAAAAAACGACCAATGGAATGTGAATTTAGGTATCATATAACAAGGTCGTGTATTCCAGTTTTTATATAATCCCCGTTGAAAAAAACAAGTTTGCAGTACTACTGGGTAGGTATTAGATGTGCAAATAATGTTCAATATCATTGTCACCTACATTCAGGTCACTGATGAAAGTGAAACTGTTGTAGTTTGTAACCTCTTTTGTGCTGACAAATATTTAGTTTTCTAGTTCTATTTTTTGATATATTTTTTGATTTGCTTAGTTACCTCTACTTCGAATAAAACACTCATGTCATAAACATCTCTTTTAACTCTATTTTTACAAAATACCTAATTTCCTAATTTCTACAACACGTTATCAGCACGAATGCTATAATTAATAATGGAAAGTTGAGTTTAAAGTGTATTACGTAAAATATTGAGTTGTAGTGTTAGTGTGATTTAAAGATAAAATACAAATAGTAAAAATGTCACATGAAACGGGAGATACTGCGAGTGTTAGAAATTCCCCTTCGAGCGCATCTATTCCATCTTTTTGCTTAAGGAGCAAAGATGGATATCCTGCATGGAAATTCAAGATGCGCAATTACCTATTGCACGAGGATCTGTGGGAAACAATCGGTGGCTACCCAGAAGGAGACACGACCCCTGCCCCTACAAAGGTACGAAAAGATTCGAAAGCACTAGCAAAGATATGTTTGACAGTAGATGGTGCGGCAATTACTCATGTTAGATGTGCAAAAACCGCAGCCGAAGCATGGACATCTTTGCAGAAAGCTTTTGAGGATAAGGGAATGGGACGAAGGCTAGCTTTAGAGCGAAAAATGTACAGGTTGAGTCTGTCGGACTTCGAATATGGAACTGTACATTAACGCAGTTATGTCAACCGCACAGGATCTGGCGGATATAGATGTAGTCTTAGAGGATAAGTCTATTGCTGCAATACTTTTGGGAGGTCTCACTCCAAAATACGAACCTCTCATTATGGCTTTAGAAAACTGCAATGTCGACGTGACTACAGACTTAGTTAAGACAAAACTGCTAAATGAAATGTCTAAAGATGCGGCTATGCCATCAGAATCCGTTTTTCATGCGAAAAAGAAGCCGAAGTTAAAGAAGAAGGATATTATTTGTTACGAGTGCAAGATGCCTGGACATAAACGACCAGACTGTCCAATGAGAAGCAAGAAGGAAAAGACCAATGCAGTAACTATTAATAATATGACACTTACAGCACTTAATACTTCTGGTAGCTCAAGCAAGGACATTTTTTATGTAGACTCGGGCTGTACTAGACACATGACTTCTAGACGAGATTGGTTTCAGAATCTTACGATACAGAATCAAGGTACCGTTACTATCGCAAATGGCGAACAAATGAAGTGCTGCGGAATTGGAAATATTTCAATAAACACACCCGAGAACGTGGTCAACAAGATTAATGATGTTGATTTTGTACCAGATTTAAAAGCTAATTTGTTGTCTGTACATAAAACGGTTGAGAAGGGTTTTGTATGTGTTTTTGATATTAATGGATGTAACTTTTATAAATCTGATAATTTTCGTTTTACAGGTGAATCTGTTGCTCATGCCTCGCCCTGTGGTGGACTGTACGTTTTAGACGGTACTGTCAATGTTCCCGAGAATGTGGCAGATAATTATATGACAAAGGATGTGCACTCTGACTGTCAGGATAATTATCAACTTTGGCATAAGAGGCTAGGACATTTGTGTCGCATAGGCATGAACCAACTGAAGAATCACGAGGTAGGCGTAAAATATTCAGTAGTAGATAAAAATAGTTGCATCGCTTGTGTGGAAGGTAAACAAGCGAGGAAACCTTTCAAGAAGGTAGCATTTAATAGGGCTACTTCCCCCTTAGAGCTGATCCATATGGATCTCATGGGACCAGTGTCTACGACCTCTTTTCAAGGCAATAGGCAAGGCAAATCTTACGATAGTAGACGATTATACGCGAAAGGTGTTTGCTTATTTTATTTCTTCCAAAACAGAGGTCAAAAATAAATTTGGTTTATTTCAAACTTTTGTTGAAAATCAACTAGATAGGAAAATAAAATCGGTTAGGACTGACGGAGGTAAGGAGTTCGTTAATAAGGAGTTTGTTGATTACCTTGCTTCAAAAGGTATTGACCATCAAACGACAACGCCTTACAGTCCTCAACAGGTTGGAGTCGCGGAACGCACACATCGTTCAGTTACAGAGAAGGCGCGGACGTTGCTTGCTGAAACCTCACTGTCGAAAGCATTCTGGGAAGACGCATTCCAAGTTGCAGTGTACCTGAAGAATAGGTCTCCTCATCGAGCCTTAGGTGGACAAATTCCTTATGACAGGTGGTATGGTCGTAGAAGTGATCTTAGTCACCTGAAGGTGTTCGGATGTAGAGCACTTGTCCATATACCCTCATCTCACAGAAGGAAATTAGATGTCAAGGCACAGGAAGTGATTTTCGTCGGCTATTCAAAAAATTCAGGTACTTACGTATTTAGGCATCCTGCTAACCCACGAAAAATGTTTATGTCCAGAGATGCAACCTTTTTTGAGAATTGTTTTACAGAGCTAAAACAGAGGTCACCAGAACCTGAGGTACAGTCAGACTCTATTTTATCTTTTGAAGATAAAAGAGAGACCGAGTCTGAAAACTGTCAAGATTGTAAATTTTATGACTGTGATGAAAGTAACGACGCGGCGCCATCACCTTCGCCGATAAATCTAGAAAGTGCCGAAGATTTAGTATCTACAGAAGAGCGAGAGCCCTTCAGTGAACCAAGGCTACCTAGTGCGGATGAAGAGACAGCAACTGTGGAAGAGGAATCTCTCCCTGAGCCGAGATACCCCTCAAGAGATAGGAAACCACCAGATTTCCTAACTTACAATGTGTCGACGGTTGATTCTAGCGAACCTACGACATATTATGAAGCTACTCATGCCGATGATGCAGATAAGTGGAAACATGCTATGGCTGATGAGAATAATTCACTGAAAAAACTCCACACATGGGACCTAGTCGATAAGCCTAATAAAAAGGTCATACCATGTAAATGGGTTTACAAGATTAAAAAGGACGCGTACGGTAATATAACGAAGTATAAAGCGAGACTCGTCGTAAAAGGTTTTCATCAAGTCGAGGGAGTAGACTACGATGAGACGTTTGCACCAGTGATTCGCCATTCTTCCCTCCGCACTTTATTTGCCATAGCTGCAGAGGTGGGATTAAGAATGAAGCACTTAGACGTTGATACCGCGTTCCTAAACGGAGATTTAGAAGAAGAAGTTTTTATGGAGCAACCTCTGGGTTTCATCGAAAAAGGCAAAGAAAACAAGGTTTGTTTGCTGAAGAAATCCCTTTACGGCCTTAAACAGGCACCGCGAGCATGGAACAAAAAAGTTAAACGAAACGCTTTTAAAATAGGTTTTATAGGAACTCCTTCCGAGCCTTGCGTATATACGAAACTTTTTGGTAAGGAACTCGTGATATTGGGTATCTTTGTCGATGACATTATAGTATTCTTTAAATCAGATTCAACGTTTGGCACTGTCAAAAACGATTTGTTGAAATATTTTTCACTAAAAGATCTCGGAATATTAAAATGTTATTTAGGATTGCAAATCGAATGTAATTCCGAGTGTATTAAAGTAAACCAGCGAAATTATATTCTCTCAATATTGGAAAAGTTTAACATGAAGGATTGTAAGACTGTGGATACTCCTTTAATTAAAAAGAATATGGAAAGAAGAACTGATGGTCAAGTAGGTGAGTCTTATCCGTATCAGAACTTATTAGGGTGTCTCATGTATCTGACGGTAAACTCACGACCCGACATCGCTTACTCTACAAGCTATTTAAGTCAGTTTAATACGTGTTTTACTAAGGAACACTGGAATGCTGCCAAAAGGGTTCTGCAGTACCTGAAGGGTACTTTAGACTATTCCTTGGTTTACAGGAAGAGTGGAGAACCTTTAAAAGGTTTTTGTGATGCGGACTGGGCAAATTGTCCGATTGACAGAAGGTCGTACACCGGATACACCTTCAAGTTAAGTGGAGGTCCAGTATCCTGGGAGTCCAAGAAGCAGCCTACAGTGGCCTTATCATCAGCCGAATCGGAATACATGGCACTAGCGTCTGCCACGAAGGAAGCATGCTACTTACGTCGGTTTATCTATGAGATAACAGGTAAATTGCATATAGTTAACTTAGCTTCTGACAGTCAGAGTGCCATCAACCTCGTTCGAAATCTTGTACACCACAACAGGACGAAGCATATAGATATCAGGTTTCACTTTATTAGGGAAAAGGTGTCAAATAACGTTGTTAAATTAGAGTATATCAAAAGTAGTGATATGCCTGCCGATGTACTTACGAAGCCACTAGGACCTATAGTACATAAACGGTGTATACTTAACTTAGGATTAGAAACTTAAGTTTTTTCTTTGTTTTTTTTTGTGTTTGTCAGGCACAACTTCGATTAAGGGCGGCTGTTGTAGTTTGTAACCTCTTTTGTGCTGACAAATATTTAGTTTTCTAGTTCTATTTTTTGATATATTTTTTGATTTGCTTAGTTACCTTTACTTCGAATAAAACACTCATGTCATAAACATCTCTTTTAACTCTATTTTTACAAAATACCTAATTTCCTAATTTCTACAACAGAAACATTTGTGGGCTTGTGTTGTGATAGCTCACATGGAAGGCGGATTTTGAACTATAGACTGATAAAAATACATATTGTTCACTTATCTTATACCTTTAAACGAGCAATTCTTGTATATATATATATATATATATCTCGAAAACGGCTCTAACGATTTCGCTGAAATTTGGTATATGGGGGTTTTTGGGGTATACAGTCGATCTAGATTAGTCTTATGTTTGGGAAAACGCGTGTTTTCGAGTTTTCATGCGTTTTTCTTTCGACGCAGAATATGGTCGCTAATTTCGTGTTGCCGGCCAATGTCTGTCTGGCCCAGCGGGTTAAGACGCGGACTGCTAGAAACGAGTGTTACGGGTTCGAATCTCGCCCGGTGACTAACTTTTGTTTTTTTTTATATATGTTCAAGTTTATAATATATATATATATTTATAATTTTTATTGTTTTAGACAAGTTTAATTTAGTAAAAAAATGTAGTTAAGATTATCAACTATACACCACCATATTACAATAAATAGTTATAACCGAGCAACGCTCGGTCGCCCAAGTACTATATTATAAACGAACAAAAATTTCTGCAAATTAAACCCTAAGACAGACAAAGACATAGCAAAGGAAAAAAAAGAAAGCAAATAAGCAATCATACAGACATACTTATTAGGAATACACAATCTAAGCAAAAGAAGATAAAAATGAGGGTAGTAAAAGTAAAGAATGCATTTACTACAAAGCTAGTAAATCTGTGCTGTTTAGGGATGTACATGCGGCTGAAACGGGTGACAAACCAGTAAAATATCAACAAATAACGATTATGATTGTCTCATCGTTCATTCCATCAATGTTTGACCTGAGTTGACCCAGTTCCACCACTCTAATTATAGCTTTCAGTCCATACAGTGATTAAACAAGACAGGTCAGACGACACGCACGGAATTCCAAGGTAGTGTTCTATATTCCGGCAGACGCCTGGTACCAGGTATAAGTCAATCTAATTTGACATTTAATTGATGAATGTAAGGTTGTCGTTCCAACAACATCAACATAGAAATGACGAATGCCACCCGAGGTGATATAAAAGGTAAGTATGGTTAAAATTTGTAGCAGCTGAGCTCTGCTGATATAACTAGTTTAAGGAATATGCTACTTCTATTCGGTTTAACATCAAACTACAGCTCCAAATTATTTATATGTTTTTTCTCTTTATACCTCTATTTGTTTTATAAATTTTTCAATGTAATTAGATTAAGGCACGACACGGTCTCTCGCGATACAAGCCTGCCTGGCCTAGTACAGGGCCCCTAAAATTTCCATGTTTGAACTGATATGCGCATTACGATTACAATCTGCTCTTAAGCGATTTCTGTTCTCCTTTTTATGTTCAATAAAAAAACATTTTATCTGTCTTTATCTATTTATCAGTTCCAATGCTGATTCGAAGTGAGTACTGCAGCTGTAGCATGGTCTGCGTTTTATCAACCGTAGCGTCATGTGTCACTTTCGCACTGACATACTTGTTAGAACGTGACAGCTAATACAAATCGCTGATGAGCGATATTTTTTGCAGATCATAGAAAAAAAATCACGTCGGCAGTGTGTAGTCATAAAATATCTAGAAACAGGAGGTAAGTTTTAGCTACCGTAAACTAGGGTAACCTTGCATACCAAGGTTACCATATTACAACACTATAAATTTACAATACAATACAAATATACTTTATTGCACACCTCAATACAGAAACAGTACAAATATTACAACACATAAAGAAGAGGTAAACAACAGGCGGTCTTATCGCTAAAAAGCGATCTCTTCCAGACAACCTTTAGGTAGCGGAATTAAAAAAAAAAAAAACGTTTACGTGCGTTTTTCGATAGTATAAGAAGAGTATAAGTGAGTGATTTAAAATTCAATCAATCTAATAATTGGTTAGTCAAAATTAAGTCGAAAAATTGAAACATAGTTGTAGTTGAATACACTATTACCCCTCCTATTAATATAAACCCAGGTTTTCGGTAACTAGACTCTTCTATACGAGCATCTGCCCGTTGTTTTCCATTATCACTTTACAACGGTACCTTTCTGCGCGCTTCTGAACCTTTTTCCTTTAGGTCAATTCAAATTTAACAACTTGTTATGGTTTTGATACGTCCTTGACGACCGTCATGGTCATTGGCGCACATCTCACGCACGACTTTCACTTAATTTCACATGCAACGATCAGCGTGAGCGATCTTCAAGGTCGTACAAAACAAGGTCAAACCCGTAACAAGAATGAATAAATGAATGAATGAGTGGATGAATGAGTGAATGAATAAATGTATGAATAAATGAATGAAATGTACAAAGAAGTGTTCATTTTGCGAGCAAACCTGCAATTTTAAGTTCAGAAGTTATAATGGGGCACTTAGCGTTTGACATGTTACTGACCCACTTGCTATTAGTGTATGTAGGGTAAAACTTGGCTTTATTTGGCGTACAACTTTATGAGCTAGATGTATATTTCAAGACAGCGATATAATTATGTTTAGTTGAGATGATTTACTTACCTATAAATGTCCCTTCTGTAATCATAGGCTATTATAGTTACCGACAGTGTTGTAGTTAAAAGAAGGCAATAATTGCTAGTAGTGTCTACCTCAACTCTCCTGCTTAACAAGTAAGAAATTAAAAATTGAACTGTAAACTTTTGTGTTTGTGTAGTGAACTAAGGGTTTTTATACTTTTTAATTCACATTGACCTAATTATATGTTGTATTACCTTTTGACATGTAAAATTTATAATTTTATCAATAAAGGAATATGAATATACAGTCAAAAAGGTAGCCTTTGTCATCCGAGCCACAAAAACAAATTTAAACCACATTTGTCATAATAAACAATGTATAGGTACCAATATAGCGCTGGGCGGGTTCAAACACTGGCTCGTACCTCTGAGTTTTTCGGAACTTATGCACGAAATATCATTTGATATCTATCAGTTGCTTTCGATGAAGGAAAACATCTTGAAGAAACCGGATTAATCCCAATAAGGCCTAGTTTACCCTCTGGGTTGGAAGGTCAGATGGCAGTCGCTTTCGTAAAAGACTAGTACCTACGCCAATTATTGGGGTTAGTTGCCAAGCGGACCCTAGGCTCCCATGAGCCGAGGACAACGCCAGGAAGACGTATACCAATACAAACATTCAACGTCAGCAAATATCATAATTTCTTCATAATGAGCTAATATTCGAGGCAAAGAAGATGATCCTTTCCTTTACAATATCAGGATTTAGGACGAGTGAATAATATGAATAAGTAGTATGTGTTTTCTTTCTTTCTAACAAATATTAACAAGTTTCAGCATAAACCCATTCATCGTAAAAAATATAGTCTAGTAATCGCCAAACCAACTAAGTGCAAAAAGATAGTCCATAGCCATAACAAAACATGCAAAACAATAGAATACCACTTTCGTAGGTCATTCATCATTCATGCTGCGTAACTTCAAATAGAAAATCTATCCCCCTCTTAACAAGATTAAAGGACAAAAACAAACTAACCAGCGTTTTCATTGCAAATTCAACCTTCATCCTTAACCTTATAGTTTATTTTAGAACGGGGCTTTGGTTTAGGGATGGTTGGCAGCTTACGTGACTAAACTCACGGACCGAAATGCGTGCAACTGCTCACGATCCGCCAAAATGCGTAATTTGAACGACTTTTGTGTAGAGGCGTTTCGTTCTAATGGTTTTTGATTACTACGCTTAATAGATCTTTATTGTCGTTGGCGCGATATGGTTCTATAGAAATTTGGAGGTGGCTGTATATTTGTATAATAGCATTTATATATATAACCAATATTAGGTATGCGTCGTAGTAGGTATTTGTACTTTCTTAACGAGCTACCAGATTCTTAAAAGTACATTGTGGGCTGAATAAACTTCACAGTGCCATCTGGGGGACTATTGTGCGCGTCAGTGTGTGTGTGAGTATTATGACGAGACGGGCCAGAATAATAGATGTATTCTGTCAAGTGAATTTTTTATACATAAGTTCGCTTCGCCCCATAATGGTAAATTGAAACGCAATAATAACTACGCAACTAAGGTACGGCAAACTTGCCAAGGCATTAAGTCCGACATTTGCACTTAATAATTTAAAAATATATATATTCAGTAGGTAACTTAATAGCTACAGTAGGTAACAATATGCAGGTGCCAACCCCTCTCTTTAAGTACCTATACAAGATACCTCTTTCAAGAGAATTTTTTATTGTTCAATAAAGTTTATAATAAAATAAATAGCTAAACTATTGACGATTGTTATAATAATTATCAAGAGTAATGTCAGTATCAATTAGAATACTTAGGTATTATATTAAGTAATAACAGTTTTATTTTAATGATTCGCGTCTGCATTGCCTGGAACCAGTATGCTCACTTCGTCGTCTCTACGCACCGGTATTTTTATTAACAAGGATGTCGGATATGTACCTATATGGAGTAGCAAAGACCGCCCTATAAAAAGGATAATGAACTTCTTTCTTGGTATTGTTCTAGCATTTTTGTTTTTGCTGAATATGCACTATGTATATTAGGTAGTATCTCCTCACGAGAGTCGAATTGTACAGTCGAGTTCATAAATATGTATACACTTATTCACCTTAATCCTTTGCGATAAAGTGAAAAAATGTATACATATTAATGAACTTGACTGTACCCACGACATACTGTACTGATCGACGACATATTTGTAATAAGTACTCCGTAATTGCGTGATTAGGAAGCGACTCGATGTTTAGTTATATTAGCTGCTCAGTAGGGCTAAGAAGGTCGGCTCTATATCATTTGTCACCATGCCTGTCACGTTCTAACAAGTATGTAAGCGCGAAAGTGACGGGCGTAGTGACAGGTGATAAAAATGGAACCGTGATGCCACCGCTGGTCTCATCATAAAATAAAACCTAAGTGACAGGTATTCCCTAGCTACGGTGCCTAGCCTAGGTGACAATCATTTGCGCTACGATAACGAAACGCATTGTGTCTCTATCGCTCTATGCGTAGCCAACATGCCAATCGTTTTCGCTCCGTAGCGAACGAAACGCATCTGTCACTGTCGTACTAATGTCGAAGAGCGATAGAGAAAGATGACTACGCTACGAAGCGTTAAAAATTGGCACGTTTCCTAAGCACCAAGGCTATCATAAAATAAAACCTAAGTGACAGGTATTCCCTAGCCTGGTATACATACAAATTGATTCATTAGCCGATGCAATTGCAATATATGTAGTTTATATTTACCTCGATTGTTGTGGATGAATCACTGAAGTGATTCACAAGAAACGTGTCATGTACAATTATTTGTACTAAGATAAGATAAACCGTATTTATCAAAATAAATGACTGTATACATAGGATATTTGGAACAAAACGATTTATTGATTAAAGGAGAAATATTATCTTAAATACTCGGAATGTTTATCTACATGAAATCAAATGTACTCGTACGGTTAATCTCGTAAGGAAAGAAGGGTTTTCCTTTAATAAATAATTGAATTACGCATAAGTTGTTTGAGGTGCGGAGACACAAATTGGAATTTCCTAATCATACTCTCAAATATGTCTAACTGCAGCAACATTCTGAAAAGTTTGAAAGGTCACAGATATTTCCAGAAATTTACAAAAGAAATAAAACAAGTTCCCATTTCAGACGTAGAAAATTTTAAATACATGTGGAAAATTTCTCTATTTCGGAAACTTCCAATGCCGATCAGTAAACACCTCTGCATATAAAATGATAACATTGAAAACATATCTGTATCTTGCCCCAAATACAAATCTAATCACAATCTTGTCTGTCATGTGACCATCAACTGGAGCTGTAATCAATGCGAGAACAGGATTTGCGGATTCAGACGGTTAAATCTATCTTATATATAGATGATTGATTTATATAATTAGCTCTCATACTCGATGGAACTTTCTAGGTTTCAAATTATTAAACAGTTTAAGTAATATAGTTTCGTGGTCATGGTATTTTTAAATGTTTAACTTTCTGAGGGTAAGTGCTGTGCTGCGTAAAAGAATATTTTTATAGGCCTTTACTACATATGGCTTGTGCAAAAATCACGCGAGGTTTTTTCGGCAATTTTTTGACCGCAATGTAATGAAACTCGCATGCGAGTTCTCGCACCGTGCAAATGAGCCCTAAGTCTCACAGTTTCTCCTAAATTTCACCGACCGGTACAGATAACCTGCAACCCGACTGCAAATTGTAGTCGAGTGACTTTCCGTCTGTATCGGCACTCAATAAAAACACTTTCGTAACATGGTATTAAAGATTTTCCAATAAAAAGCTAACATGTATCGTTGACACAGTAATTTGAGCACTCGTAAACTGTATTACAAACTGTGTTGCTTACGTGTATCAATCTGTCTTCCGTGTTGTCTGACGTTGTTTGATGTTCACATTTTATCATAGCGTGTGTTAATCTGAGTGTTATGTCACTAAATCATTTCAGTGATGCAGCTTTACGTATCATTATGCAAAACGACATGTGATTCGACTAATGACGAAATGGTATTGGTTTACGAATGAAATTTAATATAGACTTGCCTCTAAAAAAGTGTATATGCTAGACTAGTTTCAGTTGTACGTTGCTTAATATATGCAATAAGATGCGAACATTTCAATAGGTACGAGTACCTGTGAATATTGACGTCACACGTTGACGACGTACGTTGTCAACGTCAAAAATGTTTAGACTTTTGCACCTTTTTGGATTAACTAGGTACCTCCCGAACTCAACAAGAAAGAAAGGCGTAAGAAATCGGCTCAACATCGCCAGGGTGACATGCGCGCCAATGTGTTATAACTGACAGGCCAATTCGAACGTAGGTACATTGACATCAGAATGACATCTAAATAGTTACATGTATTGGCGCGAGCGATACGCACGGTAACTAAATTACATCATTCAGATATCATTCCGATACACATCCGAACACTGAAATACTGATGAAGAACGTGTGACGTAGCGGCTTACATAAGCGAACATCTCGCGAACGTGAAGCGACGCGGCGCGGTTGAATCAATCCTTTGATAACTATGGAAGTGTCCTGAGTGGGCGATCTCGATGCGAACGCGAATGTCTTGGGCCGCCGCGCCACGCCGCATCGCTTCGCGTTAGCGAGTTGGTCGCTTGCGTAAGATGCTGCGTGAATCCGGAGATAAAATTTTAGCAAGCGAGCCAATTTGCTTTATATCAGTAGCTAAGCTGCTGTTGAGATAAACGCTAAGATAAAAGACAGAGAAAATAATATAAAAAACAAACTTTTCCACAAGGAGTAATATACATTCACCCTCAAAATGAAGCATTCCTAGAAATATCTGCAAGCTCAAGATACACAATAATTTAATATTGTCAATAGAGTTCAATGTTAAAATACCAATTTCTTTTGGTAGATATTCGAAGTTCAGATAATGATAAGAGATTGTGTAATATATCTTTTTAATAGTTATCGGCTGCTGACATTTCTCTGGGATTATTGTCGTTAGATATGTCAGATAGTCTAGGACAGGGGTCGGCAAACTTTTATGAAGAGCCAATCGCAATAGAACTAGTTTTAGGAACCTGAAAGTGTTGCTAACGTTGTCCTTAGTCTGGGAACGCTATCTCTACAGGTTGATTGGAAATCCTTGAAAGGGGTTATTCTATGGGTCATTTGCAATGACTTAAGTCCAGTCAACTAGAGGTCAAAACTCATTGCTTTTCAAGTTATTTGACTATTTAGTTCATTGTTTAAAAAAATTATGTATGTAATTGCATGATTTCTATAGTAATCTAAATTGTATTTTTTTTTCTTATTTAATGCATGTTAATTATAAGATGTAAAGTTTTGACAAGATGTGTCCCGCCGAGTTTCTTGCCGGTCCATATTGGGATACCCTCCTCCAATTGAGGGGGGATTTAAATCTTCTCGGGTCAGAGGTGTAGGGTTAGAGCCGGTGTAGCTTTATTTGACGTTCATAAGCGCATTGTAATATGCCTACTTGAATAATAAACTATCTTTATCTTTATTTTTTAACCCGCCTTTCGACCTAAAACTGGAGAATGTTAAAAAATCGCTCAAATTTGGAATGTAAAAAAAGTATTTGCTTTTTGAGTGACTTGAAGAGCCGTCTGCGGTTCGCGAGCCGTGGTTTGCCGACCCCTGGTTTAACTCTAGGATAGCAAGAATGTCGAGTTGATGCGTCTCGCTTTTATATATCTAATCATTACAATAGATATAAGTAATGTTTTGATGAAAAATCTAGTTTTTATCAATGGTTTGATCCCCTTAATCTGATAATAGCGTATGGTATGCGAAAGATACTAAACTTTTTGCACAAAATACAAAATAAATGTACAAATGGCGGAATTAATGCCTTATGGCATTCTCTACCAGTCAACTATACGGTTAAACAAAGACGTAAAAAGCTGAAGAGTAATCAATGTGAGTTCTCAGTACGTCGGCATCTTTGTGGTTTCGCTTTATAATTAACGTTCTGGACTGATTTGTTTGTTTGAAAGCAGGCCAGGATCAAATTCACAATTTTTTTTGTGTATGTTCTCGTGTATTTTCTCTCGAAAAGCGAAATTTGGCGAAGAGGAATTACTGATGAGTTTGACGAAGACCATAAAATAAAATAAAGCCACACTATTTTGAAGGGATCCTTTTGTAATTATTTACTTTACAAATGGAATTAGATCTGCCTGTCATAATAAGCTGCAAACCTTGAACCTATTGGGTCTATTGAGACTACACTTCTTATTCATTACTTCCTCTTCCGTACGCGAACACATATTGCATCCTTCATTATAACGAAATTTACATTCTCTATCTCGACCCTCACCATTTAGGTTCCACGGTGTGGGTTGGGATATGCTTTTTTCTCATTGTGCCAGATTTTTTGAACTTGAAAGTCTTGAAACTGTAGAAATCAGTTTACATATGTATATGTACCAGTGGCGGCGCGTCACAAATATTCGTAGGGAACCCGGACTAATTTTGATTTCCTTTTCTCCATGAACCGATCATGAAAGTACTCAACAGGCTGAAATTAGACAAGCCGGTGGGAATCGAGTTCTTTGAACGATCCGCCACTGATATGTACAATATACGAGTTATTCGATAAATAATCCGTCAGTTCATGGATTATTTATCGCATAACTCGTAGACTCTTACTTAGTAGACGCCTACTGGTTTACCTTGAGCTGTTGGGGCTCCCCCGTGCCATTTCTAGTTTGATCTTCTTGAGAGTAAGTATGAAAGAAGAGGCTTAAATGTTTTCAAATCTAATTGGAGTCATATCTTCAACTTTCAATTTACTGTAGATTTAACAGAAGCTGTGCTTTTTTTTATTTTCTCAGATAGCTTGAGCTCAAAATTGTGCGAACCAGAGGGCCTACCGCGAACCACGTTCGACGTGTTGCCTCTCTGTCCCACTTATAAATTCGTAGGTACGTAAGCGTGACAGGGAGGCAACACGTCGAACGTGGTTCGCGGTAGGCCCTCTGGTTACAAATATGTTTAGCAGTCTTTAATATGCGCCAAGCCTTGAACTGACTACGTAGTGGCGCCTACTGGTTCACCTTGAGCTTATTCACTATTGGGGCTCCCACGTCTCGTCAGACATAGTTCCGGACGACCTTCCTAGTACGAAATTTGAAGTTAATCCTTGTCATATACGTATGTTAATAAAGTTAAAAATTCAACTCAAAGTTGATAGATATAAGGTTGTGATTTCAAGGCGTATAGTTGTTTATTTGTGTTCAGTCTGCAATTTGTTTAGATGACTATGAATATACTTAGTAATCTTATTGTTCAATTGCCCTTGATGACCGTGACATATAGTTGATTATAATTTGTAGATTCATATCCATATAATCATGTGGTATTTAGTAGTTCATGCCATATAAACAATCAAAATTTATGGGGTAACCCCAAAAATCATATATCCCTGTGTCGTTTTACATTGTATCTTAAGTATTGGGTAGTAAGGTATTGTTAAGAACTGTATCCTATTGGGACACCGACGAGCAAATGAAAGTTATAGTTAGTTTGTTTAAGAGGTAAAGTTCTATTTATTTTAAGTTATGGTGTTACCTCTGTAGGTATTTGTTTACATTTACTTAAAAGAAGTAAGTTTACCTACCTAAATGTGTGTAACCTAAATCAAGGGATCCCAGACACTGTCATGACATTTCGGACCAATATTTTAAGGAACTTATGTTCTACCTTTTGAGTAAATCTACTTAAACGGTTATAGCTTACTTTCCTTAACTTTGGCTTAATAGTGACCGAAAGTTCCTAATATGAAGTTGATGAAAAGTATTAAGTTAGTTTAATTTTAATTATGTTAAGGGTGAAACATGATTGTATGAGACTATATTTTTAAGTTATCGGCTTTGGTCCCAGCAAGGCTCTATTACCAAGCCTTCGCTGTCCGTCCGTCTATCTGTCAGCCGTCTGTATGTCAGGAGCTCGTAGAATACAGATATCTGAAAATTTTCACAGACTATTTCAGTTGGCTATTACACGAGAAAACATCACGTGTATAGCAAAGTTTACAGAAAAACCGTGATAAATTGTCACGTCTCAATAAAATCTAAATTGCTATTACTTTTATTTATATTACTTTCAAGTCAAAATATCTTTTTCTGCTGTTAATTAATATTTATTACAGTTTAATGATTTTAACGAAGTTAATAGCACCCCGGAGCATCCCACGAGGCAAAGATGGAAATAACTAATTAATTAGTGCACTAATGAACAAAGTCTTTTTCACAAATAATAACGATCCTCGATTTCTCGAACTTGAGACGCCATTAGTGATGGAGAACTTGAAAAGGAAGAATTACTTGTTATAAAAATAATTTATTATTTAGATAGCAATTCTATTATTCTCTTTATTTATTTGTTTTCTTAGGTTGTTTATAACATGAATATAAAAGTAAAATACAAAAACAATACAAAGCCAAGTCTAGGTATACCTCATCATGGGTGATCGGTGGGCGTCGACGAGCACGACCCGAGCTTGTTCACTTACCTGTACTGTACACTAAAAAAGTAATAAACGCTAAAAATCCAAATAAAATTCGTTCTATTGTTTACCGTATTTTAGCGAATCGGCAATGTATTTAACATACGGCTGTTATGCGTATTCAGGCAGAAAGAACCACGCAGAACATTAGCCACGATATTATTGCAAGAATTAAAATACCATCTAAAACTAAAGTATATGTTAAATCAATATAATCGCTGTTCAAATTGGGCCCTAATCTGGAGGTCATCAGAGCCACCTTTATACGCAGTATGCCGCATTTACGCAGTATTATAAACCTGTATAATATAATATACAGCTGTATATATGCAATACACTAATGAAGCTTAAGAGGGACGCAAAAGGCCTTTTGTCGAATTTTGGAGGAGGAAATGGTCGCGAGCCAGACCTTAATTGTAAAGTGTTTAATGAATAAAACATGAACTCATGTCCTTTCGTTAATTTGCCGGTTTTTACCATGTGTAAGAATGTTTTCCAGTTTATGTATGTGCTAATAACAATGAAAGTTTAAGGGATTTCTGACAGAAGTTTTGGTTGAGGTAGATACGGAGACAACACAAAACCGTTACATTGTGGCGTAAACGTACAAGGAGGGCTGACCCCATATGATATGGGACATATACAGAGAGGAAGAAGAAGAAGAAAGGATTTCTGACATACCTATGTAAGAAATCCCTTAAACTTTCATTTACATAAGAGCATTAGATTCACTACAAGTTTAGGACTGACAATTTATAGGATATCTTAACCAAATTAAAATGGAGCTGGGCGGGACATATTGCAAGGCAGAGTGTTGGCAGGTCGGCCAAAATGTTAACGGAACGGTGGCCACTTTCAGACGAAAGGAGTGCCTGGCGTCCGTTGGCTCGTTGGGTGGACGACATTCGGAATATTGCAGGTGAGATCACTTCTGGATGAGCTTGGCTCAGGACCGGGATAAGTCGCGTACTCGAAGAGTTAAGCATAGGCTTAACAATAGGTGATAAAAGGCTGATATGATGGTGATGATTAACGAAGAAGTTTAAAATGAGAGGTATGTCATACAAAAAAAAATATCCGTCAACCGTTTAACCGTTTTATATAACTTACATTAAAGGTATTGTTAGTTAGGATTTATAACTTATAAATTTACTTGTTAAGAAACGAAACGACAAAATTTTAAGGCATCGTCATCACTGAACTCAATTAAGGAGCTATAAAAACAAAACCTACAGCAGCGCAACTTACCTACTCCTCTAAGTAAGAGTTTAATCGCTGAACAAACATTCTTGGAAGAATCACGGGTACTCACATTTCATAATACAAATAGTCGTCAGAGCAGCATTGCGATACTACAAAGTATAACATCACTTAGCAAATCGTGCGCACGACAAATACATTAACATGTTATGTTGTAAATGTGCATGTTAAACAGAGGTAAAAAATATAAGTAAAACTTTGTATCTCTTTAAATCTAACACGAAACCGTAGAGTATCATCATGATCTCATGAAGTCATAAAGACTACATTTGTAAGTACTTAAACGTAAACATATCAAGCAATTGCTTGTTTGCTCGTTAGCTGACTATCACATAAATAACTTTTTGGCAAAAATTTAATTTTTAGTACAAGCTTTTATAGCTGACTGTACTTTTCTTACCACTGGCAACTAATACGGTTGCGTTGTTTTATCACCAATTAGGTACTCATGGCCACCTCCTGTGTCCATCATCAGATCAGCACGATGGTACCATGATATTGCGTTGTCACACGACCTACATATGTATTCAAATTTTCAGCTCAATCAGAAATCAGGAAGTGGGTAAAATTTCGCTTCCAAGATTTGACCCACATTAACAAACTTACATACTAACAGGGCCAGTTAAATAAAAGCTTGTAAAATATATATTTTTATTTATATGAGCTTCGTCCCACTGCTGGGCAAAGACTTCCTCCCTTTCCACGTATCCCGGTCTTTACTCGTCTCCCACCAGTTCTTATCAAATACTTCAATAAATAATTGATTACTGTTAACTAGTATGCTTTTTAGGGTTCCGTAGCCAAATGGCAAAAAACGGAACCCTTATAGATTCGTCATGTCCGTCTGTCTGTCCGATTATGTCACAGCCACTTTTTCCCGAAACTATAAGAGCTATATACTGTTCAAACTTGGTAAGTAGATGTATTCTATGAACTGCATTAAGATTTTCACTAAAAATAGAAAAAAAAAAACAATAAATTTTGGGGGTTCCCCATACTTAGAACTGAAACTCAAAAAATCTTTTCTCATCGAACCCATACGTGTGGGGTATCTATGGATAGGTCTTCAAAAATGATATTTAGGTTCCTAATATAATTTTTTTCTAAACTGAATAGTTTGCGCGAGAGACACTTCCAAAGTGAAAAAATGAGTCCCCCCCCTCTGTAACTTCTAAAATAACAGAATGAAAATTCTAAAAAAATATGATATTCATTACCATGCAAACTTCCACCGAAAATTGGTTTGAACGAGATCTAGTAAGTACTTTTTTTTAATACGTCATAAATGGTACGGAACCCTTCATGGGCGAGTCCGACTCGCACTCGCACTTGGCCGCTTTTTTGATGTAATATAATAAGTAAATATTCAATTATTTTTTATTGATTTTAATTATTTTAGGTATCGATGGATGGGTGTGGTGGACACGGATCTGCGCGAGCACCAGGTTGAAGAGTGGTGAGAAACTGCAACGAACTAGATAATGGAGCCAGGAGGATAGTGGAAACCTTCGGTATTGGTCGCTAATAGTACATTTTAGAAGATAGATTTGTCCTTTAGTTGCCCTGCTTCGAATTTGAAGAAGACGATGTTTCGCCTTTTTCAATTTCTATGCTAATAAAGAACATGTTCTGACATATATTGAGAGAAAATAGTGTCTCAACATAGCCTAGCCTAGTAGCGATTCCCGAAAACCTTTTTAATAGTAAAATAGTTCATAGGACCTCCATCACGATCAGCCTGTCAAGATGACGGATAGAGGGTCTCGATATCTCGAGACGCACATTCAGTTACTGCGCAAAAACGGGGTGTCTAATGTATAATGATAGAGGGGCGTGAGATACAAAAAGAAAGCAGACAAATGTGTGCACTTATATTCTTTGATCTATGAGAATTGAAGGTTGTTCGTGCACCGTAGGTTAGAACGGAGTATGCACATGTCCATGAGCTTTCGTTTGAGCGACATCGGAAAATTAATCAGGTGTTTCATGGACCTATAACTCCTCCAGGCGTTTTCAATCCGCGTTTTAGGAAGAGAACAACACCATTTTTGAGATTTTGGGGCCCATTGATACTAGAAATTTTTATAATGACGACATACCTAGATCTTATGCAGAGCAAACTTGTGGATTTAGATTTAGGTGCAGTATTTGATACGTATTCAAGTTTAAACTGTAACTGATGGTGTCAAAATGTCGATTTAAGTATATATATTTATTTATTATATATATATATTTATTTATTCCTTAAATTAACACTTACAGTCAAGCTACACATGTTAAAAGGAGTGACATTATATACGCATTGATACTAACAATTTACTTACTGCTAACTATACATTGATTGAGCTGGACGTCGTTATTGACTCTAGGTATCGGCTACTAACTGCCAAAAAACTAGCTTCAGTGCATTGGAATATATCTAGTTTGCTGTCGCTGTCCAATATATCATTCAAGAGAGACAATGCGCGGTGCAGCGGTGAGTGAGATAATGCCCGGGTCCGCGCCGCCGGGACTGCGAACAGTGCGCGGCGACGAGGGCGCAGTTGAATACTGCTGTGGACAGGTACTCGAAGCGGAACCAATGCTAGCAACTGAGGGTTATGTATTTGGCCACGAATCAGGAGATAAAAATATTTTACTAGTGCCACATTTCTTCTGGTCTCAAGAGTGGTGTAGTTAACCATTCCGAGAATATACAGACTAGGGTACATGTGAGGATAGTAACCATAAAGTTTATTGTATAGATGACGGATGAATGATTTTTGGACCCTCTCCAACATAAGTGTGTACTGTTGTTCATGGGGACTCCAAATCATCGCATTCGTCTCAAGTCGGCTTCGTACATACGCGTTGTACAGCATTCTGAGTGCACTCTGACTCTGAGCATTGAAAGATTTTGACTGGCGGATTACAAACCCTAAGCATTTTCTTGCAGCCTTACATGCGCTGACAATGTGGTCATTGAATGTGAGCTGTTGATCGAATATTGTGCCAAGATCACGAACAGATGTAACTTGCTGCAGATTATTATTTTCAATAACGTAATTAAATTGATGAGGATGGCGAGCACGGGTGTATGACATAACCGAACATTTTTTTACGTTTAGAGACAATTTGTTTTCGACACTCCAAGCACAGACGCTGTCAATGTCTTCTTGCAACTTTACACAATCCTCCTGGTCACCAACCTGTTTGACTAATTTTAGGTCGTCAGCAAACATTAAGCAAGTGGAGCTCCTTATATTTGCTGGCAGATCATTAACTAAGACCAGAAAAAGGAGAGGACCCAAGTTACTACCTTGACCTATTCCTGATAGTACTGGGTACAGATTAGACCTACATTGGCCATATTGGACGTACTGCTGCCTCTTTGATAAGTAAGAGGCTAAGAATGATAAGAGTTGATAGGAAAATCCAGCTAAAGCCATTTTTCCAAGTAGTATGTCGATATTAACTGTGTCAAAGGCTTTTCGATAATCTAAATAAACAACATCGACCTGTTTTCCATCATCTAGGCTATTGGCAATTATGGTTGTTGAGTTTATAAGATTTGATGAGGTCGAGCGCTTTGATACAAACCCATGCTGCTCATCACAAAACCAGCCTTTGAGCTGCTGATTTATGTGTGAGTAGAGGATACTTTCGAAAATTTTCCCAAATATAGATAACACCGCAATAGGCCTGTAGTTTTGAATGTCTGTTTTTGAACCTGTCTTGTGTATCGGCAGCACTTTTGTTATTTTCCAGGCTGTGGGAAATGTTTTTGAATCTAGAGCGAGGTTAAGTATTACATGTAAAGGCCGAACAAATACTTCTCGACAGTCCTTTACTATAAACTGAGGTATCCCATCAGGACCTTGAGTGTGCTTAGAGAGCAAGCGTGCTATTGCTTTGCGAACATCATCCTCACTAATGTTATCAATAGTTACATGGCGATGGGTTTCTTGGACACCACGTGCAGTTGCGTACGCTTGTGCGATAGATGCATCTAGGTTTGGAGGGGTTTGTAAATAAATATTTTTGAATAAATCGGCAAACGAATCGGCAACTTCTTTTGGGGACAAGTTTGCAAAAGTTGCTGGTTGGTTAGACATCCTGTTTCGTTTGACGAATGTCCAGAATGAGGATGGGTTCTTTGCTATATTTGATTGGAGAGCCTCAAGGAACGATTTCTGGCATTCTTCGGATTTGGACAGTACTAATTTCCTGTAGTATGAAAAGAATGCATAATCGAGCTGGCTTCCTGTTTGTTTATAAATTTTATGGTGTTTGTTTTTTGATTTATTTAGTTGGATTAGTTCACTGGTAAACCAATCGGGGTAGGTTTTTCTATTTTTTGCGACCTTTTTGAGTGGGACACATTCTGAGATTATTGAATCCAATATTAAGTAGAAATTTTTTACACATTCATCAACGGTATTACAAGTAACTAAAGGGGACCAATCAGCGTTATAAAGCCTATTATAGAGCAGGGGAAAGTTTGCTTTTCTATAGTTGCGCGGCAAACTTGGCGCGTCAGAATCATCATTGTTTGAGCTGACCGTCGCATTGGCAAATAAAGTGCTGCACAATATGGTTATATCAAGAGGTAAGTGGTGTTTCTCTGAGGATACAAGTCCAGCGACAGCTTCTGTAATCGTCACTTCTTTTACAGCTCGATTAATCAGGACTAGATCTAATAGGCGATCTAGGCTATTTAAAACACTATTCTTTTGGCTTATATTACAATATGTTAATAGTAGCTCAAAATCCTTACGTATTACAGGTGTAGTAGAGTACAAATTAAAATCACCTAGAATAATAACCGGCAAAGAATGTTCACAGGTAATGCGTTCTATACAGTTAAAAACAGAGTAGTACCGTGATGGTTGAACGTTGGGTGCAAGATAGACTACACAGATAATAAAACGAAGGTGATTTTTTATAACTTGAGCACAGACGAGTTCATCTTCCGGTTCCGCACCACAATCCAGCGGCTGGAGTTTAAAAGGTGAGCGTGCAGCTAACAACACGCCGCCGCCACCGCGTCCGGGACGATCGGCTCGCAGCACGGTATAATCGGGAGGAAGCAATTCAGAGTCATGGACTGTATCATCCAGCCTTGATTCTGTTACTGCAATTATATCACTGTGAAATGTGATAAGCGTGTTTTTGACAACAGTTAGTTTGCCTTTTAAGCCTCTTACATTTTGATAAAACAAATTAACTCTCCGTGGTTTTGGTATTTTCGGAACGAAAAAACGTTCTCCTGCGATTCTTTTTTTTCGGCTTATACGCATACCATTCTTGTATTATAGTATCTTTTGGCCAATTATCCGGTGTCATGAAGAAATCAAAATCAGCATGTGGCACAGATACAATGAAGCAGGTATGTCGAGTATGCAACTGGTCAGGCTTCTTCACGCCGTAGGAGTTGCACGGGCGCTTTTTATTTAGATACGCCAAAACATTCTGCTCGGTTGTATCAGGATGGAAGTTCCAGGCATGTATGTGTTTTAGGGGTTCCATGATTTTCAGGTCGGAGTCCACGTCTCCCGTAGCTCGGATAACAGAACGACGGTGGTAACTGTTATCATGTTTCTTCGTTTCGATAGATTTCTTTACTTGATTATCGGACTGGCCGATGGGTTTAACGCGGTTTTGAGGCTCTTGCCCATGGTTTACATGAGGTATTAAAGAGTACTCCCGGATTACTGGAGTAAGGTTGTCGGGAACATCTGGTGAAACGATGTTCTCAATATTATCCTTAATATTTGAGTAGGAACATGAGTGCTCAGTTTCCAGCTTGCTCATGCGGTTTTTGAGCATTGCTATCTCATTATCCAAGTGTGCGATCTTTCCACGTGTGTCTTCAATACTATGTGTATGGCTAGTAGTTGTATGCAGTATGTTATCTGCTTGGGCTTTGGTGTAACCAGTATCTTCTCTAATGGCATCAATATCAGTTTTTAAACCGTTATATTTTTGGTATAAATCATTAACGTTAGTTTTCATATTATCAAAGAGGGTAGTAAACTTTTGATCATGCTGTTCTAGTTTTGAGGTGATGTCAGAGCGGAAGCTTCTCAGTTCGATGAGGATGGTTTCAGAAAGGATACTTGTTTGTGGTCCGGTTACAGATTCACCGTGTTGATTAGTTATATTTAGTGCTATGTTATTTCGGTTGCTTATTTGATTACTTTTATTATGATTGGTTGCTATTGCTGACAAGTTCTCTAAACTGGTTTCGCCCAGGCAGGAGACATTACTGTCATCTAACGACATATTTGCGTCTTTTATCGACTGTTGTCTCAACCATGCTGGAGACGCAGGTGTGTTGTCATCACGGGGTCCGCGGGCGGTGGCCGCGCACGGGGGACATTTCCAGTAGTTTTTCAGTTCATTGCCATGTTCTCTAACAAACGCTATGGTAAAGTTAAAGCATGCGAAGTGATAAGATGTTTGACAGAGGGAGCAACTCAATAATTCCCCCCGTTCGATTTTCCTCTTACATTCAGAACAGATCATTTTGGGATTTTCTTATATTATTCATGTACGGTGCGGTACTACGGACTATCTTCGCTATATATAGCTATCTTCGTAAACGCACAATAACTTGAAAGCAGCTTCGCTCTATTTTGATATGGCAATACTCGCAGTGCCTGTCAGATCAGCACGCTGTCACTGTCAGTCTTAACTCCAATCAGCTGTTAGCAGTACCGTTATTTATATGGTGATTTGTGTTGTGAAAGAATGGTTGTGGTTCAAAAACAGTGAATTAACGGTCAAATGGATCTTCTTACCGTTCTGTTCAGTGTCCAGTGCGCGCCTGTTGGAATGTTTGACACTTTAATTCCATGGTAGGTACTTCAGAGTACTCCTTCCACACAAATTCTTCTTGTTTCTCGAGTTTTATATGTAATTTTGATAAAATAAATTGACGGAGCTCATGTATGCAATGTTTACTTGGCTCGGGTTGCCAGCCACCAGTATGTACCTCTAAGCAATGTTTGCAAGTGTAGGTATATAATAAATTGTTCGTCAAAGTCAATGAAACGTAACATGACGTAAAACAAAGATTGCAGAATAAATTAGTAAACTATGTATACATAATGAACACGTGAGGGCATTTTTAGCGGGCACATGAAAAGTACGTCACAAATTATGGAATCTGGCGCGTGACAAAACAAAAGACGATATAGAAAAGACTAAAAATAGCGTTATTTTGAACCTTACTGTGATACAAATATGGATGAGTTTTAGAGTAAAGACGTTTAGAACCATAGTAGAGTGTACGATAATGGGTTTCATATAATTGGAATTGCAAAGCGACTCTAGTGCAATTAACACTACGCTGCCATTTACTTTACAGTGACATTCTAATTGACTAAGTCTCGTAGTTGTAATATTTCACGCATGTGGCATTGTTATGTCTAGGTAGTACTAATTTTTAGGTTGATGTAATGGAAGAGATTCGGACTTTAGATGCTCTATACTGAGAAATCGGACGTGACACAGTTTTTGTCCACTCTGTCACGCTTACTTTCAAAAGCCCACTACATGTGTTAATCGACTCTAAATCGTTTATTGCTTAAGGGACAAAACGAATTTCGGTAAAAAACAAGTAAAACAAACGAGACCGAGTCCCTAAACAGACAAATCAGCAGTTACTAAAATAATACTCAGCGTAAAACCCCCCATTATCGTCTGAGCATTTGGGGATCCTTGACGAAGCTTTTATTGAGCGAAAGATGTCTTTTAATTTACTATCCTTAGAACCGAAACCGTGTTAAAAGGAGGCTTAGCCAGTTCTTAAAAACATGAGTATTTTCTAGCATAACGAGTGAAAACAAACATCCTCCGTGTCCGACCGCACAAACGGCGTTATCATAAGCTTTTAAAATTTTCGCTTTTTGAGCACAGAGTAAACAATGTGTAAAGTGTCTATCGCGAATTACATTGTTTGCTTTTTATAATTTTTTTATGTATTATTAGGAGCTGCCACTAAAATCACTTTAAAACAGTCCCGGCTGATACCTAATCGTAATCATGCTGAGCTATCTCGTTGTATACATATACAGCTGACGTGTTATTTGACAAGATTTACGCGTCATGATGTCGTGGACTGTGCAAATACGCATTTTGTCTGGGGGTGACCGGAACCGATGACCTCAGGATTGTGTATTAGGAGAGTCGGATGTTCAGACAAACCAGTACAAAATGTGCTGTCTCTCCGAGTGGATCGGTCAAACAATACTACCGATTTTTTTCTTGTAACTTATTGCCCAAGTAATGATCTCCTGGGTCTATTTTTAAACCCTGATTTTGTGGTGTATTTCGTCTCCAGAATAACTGGACACAAACGACAAGAAATAGTTGACTCGCATATATAAATGAATATTAGTCGAAGCATCGAAAATCGAAACCTATTTGGTTCGGGTATGCAAGAGCGATAAAGAAGCAGATAATCTTTATCCCCCTCTAACCCAAAAAGATAAAGAAAGAAATATGTTCTTCAAATTTCTGGAGTTTCTCGACTCATCTGTATTTGATAAGAACTGGTAATACGGCCCCAAGTTCAATGCAAGTCGTCGAACTACGAAAGTCATAAATCACAGGAGTTTTTGAGTCATTTATTTTGGATAGAACGATAGATGCGTCTTTTATAAGCTTTAAGTGCTTTATAGTCTTTAAGTATTGGAATGTGATTAAAGTTCAATAAATCTAAAAGAAATTTCATTTCGTTCGTTTTTCGATAAAATAATATTTTATCTACTCCAGTAGGGCTAAGATGGTCGGCTTTTTATCATTTGTCACCATGGCTGTCACGTTCTAACAAATATGTAAGCGCGAAAGTGACGGACATAGTGACAAGTGATAAAAATGGAACCATAATACCGCCGCAGCATTTTCACTTGCCAATTAAATGACCGAAAGTTATATCTAAACCAAATTTTATTTGAGTCATAATCTCATAATCATAAGGCAAGTGATAAAGTTATCTTATGAATATACGAGTATGTAGTACCTTTGTTGTATTTTTAAAGGCCCATTTTTTAGGCAACATTTTCGAAAATGTTATTTTTAGTTTACAATATTATTTAATTAGTAATATTTAATCAAAATTTAAATAAATAAATGTACTTTAGTACTGGTATGTTTATTTTGGAGAAAACGAAAACCAATATCTTATGAATATAAATTATATTTTTTATTTTGACATTTAGGTCTCCTTGAACACAGCCGTAACTTTTTGCAATTGAAAACTGGCAATTGCATATTGTATGTAATTGAAAAAGTTTTGTCAAAGAATATGCGTTCTGTACCCCTAGTGTACATTTATTCGATAGTGAAACGTAACGTACTCTTTTGCGTTAACTTTCATTTTGTATGGGATTTTGAGTTTCAAAACGTCGCGCTTGGCGCGCCGTTTCTAAATCCTATACAAAATGGGACTTAACGCAAACGCGTACGTCATGTCACGCTATCGAATGATTTTATACTAGGGGTTCTGTATTGTGTATAAATACTCAGGTAAATCAAAAGCTTTACATTAAAATAATGAATATATCTGAAATAAATGGTAATTTAATTTAAGAGCAATAATGCAGTCGGAGCTCAAGGTTGGCGTATACAATTTATCTACACACATATCATAAACCCTCTATGATGTCTTCAAAATCCGTAAATAATGGCCAACATTACGTTAAACCATTTTGTTACAACAAATTTCTTATCTGTGATGATGTTGTTATTGTTTCATAACTACATCAAAATCATTTTGGTTATGAGTTCAAATTTCGAACATCTCTGAAAAAAAAAGCAATTCCATTTGACCTCTATTATGACATCAGTCGAGATGCCTTTTTGACAATTTTGACATATCTCGCATGTTAGTTTGTACCGGATGATACGGAAATAGGCCCCCAACTCTAGTTTGTCTCTGAATTTAAAAAAAAATACGAATGCGTGACATGCGTGAAAAAAGTTTTCATTTGCCGCCATTTGACGTCCAGTTTATCTTTTATCTTCAGTATGTTTTGTTGTTTTTAAAGTAACTATAGCAAAACTTTCGTGTAAAATGAGCGATATAAATATTTCGGTGACGCCACCACATATCCGCGAGTTGCCAAGAGAGCAACGATGCCCTGTAATTTGGGTTAGTGAATATATCATAGAAAGTTTATAATATGTGTGTAGATAAAATAGTGTATATAACTGTACATAATTTGGCATTAAAACACTAGTGTGATCCTATTAAGAAACTCATTTCGTTGGTTTCTTAAACCCACACTCGTGTATTTTAATGCGTTTTATTATGTAGCAGTCACATAAACTGCTATTATTAAATGGCGTTCTAGGGCATAAGGTTCAATCGATACAGTCGGTAAAACTAACACCTACAGACAATGACTGAAAGCGAATTAATCATGATAAATCGCTTTAAAAACAAGTTGCAGGGACCAGTGCAAAATGGCGTATCACGCGGGAAATAGTTAAACTTGATCTTGAGCGGGAACTACTGTTTTAGCTTTTATACCAAAGTTCTGTCATACGCTACATATGCGTAATACGCATATGTAGTTGGCACGGTGCATTTCTTCCGAGTCTGTGTCCATATCGGAAGTGTGACCTCGGTCGTCTGACGGATTGTCTGCGTTGCCTTTTCTAGAGTTGGTTATATGCTCGATATAAGCTTTTTATAGGCATGCGTCAAGCGCGTTAATATGTTCATTCATTATATTAATGATCCGCAGTCTTAACACCTCGAACAATTAAAGGTAGGGAGAAAGTGACATGAAGGAGCCAGATTTAAATGAAGGTTTTGTCTTTCGGGGCAAAAAAGTGCCAGTGATGTTAGTGATTAATTCAATATCGATACAAGTGTTATCGATACCAAGCATCAGCCTTGTATATAATTTATCAAGAAAGCAGAATTTGATAGGTCGTTTGTTTTTTACCCGACTGTAATATGTGTTAGCAGCAGTCATCTACATAATACATACAATATATATGTTTAAAATGCAAAATTGTATTTAGATGTCACCGTACTCAAGCATATGCATATGCATGAGTATTGAAATCGTTAAAGCTTTTACATTCTACTTCACCCTCTTAGGGGTAGAATATGAACAAAAAACCATTAACAGCGAAGCTGAATTAGAACCCTATATAAGTACTTACTTTAAATGTCAAGGTCTTTACCTTCATTAGTTTAGGCAATGCCTTGCCTGTAAATATTTAAGCAATGAAACTGCTTTGTACAGTGTGTATTTTTGATACAACCGAATATTCAAAGTGTAGTTAGTATTGGGCCTAATGAACGATCTTTCATTAAGTACAATGTTTTACAAAAAAATACCTCTTTTATTTTTCTTTAGGATATAATGACGACCAGTTTGGCCTAGTGGATAGTGACCCTGCCTACGAAGCCGATGGTTCCGAGTTCAAATCCTGGTAAGGGCATTCATTCGTGTGATGAGCATGGATATTTGTTCCTGAGTCATGGGTGTTTTCTATGTATTTAAGTATTTATAAATATTTATATATTATATATATCGTTGCCTAAGTACCCTCAACACAAGCCTTATTGAGCTTACTGTGGGACTTAGTCAATTTGTGTAATAATGTTCTATAATATTTATTATTTATTTATTATTATTATTTAATTCAGCACGTATGACTTTGTTTTATTCATAGCGTCCCAATAACTGACGCGATGTCACAACTGTCATAATTACATAACATGTAGTACAGTACATGCGATACGAGTGCGAAATACCTATTCGCACGTGTATAGTTCGTTTTACAGCACATTATTTTATTTATTTCATTAATTTCAGTGATTGTACACTTTTGTTTGTGTTTGTCATTCATTCACCGTTACTTCTGTTTTACTCATTTCCTGAAAGGTTAACTGGAAGAGATCCCATACAGGGATAAGTTCGCCTTTGTTGTATTTAATTTACTCTGTAACTGTGTTTTCCGTGTTTTTATTTCTATGTACAATAAAGTATATACATACATACATACATATTATGGCCCTTTTCATTTTCAACATAGGCACGTAAAGTGCTCATTAGTAATTACCGCATTAGTGCGATTAAGTAGCACCGTAAATATGTATTGTAAATGATGGTTATGTATTTAATTTGTGTCTCGAAAATTTAACAAAAATTGATCATGCTCTAGTTTAATTTTAAAAATCTTTCTAAATACTTATTTTTCTAATAACTATTTTTCTGGCTCTAAAACCTTCGTCTCGTTTTATTTTGCGGTTACATTGTTTGTACTAGTAAGTTGGTACAACATTTGTCAGGAGCACTCGAGTAGCGATTTCTACTAGCACGAGTCAGATGTCAAGGTCAGGAGAATGATGACCCAATAAAAACAGGCAATTTCACCTATCGCCAGAACAGTCCTACGCATTTAGTAAAGTTAGTAGGTATACATAAAAATATCGGCTTTAACGCCTTATCACTGAGTAAATAATAACAAAAGTAAAAATAAAATAAAAGAGATAAAAAAAGAACTAACCTCACAAAACAGTATGCCTTATGTTTTTCATCAGCAGTTACACTTCGTTGAATTTTAGAAATTTTAGAAAGGAGTAATATTTAATTAAATAAATAAATAGGTACCTATAGTCATTTTAAACGCGAAGGCCAGGTTGACATTTTTTTTCATTCCATACCGTTGACGTTTCAGACTAATAACTTGAATCCCAATAGGACACAAAGTACATATCTTCGTAGCTTAGAATATCTCATTAGAAAAATAAAAATATAATATTAATATCGTTGAGTTTCATTATGTAACAACGGAATTCAATTATAAATATTGTAATAGAGTTTGACTCTACTTAGGTATCGAACGAATCAATTCCGCTCGTGTCAAATCGTCTCAGTCGCGTCCAATTGTGAAGGTATGTTTACTTAAAAATATAAATCATCACCAATAAATAGAATCGATTATATGGCCTTTGCAGATCTAATCAATAATCTTTAAAAAATCGTTTCTAAGTTGCATTGTCACAACCCTATAATTGATTTTTGACATGTGCCAGTCTACCGAGTTTGCAAAATACTATAAATCAATTAAGAGAAAAGAGGACGGCCGATTCTCCATACAAACGTAGTCCCCATTTTCCTCTCTGGATATTGACATTTTGGAAAAGATTTTTACATTACTTCATGTATGTATATTAACCATAGCTATGCCCCTACGTTTGACTTTTTTCGATTTTTGTATTATTATAAAAATAAGGAGCGAAAAACAGATTTCATACAAAATTTTAAATGGTCCAACTCCAATAATAATAATAAAAAAAACAAACTTAGGGGCATAGCTGTGGTTGATATTCAACAAAGTGTGTCAAAATATTTTCCATAATGTTAATATTCAGAGAGGAAAATGAGGACTACGTTTGTATGAAAAGATTATTTCGCGCGGGTCCTCCACTTTCGTCATATTTGAAAAGTTCCCGCGATTTCTCCTGGCTTTTTTTTTAATCAAATTTATCAAATCTGCTGCGTAGTAGAAAAATCAGGGAACAAACGCAACAAAACCTAAGAAATTTAGGACCGCGTCCTTGAAAACTTTGAAGTCGGTTGAAAAAGATCGACGCTACATAACATAAATACTACTACTGGCCTTAACGTCTATTTCAGACGATCTATGGTGCAATGTCCAGAGACATTGCACCGCCTGGGACGGAGTTAAGGAAAACGCAGGGATGCCCAGCACCTGCGCCACCCTCTCGACCTCACTGACCGGAACCACAGGACAGGCAAGCCAATACGTGTGGAGCCAGGTTGGCTGCAGGAGTCTACCGCAGATTTCAGGTTGGACCCTACTCACGCCTAACGGGGACTCCGAAATCAACATAAATACAAAGTACGCCTTATAATATATCACATACTGTCTCTTAATAAAAACTAACTACTGTATAATTTAGATGATACTTAAATAACATTTCACTAAGAATCATGGATGCAATAAGATCGCCATTGCATTTTCATGTTAAAATATTCATATTTTTATCTAATCTACATTTACAAAGACGACATAGACCGCCATACATTATTTACAAACACTTCAGCCCATCCTCGTTTATTTACAAATGCTGTCATACACATAACATACTCTCAATTTCGCGCCCATTACCAAACACCGGAACTGCTTTTTTACTATTTACATAATTAATCATAATCACTGCGGTACGAATAGTGAATTAAAAAAAAACTGGCGCCGGCGAGTCGGCGGGAGGGGGGCTTGTGAGGTCAGCCTCGGTGCAACGGATCGCAGGGATGAGGGAAGGCGAATGTCGATAGTATCGACAAGTATCGATATGATGTTGACGATAAGTTGTCGATAAATTAGGTATCTGTCTATGTTTTATTTCATTTGGAATAACTCTACATGAACATTGAAAATCTTCGACAATGATGCATATAACTGTAACAGCGTCATATAGTAAATTAAAACGTAACTAACATAAGAACCATGGCTGGAGTCTCACATATACTATAAAATGACTCAAATGCAATAATTAAAGAATTCATAGATAGGGATAAGTTCGCCACTCAAATGATGTGTGTTCTTTCCTGTTTTATGTTTCTTTTTGTACAATAAAGTGTTTTACTACTACTAAAGCATTAACCACAATAAATAATCCCATTAAGATCTAGTTTCCTCTCTGGGTTCGAAGGTCGCTTGACCGTTGGCAGTAGCTTTCGTAAAAACTAGTGCCTACTCCAATTTCTGGGATTAGTTGCCAAACGGATTCCGGGTTCCCATGAGCCGTGGCAAAAAGCCGGGACAACGCGAGGAAGATGGTGAGATGACAAGATAAAGCATTATTTAATTAAAATTACGATACATATCTATTCTTTACTAAAAAAACCTTTTTAGCACAACTTTAACAACACTTTTCAATGCAGTATTTTTAAATGCGCATTTTGTGAAAACATAAACGATTTTTAATCCATTAACCTATTAAAATTGGTACTCAATCATTAAAAATTAATTAATTGTTACTATTTTTAGGAAATATAATGAAAACTAGAGCATCGGCTGATAACAAATTAATAAACAGTAAAATTAGGTCATACTCCGCCAAATAAGAATAACATAACATAACTTAAGCAACAGCAAATAAAAGATTCAACGCTCATCAGACAACAATGAATATAAACTTCCAAGCAATTGATGTTACAGCCTTACGGAATCTAGATCAGAGATAAAAGTCGAAGTGTATCATAAAATATTGTAAGTTAATTGAGCTGACGCCACGATATATTGCCCATCACTAGAGAGGTCAGGCAGTGGGAGGGTACCTCCTCCCTCCTGCACGGCGCCCCCTCCGCCGTATAAAACCCGGCCCGGCCACGCGCGCCGCGTCTATTTGCCGCATCGCCACCGTGTAGTCACAACTCTTGTAAACGCGATCTCACGCGAACAAAATTGTGAAAGTGTTGCATATAAAACGCGATTTCTCGACAGCGAGAGTACCGCGCCTAAGGCATTTTAAACAAATAGTGTTGGTAGGAGTGTGAATTGAAATTGTGAACTTGGTAGAGGGTTCAATGGAAGCGAGGTTCGTGACCTGCCGGAGCTTCCAGCAGATCAAGCCGCCTGAGAAGAGCCTAGCGCCGCCGCCGACGGTGAAGGGGCTGCTGTCTCGTTTCGGAAGCCAGGCACAAGCTCTCTTCGCGCCGAAGAAACCCCGCTTCGGATCTTCGGTAGCGATCCACAAGCTCCGTGAAACCAAGTGGTTTAAACATGAAGAGCAAAACATCTTGTGTGCAGTTCTGGAGACCGGATTCATTCTCGAAGTCCGAGCGGAGGACCCGCTACCACCAGACTCCTGTCTTTCTCCAGACTACCATATGTACGCCATTGCCATGTGGAAGAAGGGTAAAGGTATGTATCGTAATTAAATTGTATACTATTTCATAAAAACGTACTTGAAATAGCAGTTTATCAATGTAATTGGGACATGCGATAACGTTCACGTCGCGTGCGGCACTGGATTTAGTTTAGCACGTACGCACCGCCATTGTAAATAAATCATGTCGTAACATAACGAAATCAACAGATGAATGGCGAACGTTGTCCGGGCCAGCAGGTATGCTTAAGGTCAAGAAAACCGTTTAAAATTATTTTGTTTTATCTACAGAAAAAACAAAAAACCCGGAACAGATAGAGGTGTACACGGTCCAACAGAAAGGTGTAAGAAAACGTGTTGTGAAGACAACTCTGGGTGCATTCTGGAAGAAGGACTCAGTGATCCGCATCAACAATGTGGACGACAAACAGGAATCGCCGAACAGCGAAAAGGATATTCGAGCAAAGGTAAACTAGTCGCGACGAGTTTCCAATTCACTAAGACTTCTCACATTATCTCTTGCTTAACGGAGTCATCGTTCGTACGTCCTTGATTAGTCATCTAACGGCATACCACACACGCGCCTAAGTTTCTCAAGAGAATTTTATTGAATTTTAATAACCAAACGGCCTTCAGTCGATAGTGTCGATACTACTTTCAACTCTGTAAATCGTTGACATTTACGACAGAGTAATTATGCGCTCTGTTTTCCAAACAATCCCTCGGTTTGCACTCGTTTTGAAAACACGCGCCTCGAATCATGAGATTCCGTTTCAATTGAAACCTCGTTTCAAATGCAAATACGCAATGACCTTATTACTGCAGACGCGTCTAGCCGATGTAATTGTCATGCTTCGTTTGCCTTAAATAGGACATCTGTTTCAACATGGCACATTAAGCTCTAATACATTACTGCATGAACTAACTAAACTTCTAAACCTTGAATGGTTTCTTCAAACGTATTTCGAAGTTAGGCGTGCGACGTCAGAATTGGAAAACTCTCTTTTCAGATTGCGAAAGCCTCGCGCTTTTGCTCTTTGGAAACCGTGGGAACAGTTTGATGGGAGCTACTAAGGAGCCTTCTCCTGATTGCAGCTGGACATGGCCACTAAATCCAGGTTCGAGAGGAACTGGCATAATACCCTGCACTTCGTCCACTGGTGCCGATACGGGGAGACACCTCAAGAAGCTCGCATGAGACAGGTAACCAAAAACCTACTAAGCATGAAAGTAAATTTTAAATTTCGATCAAGATTCTAGAACCAACAATATAACGGTCTTTATCGGCGTGCGTAAATCGATTTACCCCGATGTGTAAACGTAATTTATCGATGCTTCGTTTATTTTCGATTCTAGAATTGTTATTTGCGATTGCACGCATAAACGGGATAATTCAACAGTCCCTTGCCCGTATGCATGTAATCTTTTTTCTATTTTCTTTTTTTATCGAGGCTTATTGTGATTGTCTATGCTTAAGTTTACGTCAATGTTCAATCGGGTAATCATTGGAAGAAGCGGCGATCATCGAGCACAAAAAGCATGGGGCATCATCAGGCATGAAACTGGGATCTGAATAAAAAAAAAACGAGATCGCACAACGTAGCCATTCTGTTACAGATCAGCTTAACGACGTCGAAAACACCCATGATTATCATCTTTTGATGGTAATCGTTGAGGCGCTTTGGACTCTCAGCTGGCAACCTTAAGACACCGGTGAGGTTTTATTTTTATACCGATTGGTAAATTCAGGATGTGCGCCTTATATGTGTATGTGTTTTATCTAACTTAGTTTAGAAGTATCTACTAATATTTGTTGCCGTGCCCCGTGTATCGAGAGAAACGTGTTTAAACACGATAATCGGACTTTGCATAGTTTCTTAACTGATAATTACACCGATTACAAAAGAATCCGCATAATTAATCAATGTTATTTGCCTTAATCAACTTGCAAATAATCATAGGGGAGAAATTAATTCATATTTATACGGTATATAATTAATAACTTAAAAAGCCGATTTGTCATACGAGCACATACCTAAATGACAATCATTTATAATAAATAATAAAGTACAAAAGAATGATAAAAGCGCCAAGTATTCGCCTTGGACTTAACAATAACGATGTTTGATCAGCTTGGTGTACCTATGTACGTCATTCCCCAGTTTTATCCTTTAGTAAGTATGTTAAATTCATGTAATTCTGTAATATACTAAAACTTTATTCCTTTATGCGCCCATCTTTTCTAAAGTTTAATATATAACTCATGCCAAAAATAATCACAATTTAATTAAACTTTTAAAATATTAAAATAAATAATGATGCTCTTTTTAATCTAAATAAAAGTACTCAAGATTGAATTTACTCACCGAAGTGCTTTAGATTCATTATTTTATATTTTATTATTGCTTTATTTTTATTTTTCAAGCCGAGTTGTAAGCTTTAAGATGTTTTAAACTCATTGTCATTATAAATAAAATAACATTGTATATTGTGTGCATAAAGTAAAGCAAAAACAACATAAATAGGGCAATATAAATTCTACAACTTTGCATTTGCGTCATGAAGAAGCCAAGACTGACTTCGTTAAGGAAAAAATTACTCTTTTTCCTTAGGGTTTTTTTTATTGACCAATTAATTGATGCTCTGATTAGTATCAAGATGCGGTTATAATTATAACAATATATTAATTGTATTATGTACGATTTTTCGATATATTTTTGGTTTATTTTCAGTCGTATATTATATTATTATGTATTTATTTATGGTTGGATTTATTGTATGTTTTTGAGTTAAGTCTTTTTTAGTATAGTGTGTAATATAATATCTTAATTATTCTATTTATGATGTATGGTGACAGGGGAGTGTGTTTGCCGTTAAAAATCTAACAATAATTGTATTTAAATAATTCAGGTTTATCAATTTATTCATAGATTACAAAAGTTAACACTGAGTTCACCTCCTAGGTACATTTTTGAATTGCCGTGATCGATTTTAGGATGAAAGAGGTAGTATGAACTATGAACTTGAAATGTGTATATCTTTATGCACTGTTCAGCTACATCATCTACATTGCTAACATTCTCAAAAAATCTTGAAAACTATCAATGACTATAGAGTAAATATCAAGATATTTTGAGAGCGTTAGTAGCGTAGACTTTGCAGCTGCTTTACAGTACAGTTGCGTTTATTTTCATGGAAGCAAAATGATATCAAAATATCTTAATTGTTGAATGTCAGTGGATGCGTATTTATAATATTTATACCTTGGTATACTCTGTAACCTAAGTACAATACTATAATATATACCAATACAAAAAAGCCAAATTTTGAAAAATTTTGGCCCAAACGGTTGAAGTCCTACACAAATTTTGAATTTCGCGCCTTTTTATACTGACAAATTGGTTTTCCAGATTATTTAAGAGGAAAGGGGACGGCCGCTTCTCCTTACACGTAGTCCTCATTTTCCTCTCTGGATATATGTTCCAACTTTTATAACTATTCAAAATTAAAAAAAAAATGAACGTAGGGGCATATCTGTGGTTGATATACAACAAACAGTGTCAAAATATGTTCAATAATGTTTATACCCAGAGAGATAACTACATTTGTACGAGAAGATGATTTCGCTCGGGTCCACCTCTTAGATTTGATTTCCCGTTTTCGCTTCCATACAAATAACCTTGACTTTGCCGCTATTTATATAATATGAAGGTTATCAAAGTTATCGGTCATATACTGCGTACACGGACATAATACTCCAGTACGTAACTAGATACTTTTGTTTATTTGGATTAGTTTTTGCATGTTTATATCGGTGTTGAATAACGGTAGTTTTGACGTAAGTAGTTTTATCATTATCATAGATACGGCTGAATAGCTACATAGCGGTTTTGCGTTGTTTATTATACTTTAAAATTAAGCGTACAAGCATTAGATATCATAGTCTATTTTTAAATGTCATTAACGTTACTGTTGTTTTATTAGTTTGTCTACATTATACTTTAAAATTACTCTAACATAAGCATTTTTACGCTTACGTTGTCTATTGATTATTCCTATTTAAAAAACGACTAAAATAAGTTTTTTTGCGCCAAAAATAGAGGAGACAGTATCGATATTTATAAAACTGTAGTCAATCAAAACTAGATAAATACCTAATAGTACAATCTAGAATAGTCTTTACCTATATTATTATCAGTACCCCTAGTGTAAATAAATTCGATTTCGAAACGTGACGTACGCGTTTGCGTTTAGTCTCATTTTGTATTGGATTTAGAAAGAGCGCGCCAAGCGGGACGTTTTGGAAACTCAAAATCCTATACAAAATGAGACTTAACGCAAACGCGTTCGTCACGTTATGATGTCGATCAAATTTACACTAGGGGTACAGATGATTATATAAGTATACTTCAAATTTCAAAGTTTTAATTCTGAAATTTATTAAGGTTAGAATGGCTGCAAGATAGTTATGTTATGTAATAATAGTTTCTAAGTATTCCGCTTTAATTGACTTCAGACAATAGCCAGATCAATGAGCATATAACTCACATCAAAATAGAATAAAACCGGTTTACTAGTTAATGTCTTAATCACTATTGTTATAGGTATTTAATGGATCTATTTAGTCTTAATATTCATAGTATGGAGTACACCTATTATCAACCATAATGTACCTACTAGTACTATTGTTATATAATAGTTTAGATATTGGTGTATAGATTCCTTTACTAGCTCTTATCGGCTGTCTTGATTAATACATATTAAGATATAAATCTAATAAAAAGAGAAATTAAAAAGAAACCTTACGGTTTACCGATTTACGAGTCACAAAAAAATTTTTATTCATTAAAAAATTGGTAAGTAATCAGATGTAATAAGTAGTCTTCGGCACTATATCTAATAAAAATGTCCAAAATATTCGCAACTAAATGCATTGACAGGTGTTATTCGTGTGGCATCCGTACAATTTATGATTTTAAAATGTTAAGTTTTACAATAAAGACTGTCAACCGCACTGAGGCACGATATAGATAGCGTAGTTGCGTTTCACAGCGCAAAAAAAACAAGACTATAATGATTATTTCCTTGTTTCAGATAAGCGAGTCGCTCAAATGGGGTAACATCGGAATGAACATGGGCGTTATGCTCGTCAGCCAAAACAACGCCCGGGCCAAGGCGAAGTCGGTCTGAGTGCCGGCCGCCAGCGACACCGCTGGCAACACCTGCTTCTGCTTCTGGCCACCGAGAAACATTGACCATGTTTAAATTAGGAACGCAGCTCAATTCGGTTCCTTTTTTGGATTTTATGTTTAAAATTGGAACGAAGCATTGGAGCTCTCAGTTTGGTTCCTTTTGTTGATGTTCTTTTAATGGCAGTATACATCGTCGGTGTTTAAATTCGGAACGCAGCAATAGAACTCTCGATTCGTATAGTTCCTTTTTGAACTTTAAATCTTCAGTTTTCAAGCTCTATTGCAGTTCCCTTTTTATAAAAAAAGGTATTTTTAACAACTGCTAGAATTTGGAAACATTGGAGGTGCTTGAAAAAGTTTCGAGCTCTCAATTTAGTTTCTTTATTTGAATATCAAACTTTTTAACAGCCAGTATCTGGTAACATTGACGGAGTTTAAATTTAGAACAAGTATTTCGAGCGTGTTTCCTTTTCGGGCTTCAATTGTTTATTTTTACCAACTTCCAGTATTTGGCTACTTGACGCTTTTAGAACGCGTCTTCGGAGCTCTTCAGTTCCTTTTTTGAATTTAAACGTTTTTTTAATGACTGCCAGTATGTCGCTCCACGGATGGGAAGCTTTAATTTTATTAGAATTTTGTGAAAAAAACGTTTCAGACATTCCTGAACTAAGACAGACCCGTGATTAACTGTTGACATATTTTCTAACCTATAATATAACTGTTTAATTATGTCTATAGTAAAATAGACTATAATTTATAGAGATATCTTGTTGGTCTGGGATGATACCCTAGTCTTATGTCTTGAGTATATGTAAACGTTCATTTCTGATCGAAAAAGACTGTTCTGTTTTTTGTAAGAAAATTATAAAACCGACTATGAACTTGAAATATTTGACTGCTGTTTTTTGAAATCTAACTATTCCTTTATAGACTTGTGTAGACCGTTCATAATTGTTAAACATATATATTCTATTCATAGTCGGGTAAAGTAACGAGAGTATTTTGGCGAAGTATGAGAGTATTTATATTTATTTATACCTGCATACTAGGCCTAATGTTTTTAAGAGTATTGTAATTTAAATGTCCTATTTATAATGAAGCATTTTTATAAATAAATAAGTACAAGATACTATTTTGTATTATTTATATCATACCCATCACGAATTTTCTACGTGCGATACCAAGCACTCAACTTGATAATAAATATTGTATTATTGCCATCCAAACTGTTTGGTTTAAGTAAAACCATTAAGTAAAATGGCTTTCTTTAAATATGTAGTTCTAAAACTTATTCTGAGTAATACTTCAACCCATTATATGTACCCTAAGTACAATACATATTGTGACTAACACAGGACACGTAGTCCTAAGCTTACTCAAGAATATCAATCCTTCAATATCTCCCTTCCCTCTTCTTTCATAAGAAGAAACGTATGCCCAGGAGTAGGACGAACTCATATAACCTAACCCTAATTGGTAAAATATGAAATTCACCTTCATTAACCTATCCTAACCTCTACGCCGACGACTACATCTATTCAGGCGTAAAGGTCACATCAAAGGTCATGAGTTTCATTTTGTATTATAATCGCATTAAATCAAATTATTAATCAATTAAAAAATTGTAATTAGTCTATGTTCTAGCAAAGAAAATTGAAAATAATTAGACTTATCGAATCGTTTTACACTATTTTCAGCAATTATTTTTAACAACATGAAGCTAGCGACATCTAGTTCTCAACGAATAAGTTACTACAACAGCGCAAACTTCCATGAAGTGGGTTTGCGTTTTGATAATAGGATAATAGATGGCGTTCTAAAACATAGCTAAGGTGAGCACTAGTGGTCAGCACTCCGATTTTTCTAAGTAAATAAAAAGTGCAGCATGTTCTCATTAGATGGCGCTAATAAGCAAATTTATTAATCGCTAAGATTCAGATTGCTGATACTTCAGGCCGTTCGTGCGAGTATGAATTTCATCTGTCAGTGCAGTAGGTAGCAGTCTAAAGTATTAACTGTGAAACAACACACTTTAATGAGGATCGAAAGCGAAAGCGTGTTGGTTTAGTATACATTTTCCGTTTGCTCACATAATGCCGAATATTACTAACAGATGGCGCTGTAATTATCACTTACACCTCTCAACAGGCCGAAGAGCATATACGTAGACAGCGACCTCTCGCGGACCTCGTCAATAATGATGGCACAGTATTTGCCTAAATCCGGTTCGCGTAGACCATCTCGAAGTAAAATAACGTCGGTTATTTTATGGCGACATTCTCACAAAATGTTATTTGCATTTAACTCAACAGATGGCTCTGTAATTATCACTTACCTCTCTCAACAGGCCGAAGAGCATATCCGTAGACAGCGACCTCTCGTGGGCTTCGTCCATGATGACAGCACAGTAGTTATCCAAGTCTGGTTCCCGTAGGCCTTCTCGTAGTAATATACCGTCGGTCATGTATTTGATGACGGTGTTTGGGGAGGTGCAGTCTTCGAAACGGATTGCGTAGCCGACTTCGTCTCCTGGGGTAGAAAAGTTTGTATATTAATTAATGATCATAAATAACTTAGAAGAGAGCTGGAATCATATGACTACATTACAACAAGTGTGGCACTGAGATTCAACAAAGAGATTTTGAAATAGAACTGGATTATCAAAGTCAACTTTGTAGCCCCAGTTTACTGTTATCTTTCGAAACATGATTAAAACTTTTAGAACGCCATTTGACTTTGATCCTTATTTTTTTACTGATATGTGTAACGTTCAATTTGTTAAATATCAAAAAGTGGCACCATCTTACCGGGTACTACCTAAAGGTTATGTTATGACGCCATCACTCGAAACGATGCTGCTATACATTTAGACTTTGATATATTAGATGGCGCCACTTTTTGATATTTAACAAATTAAACACATATCAGTGAAAGAATAAGGATCAAAGTCAAATGGCGTTCTAAAAGTTTTAATCATGTGTCGAAAGATGGCAGTTAATTTACGTCGCTACAAAGTTTTATTTGACAATACACCTCTATTTCAAAATCCCTTTGATTGCAACTTACCCAGCCTAGTGTTCATCTGGTCAGAGACTCGTTTATCTAAAAACATGAACGCGACTCGGCGCAGGTTGCATGCACCCGATCATGCCGACTGCACGGATACGTACTGGGTTACAGGGTCTAACTTACCCAGCTTGGTGTTCATCTCGTCAGAGACTCGTTTAGCGACGGACATGGCCGCGACTCCACGCGGTTGCGTGCACCCGATTATGTCAAGACGACTGTACTAGGCACTGGGTTACAGGGTCTAACTTACCCAGCTTGGTGTTCATCTCATCAGAAACTCGTTTAGCGACGGACATGGCCGCGACTCGACGCGGTTGAATGCACCTGATTATGTCGAGACGACTGTACTAGGCACTGGGTTACAGGGTCTAACTTACCCAGCTTGGTGTTCATCTCGTCAGAGACTCGTTTAGCGACGGACATGGCCGCGACTCGACGCGGTTGCGTGCTCCCGATCACGCAAAGATGACTGTACAGGTAGGTACTGGGTTAAGGGGTATAACTTACCCAGCTTTGTGTTCATCTCGTCAGAGACTCGTTTAGCGACGGACATGGCCGCGACTCGACGCGGTTGCGTGCTCCCGATCACGCAAAGATGACTGTACAGGTAGGTACTGGGTTAAGGGGTATAACTTACCCAGCTTTGTGTTCATCTCGTCAGAGACTCGTTTAGCGACGGACATGGCCGCGACTCGACGCGGTTGCGTGCTCCCGATCACGCAAAGATGACTGTACAGGTAGGTACTGGGTTAAGGGGTATAACTTACCCAGCTTTGTGTTCATCTCGTCAGAGACTCGTTTAGCGACGGACATGGCCGCGACTCGACGCGGTTGCGTGCTCCCGATCACGCAAAGATGACTGTACAGGTAGGTACTGGGTTAACGGGTATAACTTACCCAGCTTTGTGTTCATCTCGTCAGAGACTCGTTTAGCGACGGACATGGCGGCCACTCGGCGTGGTTGCGTGCACCCGATCATGCCGAGCCGACTGTACCCCTCTTCGTGGAGGTACTGAGTTAGTTGGGTCGTTTTACCGCTGCCGGTTTCACCTGGAGACATTTAAAAATGACTAGGCTTTAGAGGACAAGCCTAAATTGGATGATCTTAAAATCTAAGTACCATGATATGATATATGATTGATTTATTGATAGAATCTTACTGACTGAAAAAGCGCTGGTGGTTTAGCGGTAAGAGCGTGCGACTTTCAACTGGTTGGTACGAGACCAATGAGTTTTTCGGAACTTCTGTATGATATATCATTTGATATTTACCAGTCGCTTTCCGGTGTAGGAAAACATCGTGAGGAATCCGGACTAATCTCAATAAGGCCTAGTTTAGCCTCTGGGTTGGAAGGTCAGATGGCAGTCGCTTTCATAAAAACTAGTGCCTACGCCAATTCTTGGGATTAGTTGCTAAGCTGACCCCAGGCTCCCATGAGCCGTGGCAAAAATGCCAGGACAACGCGAAGAAGATGATTGAATCTTACCGAACAAAGACTACACGATTGAGGTCTGCTTTTTCAAATATCAGATAAAGGTATCTGTCAGATAAATATGACACTCTCTTTTTCTTCTTGCATGTGAAAGAAAGGGAGCGTGCTATATATATCTGACAGACTTTATCTGAGATTTGAAAAATCAGATCTAAATAAGTTTACTCTAGCGACCATAGATATAAATAATATGTATTGATTGAATCTTACCGACTATGATGACAACGTTGTTCTCCCGTATGACTTGCATCAACTCCTCTCTCACGGCAAATACTGGTAGGAACCTTCTTTGCTCCTGTATGGTCTTGTTCTTAACGAATGCAGACTTGGATTCAGGCTCTTTAGCGTCTTTAGTTTCTGAAATGATATACAATATTGATCAAATATTCTTTAAAGGATGTGAATGGACGCAAGTATGTATACGCCGGCGGATATGTTTTTCACTAACACACCCAGGCAACAATTCGCTTCAGTTGTGGGAGTGACATATGAGTTACGATACGTATATTTAGACTGTCAAAAACCTATACCTATATGATTATAATCGGGTTTTTTAACTGACACGGTAGCTAGGATATCATAATAAACTAATATTTTTTTGGATAATATTAAGCCATATTGAAATGAAGAAAGGAGTAAAATACTCTATTTATGGCACATAAAACTCACCACTGTCCACATGTTCAGCGTACTTATAGGCCTCCTTCGTGGGCCCGTCTTCGGGCTCGTCTTCTTTCTTTTGTATTCCCATGATGTTTCCTGTAAACAAATAAATTACCTATTACTTTCAGGACAACTCAAATTATTGTAAAAATTATTTTCAGTATATATGGTGCTACTTTTCCGCACTAGTGCGTAAATTAGCACATTATGTAACTATCTAATTTACGCACTAGTGCGGAAAAGTAGCACCATATGTACTGTATATAACTATTACAATACATACGGTGCTACTTTACCACAATAGTGCGATAATTAGCACAATACGTAATAGACCGCGAGCCAGGAACAATTTCCATGACCAATCGCCTCCCGGCTGGAAACTCGTGTAGTGGTTAACGGCTAGGTATGATTAACCTTCGTAGACGTCAGCTGCCGCTCCGTTGGTGGGTGAATAGCAGCCACCGAAACAGTAAAACAAAACAAAAGATGTCATCGCCTCCCGTTTGATATTCACTTTCAAAGCACCTTGTAAAGTTTTGGTACAAGCTTTTATCGCTGACTGTACTTTTATTTCCACATGCAACTAATTACTCATCGAGCCAATTCTAAAAACCCCAAACACAATTAGATTACGTTGTTTTATCACAGAGTTCCTGTAGCTACCTCCTGTCTCCATCATCAGATCAGCTCGATGATACTATAATATTGCATTGTCACCCGACTTACATATATATCCAAATTTTCAGTTTCATTGGAAGTAGGTCAAATTTAACTTGCAAGATTTGACCCGGAGAAACATGGAGTTGACATGTAGTTAGTTACATCCAAGCAAATAAAATAAATAAAAGCTTATAATAAAAATGTGTTTAAATGTGAAATATAAAACTTACCGAGTTTAGTGCCCTCAAGTTTCCAGTGTTTCTTCTGAGCCTTTCGCCTTTCTTTCTCCAGCCTGAACGCCTTCACCAGCGCCGAGCCTTTACGCGCGTTCAGCGCCATGTCCGACGTCGGATCTTTCACCTGAAAATGGGTTACAATATTTATTTATAGTCCGATACTTTATTTATTGTTTTTTAATCGTATGGCGATAATTTGGAAGATATAACTAAAATAGAGTCAAAAAGGCAAAATTATATACAGTATTATTTATAAGCGGTGGTGGCCGAGTGGATATGACGTTCGACTTTCAATCCGGAGGTCGCGGGTTCAAATCCTGGCTCGTACCAATGAGTTTTTCGGAACTTATGTACGAAATATCATTTGATATTTACCACCAGCTTTTCGGTGAAGGAAAACATCGTGAGGAAACCTGCATACATCTGCGAAGAAATTCAAAGGTGTATGTGAAGTCCCCAATCCGCATTGGGCTAGCGTGAGGACTATAGCCCGAGCCCTCTCGCGCATGAGAGGAGGCCTGTGCCCAGCAGTGGGACGTATATAGGCTGAATTATTATTATTATTATTATTATTATCTAAGTTTTGCAACCACTGCACAGCATCGGGCGTCAAGTCTAGTAGATCATCCGGGCTATCCGAGTATGCGTGGAGTGGGCACCGCTGGATGATGTGTTCCACGGTTTGGTCCTCGATGCCGCAGTCGCATAGCGCGGAGTCTCTCCAGCCCCACTTATGCCGGAAGAAGTTGCATTGTCCGTGCCCGGTTCTTAAGCGGCTTAAGCGACACCTTAGTTTATTAGGAAGGTCGGTCCCCTTGTTCATGATAGTCGGGTCGATATTCCCGGCCGAGGTACCGTCAGCTTGCCTCATCTATTCTTGTTTCCAGAGCTGCGTGTGCCAAGCTACAGTACTTAAGTCTCGCCATAGGCGGGATGGTAAACTCCTGATACATTGGGAGAGAAGACATGCTCTGATTTTGTTACTCTCTCTTAGCAGCGCCTGTTTCCTTCTTAAATGTGGAGGTGGGATTCGACTGAGCATCTATACTTTTCCGACCATCTCCATATGCCGGATGATGAAGCTCATGGATAGCATTTTGAATTCCTTTGCCTACTCCAAAGTCCTTCATTCTTTGTCTGACGAGGGCGTGACATTCACACATCAGGTGTTTTACTGTCTCTTCCTCTTCGCCACACAGTCGACCATCGGTGTTGTCAGAGTGTCCCATCTTGGCCAAAACTGCTTTGACCGGAGACCTAGGCTTTGCTAGGACCGGCTTAGAATTTGGAGTTGTCTTTTGCTAAGTTTCCATAGCATTTTGCTCCAGCCGGAGTCAACTCCTTGCAAAAAGAGCTTTGAGTGCTTTAGACCTGTCAGATTGATTACTTTCATACTCCTCCTTCTAGTAACTTGTGTTAATATCAACTACACCGATATTTATACACGGATATTTTTGAACTGGTTATTTTTGGACAAAGTATGATAAATACCAAAGAACCATTGATTAAGAAGTGTAAAAACTAAGTCAATTTCATGCTTCAAATCGCTTCGACAGGTAAACGAGATGGCGCTGTATAGCTCTATACATTTTGCGGTTTTATTTTTTATTTAATCGTATGGCATAAATATAAAAATAGGCAATTATTTACATTAAAATTATTCGTTAGTAATTTAAACGTCAACGTTCAGGATGCTGATCCAAGCAGCTGTGAGATACAGCAGATGCTCTGGTGGCCCCTGGTAGCGGTACAGCGCCATCTGTTTTGGGTGTCAAACTTAAGGGCATGTATTTTTCCTAAACTTTAACTCTGTATTACAATATATTCTCTTTGATAATACTCACCGGTATGACAGGTTCAGGCTGCTTGGTGAAGACGATCCGGCCATCGAGGAAAGGCGGCACAATATTGTGAACAAGCAAATGCACACGATCTACGCTTTCCTGTTAGCAAAAAAACCAGATTAATGAACTATTTACAATAATACATTGTGCAAGGAGGGGGACAAGTGAAATTTCAAACGAGGTCTTTAGATGCATGACAGCCGCAGGCTGGAGTGCATTAAAGACTCGAGTTTGCAATTTTCTTACCCCCGGAGTTACATAATGTTTTACATCACACTTGCAAAAAAAATATATTTAAAGCGTTATCATTCTTAAATGCGGTGACATTTCAAGATAGTTCATTAATGTATAACTCGTCAATGTCTTTGTTAACATTAACAGCATGCACAACTGTACTGTATTGGATCATATTGATCCAATAAATGAGGGATAATTTTGCTATTGTTACGACTGCACTGGGTCAAATTAACCCCGACAAGTGGAATAATTAGATAACATACTGGGTCAAATCAACCCAGTAAATTATCATACCTCGTCCATGTCACTGTTAACGTTAACAGCATGTACTACGCCGCTAGTTAACATTCTGTTCCTCTCCCACAGCTCGTTGTCTCTGTCGCTCTGCTGCCGTTGGGCGGACACTTTGCGATTCCGTCTCTTTTCAATCTGCTCTTCTTTCTTGGCTATGTATTCGGAGCTTGTGCCAGCGAATGGGTCGGATTCGTCTGTTTCGCCTGCCGAGGAAAATTGGAAATTGCTGTTGTTTATTGAAAAGCAAAATTGGGTGAAACAACTTACATGGAATCTTTTGGTAAGTATAAAACATTTGCTAAAATCTACTAAGCGCATTAGAATATGTTATATAATTTATTTAGATAAACTGCAACTACCTCCTCTTTATATCCCCTTAAACTACCATTCTCTCCTAGGTGATGGAACAGAATAAAGCCCGTCACAGACGGAGCGATAAAATACTCGTACCAAAAGATATCTTAAAGAAATAATGGAATACATGTCAAACTAAATATTTAGTAGATATCACATAATTATCGTCATTAAAACTAAGAGCAGTAATAATATAACTATTTATAAATACTTAAATACACAGAAAACACCAATCCCGGGTTAAAATCCCGATAAGGGCACCAGGATTTGAACCTGGGACCATTGTCTTCATGGCTCCTCGACACGGTGACCTCGAATGGCGATGGTTGAGAGCACGCACTTTGGAATGGGCCACGTATTCATCGCTGGCCTGTGATCTTTGATGTGCGGACAAAAAATTGACACCGTGGCCATCCCATCACTATTCCGCCGCGCCACAAGCCATCGGACACCACTCCCCTTTCTACACGCTGGCCTATTATAGTGGGCCAGTATGATGGCCCATCGTGTAGAGGAGCCATCATAGGCATGGCCACTACCCACTAGGACAGGCAGCGCGTATATAGCTCGGTATATTACGATATATATTTGTATATTTCGTCTCTCTCACAATGTACGTGTTAGACAGACAGCGATATATATTTTGGTATCGTTGGCGTGTATGGTGCTTAGCTACACTATAAAATATCTTACGGTATATTAATATGTATTATCGCTCCGTCTCTGACGGGCTTAACCAGCAAAAAAATCTTGATACACCAAATAACCAACCAACTGTAGCAAAGTACCCCTGTCACTTCACCAATGAGAACTCACAAAATTAAGTGAAATTTAACATACCTTCTCCCATGTTGTACCATTCTCGGTCGAGTTTCTTCTCCGCCTCTTGCCAGTCAGGATCATCTACATCCATGCCACGGCGGGAGCTCACCCATCTATTAACAAGAGAATCAAAATAAATCAGTCCCTCACCAGCTTACATGCATTCATCCCACTAGTGGGCATAGTCTCATCTCACAAGTCACTAGGTTTTTAAAGGCTAGTCCCATAACTAGCTTAATTAGGGACTTTAAACACATGCACTTTTGATTTTCTTCCGTTAAAGAACTAGTACACTACTTTACTATGTAGTGCTATAGGTATTACATGTTCCGCTCATTACCTATTCCAAGCAACAATTATTTAAGACAAAGGGATTATTTGTGACAAACAGAAGTGTCGGTGAGTAAGGTTGCCAGAGCTCAACGAGGGGGAGGGGGGAGTTTAGGGTCAGCAACGCGCATGTTACTCCTCTGGAGTTGTGGAGTTGCAGGCGAACATAGGCTACGGAGACTGCTTACCATCAGACGGGCCGTATGCTTGTTTGCCACCAAAGAAGTATAAAAAAATGGCATGTGTTAGGAGGGGATAACATGATTTTATTTAGGCATTAAAAATTCTGAGAAACCACCTCTGCAACATTGCTTTCTTTCTCTGATTTTAATGATCCAGAATAAATAAATAAAAACCTCTACGAGCCAACAAGAAAGAAGAACTTACTTGTGAGGTGTAGCTCTAGGAGTATTATCATAAGGCCGCCCTTTGTAATCCCTTGTAGGCCTCCGCTGGGACCTCTCAGAACTCGGACCCAGTTCTCTTGGCTTCGGTGTTGGGAAGTCCCAAGTGGACTTGCGTGGGGGTGCCCTGTCGTCATCGTCATCATCCCAGGCTGTGCTTTCTGGAGGCTTCAGGACTTTTAAGCTGAAATAAAATGAGTAAAATTTAAGGAGTGGCATATTATAGGAAAAGGGATTTGAATAGTTCCAAATACTTAACGATATCTGTTAAAACTGATAAGGGATTCTACATACATATAAATGCTATAACGATTTGTTGGATTTATAAATATTGAAAACTTATTTAGGCAATGGAAAATTTGACTAACCAGAACTGATTTTGCTTCAACCCTTCAGTGTGGGATATCGTCTGAAAGGTCTATCAAAACTAATAGGGGTTTTCAACAAACATTTTTTGATAAAGTGAATATATTCGGAGATAATCACTCCGAAAGAAAAAAAAAGCGGCCAAGTGCGAGTCGGACTCGCCCATGAAGGGTTCCGTATCATTTATGACGTATTATAAAAACTACTTACTAGATCTGGTTCAAACCAATTTTTGGTGGAAGTTTGCATGGTAATGTATATCATATATTTTTTTTAGATTTTTCATTCTGTTATTTTAGAAGTTACAGGGGGGGGGGGACACACACTTTTTTTCACTTTGGAAGTGTCTCTCGCGCAAACTATTCAGTTTAGAAAAAAATGATATTAGAAACCTAAATATCATTTTTGAAGACCTATCCATAGATACCCCACACGTATGGGTTTGATGAAAAAAGATTTTTTGAGTTTCAGTTCTAAGTATGGAGAACCCTCAAAAATTTTTGATTTTTTTCTATTTTTGTGTAAACATCTTAATGCGGTTCATAGAATACATCTACTTACCAAGTTTGAACAGTATAGCTATTATAGTTTCGGAAAAAAGTGGCTGTGACATAATCGGACAGACAGACGGACATGACGAATCTATAAGGGTTCCGTTTTTTGCCATTTGGCTACGGAACCCTAAAAATGTGTCCTCCCCTCTAACTTTTGAACCATACGTCAAAAAATAAAGAAAGACATTAAATGAAAACTATAGCGGCAGAGGCGTAGCGAGGGGGGGGGGCTAGGGGGGCCATGGCCCCGGGCGGCACATAAGAGGGGGCGGCAAAAACGGTATTTAAAAAAATATAAAATTAAGAAATCAATATTTTCAAATCAAGCCACGAAGCGAACTAACGCACCGCGGAAGCGAACAGCGCGGGGCGGGTGTGCGGGGGCGGCCAATCGCTACCGGAGTACGTTCCAAATCACCGACGAGCTTACACGCTTGTCCGCTGGTTATAGGTATAACCTATAACACGCCTATAACCCTATATGACGTCACATCAAATTTAACACAGCGCCCTCTGCGAACGATCTACAGCCGGGCGCCCTCGGTGCCATCATTCGTTCAAAAATAGTTGGGCGTAGCCCGATAAACGTGGCGCGATACACGCGATTCAATGGCGGGCGCCTTCGGTGCCCTCATATTGAAAGTGTCGGGCGTAGTTCGACGTACGTGTCGCGCTGCGGGCGCTTTCGGCACCCTCATGCAAAAGCATCGGGCGTAACCTGATGCATTGGGCGCTTTGCTGCTGTACAGAAGGCGCCCTGCCACAAAAATAATGTAAAATGACTTTAATAGTTATTTTCTGCCCTCCGGGCGGAAACCGTCAACTTTGCTCCCGCTGCGCTAAACAAAGTTGCCGCTTTCCGCCTCCGTCGAGCAGAAAAATAGTATGCGCACCACGGGAAGATGCTCCCTTGGGACACAAATAAATTTGTCTATTTTTTGCTGGAGGCGAGACGCGGCAACTTCGTTTAGCGCAGCGAGAGAAAAGTTGACGCTTTCCGCCCGGAGGGCAGAAAATAATTAAATACGAAATTATAACCCCATAATTAATAATTCAATGTAAGGCAGACTACTGAAAATCGCGCTCTAAAACGTATGTAATAAGAAAACATTCTCACCTGAAATAATCATTTACCTTTACCTGAAGAGGGAAGAATAGCTTTGCGATCCTTGCGAAATAACGGTATTTTTTCTATGAAATTACATTTCGGGAGAAAACGTTTTCCAGTAACTAAATCTTAACAAATCACTTTGATTTTGATGTCCATCGCTTCAGCATAATTTATTATAGGTTTATAGGTTTCGTTTTTTTTAAAGAATTATTTATTTATTGTTATCAAATTTTGAAAAAAAGGAAAACCTATAAACTTAGTTTTTTCATTGTCTCAATAACATACTACAAAATCCTGGAGAATGGAAAATATTTAGAAGTGGAAAAACGTTTTATCTTTTTGTATGGACGATCATGTGCTTTATACTTCCCGCTTAAAGCTTATGACCGTAGCAAACGACCACGGCTATCTTTTGAATATTTTTGTGAATATTGAATATACACAATGGGAATCCGACCGATGTTAAAAGTGTATTCTTGACCGCATGTTTAGAAACTAAAATGTCATTGTCAATTCTAAAATCGGTCTTGTTAAAGATAATGACAATTCTTGTGAAAATTCGTTTTTGTAATAAATCAGTAAAAAAACGCCTTTATGGCTGCGACAACGCCAGCAATATGTGGCCTTACTAAGACACATTAAAGTTTTAAAGGAAACTCGCAAAATTTTTGTGCAAATAAAAAAAAACTACTATTTATTCGGTGTAAAGTTTTTTTTTTGCCAACATGTAAAAATAAATAACGTGTCGTGTGCAGAAAACACATACACACACTTTTTTTTTGCCGAATTTGATCAAAATACAAATAATTTTTTTTGCTCCTTAAGACAGGAATACATGGTTAAAATCTGACGGGTTTCTCGTTCATACAGTGTAATTGTATACACTGTTTTAGTTTTTGAAGATATTTTTTGTATTTTACCTTTTCCAACTAACTTTGTCTTGTCTATTAACTACTTAGTGAGGTCACAAGTTTTACAAATAAAATGTTATACAAAGCTTTTAATAAAAAAAGTTGGACATGATTTGAAAGCTTATTTTATACTGATTTTTACAATATTTTTTTTTTATGTAAAGCTCGTCTTTATTTACTACTTGTTTACTTTGGGATTGTCGTTAGATGCGAATACACGCGAAATAAAATAAAATATAACTTCTTTTTCGAATATTACATATGTTTGAACCCGGATCCGTCCTTAAACTACGTCCAAAAGAGAGGTATGGGCATTGTGAAAGTCATCTCGCTCTGTGTGGTAGGGCACAGAATAGCGGATGACATTCCAGATCTAGAGCAGAGCCCAACTGGGGAAGTACCTCCACCTTACAGAAAACCGCAACCAAATAAGACTAGACCCTACTCATTTATTATTATGATTAGTGTTGTGTTCCTGCCGGTGAGTAAGGTTGGCAGACCTCAGTGAGGGTGCGGAGTGTTAGGGTCGTCAACGCGCATGTAACTCTAGAGTTGCAGGCGTACATAGGCTACGGAGACTGCTTACCATCAGGCGGGCCATATGCTTGTTTGCCACCGACGTAGTATAAAAAAATGAATACTTAATGCAAAACTGTATCTATATTTTTTTTATCAGTAAAAATCTTTGTGACAGAACTTATGACCTGACTAAGTGATATTGATCATTAATTGGGGCGGCAAATTTCTGATCGGCCCCGGGCGGCAAACACATACGCTACGCCGCTGTATAGCGGACATGATCAGTTAAGCTGTTTTTGAGTTATCGCAAAAAGTTTCCCCTTCATAGTAAAAAGACGTACAGTTCATCCACAGTTCATCCCTTAGTTAATAATCTACTATACTTTAAGCTCCAGTTTAGCTAGTTGTGACGAGCCGCCAGATGGGAAGCAGTCATCGCCGCCCATGGACATAAGCAACATCGGAGGAGCCACTTATGCGTTGGCAACCTTTGAGAACCCTAAATACCTGCTTCTTGAAGAACCCCATGTCATAGCGCAAGGGAAACACCTCAGAAGGTAGCTCATTCCACAACTGGCACGTTCTGGGCAAAAACAAGCGACATGCCCGCTTGTTTTTGTTTTGCCACGTGTCGAGAAAGTGAGGATGAACTTTGTTTCTTCGGCGGGATGTGCGGTGATAAAAACGCAACGGTGGCACCAATTCAAAAAGTTCTTCAGATCATTCCCCATTGTAGAGACGGTAGAACAGGAAAAGAGAGCCAACGTCTCTCCGAAGACTGAGACTTAAACCTCTCCTAACCTAACCTAACAAGAAAACTACAAATCTTAATGCATTTACTTCAATTTGTGTGTTCTATTCTATTATTTTCTTATCCAACGCTCGTATGTATGGATTGTGTGCTATGATGCCACCTAAAATAAATATGTTCTATTCTCATAAATCTGTTTCAACACTTTCAACAAGAAATTTTATTTTAGTAATCTTATTTAGAAATCTTATTTTATGAAGGTAGGCAAAAACCTAACAAGATAAATTCAATTTGTATTTGTTTGAATAAAAGATGTAAAACTCAAAAGAATGGAATGTTTTTTAGTCCCTTGTGTGGCTACAGGTTTTTTATTCCAATCTTTGTATTCCATTTATACAAAATAGTAGATTGTACAACAAGGGCATAAAGTGATCCACGTTCATCTGAGGTAATACATTGGTCCAGCACAGCCGAGGACCAATATAGTTAAGGAAAATAATGGACATTTATGCCAGAGTAATACACCCTGCTTTTTACTTCGATTTAGGGGAGGGTATGTGAGGAAAATTTACAAAAAAAATCCAAATATTTTTACGTTATTTTACCATGTTTGTTCAAGACTAAAGAAAACCGTACTTGGGCCGATCGGGGCGGCGCGCTGGCAGGGCTGGCAGATGCAGAACTTTATTGCTAAGTTAATAAGGTTTGTAATAGATGCATTTACTTTGTGCTCTAGAGCATAATAAGCAATTTTATGTCACTTACATGCGACTTAAATATCACTTTTACGAGCATGAGAAGTGAAAACTATAATTTTTTTTATCTTATTTTAATCTCCTGAGACCCAGATGCAGTTGTATTATTCTTGTTTAGAACGGTTATTCAATGATATTCAAAAGACCAATTAAAGTGTGGAATATGTACAAAATATTGTACAGACACGTCTGAATATATAGATACGGACAAAGTGCCAAAAATATGTATACACTACCCTAATATATAGGCCATAAGGTCGTGTATATATATTTTTGGCACTTCGATCGTGTCGATGTTTTCAGATGTGACTGTATGCAGGATTTCACTGGTAAAACTATGTTAAACTATAAACAAAATAAATGTCTATTACAAAGGAAAAAAAATACTAAGGCATCCAGTGCCCAGGGCTGGAATCGAACCAGCTTCTTCTGTTTAAGCGACAGATGCCTCAACTGCTCAACCACCTGGGCTCTGTGGCTTGGGTCTAAATTGGGCTTTTGCCCAAAGGCACACAGAGTCAGTTATTGTAGATTAAGGAAAACTATAGATATAGTACAAAAATGGATTTCTGATATAAGGCTATAAATATAAATAATAAATATAATACTTACTTTGGAGTCCTTGGTTCATCTTTGAATCGCGGCTCATAATAGCTCCTCCTAGAGCTATCTCTATTACTCCTTTCACTGTCTCTATCCCTCCTGTCACTTCGATCACTTCTGTCACTTCTATCATAGTTTCTCCTCTCATCTCTATCCCCGTCTCGCCTATCATCTCTCCTTCTATCTCTATCTCTGTCTTTTCTGGCACCTTTGTCACGGTCATGGCGATCATATCGGTGACGGTAGTAAGAATCATCTTCATCTTTTGAGCGAGACTTTTTCTCCTCCTGAGTAGAGTTGTGGACTCCTTTTTCTTTTGCCTCTTTTTCTTTTCTGTAACAAGTAATAAATATCAGTTTACAAAAGTAATTTGAAATGGTTGAGTACCTATTATGGAATGAATTTGAAATCCATATTTAACACATTGAGTACCGGGAATCCGCTCTGCGGGTTCTCTGTTCATAGTTACTTTCCTCTAGTAGACTACAAAGCAGGAAAATGGTGGGATCAGCTAAGAGCATAGCGCTACGGAAACGTTGGTAGTGAATGTGTTAAACTCCAAAATCTTGAAATCAACAATAGTTAGAAAGAAAAAGAGATATTAATAAATTATATTGTATAAGCAAACTAAACCAAATTTTAATGTTATTTGATTTACTGTAAGCTATTTAATCATGGACTGTACTAAGCCCTCTCTCACTTGGGAGGATGTCCGTGCCCAGCAGAGGGACATATGTATGTACATTATATACATAGGCTAAATTGTTATCACTATATTTTATTTAACCATAGAGCACAATAAAGAAAACTAGTTTGGATTTAACTGTTAAAAAAACTGAAATTTCGCAAAAATCTATTGAATTGCATCACAATAACAAACAATATAACCTCAAAGCAAAAAAATAAATACATTATTTACCTTTGTGTTCGTTCTAATTGCCTTAAGACGGCTGCCTCCGAGATACCACCAGTGTATGTCGGAGTTTCTTCATTATGTTTCCTATATTTACGTTCTTTTACATCAGAAGTAGCAGGCTTGTTATCCTCTTCATTTTCATCTTGTTGGAAGGATATAAGCCTGTTTTGCTTCCGTTTAGCTGCTGCTAGCTTATCTAGACCTAGTAACGAAGGCCTTGCGAACTGGAAATCTGCTGGCTTGTCCTTCTTTTTGATGATTAAGCCGCCAACAGCATCACCAGACGTGCCCTCTAAACGGTGAAGGTTTTCTTCGCTGTCGGACATATTGAGAAGTTTTTATAAGATTCAATAATTTATGAAAATCCGGCTAATAAGAAAAACATCGCTCAGTTGATATTTTATTATCAGGTTACGCTACAAAAATACAAATAAATAAGCGCGGAAGAAAGAAACGCAAACTTGGTTTGACGTTTGAGTCATTTGGCAGCTGTCAAAGTTGACACCTGCTTGTGATTGCCATAATTAAAAAATAAAACGGGTGCATTCAGTTTATGTTAGAATTTCGAAACTGAGCATATTATGTTAACGTTGAGCAAAAAAGATAGAGTTATACCAAGATTACTCTGCAACGATTTTAAGAGCACACACTGTGTATATTTTCTGTGAATAATTTCATAGAAGTTTGAGATAAGTAATAGCACTTTTGCAGTCTGAGCTGTTAAAATCGTTGCAGACTTATCTTGGTCTAACTCTATACAAAAACTACAGCTAAAAATAGTATACAGGACCTGTGCCTTGACACATGAGCATGAAACTGTCAGAACAATCTGAATCTACATGACCGCATGTAAAGGCAACGTGTCGTGTGCACATGCTTCTTGTACAGGTGGCCTGCAACTTTACTTACTCAAGTTATTTACACGGTGCGTAATCATCTAAACCAACATTAGATGCACTGCAAGTAACTTTAAACCGACCTCATAATGCTACAAATAAGTGTATGATAATCCATAAACTTCAATTATGCAGTTACATTGTGCCGTAGTTTAAACTAATTTACTTGAAAAAATTCTAACCCCATAATTTATGATATATTTTTACTTGACATCATTCTGACATTGAATGATGACTTAAATGTTAAGTAAAATTGCTTGTCTTTATTCTATGAGTAAAATAATGGAGGCATTTGTAAACAATGTAACAGCAATAAAAAATAAAATAAAACGGTAAATTCTTGAGCGATATTATTATTGTTTAAAAGTACTATTAACCCCGAATTGTTTTAATAACTTTGCAGTGGGTAATTTATACATAATAAAATTTTATGATACAGCATTATAGAATCAATTCAGCGCATAAGTGCTATAAAGTTACAGGTAAGTGCTACAAAGCTGCTGTAGTGTAGGTACCTACAATTTTGAATTAAATGCCTTATTTAAGGGCCTAGATTATGAGCATGTGTTTTACAGTTACCACTAAAGTTGAGGGAAAGCGTGCGTTATGCTATAAACCATCGTCCACACAATTCAACTGATAACTAATAAAAATCATAAACCTTATTGCAATAATATAACGTCCTGATGTGCCGTCGGAAAGTTTCCATAACTAAATTTCCATATGGAAAAATAGTGTATTCCCATCTGTGCCCGCCCCCTGACCGGTGGGTTATTTCACGAATTGGAATTTTAACTGTTCATGGCAAAAATCAAAATCGACATTTGTATAATAAAAAAGATAGGCATAAACCAAGGCGGTCACAGATGGGAAGGATTCATTTCCATCTGTCCTCGACCGAAACGGTTGGGAATGAATCTTCCCATCTGTGTCCGGCGGGGACGGATGGGAATGAATCCTTTCCATTTGTGCCCACCCCCTGACCGATGGGCGGGCATAAATGGGAATACAACGAAAAAATTCGGAACTTTCTCATATTTTTGTACAGGGATGAAAATTTTCCGTTTCAAAAATGAAAGTTTCTTTATTTTCTGTGATTTTTTCTAGAAAGTTCCGATAACAACGTTTCCAACTTTTCGGAAATTTTCCACAACGTGCAATCTGTAATTTAACGTCTGCATGAGGACATGTGGTCAGTTTTTTTTTTATTATAAACTGATCGGCGATTGGCCCGAGAGTTTTCCTGTCACAGAACAATATTCGACTTGGGCTGGCTTGTCCGAGATTTTCGTAACATTGTCCTCTTTAAACGCGTAGATTTTTTTTATTACAGACAATTATGAGCAGTCAAAGAAGCAGACCATGCGAGTGTTGTGTGACAAACGTGTGACGTTAGTGTTCAAGTCATTAAGTAGTCATAGTTTAAAAAACTTTTGCATCTACATTCTAGAAAATTTCGACAAAGTGGGCTTTCCAGAGCATAAATATATTACTTTTATCTCTAGCAGATAACAACCTGATTAACCTGACTCAATCGCCAGCAGAAGCATGAGTACTAGGTTTTCAAAATAGACGAATGTGAAAGGCGAACACATCCATCCATCGCGGGTACTTTTCCCTTTTTTGTAATTAACTTCTTTTCTATGGCTGCCGACTTTCCAGTGAGCGCGGATTTTCAGCAACACGTGAAGTCGTAAAATATTTGAGCGGCCTCGCCAGAATGAAGGGATTTACTGCTTCATTCCACCTCGCCTGATTATTTAGTCTGTGACACATGAGCCGTGTACGTATGCGAGCGGTGGGTTAAAAAAGCTTTTCATTTTTGTAACCGCAGCACATGCAAGCTTGAAATAATTTGCATATAACCTTAATAAGTAGTTACAAAGCGAGAATTCCAATTATTTTTAGATTTTTTTCTGATGTTGAGTTAGATGTAGGCAAGTCTATTTACCTATTTGAAAATGGTAAAAAGACTTCGTAGTCAAGCGGTAATATCTACGTACGTACTTCCCTAACTTACAAAAGTATGAAAGTTTCAGCTCAATAAGAAGTAGGTTTAGCTTTCAAGTTTTGATTACATAAAATACGAGAAGTGAAACTAAATAAAAGCTTGTATAATTGATGCCATTCTTGTTGGTCTTTTTTCCAAATAATACCAAACAAAGCCTATGTATTGTTTCTCGACCTAGCATCCCAATTTATTTATTAACAAACGACAAAGCGATTCTGCATACAAAACACCGTCATTAAACTATTGCTTGAAGCATCCTGCGTCTTGGGCTGTTATCCATTTATTTCCTTCGTCAAGTAACCAATCTGTATATCCAGAATAAGTGGGACCTCCAAATCGGTTAACAAAACGTGTAAGAGGAGATCAATCTTACATTGGTTGGTCAGGTCAGGGAATAAGTCTTCTTGTCAGGACATCCTGATGTAAGATTCTACTTGTGGACCAATGACCTTTGCAAAGGACATGATTTAGTCACTGAGTATTCTTAATGGTTCCACAAGAGCACCAGAGAGGCGGTTTTTTTTACTCTTGGAACATTGAGACTGTAAAAAAACGTTTCGTGGTTGAAGAATGCCCTGTATTGAATAATCGCGCGTGCTTGGTTAGAGATGAGTCATCCTACAAATTGCAAGTTGCGATACGTTTCCAAAAAGTACGAAAAGTTCTCGGAAATCACGAAAATTTTACAAGAAACAAAGGAAAGTTTATAAATAAATGGAAGATATCGATTTCCAAAATTACGAGAAGTTTCCAAACTTATACGATGTGAAAATTTCGCAATTTCCGATGGTACAGGCTAACCCTTAAGGCAACGTAGAACGAGAGCACAATAACGCTTGCTCCCATAACTCCCGCAACCGCTTTAGGGGACTGTCGAATGTTGTGTTTCGGAGGTTCCGGGGCAAACTCCCGAATTCGAAACAAGAGCACACAATTCAATAAAAATAGTGTTTAATTTTTATGTTTATGAAAATTCCCACCAAGATGAGCAAAGCGAAGCGCAGCCGTTTCGTTACTACAAGAAGTCTTGTAGGTATAATAAAAAATAATGAATTGTGAATAAATTTTTCATCTTACACCCATTTGACGGTAGCGAAATGGCCAAGCCATATATTTTGACTAAGGTGTAGAGTTAGGGTGTCCCGTATTTAACGATTTTCAGAAATCAATAACGCATACCCCCTAAATCGGTTTATTTAATCCCAAATCACTCTGAAAATAAATTTCAGGTCATTCCTGTAACTGCAACCCGTGCCGACTTTCATGCTATTTTCCCGTACAATATATGAAAATGACCAAAATTTCTTTTTCTTTTTCATAACTTTTTTCGTATCAATCGCGTAAACTACTGCCGTATAATCATTATTTCACAAAAAACCTCGACCCCGCGAACAGAAAACCAATAAAAAAATATCAAATTACTGTCTGACCAAAATAGTAATTTGTATGGGAATTTTAGTTGCAAGAAGGCACAGGTTCCTATTACTGTAATGCCCTGAAATTTATATTCAGAGTGTTTTGGGATAAAATAAACTGAATTAGGGGGTATGCGTTATTAATTTCTGAAAATCGTTAAATAAGGGACACCCTAAGTGTAGAGTTTGTGAAGTTAGGGTTTGTATAATTTGAAGCTCTACAATAAAACTGATAACTTCTGTGGAAAACGTAAATTCTGCTGTTTCCCTCATCAATGACGATCTAGTTTACATAGCTGAATGTTCCAATAGCTTTGGCATCAGTGTCAATCCGGCAAAATGTCAGGCTATTATTCTGGGTAGCCATCATCAACAAGTAAAGCTTGGTGCGGTTTCTGTCGCGCCGATTTTGTTTGATGGCACTGTTATTCCAGTTACTAAACAAGTGAAAGATCTCGGCCTTGTATTAGATTCTAGCCTTACCTGGAATGACCAAGTCTCTGAAATAAGTCGGAAAGTTTCAGGAACATTGCGTTATCTCTATAAATTTAAGAATTTTCTCCCAGTAGGTACTAAGAAATTACTTGTGCAGACTCTAATATTGCCAGTTATTGACTATGCGGACGCGTGCACGACTAATATCTCTCAGGAGTACCTCAATAAGCTAGACCGTCTTATGAATAATGGCATACGTTTCATTTTCGGACTTCGCAAATACGACCATGTTTCTTTTTATCGCCGTCAGCTAAATTGGCTCTCCATCCGTCGTCGTAGGTCCCTTAGAATCCTGAGTATTTTATTCTCCATTTTGTTCGAGCCTTCCTCCCCTGGTTATCTTAAACGTAAATTCACTTTCATCACCCCCCGTCCAGGATGTGAACTCCGTTCCTCCCGTTCTCTCAAACTCTTGATTCCTTCACACCGTACTGGTTTTATGTCTAACTCTTTCGCCGTTGAGGCAATCCGTCTCTGGAATTCCCTCCCTCTCTTTATTCGACAAGCCCCAAGCAAACCCGTTTTCAAACGACTACTTCGCAAGCATCTTCTGTCAGAAGAACTTAAATAAGGTTCACCATCATGTATATGTACATAATTATATGTATTAGTCTATCTTTTATACATTATATAAGTAGTAGTATTTAACTATTTATATATTTTTGATATTATTTGACTTCACGTTAAATTTTTTCCTTATTATTTGTTATTATTTTTTCCTGCACCAACATACACAAATGTCTCTGTTTGACCCAATGGTTGACTGGTAGAGAATGCCTTTTGGCATTAAGTTCGCCATTTGTACATTTTTCTTTATGTGTGCAATAAAGTTTAAATAAATAAATAAATAAAATAACTTTTTGACAGTGCGAGCCTTATGGTTTCGTCTTGGCATTTTATATGCAAATGTTTTCGATAGCATTGTATCATAGCTTTAGCTTATAGGAATATGTTATATGGGCCTTGTTGCTTGAATCAAATTTTAAAATAAGATAACATAAATAAATAAATGCGTCCCATACACTCACCAAGATTTGCCCAAAAACATGTTAAGGCTTAACGGTTATTCCCATAGTATTTTTTTATGAGCATACGTGTCCTGTAAGATCATTGGGTTTTTTTTTATAGTCAACCAGGGGATAGTAAAAACCTTCTTTTCTATGGGGGTAATGGAGGGCATTAATTTTACCGTAAAAATGTAACGCTTTGAGGGATGGTTTCTTTATTATTTGGAAAATTGCATGGGGAATGGTGTTGAGAAATGTGATTACCTGCATGTTACACTTTAATAAACGCAAGAAATGTATCGCAGTGCGTTCTTAGCCTTTAGAAATACGTACTTTGATACTTATTTATTGCTTACTGATAAGCATTAAAACGACATGATTCGAACTTAAAGATACGGGTGTATTCCCATCTGTGCCCGCCCCGCGACGTGACCACCGCCTTACAAGAGGCGGGCACAGGTGGGAATGATTTGTAAATAGTGTCTACTCCCATCTGTTCCCGGCGGGGACTATATGGATCGGATATGTTAGTGTTAAAAGTGACGTATTTATTTTAGGAAACACTTTTGACACAGACATATCCAATGCATATCGTATCTTTAGCAAGTGTATGACGTATCTTAAAATTCGAATCGGGCCGGTAGTATATCTATGTCTGGTACAAATTTTCAGAGCTAAAAATTACTTTAATTTCTTTGTATTACAATTTCTGTAACGAAACTATTAGTACCAGAAATAAATATGTTACTTGGACGTTCATGTTAAATTTCACGTTATTAAAGAAATGTCGTTTTAAAATGAATGAGACCGTAACTTTGATGCAAGTCGGCGGCTAGCTTCCTCTGTGACCCTTAATTCTAGAAATCACTGACTGCTTGAAAAGTCATGCTTCAAAAATAATTCTGCAGTCATAATACAGTACACCTAGTGTAAATTTAGTCGATAGCGAAACGTGACGTACGCGTTTGCGTTAAGTCTCATTTTGTATGGGTTTTTGAACAGTGCGCCAAGCGGGACATTTTGGAAAGTCAAAAATCTCATACAAAATGACACTTAACGCAAACGCGTACGTCACGTTTCGCTGTCGAAAATATTTACACTAGGGGTACTGATGTTCGGCAAAAAAATTAAGCCGGCGTTTTCCATTATTCAAACTAAATAAACATTGTTCTGTGGTAAGCATTTTTAACATCATTTCGTTTGAAGTAATTTTATGATTCATGGATACAGTAAAATCACAAATGATCCGGCTATCGCTACACCTCGCTACAAAACCAAGCTTATAGAAGTATCACATATTTAACTTTGGCATAGAAACTCTAAAAATAACGAAAATAATGTGTTACATTCCGACAGTTACAGCAATTACGATTTCGCTTGGCAATTAAAAGAGATCCGACAAACAAAGTAGACTAAAATAAATCAAATTCGTTCCGTGCAATTGCGAGCGGTGTATACAAACAATAATATTCCCGCTTAATTGCACGTGCGAATCTTTTCATTTTGTACCTACAACTAAAATAGAACAGTGTTTGACCAACGTCTGTCGCATCGGGACGTGTGTGTTGGGCTTTAGAAAAATCAAACGCGCGTTGGTGCGAAAATATTGCCGCGAACGAGTTGTAACTTTTTCGAAAAGGTTCTTTTTAGATGAAAATACTTAAAATACTTAACTCGTGATCAAACATAGGATTAAAACATAAAAAATGAGAACTTTTAAATATTTATTCAGTGTTTTCGTGTGAAGAGATGCGTGACGAGGTCGATTTAGTGACAATTTTAAGTGAGTGACCTAATAAAATCCAGTGATTTGTGTGTGACAGTGTTTCAGTTATTATCATGGCCGACACAGAAAATCCGGTGGAGAAAAATGAAGGTAAACAGAATATGTCGTCGAAACATTATGTACCGATATTCCGAAGGTCGCTTTTAATTGCTCGTTAGTTTGGTATTTTATCCGAGGCAAAGCCACAACTAAATATCACGCACACCGCCAACCAATAAATCTTAATTTTCCAAGAAATTGCCATTAGACGAAAGCCGTACGAAATGATAACATATTATATTCGTAAGTACTATGTTCGTAGCGGGCTGTAAAATAAAAATAACTCTTGATTACACCGTTCTTTATAACACGGCAAACACTGTTCCGTGACAATAACGCTGGCTGAAAAAAAGGACTTATTTAAATGTCGACTGATTCGTCTATGGTTACAGGAGAAAAAAAGATTAATATGGAATAGAGAGTAAAGACTCTTTGTTGCACATCTAGTAACGTTTCAAGAAAACAATTGATCAAAAATCCACAGACAGACAAAAAAATTAGGTACCGATTTAAAAAAAATATGTTTTTGCTATGTGTATGAAACTATGGTCTGTCAAGCCATTTCCGCTAGTACAAAAAAGCGGCAAATTAAAAAAAAATGGCGCGAACGGTTATCTTCACTCAATTTTAATTTCGCTACTTTTTCTACTGACAAAGTTGTTTGACAGACTATAAAACGTGTTTGTTTTAAGACGAAATAAATATGTTTTATGAAGGCTAGGTAATAACCATCAGAATCCCGGTAACACCAATTTGTTGTCTCCATCGATAGGAACACCAATCGACATTTACCATCAACTTTTCATGTTTGTAAGTTCTACTTCTACTATTTATGCTTTTTCTGATTTTAATTACGGGCTGTGAATTTGGTCTGTATTTGTTATGGATATGACCCGTCAGATCAAGGTCAGATCATATCAACAGTGACATTTCTTCAACTAGAAATTTCAGAAATTTCTCGACTCAATAGTTGGGAACGAGGCCCAAGGTTCGGAAATGAGTTTAAAAATCGAGTAAGGGAAATTACCAAGTTTTTTTGGCGCTTTTACTAGTCAAGCGTGAAATTTTTCCATGGAAAACTTAACCACTGAAATGCGTTATACGCTGTATAATTATATTAATAATTTTGAATAATTCCAAACACCCGACGTAAACCTTGGAGAAATTAGAGAAATAGAAAGTAATTCCGCCTAAAATCTACAAAATACCGCCAATTAAAACCCTAGAAAGGCGGAGGGGCTAATTATAATTGTAAATTTAATAATCACCAGGCTGCTTATGAATAATTTGAGTGAATCTTAGGATTATAGTATAAATTAACTTTGCCACGGCTTGGCAAAGTTTTAGGGATTAGATTAAATATTCAATAAAAGTAGAACATGTGTTTAAAATTTTAGTGTTTTGAGAATTATGATATACATCGCTAAGAGCGCACCTGGTAGAAGTAAACTAAGTTTCATTATTTTGAATAATGTTGAATCCGTTAATTTTGACAATGCAGTTACTGCAAACATAAGCACCATACAACGTCATACCTATACTACATAGAAACTTTAACTGAAATGTTTGCGTCTACAGTATTTTGAGGCACTAAGATACTTTTTTTTTATTAACCCTATTAAGAGTTAGATATTATATGGTAAAATTGGCCAGCTTATAAAATTATTTTTTGTATTTCTTATACAGAAGTTTTAGGACTTTAAGGAGACAATATGTCTTGAATCGTATATTTTTTAAATCTTTACCGAGAAAGGATAATACACTGTGGCATTTGGGTGTTAGATTTAATTCGTTGCTCCCACCTTGTTCGCCACGAATTGTCTTAAATCGGATGTTTTTGATGCAATATCTGTAGAAGCCTTAAGGCCACCTCGTAGCGCTACGCCGACGTAGCGCGTAATGTTAAAAATCCTCTATCGCAATGAAAAATAGGCTATGTCGAGTTTAAGATCTCTAAGATTAAATCGCATTCCAATATGATTCTGACATGATACTGATCTGATCTGATACTGATCTGTCAGTCTCAAAAGTGACGTTTTTGGTTGAAGGATGACATTGCGTAATTCAGCAGGTCCTCTAAAGAAGATTGAAACCATCTCATATTGGAATGATGTCAGATCCATGTTATCATCATCATTATATTGTTGAAATTGGCCTGAAAGTTTAGTGATTATGATTAGTGATAAAGTCCCTTAATAAACTTGGACGTCTCCTCAACAACGGCATACCATTTATCTTTGGTTTGCGTAAATACGATCGTGTTTCCTTTTACCGCCACCAGCTCATCTGGCTCTCCATCCGCCGCTGTAGATCTCTTCGAATACTTTGTACCCTATTTTGAGCTTTCTGCGCCTGCATTACTAAAAAATTAGTGCCTGTTTGAAACCCTGCGGTTGTGAGCTGCGTACAATCTCGTGTTCTCAAACTCTCAATTCCTGCTGACCGCAATGGTTCTATGTCTAACTCCTTTGCTGTCCAGGCGAATCGTCTCTGGAATTCGCTCTCTCAATATAAGACAAACCCTGAGCAAGTTAGTTTCAATCGGTTGCTACATAAGTATCTACGAGTTTATATAGTCAACATTATTCATTATATATTATTGAATATGTATAAAATGTGTAGGAGTATATTAATTATAATATATATATATATATACAATTTTTTTTTTGTAATTTTATTTGTGCATTTTATATGTATTATATCAAGATTTCAGTTGTTTACGATAGTTCTAAAAAATATCATCTTGCTTTCTCTTTGCACCACTTTTACATATCTCTGTTTAGCCCGATGGTTGACTGGTAGAGAATGCCATTAGGCACTAATTCCGTCATTTGTACATTTTTTTATTTTGTGCAATTAAGTTCAAATAAATAAATAATTAATAGCCCTCTGTTGGGTTATTAATAATAAAAGTAAAACTATACCGAAACCCATCAATTCAAATTTCCCAACCGAAAACCATTTTTATTGTCATTGAACCATTCCGTATCTATGTCAGGCCATAGATCACTCTTATTTTTAAAACTTTTTAATAACGTGGCGCTTTTAGTTGCCAGCACACCCACAGTATCACTGGCCGAATATAAACGGCTAAACGCATGAATTATAAAAACGGGTCACAATTCCCGCCATTTAATAATTCATAGAGTAAGCTTGTGCCTCTGGCTCGGATTGAAAATAAAACCGTTTCGCTTTTGGAATTAGTGTTGATAGGAACTCGAGTCTTTTGAGTGTAAATTTGAAAAACTCGATTCGTTTTTGAAAAACTTTAGTCTTTTAAGTGCTTAGTCAAGTTTTTTCTCGAGTCTTTTCAAGCGCAACTCAAAAGGATTCAAGCCTTTTCCAACAATTATGTAGATTTCGTATGTAAGTATATTTAATTATAGTATACGTATGTACATTTATTACCGTAAGTATACATATATTATTTATCGCTTGTTTTATGTTACTTATTCTATTTTTTTTTCTGTTTACTGCCTCACCTACTACTGTTTCTATTTAGCTGAATGGTTGACTGGTAGATAATGCCTTTAGGCATTAAGTTCTCCATTTGTACTTTATGTATTATATTGTGATATTATATTGTGCAATAAAGTTTAAATACCTATAAATAAATACTAATATCAGGGTGCGTAGCCAACGTGTCAATCGTTTGGATTGGATCTCACACTGACAATCTCTGTAAAAAACTTATGAAATATTCGTATACCTTGTATATATTATTGTTGCCGACAACTACCGAACGCCGCTCGGGGTGAGGGCGCGCGGGGCAGGGATGACCCCACCAACCAGAGATCCGAATGCGAGTCGTACTGAACGGACGTTATTTTGCTCATTTATTTTTCTTTTCTCTAAAATTCCTAGTTATGTACTGTGTTTTGTTCTATATTTCCAAATAAAAGTATAGTGCATTATTTGACCATTTTTATTGGAGAAAACCATTACAAACTATAACAATTATGTCTGCTTATCACGGCTACGTATCTTCTGCTTTAAGATACGGAATTATTTTCTGGGGGAACTCTATCCAAGCCAATGATGTTTTCAAAGCACAAAAACGGCGCGTAAGATCGATGTGTAAGTTGAGGTACTTACAATGACAGCTGCAGACCATATTTTAAGCACCTTCACTTACTAACCGTGCCCGATTTGTACATTCTTCCAATCCACATTTTTTTTTAAATGTTGCAAGTGTACGACATTGCGATAAACTTTACCCAGTTCCTGGCAAATCGGCTCTTTTCCAGAAGAGTATTTTTGACATGACGCCGAAAATCTATAACGGGTTGCCAAAATCACTGAGGTTGGTAGGTGACGAGGTAGTTTTTAAGAATCTGTTGGTGAAGTTTTTGAATGAGCATTGTTTTTACTCAATGACTGAATTCTTTAATATTAAGCAAGTACTTGTATAAAAATTTCAATTACTTGACATATTTAACAACTTCATCTTTAAAATAAATTATTTCCTTTTGACATTTAATGTATTCCGTTTATGTTTTTCTTGCTAGCTATTTAAATTTACCACAGGCAACTTATCCAGAGATGAACATAAAGATTATTATTAACCGTATTTTCGTTTTAGTTTTGGTTTTGACATGTTATAATTTCAATTTTAAGTTATTTGTATATCTGTAAACATGATGTAAATATGTTAAGATTATGTAAATATGTTTTCATATTTTCTGATTTGCATGCCTTCTGGCTAAATGCGCTGATACCAGTATCGAGTATGTGTGACAATAACATCTTGCATGTACGTGCATTTTTAGCAAATAAAATTTTGAAGTTTGAAGTTTACGCCCCTTAGCGAACGAAAGTAACTGTCTCTGTCGCACTAATATGGAAGAGTGATAGAGAGAGACGCTACGGAGCGTATACGATTGGCACGTTGGCTAGATACCCTGTAAAGAAAATTAGCGTTATTGTATGGTGTACCTAATCCATGAAAATTACATGAAGACAGACATTTTATTTTATTTTATAAAATAACCTTTGAAAAGAACTAAAAGTTCTGTTAGAGTCTTAATTATTTATTTATTATGGATTTGAGTCAAAAAACACAGTCAAGTCTCAAATTAAAGTAAACAAAAGGACTCGAGTCTTAAGTGACTTAACCAACACTATTTGAAATGAGGGTGCGATCATTGTACAAAAATATTTGATGTTGTTACTGGGTTCCCTTGTGGCTGGGATTGTGTTTGCATTACCTTACTTATTTTCACTGGATGATATTTTATTCAGCGCAAGAAGTGAAATAAAGTAAAAGGTGGTTAGAGTATATCACTAACAAAACTTATTGGTAATAAATTAAAAGTAAAATAATCTGTTTCGATTTTTACGGACGCTTGCATTCACTTATTTATCTACAAATTATTCTATTCAAAAACTTTTAAAACTGATAGATGGCCTTATCTTCTATCGCAAGTTTAGCGCGGCGCACCATATATTTTATTCCGTTCTAATTTCCTAGCTTTACGCCCCCTCTTATAAGTTACATATATAGAGAGAGAGCGTGCGAGAACTGAAGGGGGTAGTTCTCATTGACGTCAATCTCAAGTTTATGTTCCCGATTTCGGCCATAAAATTGTAGTTTCTCCAATACGCAAGGCAGACTGCGTCAATTGTGGAGCCTTCACCTATTCAATGTCATATTCATAGTCATAGTCATGTTAATATTTTTGATTAATGCCACAAGATGGTAGAATTTTGCACAATTATTGATTGATTAAAAAAAAGACCAAAGAGGGCAGCTGCCAGTTCCCACGCTACGTGAAAAAGTGATCTGAAAAACCTGAAATGACGTTTATCTTTTACAAGGTTTGGAATAAATGTACTCACAACAAAATTGTTACCTATCATTATCACAATTGTTACCAATAGGTATTTTGTATTATTCTGTATTTTTTTGCTTTATTTGTCTTGTTCTTTTTTGTCATTATCTCCTGTGGTCAAAGTCTGTAACTTGAGAGTCAAGATTAAGATATATTAAGATAACTGTACTGTACGTGTCAGTTCTTTTAATATGATTTATTCTTTTTTCGTCACGGTCTTCCTTGGTCTCATTCATTATTTGCCTTCCTAGTTTTTCGTATCGTTCGCAGGTTATCTTTAGTTACATTCGTTTCTCTCCGCTCCCTTTTTTGCTTTCATTTGCAATTCATCTTATTTTTTTTGGCCAATAGTTTGCTACTCGTGCACTTTTTCCTGAAAGTCATCATTGTATTTATTTGGATTTATCCAGGTACATTATGTAGCTAATAAAATATGGGGGTACTGAAAACGATATTTACCTAAAGTTAACGATCCAGTAAGGTTTGATATAAAACAATAATAACAAATAGTGACTGAGACGAAAAACGAATATGACGAACTCAAAACGCGACCAAAAACGAAAAGAACGACTGACTAATACAGAATCATACGAAATAAGAAATAAACGAAAAACGAATGAGAATGAGATGCTGAAATTGCAGAGACCACGAAATTGTCTATATGTGATGGGATAAAGCAATAAGCAGAGCCATACGAAGAGTAGGGTTTAGAGCTCATGTATGTAGCTCATGTTCATGTTTTTTCGGATTACGATTTGTAATTTGCTGTCTATTAAAATGTACATTTACCCATTGATAAATGCTTCAACACAAAATAACAGTGTCCTGTTTATTCTCACCGGTCCAAGACTGGATCTCGTAAACGTCACTGTCCACCGGTTGACGGCTATTAATGGCACTTCAAAGGCTCATGACACTGGCTGTATCCAAACATTGAGATAGTAAGCTTATTACGGGAAAAGCAGGAATATCCACTGATGAATCCTGCCAAACATTCTAGAAACATTCTAAACTAACTTAATAATGTATTCCGTATTTAATACAAAAATCTCTGGGTATTAGTTCTGTCGATTAAAGAGTGTATAAGTACGTTACATTATACCTAAGGGAAAAATGCGACATTTCGCGCTGCTATAGGACTTTATAGCCATCAACGGCGATGCCCAGCCCCATTTTTTAGTTATTTCCTGTATCACAGGTGTGGTACGATACTTGGAGATCAATTAAAACTTACATTGTGACACTAAAATAATATCTAAATGATATCAGTCACCGTGCGTTTTGCTCGCGCCTCGTGTACCTACGAGGGTATTGCACGCGCGGCTGACTATTGGATATCATTTTGATGTCACATTATAATTTTGGATTGGCATTTAGAACTTTACGATACTACCCCTAACACATGCTGTTATTGTAAATGTACCTGACATTACCGGCCAATAATATATCACCTTTGTGTGTTTTGTATGAACGTGTATAGAATAAACAATATAGGTTAGTTTTAGATAGCATATTTTACTAGTCAGTTTTTACAAATATATGATGAATGCTGCAATGATATACCTACTGTGAATTAGAATAGACTCACGATATTACTAAAAAATCTCAATTTTTTTTTACATGTATTAAAACATAAAACTCACTGTCTCAAGTCACTCGCAAATATAAGAAAATAGTTATACCGTAAAAACATGGAGGTTATGTATTATTAGCCGGTACAATAATTATACTTGTTTCTTAGCCCAAAAAATAAAGCCCAGTTCTTGAGTTTGCCTACTTTAAAAAATTCATACATTTAATAAGTGTGAATGGGTTCATATTTTTCGTCCATGTTCGCTTGTACCATAGACAAAACTGGAAGTTTAATACAGATAAGAAGATTTTTTTTCCTTTTTTGACGCAGGTACCTTACCTAAAGTATAATGTAATAACAATAAAACAGTATCCATTGCTAGACAAAGGCTTCCTCTCGTGCACGAGTGGTTTTCTCCTAAAATCTTTTCATCAATTTAAATTGGGCGGTTAGGATTTGGTCACGTACATATCTGAATTACTCGTAAAAATACGTTCTTGGCAGGATTTTTTTGAAAAAATCCGTCTCGAGAAGTTTTTATTCTTATAAACAATTTGGTAATGTTTTTTTTTAGATACGCCCTTGACATAACTCACAGTGCATTTCGCGCACACCAACCAGCTTGAACGTTCGTCTTTTATCAAAACAAGATCAAATCATTAACAAATTGATAAATCAGAATTGGCCTTGGTGTAGTTTTTAAATTCAGTAAAAAAAATATTTTGTTTGATTATTACTCTTGACTGACCCTTTATTAAGTTTTATGTCGTTAAATTAATGTATAAGAAAGGTCAGTTTATATAGCCAACGATGGTATTTCAAAGCGACCTTTGAAAATATTTGTATTAGTGGAAGTACGTAGACCTGCAAATTTCACAGTAGGGAACATCAAAGTCATAATACAAAACATAACACTGCCAATTTCACGGTTTGTATCATGCTGATTGCACTGCGAACCCCCGCTGTAGTTTAATTATAACGTGAATTATTATGTTTTGGATTTAGATTCTCCTTGGCCTTTCTGGAAGGGTGACTGCTGTTCCAAACTTGACCTTAGTACTGTTCTTTTGTTCTATTAAGATACCAACTCAAGACCTGAAATATAAACAGAAGCAGAACAAAATGTATAAAACAGACCAGAAAGGTTACTATTCACAACATTTCTGATGTGAGAGATGAATGTTCGCTTCACGAATGTGATTTGTAAAATTCTGATCTATCGTATCCTACGGAAGCATTACTACGTTAAAAATTAAAGTAGTTCAATATTTAAGTCTTAAAAACAGCGCTGCAGTGTCACTCATGTTGAGTTGATAAACTTCTGACAAAGGCTACGGAGACTGCTTACCATTATGCTTATGCCCATTTGTCACACCAAATGTTTAGTTATTAAACATTTTTTTTTATACTACGTCGGTGGCAAACAAGCACACGGCCCGACTGATGGTAAGCAGTCTCCGTAGCCTATGTGCGCCCCCCCCCCTCGTTGAGCTCTGGCAACCTTACTTACCGACAGGAACACAACACTATGAGTAGGGTCTAGTGTTATTTGGCTGCTGTTTTCTGTAAGGTGGAGGTACTTCCCCAGTTGGGCTCTGCTCTAGATCTGGAATGACGTCCACTGGCAACATGCAAGCAACATGTATTTTTTTTAACATTGTGTTTTCTGTATTCGCTGCGCTGGTTATAAATACATCTTCATTATCTCTTTCTTTGTTTCAAAATAGTTAGCTGGGAGTACTGGGGTGGTTACTGTTTCGTCAATTAATGGCAGAAAACACAATAGTCGGGAACACAGAAGTCCTGTTTAGTTAAATTTATACAGATTGTGCTCATTCTTGCAAGTCTCTCTCTCACCTTCAGAATTCTGCCCTCCTAACTTAAAGTGCAATAACTCATATTAAAATAATATTTAATTGTGTACTTTGTTCTCATACGATGTGTCACTCAATTGAATGAGATTACAAAATTAGTTATTGCACTTAACATTAGGAGGGCTGAATTATGATACGCATCTGTTGCTAAGATATATTATGTACCTACTTTTCTCGTGCTAATCACTTACAGCAGTGGAACCATGCTGGTTCCATTTTTATCACTTATCACTATGCCCGTCACTTTCGCGCTTACATACTTGTTAGAACGTGACAGGCATGGTGACAAATGATAAAGAGTCGACCATCTTAGCCCTACTGCTAAGGTAGACATGTCGCCTTCGGAAACATGGCAGCATCCTAAAGTCTTTCATTCGTTGATATCTGACTGAGTCTATGCACTTCGACCTTCTTCTTATTTTATTCAGGCTAGAATGTTCCAGCAGGCCTTTTAGCTTGAGGACGGCAGTGCGGAGCACCTTTTGCTGCTGACTGAACCACAAAAATATGAAGAACTTATAGGAAATGTGACGAAAACATATAAACAGTTGACATTCGGGCGCGGCGCCAACATTGGAATCTTACACACGCTTTTTGTCATTGGCTTGCCGTTCGTTTTAATTAGTTTGTTTAGGCTTTTAATAAAACGAGATAGAGAGAATATTTGAAAAGCCTGTATTCGATTTGGGTCTAGGTCACGTATGAAATGTCTTTGATCCTTAGTTAATATATGTCTGTATTTGCGAACGCGATGCGAATTCAATTTATTAATATGAATTCGCGTTCGCAAATTAAGCAATACATCAAAACATAATGTAGGTACGGTCAACCAATTTGATTCCTAGGCCACTATAGAACCATGTCATAATGACTTCTACGACAGTGCTTATTGAGTGATGCATGTCATGTATAGAGTAGTTAAAGCGACAAGGTTCTATAGTGGTCTAGGATTCAAATTGGTTGACTGTACATACTCATTATGTTTTGATGTATTAATTTGCCGTCGTTTCTAGTTGTTATTTATAATGGCTATAAATATTGTAGACAAATGTTAATTTTTGCGGATTAAAGACTTGCTATATTTATAAGAAACGCACTTTGCTGAAAACTTACTTTCTGCTTTCCATTAATAATACAATATAACACAAATAATACAAAATGGGGTTGTCATGTTTTACGATAATTGGGAGAATCAACTTTTTAGCGTCACTCGTTGCCATGGTTACGATTAGTTGTCCAGGGGACAAAAGTTCATTGAAATACTGATTTTATGGTACTTAAATGTATCAAACTTGCGTTTTTGTGGTCGTTATAACCAATGTCCATAATGGGCCCCTACTAAGCATGTTAATAGAACGGCATACAACGTCTCTTCAAACAAACTGTGCCACTGTTGTCCCTTGGGCAACGGGACAGGATAACAAAACAAAAAAAGTTGATTCACCCAATTACAAGTTATAAATACTTTCAACTATATAGTTTAAGTTCAGTATTAGCATCTAGTTTGGTTTTACAGCAAACCTATAAAAGCTAACGACCAATTAAACTGCTAACCACTAAGCTGAGGGGCTATCAAGTTGTTTGATGAACAACACTGTGCTGCAATATTATTTTCACCACACCAACTGGTAAAGGCCCTCTTGATTGTTCAAAAACTAATGAGAAAGTTGCATTTTATCCACATGTGGGGCAATGTAATCAGATGTTGTTTCCTTATGTTAGCTAGTAGAATTGACTTTAGAAATGATGATTTTGAAGGCCATTTTATTTATCACGTTACTTTGGATTTAATTTAATTCGATTTTTTTGGTATTTCGTAGTTAGTGCTTTCCTCGCGTTGGTGTGGTGAAAAATGTTGTGTTTCACTCGGAGGTAAATTTTGTTTAACCCTCGAGCCTTGAAACCCTAGCAACGCTCAAGATTATACTTCTCGAACCACTCGCTACGCTCGTGGTTCAATTTTGGAATCTTTCGCTTGTTCGGGTATCAATATTAGCATGGGCGGTTAAACAACAACTATTAATGGCTTTTCATAGCTTATTAATAGCTTAATAAAAGAGACGCTCTATTGCCATCCCTCTATAATGTCGACCAATTACAGACTATAGCAAATGTATATTCATTTCTTATGCTCTAAAAGAGGGTCATTGTTGTTCTAAAAAGTGTGCAGAAAGTGATACGTTTCTGCATTAGAGAATTTACTTTCCAAGTACGATTACTTTCATTCTTTTACGATAACTAAGCAATTGAAATTTGGTTTTGAATAGATTGGTTACTTATACAATCTTTATTCTGATATTTAACTCCCCGTTCCATAAATAACCATACTTTTACCTAAATTAATACAAAGTACCATGCTATAAATGAAATGCTATAAAAATTGTACTTACTTAGTCATGTTTAAAAAATGTTATCTTGGACTAAAACGCTAAGTTACCCATTATGAAAAGGGCTTTCATCAGTCAGCAATGGTAGATGTAGATGGCTGTCAAAGTTTGAAAACTGGCCAGGCCGTTGGCTACAGGCCGATAATTGCTCTATCACTTTTTTGCGTGTAAAGCAAGTAGAGTAAAAGAGAAGAAAACAATATGATCGTTGAGTACGTCGTCAAACATATTCATAGTAATATAGAACAGCATGGGGAATAAGTCTTAATTAAAATTTATTTTAAGTATTTATATGTTAATAGAAGTTTAATATATGATAAGATTTATTATAAAGCTGAACGAATAAAACAATAACAAACTATTGGCGCTCGGACGCAGTGAGTGAAACTACCTCGGGGGAGATTAGTGACTTCCATCCCTTGATTAAAAATGTACTATGAACGCGAACTGTAGAGAAGTATCTCGTTTTGGTATTAGAGTTACTTAGAGTTTGGTATTAGAGAGTATTTTATTTATAATATGTATATGTTATAGTATTGTTGTACTAGATATCGGGCTAGATCTGAATGGGAAGCATGTGGTGATAGGGTATGCAGATGATCTAGCTTTGCTTGGAGAAACGAAACAAGATGTTGCCGAGTCCGCTGCAGTCCTGGAAACCGAGGCCAAAAAGGTGGGCCTAAGTATCAGCCATGAAAAGTCAGAGTATCTTCACATGAAACGCTATAAAAACACGCGCGTCAAAAGAGAAGGTCTTCATGTTGGAGGTACCATATATAAAGGGGTGGCCAAATTTAGATACTTAGGCTGCACCGTCACCGACACAAATACTCGTGAGGAGGAAATTGACATCCGGGTTCAGAACGCCTTGCGATGTAGTGCCGCCCTTCATAAAGTGTTAGTGTCCAAACTCCTGAGCAAGAACATAAAAATACGTATATATAAGACGGTCATACGGCCCATACTCATGTACGGATGCGAGACTTGGACACTGACACTTAAAGAAGAAAATAAACTCCTGGTGACAGAAAGGAGAATACTTCGAAAGATCCTGGGCCCTGTGAGAAGAGAGGATGGCAGCCTTAGACTCCGCAAAAACGTCGAGATTGAAGATCTTATGGCTACACCCAATATTGTCGGCGAAACAAAAGCTCACCGTCTCCGCTGGCTTGGCCACGTTTTGAGAATGGAGGAGGATCGCGGCGCTAAAAGGGCATACCTGGGACGCCCGGTAGGGCGGAGGCCTATCGGACGTCCCAGATATCGCTGGGGCGATGCTGTTGAAGCGGACTTGCGCGATCTCCAGGCCGATAACTGGCGGGAGATGGCGCAGGATCGAGACAACTGGCGTGTACTCGTGTCGGAGGCCAAGACTCATTTTGGGTCGCTGCGCCATTAAGTAGTAGTAGTAGTAGTATAGTTTGCGTATTCAAAGTACTACGGGTTTTCTACTTTTTATTTTATTATTATTGATTGCTCTCGTCCTACTTTTATGTGTATCCATAATTCTCATACTTATTGCTACTGTTAATATTGATTTATCTTTCACGTGTTAGTGTTTGATCCTTTCGCATCTTCTCAAAGGTTAGCTGGAAGAGTCCCTTTTAGGGATAAGTTCGCCTTTGTACATAACATTTTTTTTCGTTTTGTTTTGTCTGTTTTATGTTAACCTGTTTATGTGCAATAAGGTGACATACATACATACATAGAGAATTGCAGATATTTTTGACGTTGTTTCATCTGCTGCTTTTGATGCTGACTATACGGGGTACGGTACCCAAAATTTAACTATTATTACTACTACCACGCATAGAACTGGTACAGCACAGAGAACCTGCTCCGCATTGTTTTTATTATTCTTACGTTCTAAAGTATTTTATTACTATTTTAAGATTTAGGTTTAAAGTTTAAGGTTCCACTGAAGGTTGCACTATGTGCTCCGACACGTGCTGAGTGGTATCCTCTTTGGTACAACAAATTACTAAAGTCAAGTGTTAATTTTAAGATTGTTGTGTGATGTTTCAAATAAATTATTTTCATCATTCAGTAAACTGTGCCATGAGTTGTTGTTTGGACAACAAAGCATAGAAGCGGAACGTGAATCTTGCGACCCAAAACGCGTAATTGCCATGAATTTTACGGCGCTTTACGTTTTGGTCGCGTGGGCCACCGTGATACAGGTTGCGATTGCAATAATTTCTTTGTTTGGTATGGCTTCTCTATAATAATAATAACGCAATGGTAGCTACTTCATAAGTTTAATATTTCAAGAGGGAAGAATAGCTTTCCGATCCTAACGAAGTAACGGTACTTTTTCTATGAAATTTCCATTTCGGGAAAAAATTTTTCTAATAACTAAATATCACTTTGATTTTGATGTCGATCGCTTCAGCATAGTATATTATAGGTTTCGCTTTAAAAAATTTTTAAAGCAAATTAAATAAAGAGTAAAACCTATAAACCTAGTCTTCCATTGTGTCGATAAAATACTAAAAAAATCATGGAGAATGGAAAAAAACTTAGAAGTGGAAAAACATTTTCTCTTTTATTCAGACGAGTGCGTGGTATATTTCCTTCTTAATATAACTACAGGATATCACGTTCAGTACGGATCAAACGAAGTCAAACGAAGTCAAACTGAAAGTGAAAGCTTGATTAATTGAGAATTGAACCGCATTGAAAACGAAACCGTATATAATAAACCATTCATTCAATCATGTATTCAATTATTTTAAATGCCAAAAATAAATTCACTTTCTGTGAAACAGCTTGTTCTACGAACCATCGCCGGGAATGTCAGTAAAGTTGATATTTTGTCAGTTGTTTTCCCATTAATAGTACCTAGGACTTCCGGTTTGAGCGCCATCTTGATAGTCTCGTCTCGTGATTAATTCCTTTGTTTTTTGCTCATTCATATTGTTTAAAATGTAATATCGATAGCTTATAATTATACAGTAAATAATGTGGTAGTTTGCAGTGAATGGATAATTAATCTTGAAACGCGTTTAACCACCATTTTGGAGTCAGGCCGGTAGTTCACGTGCTACTTGTAAAGGCCAGCTATCGCTTAACAAGAGCTTATAAAATCACCGTACACTCACTGTACTTACCGTACAATTTCAGTCGTATTTAAAGCTACTTATACCTTAATACTGGTGAAATTGTCCTACTGGGCTGAAGCCATAATTTTAAAAGAATGAATAGTACCTATAATAAGTATTATTTATTTGCCAAATGTGAGATTGAGCATGACACATCGTACTTGTTCAAGACTGACATTAATGATTATTGTTTATTTACACGGCTAATTGGTTTGTAATGAAGAGTGGCCTCCCACGAACTCTTTAATTTTTTTCACCTTGAAATCGTTTGGGTGAATCAACTGTTTCTTGCGAGCCGTTGCCATGGCTACGGTCGTCTGGGTCACTCTTTAGTTTAGAGCATTCAGGGCCTGTTTCACAATGTCCAAGTATGGGATAGCTAATTAACAAATAAATTAACTGAAGATTATGAAACGCTAACGATGAGTTTTTTCGACAGATAAGTCGCAAGTAGCTTATTCAGGACTTTATTTGGCTATTGTGAAACAGGCCCTTAGACAGGAGTCGCCTTTAAGAACTTACCGCTCTGCCGAAAACCTTGCAGAATTGTGTATACTTTTGTATAGACTGACGTTATTCTGACATGGCTATTTTTACGTTACGTACAAAGTAAACAGTCATACATTTGACGAAAAATCGACAGAATGTTTTGTACAGAAAATAACAGACATGGCTCTAAGCTCTTAAGGTATATCCTAGTTTTATGGTATTAAAATTAATTAATCACACGATTTTGTAGAGAATATAAGCTCTTTTCACAATGGTCCATCTACCAAGAACGATAATATAAAGTGGTGCTTACAAGAGTTCTAAGAAACTGTGATATTATTGTCGCCTGGCTGACGGGACTGCCCAACAACGTGAAATATCTGATTTATCCATTTACATTCTTTGGATATATCAAGTTAATGATTATAACCTCGATGATTGGCTTAAAATGTAAAACCGTTAAATCGAAAATCCGTCCCATAGAATTAAAAGCAGTTAACACCTGTTGGATTGTTCTTATATATCGTAATCAAAAGGGGCATACTTAATACAACCCTTAGTGGCTAAGTGAAACCTTGAGATTGTCAAAGCTCTATGTACAGTCACGGGATTTGAAAGTTTGTCAATTCTGAAAATTTATACCATTACATAGAATCGAAAAGTATGAAACAAATTTTTATAAAGTACGAAGTCATTTATTTTCTAGGAACAAATGAGCATTCTATACTATTTCCTATGGGCTATATGTACTTCATAGTAAAAAAAAACAGAATATGATATACTCGTATCAACAGACGACGCATAGCCTAAACCGTTGAAATTAGGAGTTTGAAATTGGAACAACATACTTATTCTTCAAAGGTTGTAGATTTTTTAAATTCCACCCCTGAGGAGGTTTGTATGGGCATGTGATAAACTGATTACCACGTTAAAGTTGCGGGCAAAATTGATTCATATTACGAGTCACACAAGGTGTCTGAGTGCATTGAATGTAAGCTTTTATGCCACGTTAAATTTTAACAGAGATCAACGTTTTTCTTTTAGTTGACAGCTGTCAGCGACGTTTTAAGATTCACTAAAACTTTTGTGATTTTACATTTTAATGAATTTCTCATGTAATCGATCTGTTTTTGTTTGTTTTGGAATGGTACGGTGGAGTCACATTTCGTGTTTTTTTTTTATTAAGCTAGTTACTGTAACATTTACGTTGTCATATCAATTAAAAACAATATCAGTTGTGAGCTGTCATCTATAAGTGTCTGCATCTAAGCGTCTGTTAATGTTCTATATTTGCTTATTCCTATGTAATCGTGTAGATGTATTATCTGTTGGTGATCCTTATATAAATAAAATAAATCCAGGGGGGGCGCTTGAAATAAGACTTTTCTGACAGTAGGTGTTTTAGTCTATAGTCTATCTTTCTCACTTATATTGTTATTTTTAAGTTTATTTATAGTTGAGATACTGTTATTTAATTCCTTGCATTAGCATTCCTTGTTTAGATAGATAGATAAATCATTTATTTGGCAGCTGCAAAAAGATTTCGCAGCCACTCGTCAAATCCTTGATTCGTCAAGTAATACACTCGTCAAATCCTTGATTCGTCAAGTAAGACACTCGTCAAATCCTTGATTCGTCAAGTAAGGCACTCGTCAAATCCTTGATTCGTCAAGTTAGACACTCGTCAAATAAAGTAATTAAATTAAATTATAACACAATATAAAGTTTAAATAATCATAACAAAAACACAAATTATGACAGTAACAACATAAAAATGCCAAAAAAGAAAATTAAGACAACAAAATAGAGTTAAGCACACACAAAATGGAATAATTAATAAAAATAAAATAAAATAGAGTTTAGTAGTCTATTATTTAAATTCAAGATCTAAATCCCAAACACGTGTTGGGTTGGTTCCTTTGCGTTAGAGATTTCTCATAAAATCTTTGAATCGAGTCCATTCTAAGCTAATTTGCAAAGACTCTGACATGACAAGTCATATTTTCAAAGTATCTTGATGTGTATGGTGACATTTCCACACCTCGTTATTGCAAAGTATGTAGAGTTTTTTATCCAACGGAACGCGAATTCAGAAAAGGTGCAATCGGTAAACTAATTAACCATCGACAGATCCCAAATGTCACCCGTACACGATCGGTTCGGTGACATCAGCTAGGAATAGATTGCTGGCCCGCTTCCAGGTTATTCGGCCCTAGTTGATTCAAGTTCACTGCCGGTGCTATGAGAATCAACGATATGATACTTTAGTCAGACAGATCTCAATGTCTACGAAGCAATAAGATTAGTATACCTACCCAATTGTGTCGACAGATCTCAATATCTACGAAGCAATAAGATACTAATCTTATTGCTTCGTAGATATTGAGATCTGTCGACACAATTGGGTAGGTACTTGACACATGTTGAATATTTTAACAAAATTTAGATAAACGGATATAAAATGAGCCATCTATTATAAAAAACAGGCCAAGTGCGAGACGGACTCGCCCATGAAGGGTTCCGTACCATTTATAACGTATTAAAAAAAACTACTTACTAGATCTGGTTCAAACCAATTTTCGGTGGAAGTTTGCATAGTAATGTATATCATATATATTTTTTAGATTTTTCATTCTGTTTTTTTAGAAGTTACAGGGGGGGGGGACACACATTTTTTCACTTTGGAAGTGTCTCTCGCGCAAACTATTCAGTTTAGAAAAAAATGATATTAGAAACCTAAATATCAGTTTTGAAGACCTATCCCTAGATACCCCACACGTATGGGTTTGATGAAAAAAAATTTTTTTTAAATTTTTATGACGTATTAAAAAAAAACTACTTACTAGATCTCGTTCAAACCAATTTTCGGTGGAAGTTTGCATGGGAATGTATATCATATATATTTTTTTAGATTTTTCATTCTGTTATTTTAGAAGTTACGGGGGGGGGGGGCACACATTTTTTCACTTTGGAAGTGTCTCTCGCGCAAACTATTCAGTTTAGAAAAAAATGATATTAGAAACCTAAATATCATTTTTAAAGACCTATCCATAGATACCCCACACGTATGGGTTTGATGAAAAAAGATTTTTTGAGTTTCAGTTCTAAGTATGGGGAACCCCCAAAATTTATTGTTTGTTTTCTATTTTTGTATAAACATCATAATGCGGTTCATAGAATACATCTACTTACCAAGTTTGAACAGTATAGCTTTTATAGTTTCGGAAAAAAGTGGCTGTGACAGAATTGGACAGACAGACGGACATGACGAATCTATAAGGGTTCCGTTTTTTGCCATTTGGCTACGGAACCCTAAAAAGTGGAATTTAAAAAGACATATTGAGATTTTAAAAAAATACAAGGCTCCAAAGTCCGAAAAAAAACTTACATTATCATTTTGTTAGAGGCGTTTCAATCGTCGAGTGCGAGCGTCAGACTTTAACTCTCATTTCTGACCTCTGTGTTGCCTTAATGCCATGAGTGCTATATAGACATTTAATCCCCAGGAAAATCAATATCGATTGACATTATTTCCAAAAAATTGTCAAGTAGCCAATTGTATTTGAATAAGTAATTGTTCCTGCGGCTCTGTCTGATTAAAGTATAATTTCTTCTCAATTTTAATGTTGGTTATTTTTTATTTATTTTTATTATATTTATACAACGTGTCCCAAAACTCAACGATAAGCCGGCACCAGAGGATGGAGCTGCTTATGATTAGTCGAGAAAAAATAAGGAAAAAAATATATCTCAATTATTTTAGAAATTACAGAAAAAAAATGAAATTCATTGAAAATCGACATCCCTAATGGTATTTTTAACGACCATGTCTACAAATATTCAAATATTACTGTTTTTTATTTTGTTTTTGGAAACTTCAGTAGCCCTGCTATCTAACACAGTTCTTAAAAATACCAAAATACATGTAGTTTTTACACAAAAAATAATCAAAATTCATTTTGTCCCTACAATTTTGAAAGATTGTTTCTTACAGTCCACTTTCAATCATCATGGTGTAAAAAAATAGTATCGACACCACTATGGCAATTATTTTCAAAAGTTGACGCAACTAACCAAGATTCCAAAATGGTATAATACTTTTGGAAACCTAGTCACAACAAAAAACAACGAATTTTTAAACAAGAACCGACATTTTTAAATGTTGATATTAATCACTTTTGAAAAGGGTTGTTGTTGCAAGTTTTAAAATTTCAATGGAAAATGTGGGTAGTTAATACAATTTTCAAGTCAGTACACTCTGATCCTTTGTTCGCTGTGCACCGTTCCGTATTAATTGATGTGGCTCTCATACTAACAACTCTTGGCTTTGCTTTTTGGACTGGTGATCTGCAAACTGTACTGACCTGGCATTATTTTGGACTGTGATTGTGTTTTGTGTATTGGACTTTTTCCGTATTCTGGATTGTTTAGCGTTTATTAATAATGTAGTAAATGAATTTAAAAAAAAGGAAAAAAAAATGTACCATTTCTTTGCATTTATTCAACATTTTTCAACAACAAAAATCCTTTTTTGGGTACAGTAAAAGTGATTACCGCCAACATTAAATAATGTCGATTCTTGTTTAAAAATTCGTTGTTTTTTTTTGTGACTAGGTTTCCTAAAGTATTATACCATTTTGGAATCTTGGTTAGTTGCGTCAACTTTTGAAAATAATTGCCATAGTGGTGTCGATACTATTTTTTTACACCATGATGATTGAAAGTGGACTGTAAGAAAAAATCTTTCAAAATTGTAGGGACAAAATGAATTTTGATTATTTTTTGTGTAAAAACTACATGTATTATGGTATTTTTAAGAACTGTGTTAGATAGCAGGGCTACTTAAGTTTCCAAAAACAAAAAAAAAAACAGTAATATTTGAATATTTGTGACATGGTCGTTAAAAATACCATTAGGGATGTCGATTTTCGATGAATTTCATTTTTTTTCTGTAATTTCTAAAATAATTGAGATATATTTTTTTCCTTATTTTTTCTCGACTAATCATAAGCAGCTCCATCCTCTGGTGCCGGCTTATCGTTGAGTTTTGGGACACGTTGTATATATATTACGTTAGAACGATAGAGCTGAGAGTCTAGCAACAAAGTATGGTAAGTCTGAATGAATGAATTTAAGAAATCATTATCGAGTTGATGGCATACATTTAAAAAAATCTGAAATAGCCTATAAAAAATATTAAGTAAGTTTACAGTTTAATATCGTATTTACCTAGCATAAAGAAATCTTAGTTAATAATTCCTCAAGGCAAGAATAAATTGTAGCTGAGGCCTATTTCTCGAACGGTATTAGTCTAATATTATTAGTGTGTTGCCATGGTAACCCATACGACTTGACAGTCCGTGGACTATTAGTCTAATATCGTTCGAGAAATGGGCCCAGCCCGCGGAGCTAGAATACCTATACCAAATATTTTTCCATCTGGCCTGAAAAGTACGTGTATTTCAATTACGAACTTTTCCCCAGAGGCATTTTGCTGTAGGCTTGACAAAATAAAATGTAAAAATTGAACATCTAAACGCATAGGCTTTAATAGAATCCATCTCGTTCATCATTCGCTTGCCCTTATCCCATTCACTTGGGGTCGGCGCAGCATGTTTCTTCCATACCTCTCTATCGCCCGTCCCCTCATCATTCGCTTGGGTTAGTTTCGTATCATCTCTCACACAGTCCATCCACCTTTTCTTCAGTCTTCCTCCTGTTACCTCTCTCCACATTCATTCGTAATATCTTTCTCGTCACATGACTTTAATCCTTCCTCGAATCCACCTCGCTACTTAGGTAATTTAATTAAGGCATGGCTTCGAAAATGACTTTGCTAAATAACGGCAAACAGCATAATGGTTTCGCTTTTTGTTAACAGGTTACATATTGCCAAACGCCGAATGCATGTATTAGGTATTTACATTTGGTTAAAAAAATCAATAATGAAGTGACTGCTGTACGAGCACACATTTTAATGTTTGTTGTTATATATTGTTAACAATATTAAATTAACCCAAAATTGTCTTGTAGTGTTCTATGATTTGGTATAGGCCCGTTATAATATTACAGACCAGTGTTGGCCGAACGCTAAATAGAATTGAAAATATTGAGAAATAACCATTACAAATTGAACCGTAAACAGTAACGGCCGGTTACAGTTTACGGTTTAATTTGTATTGGTTGATTCAATATTTTCAATTCTAATTAACATTTGGCCAACACTGTTACAGACACTGATAGATACTGTTAGATACATTGAAAGACGACCCACAAGCCGAGGCAGAATAAAAGGGTCTAGTAGGCTAAGGAAGGAAAAATATTAATGAAAGCGTTTAGCTATCAAAGGCGTCTTTCATTTTGAAGGAGATTTTCTGTTTAAATGAGGTTTAATTTCGTTGCCTAGCAACAGAGAGTGTTTATTTTGAACTTGACGCATGGCTGTCAAGATTGCAAGACTCATTTGTAGTCATAGTTCAACGCTATCGTTGACATTGATTTTTTTTATGTATATTGCACCAATTATATTGAATTGATTTTTCGTATGGTAGTTGTTAGCTACACTAACTATTAGCAATTTATGTGATTTTTCCATAGGTATAGCTTTACAAATACTTTATTGAAAAGAGCTGTCAAAAAAATCTCTGACATTTTAATCATTATTTTTTCAGGGAATTATATATTTAAAATAATCTGAGTTATATTCCTACTCATTCTTTGTAGCTATGATTTGGTTTGATTACTCTACCTTATAAAGTTCAGGAGAAAAACGACTCTGAAAAATGTGTCTATAAAATGACGTTTTTGACATTATCTCGGTGACGGTTCAAGATACGGCTGAAAGTTAAGGTGTTTCTATAGTATAAGATCCACAAACGACATTAACGGCTGAAAGTTAAGGTGTTTCTATAGTATAAGATAACCCACAAACGACATTATAAAAATCCGATATTCGTCACAGGGGCCTCTTCTGCTTCCTTAGCCTGCTAGACCCTTTGGGACATACACTTATTCTTCAAATAAGAGGTTCAAAGAGAAATAAATTTTAGAAACATAGGAATCACAAAACACGTCAAGACACGATATAATAAGTAGCTAGTTTTACGAGCCCGGAAGGCAATCTGCCAACTTGTTTTGACATTCCATACTGTCCAATTACAGTAATAACGTTTAGTGTTTTAGAATTAAGAGAAGTTTTAACATTAAAATGTGATTAGGAGCCATTTTACGAGTATTTATAATGTACACGTTTTGTTTAATGTGGACATTTTCCTAATATGATAAGAAAGTGTACCAACATTTTTATCTCCATTACCATTTTTAGACTTTGTATGACAGTAACGAAATTGAAGGAATGAAAAAAAGCATGGACATTTTGGGATACTTATTTTCTTCTATTGGGATCGAAATACCTTGTGATTCTGAGTACAAATGACATAAACATTCTCAGATCTGAAAAAAAAATTTAGTGTACAACTTTATTTTTTGTTGAGCTATTCTTATATAAGTTTATATACCTGGGCGACCGAGCTTTGCTCGGTTATAACTATTTATTGTAATATGGTGGTGTATAGGTGATAATCTTAACTACATTTTTTACTAAATTAAACTTGTCTAAAACAATAAAAATTTAAAAATTATATATAAACTTGAACATATAAAAAAAAACAAAAGTTAGTCATCGGGTGAGAGTCGAACCCGTAACACTCGTTTAGCAGTCCGCGTCTTAACCCGCTGGACCAGACGGACAGTGGCCGGCAACACGAAATTAGCGACCATATTCTGCGTCGAAAGAAAAACGCATGAAAACTCGAAAACACGCGTTTTCCCAAACATAAGACTAATCTAGATCGATTGTATACCCCCCAAAAACCCCCATATACCAAATTTCAGCGAAATCGTTAGAGCCGTTTCCGAGATCACAGAAATATATTTATATATAAATATATATACAAGAATTGCTCGTTTAAAGGTATAAGATATACAGTGTGTATTTTTGATTAACCTCAAACTTAAACTAGACGTAGGTTTTAATGCTATAAAACAATTCTAAAAGATTTTTTTAGTTTATTCTTCACTACCAGAGCACAATTAATTTTTGAAATTTTTTCGAGCGGCAATGTGTGTCGTACATCATGATCACTTTTGACAGTTGTGACGCCGCCGCGTCATTAATGAGACGTTTTGAGTTAAAACAAAGTAGTGATACATTGCTTGCTGAATTATTTTGTATGAAAAAATAAAAGTCGTCCATTTTTTATAAAACCTATGAAAGTGTGTTTATTACAGCCTAAACTAACTGCCCTTTGATTATGTGTTAATATCAAAAATACACGCTGCATTTGCTATACGTGGTTTGGGGTCGAAAAATCGTTCCAGTTATTAGGTCTTATTTCTGGGAAAACTCGCTTTTTTATATGTTTTCCGACCAAAGCTCGGTCTCCCAGATATTCTTCCTTATACAACATATATACTTAGTAGCTATTGCGTAGGTAGCACCAGCTCTTTGCAGCAAAGTACTTATATAGCCCGGTATACTTATTAACACAAAATTGACGAACTCACACCTCATTTGTTAAGGTAGTTTATTTTGCAAACATATTCCAATATGTGTTCTATAATATCTCGACTCGTCAAACGCAAAGGTTACCTTTAACTAACTAGGTGAGAAGATGTTTTGACGGCCCTAAAATAACACCCTTGGCTACCCTTGATTAAATATGGTTTTAATATATGGCGGACGAGCAATGAGACGTGGCGTAAAGGGCAAGTTACCTATACATACCTATATAGAAGTATCTTGCCCTTGCAAGTCTACCCTTAACTGAGACGCATATATGGACCGTCGTGTGAAGATACAATATTAAACTATACAATGCAAATCCTCTTTACTGCACAACCTCAAAATAGATTTACAAAGGAATACACGTCATAATACAAAAAGACAGGTAAACAACAAGCGGTCAACAACCTTTAGGTAGTAGAGAAATTATATTGTTAGTTTGACCATTTTTTTTTCTTTCGAGCGAATATTTCCGAAAATATTCTTTTTATCAAAAAATGGTTTCCGAAGACCATATTCATTTTGAAAGACCTAACCAACGACACCCCACATCGGTAAGAGGTAAAAGCGAACAAAAATATCCGTAAGCTCTTAAAATTTTTTTTTCATTTTTATTATTTTACCATTTTGTTGCCTTGATTGATTTAATGTATCTACAATACATATGCCAAATTGCAGCTTTCGAACGATGAAGGAGCAAAGCTTCGGACAGACAGATAGACGACTTGGCGAAACTATAATATATTATAGTTATGCTATTCAGGTATTCACTGCCGGCGACTTTGTCCTCGTAGCAGTCGTTAAAATATCCCCTCGTAAATTGCAACTATCATTGTACCCCTTAGGGGATGAATTTCGAGATACAAAGTATCTTATGGCTTTTCTACATACAAAATCCAATCTGTAATGACGACATGAATACATAGAAAATGACACACATCAAAGACATATCTTGCACACCTCGATCTCTTTTTGTTTACGGACGAGTCACAACACGCACCGCCATAGGTACAGTTGTACCTATGCTCCGGCAGAGGGGAAATAGTATGAATGCCGTCTCCCTTCTCGGTGTTGCTCGAAGGTGGTGGAGGTCGGATTCAAACCGGCGTCTTTAAGCTTATGCGGCTAACGTCCTGAACCTCTAGGCTACTCCATCACTCCATTACTCATCAGTACCCGATCCAATTTCTCAAGTATATGCAATCTTAGAAAGACTAGGTATTAGGCGTATTAGACTAACTCTAAGCACGCCGCCTTAAGACGGAAGTAGACCACATGATCGTCCATCCAAAAAGAGAAAACGTTTTTTCACTTCTAAATATTTCCCATTCTCCGTTTATAGGAACCTAGTTTATCAATAAATTTAAAAAGATTTTGGCAAAAATGTTGGTTCAAGCTTTTATCGCTGACTGTATCTTTTTTTCCACAGGCAACTAATACTTATCGAGACAATTCTAAAAACCCCAAACACAATTAGGTTGCGTTGTTTTATCACAGAGTTCCCGTGGCTACCTCGTGTCTCCATCATCAGATCAGCTCGATGGTACCATAATATTGCATTGTCACCCGACTTACATATGTATGTCCAGCTTGGAAACTGAATATTCGTCTTCGTTAAACCAAAGCAAGCAATCAAAATGCTAACCCTACGTCGCGTTATCTACGTTTCCTTCTGAACGCATCTGTGAAATTGCTTTCACGCAGGATAGGCACGCAGATAATCCATTTCTTAGCGGATTCTTTGTTTTGGTGCCATCCCTCTTCCCCCGGACCTCCGTGAGGAGTAGACGTGTAAACCATATGTACGCTCATTAAAAAAGTAAATAAAATGTATTTAATACCATAAAATAAATTAAATTTAAATAGTGAAAATTCGCCGTAAACTACCAGGATCGCATAACAGCTGCGCCAACTGTGAGTAGTATCTGTGCAACAAGAACACTACCGTGACACTACCAATCACGTTAGCAAGAAAGAGACAGCTATAGTTATCTTACTTCGCCGCTCGCGTGCGACGCGCCTTAACCGGCGCGAGCGCATGCTACACCACTTTGCTTTGCTGCTCGCCTGGTACCTCTCGCCTGCATCGCCCCGTGATTTGTGAAATATTGCTGAGTTGCTGAACTGTTTTGTTTTGCTGTGTGTGTATGAAAAGTACTGTTATTGGTCAATCGACTGCTATCTCCTTATAATTGTTGCTCTCCTGGTTACTACGCTACACCAAGAATCGCAATCGCCTCCTCGACCATCTACTAAACTCAAGATTCTATCATCTCTTATTATTGCTGATTACCTAGTATATCTAGCGCCCAGAATGCCACTAAAACGCACTCCACCGGTATCCCCGGCCACAGAAGGTATGTCGCAAAAGCTGGACCCGCAGTCGCAGCCACAGAGGACGGTGCCGGCATCGATGTCGGCCTTACAAACACCCGCAATACAAGGACCGGGGAGCGGGAACGACTCTGAATCGAGCCTGACTGGCATGTCGGCCTCAGATCGCGACGAGCGCCGCCGTAACGTCACTCACAGGTCAAAGCGCAAGAGAGATGACGAGCCTACTATGTCAGACGTTATGGACCAAATGAAAAAGATGTTTGATCAATTCCAAGTTCAACAAAATGGAAAGTTAGACTCACTGCAAATGTCTTTTGACGAATTAAAACAGCAGAATAATAAAATCAGTCAGTCTATTGATTTTATATCCGCTCAATACGATGACATGAAAAATAAACTGTCAAGTTTGGAAAACGAACGCCGTGCTGACCGTGAGTATATACAAACTCTAGAAAGCAAGATCGAGGACCTGGAAAGAGTAAGCCGATCGGCAAGCTTTGAAATCAAAAATATCCCTGTGACTAAACAATTTGAAACAAAGGAGGATCTAACGAAGGTAGTAGTTGAAACCGCAAAGGCATTACAACTTGACGTGCAGCCAGCTGATGTCCGAGACGTGTTCCGTGTCAGTACAAAAAATGCGAACAAACCAATTGTTGTGGAGCTTACGACAGTCATTAAAAAAGAAAAAATACTGACCGCAATCAAAAGCTACAATAAGCAAAACAGGGGAAATAAATTTAATACCAGTACCATTGGCCTAAACTGCCCTCCGGCCCCTGTGTACATCTCTGAAAACTTACTGCCTAAAACTAGGAGACTACTTTACCTTGCACGCATGTTTGCCGATACCAACGACTGCGCATACTGGACCTACCGCGGTAAGGTGTATGTCCGTCTGACAGAGGGCGGTAAACCTCTTCATATAGCATCCGAAGCCGACCTCAAGCTGGATATTCTTAAGTCCCGCGTAGTATGACTAGACCTAATGTACTTTACTTTTTGCATGTTCATTATTTCTCTTTATCAAGATTATATACTCAAAATAAGTGTAAAAATCATTATTTTAGGTGTATCTACTTTTTTAGCTGCTGTTAATTGTAAAAATGATATCACGAGTTGCCAACATAATTCTCACACCAAAATCTCGTACCACACACAATACCTACACACTAAACAAACTTCAATCGTAAACAAATATACACATGATCACCTCATTATGCTTTGTTTATTTCAAATAGATTCACTGCTTACTTTAACAATAACAACTATTTGCCACGTTTCTTGCGACTTGTATTTTACCTCACTAAATTGTAATGGATGATTTCACTCTAGTGATAAATGAAATTGACAAAATCTCACCTGCAAGCTCATTGCTATGTGACCCTGAAGACTGCAAGAGTTACTTGGAACCGCACACTGAGTATCTAAAAGTTCTCCATCTTAATATCAGGAGCATAAAATGTAACTTTAATGGATTACAGGTATTGCTGTACCGAGTTGGTTTTCAACTAGATGTAGTAATTCTCTCTGAATGCTGGCTAAGTTCTGCTGACTTAATCCCCACTTTACCGGGTTATGTCATTTTCAAATCTAAGCATCAAAATCAAAACGATGGTGTTGTAATATATGTCAGAAACATATATAGTGTAACGGTCGAAGAGCCCGCCTTACAAGACGCAAACTGTCTTATTTTAAAAATTAGAAATGATATGGCCATTGTTGCAATCTATCGATCCCCATCGACATACTGTACTAATCCTTTTGTAGAAAGCTTAGATACAACTTTATCTGCATTATCATCTTTTCGGTCTCTCGCTGTCATTGGTGACATAAATATCAATATATCTCCAAACTCTGTTGATCCTCGTTCAGATGACTATCTTCTCCTGACAGCATCACATGCTTTACTTCCGGCGCATACATATCCCACTCGAAATGAAAACTGTTTAGACCACGTAATGTTAAAGACTAATAATAAGGCCACGGTTTTTGTCTTAAAATCTTTTATTACTGACCACGCCCCGGTGGTTTTCTGTCTGGAATTCAAATCTAAACCTTGCACCTATCACTCATCAGTTAGGGTAGACAAATGCACAATATCTAAGGATATATCAAATACGGATTTTTCAAACATACTATCACTTAAAGATTCGGATGCAGCCGCTGAAACTTTAATTAACATACTTTCTTCAATTATAACATCAAATTCAACTAATGTACTCAAACCAAGAAGAAGTCGTATTTTTAAACCTTGGATTACCCCTGGTCTTCTCCGCTGCATCAAACAACGTGACAGACTTCATTTAAAGTCCAAAAAATATCCGGATAATGCTATCTTAAAAACGACCTACACTAGGTATAGAAACTTTTGTAACAACCTCCTAAAAAATGTCAAAACCACTTACGATAAGCAACAAATGGAGAAGGCCAAGGGTAGGCCTAAGGAAACTTGGAAAGTAATTAAGCAAATAGCTAACATTCAACAAGCTACAGCTACACCAAATGAGCTATTGACCTTGTCCTCGGATCCTACATCTTCTGTTGATTCTGTAAATAATTATTTTGCGAATGTCGGCAGTGCTCTAGCACAAAATATAATTCGTGACACACATAATCAGCAGCCTGCAAGTTATATCCCTACATTGACTCGTCCCCCTGACCCGAACTCCATGGTGATTCTATATGTCGATGATTCAGAAGTCGAGGAAACTATTCTCAGTTTAAAAAATGATTGTTCAGTTGGCTATGATGGCATCTCTACAAGTATTCTAAAGTCTAATCGCACGAAACTTATACCAATTCTTACCTTTATATTCAACTTGAGCATTTCGACGGGTAACTTTCCGAAAGTTTTTAAAAGGGCTCTTATACACCCAATACATAAAAGCGGCATCAAAAATAATGTTAGTAACTATCGTCCCATCTCGGTCCTCACCTGTATCTCAAAGGTTTTCGAAAAGATTCTCAACAAACGCCTAGTTGACTATCTTAATAAACATAATATTTTGGCAGACAATCAATACGGTTTTCGAAGGGGGCGATCTACAGAAGATGCTGTTGTCAAACTTACGTCTCTAATTATTAAGAACCTGGAAGATAAACATAAAACGATTGGTATATTTTTAGACCTCTCTAAGGCGTTTGACACAGTGTCTATACCGACTCTCCTAAAAAAAATGGAAACCATTGGTATTAGAGGAATCTCTTTAGATATCTTTAAAAGTTATTTGACTGACCGATCTCAGAGTGTAATTATTAATAGAACAACAAGTAACGAAGTTCAACTAAACTATGGGGTACCTCAGGGCAGTGTTTTGGGGCCAACACTTTTTCTGATATATATTAACGACCTGTGCTCTCTCCAACTAAAAAATTGCGAGATTATTACGTATGCCGACGACACGGCTCTGATTGTGCATGGGGAGGATTGGTCTAGCGCTAAAGAGGCATCGGAGAATGCACTACATCATGTGTCGCAGTGGCTGTCATCTAATCTTCTTACACTAAATGTAGATAAATCTAAGTTTATAACCTTTTCGCCAACATCTGTTTCGCAACCGAGCGCGGAGTTCTCGGAAATTATTGCTCACAGATGTCCAAGGCAATTAGCTGAGTGTACTTGTTCCTCACTATTGCGTACTTACAGCATTAAATACCTGGGTGTAATAGTTGATAGCAACCTCCGGTGGGAAATACATATTGATACACTTAGTAAGAAAATTAGGAAATTAATCTATATTTTTAAAAACCTTCGCTCAGTAGTCGACCAAATGACATTAAAAATGGTGTACTTTGCCTTGGCACAATCACTGCTAACCTATTGCATTAGTGTATGGGGTGGTGCTGCGAAAACCTTACTCTTGCGCTTAGAAAGAGCGCAACGTGCAGTCTTAAAGGTAATTTTCAAGAAACCCTTCAGGTATCCTACCATTGATCTTTATAGAGAGAGTAAAGTGCTGTCGGTACGAAGTCTATTTTTCCGCCAAGTCATTTTAAAAAAACATAAGACCATAACCTTTGATAAAAATCTCACGAAAAATAAACGTCGAGTTCGTGTCTGTGGTATACAGAAATTTCGCTTGGCAGTTTCAGGACGTCATGTTGATTACCTTAGTTCTAAATTGTACAATAAGGTTAACGACCTTACCGATATATATGCTCTCACACTAAGAGAATGTAAGCAGAAAGTCACTGATTGGCTACAAACGCTAACTTATAACGAGATTGAGGATTGCCTAGCCTCTCATTATTAAAATATAATTCGAGCAACTCACACACACACACACACACACACACACACACACACACACACACACACACACACACACACACACACACACACACACACACACACACACACACACACACACACACACACACACACACACACACACACACACACACACACACACACACACACACACACACACACACACGAGCATATTTACAAATTAATCACACTTTCAACTCCTGTGTAACACTAATAGACATTGTGATACGTAAATAGTGTTAACTCTTTGTTTATACATATTTTGTATTATTCCGATATTTTTAGTTTTATTTTATTATCAGTTCTGTTGTACACTTGTAGATTTAGTACCAAAACCTATATATTAATATAGGTATACTTAATGTTTTCTCGGGGGTGAGAGCCTGGTGAACTGTAATACAGGTTTATACCTAGTTCAGACTCCAGTCTCTCACAAAGGATCACAACCTCATCTCGAATTTATATGTTGTTATCATACTGTGAAATTGTTACAAATCCTTTGTGAGCTGATAAATAAACATTTTTATTTTATTATTTTTTTTTTATTTTTTTATTTTTATTAAAGCTTTATTTTTGAACTAGCTTCTGTCTGCGACTTCATCTGTGTGGAATGATGATGATGATTGATAAAAACTCGTAACTTAATATCTCGTCGCGGCTATCACCCGAATATCTATGCAGAGTCCTTGAATATTTCGATCATATTGCACGAAAGACGGTAGCAGTCTCGAAAAGCTCATTGTGACCGGCAAAGTGGATGGGAAAAGGCCTGGACGCGGACGAAGTCCAATACCTTGGTCTGACCTGATCCGCACCGCTTTTGACTCCACCGTTCACATGGCTCTCCACACCGCCAGAGACAGAAACAGATGGACAAAGATCGTAAAAAAGAAAGTGGTACAAAAGGGAGGTCACGACCCTAAATGTTGAGGAATACAACGCAAACTATCTCCATCCCAATCATCTGTCAGTCGTCGATGCGCGATGATTTCATGTCATGTTCTTATGAAGTGGACATTCTGCACGTAATCCAGTTGTATAAAGACGTCACGTCTGTCGTTGGAGTTACAGGAGTGGAAACTCATAGTCGTTATGACTGCTGTTATACATATCAGTCGTCGATGCGTGGTATGATTTCATGTCAAGTTCTTACGAAGTGGACATTCTGCACGTAATCCAGTTGTACAAAGACGTCACGTCTGTCGCTGGAGTCACAGGGGTGGAAACTCGTAGCTGCTATAACTGTTATATGTGTCAGTCGTCGATGCGTGTCTGATTTCATGTCAAGTTCTTGTGCTCGATGTAAGCTAAAAAACTATTATAGTTCAATTTTTCTCATTCTGTACTCGTTCTCAAAATAGTAAAGGAATTTTCCCAGGAACGATTAAAAAACTCATACATTTTGTGTTACTCTGCTATTTTATCTGCTATTAGTACAACTTAGCAAAACTGGAAACTTAGGAAATGATCAAACTATCAGTACGGCTAATGAGCCGTACTCTAGTTTCATTACTCGTATAAAGGAACAGCTTCATGGCAGTCGGATACACGCACGTCAATATCTAGCAACAGGTGGCGTTATGTTTATTCCTGCTGTACTGACAGCAACGGCAACTTTAATATAAAGAAATCTAACATTCCTACTAATATTCTAAATGTGAAAGTAAGTATCTGTTTATTATTTATTTGTCCATCTTGAAACGCTGAACCAATTTATATGAAAGTAGAATGTAGGGAGATAGTTTGACTCCCAGAGAAAGATAGGATAGTTTTGTTTTCTACGGAGAAGTCGCATGTAGAATCTAGTATATCATAAAATTATGATTAAATAGCATGTGATAATCCACAAAACGGGGGAAATTACCTTTAAGAACATAAGTTATTATATTCTGTGTCCTTACAGAGCCAAGACATTGTATTTTATATTTGACATCTGTACTGTACCATTCGTTGCAATGAAGAAAAATGAATTAAGAAATATAATAAAATATAATCACGCCTATTTCCCGGAGGGGTAGGCAGAGACCACGGATTTCCACTTGCTACGATCCTAACATACCTCTTTCGCTTCCTTCACTTTCATAACATTCCTCATACACGCTCGCCGGTTTAGGGTACTCTTAACTTGGTCTTTATTCAGAATTTCTCCGATTTAATCAGAGAAAGTCCGTCGACTCTCCTCTCTCTCCTTAGTAGCCCTTTTCACTCATTATTTTCACGTGTCCAAACCATCTCAACATACCTTTCTCAGTTTTTGTCTTTACATCTTCGTTCAGTCCACACTTTTCCCTTATAACATCTCTAATACATATAACATAATTTCTAATTTTAATATTTCTAGTATTTTTACTAATTCTCGTCATAATATTTAACAGCTCGCAGTCACAAAGCTAGTCTAAGCTACACTTTCGATTTATGGCATTATGGTTCCAAAGTGAGAATCCTTTAAATACCGAGACAGTACATATTTAGCAAGAAGTTGCGAGTCTCATATTTATTTGAGCTCTAGTTTATACCTATAATCGGCAACATAGGCTGACTTTATTATTGAACCATTGATTCAGACAATAAACCACAAAAAAATCAAACAAAGTCCGTCATAATGATAACTAAGCAAGTGACTTTATAAATTAAATAAAAATAATTATTATTATTCATTCTTTTATTGCTTCCATGGTTATTACATTAGGTGCAACATTACATTTTGATCTATTACCGCAAAATATTTGCACGTAAACAAGCATATGTTGAAAATATTCGCTGCTATTGCGCGAGAATAGCATAAAATGATATATTTTGAAATAAATAAACCATTTCATATATTGGGTAATCTTCGGTAGCCGATGGTAGAGTGGTAGGTCGGTGTCCTAGAGCGGTGAGTTTACATCATGTTAACAGTTAAGCGGTAGGTATTTCTAACCACACTTAAAATATTACTGTATATTTTTAAATAATAATATTTTTGTAATCACTCGGATAAAGTTTTTCGGTAATCTCGCGGACTGTTTTGCTGACGCCCCGCATCCGACTCGGTTTTATTTGGCCGATGGGTTTATTGCTTTTCTGCGACTGTCCAAAATAGACGAAGGTCTCGGTTAAGTTCGCTAAACCAAACTAATCCCACATGAAAGTTCCGCTTCACTAGGTTTGATGAGTCACAGCACTTTGAATCGTGAGTTAAATACAACTTCGTTAGTTAATTCTAGTCATAGAACGTAAGGTGTTAAGGAAAATTCTAGGACCTGTCAAAAGAGACGATGGTAGTTGGAGGATTCGTAAGAATGCCGAAATTGAACAACTAATAGCCGAGCTGAATAGGTGAGACCAAATCACATCGTCTCCGCTGGTTTGGCCACCTCGAACAGATGGGTGACAATCGGGAAGTCAAAAGGGCTTACTTGGGTCGACCAACTGGACGCCGTCCTGTTGGTCATCTTAAATATCGTTGGCCGGATAGAGTGGAGGTAGGGTAAATCTCCGTGAGCTAGGCGTCAGCGAAAGCTGGCGCGAATCCGCTCTGGACCAAGCAAAGTGGCGTGCTTTTGTGTTGGAGCCAAAGACTCATTTTGCCAGCCAAGTAAGTAAGCTAATGAGAAGAGCAAATTATTTATGCAATGATTATTCTTAAAAATATTGAATTATTGTTAAGATGTCCTTAGCCTTTAACCATATGGCACATGTAAACTTTTTACGGTACTAATACAGAAGGATGTTTTCACATCAATCGGGCCTTCAATAGTTCTTTTCCCTTAGGCCATAGATTTTCTAGGATTCTAGAGTAGTAGACTACTACTACTCTACTACTACTGTAGAATGCTAGAATATTGGCCTACTACTACAGTCTAATATGGCATTTGCCCCAAATTACCTATCTCATCGATTCTCACGCGGCGCGCGCGGCGCGCGCGGCGCGGGGTGTTTAAAGTAAGATGGCATATTGTGCATCTAAATATTTGTACCTAGTCTAGAATTTAGAATTAAAATGATTTAATTACACATATAAAACAAAGTACTTAAAATAAATATCTTGAATATGTACAAAATATACTTGATATTTTGAGTTTAATGAATAAAGCTTTTTCTCTATTTGTGGACATGAGCTATTTAGAAACATTTTAGTTTGTTATTCTTTGTAAAAAATAAACCACACTTAAGCCTCTTGTATATAGCCTACTAAGTTACCCTGTTATAAAGTACTTAAAAATGTCTCTCTAGATGTAACTTTCCTTTGTGTTTCAGTCAGAGTCAGTTAGCCGTCTTGGAAAGCTGAGCACTGTTCCACTGATATCTAGGGCTGCCTCTTTATTGCTTTTAAACTAAAACCTTAGTAATAAATAAAAAAAATAATAATCTAAAAACATTTTGAGTCAAGTCTTTGAAGAGAACGGCTAGAACGGTCCGTGTTCGTTCGGGTCGAGGCGTCCTACACTTCGTTTTCTACGATGGGTGATCGGTTATCACGGGATACGTTCTATAGAGAACGTAGTCTCGGATACCTCGGTTATTGTGACGAACAGGTAACTACGGAACCTTACACTAAGCATGGCCTGAGATGCTCTTGGTCAGTTTTATTTACTGTAGAGTTAATTAACGAGGTACCTACTGGACTTGTGTCGGGCCCGCTCGGTGTGCCGTGAGTAATCTCTTTCCCGGAACAAAGCAAGACAACTCGATTCCCAAATCTGAAAAGTGTACAACTATAAAAAAAAAAAAATAATCTTATAACCTTTAAATGACCAAATCTTGTACACATATATATATTTATATTTCGGGGATCTCGGAAAAGGCTCTAACAATTTCGACGACGGTCTGTCAGATTTGTATGACGTTGATGGAATGGATGAAGCAAAACATATATATTACCTACCATGGAAATTTGGAGACACGGTTTTCAACTTTGTACAACTTTAAATTAAACGGCCCTCGTAAACCTTATTGCGAAGGCATGAGTATTATTAATTGCGAGTTCAATGTGATGCTGTAAGTACATGTTAACTGTACAACTAGGCAGAACATGACATCAAAATAAATATCAAAAACAAACAAAATCTCCTGACAAAGGGTTAAACATACACGCGCGGACTTTGAAGGTACGAGTAGGTGCGTAAAGGGAGAATAGATTCTTTTGTCCGGTTCGTTCACACATATTTTTGACCTTCACTGTAGGTACAGTCAAGGTATTTAATATCGACACAGACAAAGTGCCAAAAATATGTAAATAAGATGCCTTTTCATCTGTGTGAGATGTTTTAAGCAGCATCCTGGTAACGACACTTGCGTCGTGGCTGTATAGCCCTATGCGAGAGAGAATCCCACGTCCACACACGCGGCAGGTGTATGCTTGCCCAGGTGGGCGAGGGTTGGAGGCCTGCTCGTGGCGCCTCATGCGTTTCTCTTATAAAGAGGTAAACCAGGCATGTTCGTGTTTGGATTGACCATCATGAATAGCACGACGCCATACGGGTCGGTCTTCGGCCAGTTTTTGCCATTGGTTACATGAGATATGAAAAGCAACCATATCACGCTTGACGCAATCTTTGAAGCGCAGTATTGGCCGCCCGACCAATCTTTTTGCGTCTGCAACCTCCCCTAGCACGATTTGACGTGGTAAACGAGTCCGTTCCATTCGATACACATGCCCAAGCCACCTCAGTCGTCTCTTCTTTAGTATGGCTGTGATACTATGGAGCTGTGCCTCGCTTAGAACAGACTCATTTGTCACGCGATCCTTCCATGTGATGCAAAGTATACTCCGCAGACAGCGCATATGAAAGGAGTTCAGCCGGTTCACTTCTTTAATGTGTAGGCAATAAGGTAGTGGATACATATTTTCGGCACTTTGTCCGTGTCGATACTTAATACCTTGACATTAAAGTCTCGTAGGAGGACAACTAAGTCGTTGCCCTTATACTTAAATTCCGCTACATAATGTGATCTGTCATGATATACATGGCGTTTGTATACACTCTTATTTCGCTGTGTATCAAGTAATTTTAAGAATGACGATTTTTTTAAACTGTACATTTTGTCCCTTTAAATACTTTATCATTGGTGTTGGTACAAAAAACATAAAGCATTTTTTATATTCTTTCTAATAAAATACGCTACAACTTATTATATCTCGCGTGTAAGTAAATATAACTGCTTATATGCGCAATTTCTTTTTTTGTATAGCTCGGTCCCTGCAAGTTGTCTAAGATTGGTGTCATACAATAAAATAATACTACGATTAAGAGCTTTAAAACGACATATGTCTCAACAGTATACATCCATGGGACACTCCCCATACAAAAATGCCCATTGTCTTTTTCAGGAAAGAAAATCTAATATATAGTTTTCAAGGTTTAGTTTCAGTTTTCAAAATTCGGGCACATGTTGGAAAGTCGGTTCTGAGGGAATTTGGATACTTTCAATGTAATCAATAAGGGTGGTTTTAATACCATTTCTATGCCATTATCGCCTTATTGACAACATTATGTTACCTGTTGATGGAAACAGTACAAAAGGTCAGGTTAGTTAAGTGTCTCCGGTGCCTACGTCGCTTATTTTTCAGTTCAATGAGCCAGCAAAACGTTACGGTTTCTTTGTTTATGTATTTATGCTTATTTTAGTCTTAAAATTTGTATTGTAGCAGCAGTTAGTGTGTTATAACTTATAATTATAGCAAAGAGACGACTTCTTTATATCGGCCTTAATAATTCCCAATTTTTTCTATATAAATCTTTATAGTAGTGTTTTCCATTGTGTTTTATTATATAAAAATAGGCAATCACAATTTACAATAATTTTATTATGAAGCATGATATTGAGTAAGAAAATCATGTGATAAAAGAATTCCGTACCGAAATTTGCAAGTATCTTCATGAACAAATAATATTTAAAAATACCTATCCGCTACTGTACAGAATAAACAGGCAAGGTCCAAAATAGCTTTAAAATATCGTTGAGCTGGTTGGCTCTGGATCACGCGATAAATATCCGCGATATATTACCGCATTACGTGCTAAATAATAGGTATCATGGTAATATTAGCATCATAGTGATGCCAGATATGAACAGATAAAATGTGACGTTTTTAGTTCAAACATTGTCCGATAAGGGCGATTTCTAATGAGGACAACGCGGAAAGCTCAATGTGCAGATGATGGTGCAATTTCTTAGGTTTCAACGAGATACCAACTGACTGACCGATCTGTACCCCTAGTGTAAATTTAGTCGATAGCGAAACGTGACGTTTGCGTTAAGTCTCATTTGGTATGGGTTTTTGAACAGCGCGCCAAGCGGGACGTTTTGGAAAGTCAAAAATCTCATACAAAATGACACTTAACGCAAACGCGTACGTCACGTTTCGCTGTCGAAAATATTTACACTAGGGGTACTGATAACAGAATATAGATAATAACATCTCAGTTGGAACCTATATTTAGAGCCCTACGTAGAGAGCTCAAACTCAAAATGCAAACATTTATTTAAACGAGCAATACAAACAACAAAACAAACATAAATATAACAAAATAGTTTATTGATACAGTGGAACTTATAATTAAAATAAGGTTAAGTACACTTATTCTAAATAGAAGTCATCAAAAACTACAAAATAAATATAAGTCATCAACAATTACAAAATAAATTGCAAATATTAATCCAATAAAGCATTATAATTACTAGAGATGTATAAAATCTCTAAATATCGAATGAAACAAAAAACAATGTATCGAAAAATCTAAGAAACAAATACTAAAGAACCTAAAACCCTTTATACTCGTAGATAAGTGTACATGACTCTAAGTGTCATAAGTTATAATTAAATAATAAGTTAATCGTTAATCGTCGAATAAGGAGCAACTGTTATCTAATCATCATTGCATTCTTATTAAATTGTGGCAATAGGTAAGTCCTTATTGAGTATCGACAAGAAGTTACCTTTTTTTGCAACCTTTCTCGCAATTAAAATACGTGAGACCAAAATAACTATTCTCTCATGATTTTAGTTTATAAACGATTAGATATCTTTATCGTCAAATTCTAACGCCCGATAAAACCCTGATAATTGGTCGTCAGCTGCGTGACGACGTCATAAAAGTTTATGGCGAATTCGCGGATACTGTGGGCTGATACAGACACCAAGTTATATTTAACACTGTTCATAAGAAAATCCTCATAAATACGATTTAATGCGTTAATTAATTTCAAACTTTGACGTGTGGTTTGGTGTAAAATATTATGACTTATTTTTTGCAAAAGCTGTTTGCGAAGAAATTCATACTATAGTATGAATATTCTGAGAGGATTTTTGGGTAATTGGTTAAACAAAAGATATTGTTTCTTTTATGAAGCTGAGCCGGTTACAACGCTTCATACTATACCTGTCTCCATGTTGAGATCTCTATATAAGTAAATTTAATATTTATGATTTTATCAAGCGGTACGTCTGCAAGCGATACTACAAATTTCTAAATGAAAGGTAAAAACAGCAGGGTTTTTTGTCCAAAAAGAAGCGAATCTTGTCCAACGTGGTGATTTTTTCGTTTTGCCTTTAATTCAAATATCTGTATAAGATAGTCTCCAAAATAATTAAAAAACGAATTAATTATAAAACCACATAGTTCTGTGACAGCTAGTGACATCGCAAATATTACGTTTGACATGGCTGCCATGTCATGCAATTTGGCAAATCTCCACTTATATTTGAGATTAGTAAAATAAACGATAAGTATATAATAATGCAACCCGGACACCGACACTTGGCCATTTGTCTGGGCCGACCGTACAAAGAAATTGCCAGTTGAATTTGAAATTAATAATGAAGAAGATATGGTTGAATTTCTTTTGTTTTAAAATGTTCAAATTGAATTCAAATTTTCTCGAAGCGACTTCACCATTTTGAACCCTACGATGAAGGTAAATCATTTTACAGTACATATGGTGCTACTTTTCCGCACTAGTGCGTAAATTAGCACATTACGTGACTATGTTAAAAATTGAAAGGGCCATATGTACTGTAAAACGTTGTACGATACATGTGCGAATAGGTAATTCGCAACTCGTGTCGATGTGTTTTAAACACTCCCTTCGGTCGTGTTTTAATTTCGCCACTCGTTTCGAATTTCCTATGTTTCGCACTTGTATCGTAATGTACTATTATAAGAACCGGGGCCCATTTCTCGAACGGTATTAGACTAATATTATTAGTCCACAAACTGTAAAATCGTATGGGTTACCATGGCAACACCCACTGATAATATTAGAATAATACCGTTCGAGAAATGGGCAACCGATTGCTCCAAGCGAAGATAAGATGATTAACTAACATCGCACGTCAAATTTAATCCTATAAAAATGTATTCTATTCTGTTTAGTGGTCTAAGCTGCATGTGTGATGTAAACCGATTTTCATCTCAGGAAACAATATATAATGAAACCTTGCCATTGAGATTGCCACTACATAATTCGATAAAAATATCTGTGTCACCTTCGCGAACGTGTAGTTGCTCTATAGAGTGAAAGAGCGCGCGAAACGGCGTAATTCTGATATGACAAAATACATATTCGAGGTCTTGGCTTCCTGCCAACATTTATAACACTAAGATGTCATATCATAAGGGAAAAAGTGTATCATAAGTTCATTGAAATTTCAGCCGTAAAACCTACAAAATAAAATCTATAATCAAAACGCCTGGCCCGTTAAAGCGTTATTTGATCCTAAATTAGCGACATGTAATTTGATAAGATACTTATTTTATTGGATAGAAATGGAAATACATAAGTAATTAAATGCAACGGGAACCCATTAGAATGTAGATTCTTTGATTGGACTTTTCACGGACTTTAATTGCTAAGCCATTTACGGTTTTATTTACACTGGATATATCATCATTCCTTTAGTTTTCACAGTGCTTTAGTTTTAACTGTCATACTGTCACTGTGTTGTGTCTAAATCATCATCAATTCGTCCTAGCCGTTTCCGGCCACGGCGATTTCGTGCGCTCTAAGGTTACTGACATAGTCAATTTTTGCAGCGTATGTGCGGTTACACTCGCTACAGATTAGCACCCTTCCAATATAATTGTAAATTATGGCATAGGTGGTTTGATCTTTGGAGTTCTGTGTGCCGCCTGGCTTCAAACTGACGCACCTGCGTCTGCACGATTTGCCTCCAACGTTGTCGGTCACTGGCTAGGATATTTCGTAGGGTAAGTATTGAACAGTCAAATTGAATTAAGTTATAAACGGCGCTATAGTTAAAGACCGTGATCTGACTTGAGATCTAAAGAAATAAATATAATAAAATAAATAAGTATTGGATATTCTTATACAAATTGACTATGCCCCACAATAAGCCCAAGAAGGCTTGTGTTGTGGGTACTCAGACAACGGTATATATAGTATATAAATACAAAGAAAACACCCATGACTCAAGAACCAGTACCTATCTATGTTCATCACACAATAAATTCCCTTACCGGGATTCGAACCCAGGGCTATCGGCTTCATAGGTCTCACAGGCCAGACCGGTCATCAAAAGAAGGCATCTTTACATTTTACATTCCAATGTACAATAAGGGCGATTCAACTTTTTCTTGTCGCTCATTGCCATGTAGTTACGGTCTCCTGGGTCACTCTTTACGTCCAGGATTTTATGGCAATTATAAGCTTTTACGGCAATTATTGTGGTAATTATAAGCTTATAAGCCCTTTCCACAATGGGCGGGCCATCTATCAAACACGTTAATATAGAGTGGTACAAGAGTTCTTCTAATAAACAGTGCTGTTATCGTCGCCTGGCTGACGAGATAGAATAGCAACAAGAAATAGTCGATTCACCCACAACGTTAAAATCTGCCAAGCCTAAACTGCAAAGCGTATAAAAAAGATACACGCGAATCACGCGATTGTCCGAAAAGTTGGATTAGCATTCACCCAAAAGTTAGAAAAGGGAATTCAAAAGGGACCAGACGGGGTGATGATCGTACGCAAAGAGTAAAGTAAGTATATATCGTACGACCATAATTTTAGATCGGTAACAAATTTCACTCAGGGTCTGTTTCACAATGTCCAAGTAAATACTTGAATAAGCTACTTATCACTTATCTGACTAATAAAGACATCGTTGACGTATCACAATCTTCAAATAAGCTTAACTGGTAGATAAAGTGCTTAGTTTTGCAGGAAGTTTTTTCTACCAGTTAATTTATATTACCATATAATTTATTTAAATATATAACAAATAATACATTTATCTGTTAATTTGCTATCCAATACTTTACTCAGACTTTGTGAAACAGACCCTTACTCGTAGTCTTGCAATTACTAGAAAGTTAAACGCTGGTGCAAGTCTGTTCACCAAAGCAAATAAATAAATGCATATATAAATTACTAAATAAATCTAGGTCCATAGGAGTACGAAGAACTGAACTGACTTTCGTCGTAGTTCGTTCCTCTTTAGCCGTAAAAATTAGGTACCTAGCCTAGTTTTTACGATAAATATGACAGGCATGCTTCGTTTTCGCAAATTCCATTAGTAATCTTTCTAACGGGCCTATGGTCACTTGTTCCTAGAGGTCTGCAGCTTCAAGGCCTCCGTTCAAGAGACATCATACTAAATTAGTTATTTATTATGAAATGCATGAAACTTCGAGTTAATTTTAAGTGTTTCGAAACCAAGCATATAGGTTGTTACACATTTTCTTGCTATTTGGAAAAGACCAATTTTCAGTGATCTTTTCTATTTACCGGTATAACGTTGCTTAGCGTATAACCAGAATTATTTATATTGGAATATATAATATAAGAATTAAACATATTATCGTGGTAAGAAAGTCGTAGTCATCTTGGTTAGAAAAAAAATGCAGCCGTTTGAAATTCACAGTTTTTTATCGTTACAGGCCTTATACGGAATAAATGAGTCTAAGCCGCACTGCCAAAGATACCTTTTACTCACCTAGCCGCTGCCCTTAAAGCTGCACTATTCTATAACGTTTGCAATGTAAAGAGAATATAACTATTACTATTCGTGTATAATACAAACCAAATCCAGAGCACTGTAAACTGCACGCTTCAAAAAACTTTGCTTGCCCTTGAGTCCTGCGACTCCAAACAGATGCCATGTTCCCTGATTAAATAATAAAGATAATATGGCATACTTGTTTAATAAATTGCAGAAGGAAAAATCTACTTCTTCCACTATAACGTCTATAACAGAGGCGAGAAATTCACTAAACTTTTAGCATAGTTGGGATTAAGATAATTCAGTTGCCACAAATATGCCAGAATATTGTACCTTTTACTCGTACATATAGCTATGTATAAGTTATAATACAAATTCCCTTATCGAGAAACCATCCTCGGAAATATCGAAAAGACCAACATCACCACCTTTACCTTAGCTATCACCGTTGAATTTTAAACCCAATTGGAATGAATGTACGGTCGGAATTGCTTTGAACGTATTTAATTTACTGCATAGTCGAAGTTTGAAGTGTTGGAAATTTAATCAATATCCGATACCGTGAGATCGAGTTTGAAAACGGAACTTTGCTTATGTTGTGCACCCTTTATACGGGAATGTACATACTGTATCAAGGAATTCATGTAAGATATTTCCTATATTGTGTGAACAGCTGCATGAGGAAAGAGGAAATTAGGTTTTCAGTGGTATTTTGCGTATAAAATATAAAATAGTAATTTGTTAACCAAGGGTTCACCAGTGAACCATATCACCCGAGATATTTCATTTCGACTATGAGGAAAGTCAAACACAAGTGAAGAAATGTAGGTTATGGATGGAATTAGCGCCATTTATATTTTGATCGGCCAAAAATTCTAAAACCATAGACAATCCGATTTTAAATTGTGTCTGAAACGGCTTTAATGTATACGCGCCTTAAAAAAAGTGAAAGTGAATGAATAAATGCAATGTAATGATAATATTTTAAACATTCATCGTCATTTATATTAATTTATTAAAAAATATTTAATACTTATTTCTTACATTTAAATATTAAATACAAGTAGTAAGTATATTTTTTTAATAATGCATTGCAATTGACTTTTAATTTCAATAATACTTGGTCTGAAAATGCGGAAGCTAATATGAGAGCTTTTAACTAAATAATATGCTCGAAGTACAAATAAAAAAAAACTTTTTACCCTAGGGTAGGAAATGCAATTTTCCGCCCCGCTATCAGCCTATGCAAGGCGAACTTTCCGAATAGGAGAGATGAAAAGACATTTTGCTATGTCTCATAATTTTCAATGTAAATAATATTAAATACCTATCCGCTTCATATTTATACCTTTAAACCTTAAACGGTACTTGCCGTGTAAATGTATCATCGTGTAGACAAAGGATTTATCACCAAATACCTATATTTATTATGATATTATTTAAATGCTAAACAATATTGCTAGTTATATTTGTGGTTTGTGAATTCCTGATAATTTAACTATATGTAATTGAATTTATCACTAAAGTAACATAACACGTCAATGTTAATACCCGATATACAGGTGCTTACGTTTATGACTAAATTGTGGCCGCAGCCCATTTTGTCACTTGCCATAAGGATGCCTAGTCAGGTTATTCGTTTAAAGATTCAAGCAAATCTCGTCCTTATGGCAAGCGAAGTGGGACGTTTTGACCGCCGCGATGACAATTATGGAAAGTGATTCAAATAATAAGTTTATTATTTTAATTAATAGTCCATAAATTATAAATATATATTTCGGGACCAATCTTACACAGATTGAACTAGTCCCAAAGTAAGCAAAGCTTGTACTAGGGGTACTAGCGGCCCGATTCGAAGAATGATTAAGACAGGTTTAAGATCTTGGAAAGACCTTTAAATGATCGATAACTAAACGACGTGTCAAAATTGACGTTTATTTCGATTCCACTGTGATGCCAATAAGATCTATCTAAGATATTTCTAACGTCGAAGAGACATTGGTTGTCCGAATCGAGCTGCTTCTGTCAATTATACGACATACAAACGATATCTCAATGAGAACTTATCGTTATCGTATCTCATTCTTCGAATCGGGCCTTTAGTTAGCTGAAGTTAAAACTAGATAAACGCCGAGATGAGGGACGTTTAAAAAATATACACAGGCCTTTAAAATGGGCCGCAGAGTCTTGTATAATCGTGGACATCGTATTTGGCGAATGAATAATCTGTGATGGTCGGGGTTCTAGCGCATACATAAGGATAAACATTACTCACTCTCAACCACCATTCGGTAGTATATGGATGTCTTATCTTGTCGCGCGATTATTAGCTTGACTATAATAGGCCCGCTGAACATTAAGGCCCTGCATCGAAAAATAACGGGATCTTTGAAGCGTGGCAGTGGCTAGCCCCGGAAACAAACAGACGTGTTTTTCGGATATATGTATCTTGACTATATGATAAGAGATATGATACTAGTCGAAACAAAAAGGCTTAAAATTTCCTCGATAGAATATAAATCCAAAGTTACATCTACATTTTTAGTGTTTACCTCAGTGCAACTAGAAAACACATCTTCATCCAGCATAATCCACATTAAAGTAAAGGTTTTCATCTCGTCTTAAACATCATTCAACTAAATATTAACTTATTATCTTATACAAACGGATTTATTCTCGTTTTTGATTTTATGAATTCAACAGAAAACGCCCATTTTACGCAGTTCGGCTTCTCTTTCTGTCATGCGTCAAAGTCATAAATGCGTCCTTTATGCCAGTAATGTTAGATGGCAGTGGTGCCTCAAAGAGGTAAGACCTATGTCAAATCGCGCAGCGCTCCAAATTACGTAAAATCGACATATCCAATAAACGTTGAGTCGTAGCTCTATTAACTAGTAACGAAATCCGAGGTCTACTACGAATGGAGCTATCTTTACAGGCCTATACGTTACGCATGTGTGCGTGTTTGCCTAGCTACGTCAAAGTCTAATACTCTTTGAACAATTACAACGGGTAAGGAAATTTCGACAGCTTCTGTAATGTATCGGTAGCTGTGTGGTCGTGTAGACACCAAAGAAAAAATGCGAGACATCTATAGACCCATCGAATCTAATCGTAACTTTTTGTTTTCTTATTTTGTTCCTATATAATATCTTTATTCCTTATTTTCTATTTTATTGTAAAAGTAAATCTTGTCTGTCTTATACAGAAATAAAGTTATTCTTTTAAATATGTGAATTAAAAACATATTTTAATGACACGAATAATTTTATTTTATTCATACCAATTTTTGTATAGCCTAGGTAATCTTTATGTAAAACAAATATACTTACTTATTATATAAAAAAAAAAAACGAAAAAAATCAACACGTTTATTAGAAAAAAAAAACTCCTTTGCACGGGCCGGGGTTTGAACCAGCAACCTCTGATTTGTAATCCGCATGCCTTAAGAACAATTCACATAAACTGCCAAAACGTCAATGACTAATATGACTTTTCAGCAAAGAGTAGTTTTCTTTCTATTTTTATATGGGTACGCTGACAGCTGTCGTTTCAATACATTTTGCGAGATTTGGCGTTTTTAGGTTTAAAATTATATAGAGATAACACCTGTCACCCTCCCCATCGAGTTTGAAAAATACTATAAATGTTAACATATACAGGATGGTTTTCGATAATGTACATCTTAGAACTTAAACTGTTTTTAATTTCTTTTTTTTTTCAGATTTTAAAATTATACCGCTCTACTTTTATACCTTAATAATTTAATATATCTTAGTCTTGACAAAGACTATTAAAGTTTTATACTTACTTAGTTTTCGCTTACTAACAATGTCTTTACAAAATCGCTTTCCTGTAAGTTTAGGCAATTGCTATAGCAGATACCACCATTTAACAGCAGCATCAGGCCTCTGATGGGCCTACCGCGAACCACGTTCGACGGGTTGCCTCTCTGTCGCACTTGTAAATTCGTACGTAAGTGTGACAGGGAGGCAACACGTCGAACGTGGTTCGCGGTAGGCACTCAGTTCATTACACTTGGTTCGGTGCTTCAACCTCTTGTCTAACTGTCTGATAATTAAAGTAGTTCCTAATAGACGGCGTTGTGCAATTATGGATATCCCGATCAAACTTTTCATTTCAGAGGAACGCGAGTCTGTGTTGATAATGTTAGGCTATACTTTATTTGTCCATGCTCTTGAAACCATTAGCCAACCAATTAGCTTATGGCGGGCATTGAAGGGTCGTTCTTTGAAATCAGATTATTAAATATAATTTCAATATATCAGGGGAATAATAAAATGGATAAAAAGAAAGTAAAAGCGACGAGGGAATGAAAAAACCGATAAGGGAATGACAAGGAATGACATAATGACAATGAATTTCGGAACAATTAGTTCCAAAATAATACACTGAATCATAGAACGCTCTTAGCAAGTTAATGTTATTTTTAAGATCTATAGAACGAAGTGCCAATTGATTTTAGTTGAAACCCCAGTCCAAAGGCATGGAATGAGAACCAGGGGAAAAGAAATAAGTATGTCTTTGATCAACTGTTATGATTACGATCATTTTTACTTAATCCATGAAAGTAAATAATCATTTACTTGACATATGATTTAACATTGTACATGCCCATGAAGAATACATTTTATATCAAAACACACGGGAATGAAAATCACAGTGAACCAAAGCCAGGGCAACGATATTATGAAATCGTTTATTTCAGGTGAAAGACCCATAATTACATCACAAACAAACGAAAATACAATACAAATTAACTTAAATTAAAAACAGTCAAAATAAGAATCATAAATACATACGTCAATTTTGTGTTACCTGTAAGAATAGCATATATTTTTAAGAAAATAAGTAAACTGAATATCAATATACTTAGTAATTTACCTCTAGTTTTATGTCAACCTAATATCCTAAGAGCATTTATTAGAAACATATTAAGAAGTTCGAAATGTCACGGAACGTGTAGTGTGACTTCCTCGGATTTTATGATATTTTATTTTTCTTTGAAAGTGATTTTGGAAGAATTTTAAATCAAATGTTAACACTTACACCTATTCCACAATACGGATTATAAATTGTATGGATATATAACAACTTTATAACAATTTAAATAACATACATCTTGTGATCAGTTTTCGTGTCACCGCCGCGCGTGGTAACATAAACATGCAGTACTCGGTAGAAAGTTACCTTTACGTCTGGCAGCCTTTTTAACGCTATTTTTTTAGAACAGCAATACTGTGTTGGTGTCATATTTGCAAATGGCTGAAGGGAGAAGTGTTGTCGAAAATTATTTATTTGTGTTAATCAAAAAAAAAGGTCAACCTTAACGCGTCACCGCCGTGTTAGAGTTTTAAAAGTCTGTACTCATTTCACGTTATTGTTTGTAACATAAGATATACCTAATACATTCGAGATTAAATATTATTATTAAATTAAATATTATAGGACATTATTATTGATTGAGCTAATTATTTAATATTTGCAAAGTCTAAAGGTAATTTTTAGGTAATACCGAACATGTTTCAAATTGTCACGACAGTGGCCTCAATTCTGTCCCTGCCACGGACTTTTGAATCCACGTTCGTGACATATAGACACGTGGTCGTGACATTCTCAATTCGTTCGATTAATTTAGAGGCATATTCACTCTTTAGAAATGGATTTTTTTAGCTACGTTCATTTGTTATTATTGCCCAACTGCCAAAGCAGAAAAATGGTTTCCGCGTGTATGTGGATGTATGATGTGTAACCGATTCTTTGTCACGCTCTACAGCGCTAGTTTGACGAATTTCAACGTATGAGCTGTCATTCGATGTGTCTTAGTCATGGGAGTAACTTAGGCTATATTAAAAATATTGTATAATTCAAAATAGTGGAGTTGGCCGCCAAAATGCCGAAACGTCACGACTGAGGGACACTTTGTGACAGCCGTGATTATGTACTCATTTTATTTACCTTTTCTGAGGGTATTAAGCTTGACCATATGCATCAAAAAATGCTTTTTATACGTAACAATATGTGAAAAATAAAAAGCTTTTATGAAAAAACATTTTTCTAGACACAATTTAAGAATCACCCTGATTGTTTGAGTAATTGTTTAAAAGTTATTAGTTGAATATTACATATTTCAGCGTAATAAAAATACTTACTTCACTTTTTTTTGGTAGTTTTCGTTGTTACCATATTACTTACTTTTTTCTTTTTTATATGTAGGTAGTTACCACTGACAACTGTGATTCACTATCATCCGAAAAATTGGTCGTCGGAAAACGGCACCCTGTATTTCCTGCCTCAACAATATATTACTAAATAAAATATGATAACTAACAATGTAACTAACTAACAAATTATACTTACAATTAACTATACTATTAACATCTTCCAAAAATCAACTATAAAAATTGGCTATATTGTAGTCTCAGATTTATTACAATTTACAACAATATATTTTTTTATTTTCTAGTATCAAGTAATAACGCCATCTTTTATATTTTCTAAGAATTAAGTTTCTGGCCGACCGCGTATAATCGTAGTTAACTTTTGTAACGCTAGATGGAGCTTTCACCTTCACGTGCGCCGCGGACTCCGCGGAGAGCTTCCATGTGTGCGTGCTAGCGGGGAGTGAGGAAGCTAGCGGGCGTGGCTTACGAACCGGTATTCGCGGCTTTAGTAGGCCCTTAAAATGTATAAACAGGTAAAATTTCCACCTTATTTCCTCAAACGTACTACGCCTTTATCTATAAACTCGTACATTTAACCATGTACTGGCCATAATTTATATCTAATTTTCCTGTGAATGATACTGTCCATCATCGGGTTCTAAATAGCCGTTTGAAAATAGCTCTTATTTCGTTATAGTAAGATGCATGTGGATGAAAGAGCATGAATAAGGCGGATTGAGCAACATTTTGCCATGAATCGTCAATAGTGAATGTTGTGGTGATTGAGTTTGACCGGCTCGGCTCTGACTGAAATTGGGACGAAAATAAGACGAAGGTACATTCAAGTTTGTTCGTCATATCTGTTTATCGGAGAATAGCCACATATTTATACAAGGTGGGCCCGTGCCGTGTGAACCCACTGGACCAGAATAACTGTGTATCAATGTACAAAAACCCTCCTCCAATTGAGGGGGGATTTAAATCTTCTTGGGTCAGAGGTGTAGGGTTAGAGCCGGTGTAGCTTTATTTGACGTTCATAAGCGCATTGTAATATGCCTACTTGAATAATAAACTATCTTTATCTTTAAAATGACAGGCCAAATCGAACGTACTTACACTGCTATCAAAATGATATTTGATTCATGTTATTTAGGTATACGTCTCGCTCGCGCCAATACAGTCATGTACGGACAAGTACGGGAATGAAATGACATAATTAAGATATCATTCTGATGATAGTGTGCGTTCGAATGGACTATAGGACCATAACACCCTTGTCTATAGGACCCTAACACCAGTGTTATTATAAATATTCACACAATATAAAACTGTTGTGTTTTTTTAAAGCTAACTTCTAGGTTATATCTAAAAACCAATATTTACTTTGGTTTTATTCATCATTTTAGGTGTTTGCTGCTGCCTTAGAGCCTTTTGTGTGCAATAAGATCTTAAAATTCATGGGCCGAAGTAGCAAAACGAGACGAAGTCGAGTCGAGGTCCTTGAATTTAAAAAAATCTTATAATATACCTGTTGCACAAAATACTATTGCATTCATGTCAAAATAACACATTAAGATACTCATACCACATCAGTACATCACCATCACATTTTAGCGGTCACTTTACATGATTCTTGGTGACCTCCCCTGCGAACCTGTTTTCGCTCTTGTTGGCCTTGACGACGTTCAGCTATCTCATCTTCCTGTCTACGGACAACTGCTGTCGAGGGTTAGGTCAAGGGATTACTTGTATATTTATACTTAGTCAGGTGATCTACGAGGGTCATGACATCAGTGGGAACATCAGTTAGAAAAATACCCAAGCATATCAGTATATCTTTGAAAAATCTGTTCTTTTTAGAGTTCCGTTCCGTCCGTCCGAGGATCACTTTGTTGTCCGTCCGTCCGCCTGTCTGTCTGTCAAGACTCTTTTTCTCAGGAATGCGTTGAGATATCGAATTGAAATTAAAACCATGTATTCAAGTATAGAGTCCCTTGATGCTGTGAAAAAATCAAGGCTTCTAAGTTAACGCAAAAAAGATACGGCTGTTTATGACACACCAAACGTATATTTCGACATTTTCAAAGGAGTCAAAATTAACTATATAACTATGAAATTTGATAAGGAGGATATTACCTCTTACACGATAAATACAGGGAAAAATCTGAAAACTACATATTTCTAAAATAAAATAAAGTTATAGTTATACGATACCCTCGGTGGATGAGTCGGACTCACACTCGTCTGGCTTTTCTGCTATTGGTTTGATAATACTCACAGTAGTCACAGTACTTTCCGCTCGTAATTTAATTAGTGAGTGAGGTAAGCACTGCAAGCCAGGCAAATCAATTCAACATTTTAATTTAGAATACACCAATACAATCGACACATTTCAAAGTTCAAGGTCACAGGAAAGCTCTTCATATTCTCTAAGCATGTACATTCTTGTATCATGTATTTGCGAAGTACAAACATGAGGGCTAAGGAGATTCCAAGGTCACGTTTAGAGAAAGATCAAACGATAATTTTCTAGAGGAAAACAGGGAATCATTTCTTTTTAATACGTTTCCGGCGTTAAATTGGTTATGAAAGTCGCAGATATTTCTATATTTTGGTACTACTTTAAGCTCCTCGATTGTTATAGTTATTTACAGTACATACCTATGGTGCTACTTTATAGCACTAGTGCGAAAATTAGCATATTATTACGTTACTGTGTCGAACATTTAAAGGGCCATATGTACTGTAAAACGTTGTACGATACATGTGCGAATAGGTAATTCGCAACTCGTGTCGATTTAAAACACTCCATGTAATGTACTATTACGATACAAGTGCAAAAAATAGGAAATTCGCAACGAGTGGTGATAAAGTGACAAAGTTTCGTACATACAACGTTTTACAGTACATATGGCTCTTTCAAGTTTCAACATATGCACGGAAAGTGTTCATTCCCGCACGCGTGCGGGAAAATAGCACCATATGTACAGTCAAGTGTAAAAATATGGGTGTACACATCTTACTCAAAAATATGTCCCATAGCATCTTATTCCAGTGTAATAAGAGCGTAGTACCATATTTATGAGACGATTCTTTCGATACATATTTTTGCACTTGAATGTACTGTAAATGTTATTTTCTAAAGGCATATTCCACGGAACGATTGTGTGTTTCAGTGAAACAGTATACTAATTCAGTGTGCTCAGACCATCATCTCATCACATCATCATATCAGCCTTTTATCGCCCACTGCTGAGCATAGGCCTGTCTTCTAGTACACCACTTATCCCGACCATACCATACCAGATTATATTCATAGTAAACCGCACAAAAATATTTACCTATCTTTTAAATAATAAATAGACGAAAATCACGCATGTTGAGGGACAAATTCGGGACGTAGAACAAAAAAATCAGAAGAAAAAGATTAGGTAAGTAGTTTATCTGATGGACATCCAGGTGCATTACCAACTCAAGGTTTCATTTCAAATATATTCAAACGGTAAACATCGTGGAAACTGGACCGTTTTAAGTGCCCTTTAATTATGGAAATGTGTGAAAGTCGCAAATGAATGGTTTCGCATCTGGAAAGTTGCCGGAGCGGGACTAACGATTTTGTGGGTTGAATTATATAATAGGACGATCGCCTAGATCACAGGACGCTGTTGGTTGAAGTCAGTGCATGACCTGTTATGTGGAGATCATTGGGCAGGGCTTCAGCAATGGATATCTTTTAATATGGTGTGAAAAGAGACAAGACTGCTAATATATGCGAATGATCCGGTATTCAAATATAGTATACTTACCATTAGAGTCGCTCTTCTAGCTTATCTACTACTTCCCTAATCATTTCGTAAATGATTGTGTTCTAGTCCGGAATCAGTTACGGGAAAATATGTTAACGGCACCAATCATGGGACATTTAAGAGAAAATTTGGAGTGTTTTTTATATTTCACCGACACCTGTAAGATTTCTACTGCTTTACGCTTTAAAAGTTGAATGTCCAATAGTGCAATCAATATTATTAACCAATTAAACCTGTGGTTTTTTGCTCCAGTCATGGGATATATGGCACCATTCATTTTCAAACTAACAAATGTCAATGAAAAATTAAACTTAAGCAGCTCTTTGGCTCTTCTTTGTGTTAAAATGTTGCCAGCGATTAAAAACTAATGGTAAATATTTGTTTTACAGGATTTGTCCATACTATCCCATTAATGGTGCCTGTTCCATTATAGGGGTGTTTACAATAGGTACCCACTTCTACTGGCTAGATTCGACAGCTCAACAAGTGACTTAGGCACTCAAAGCTCAATGAACTCAATCTGCCACAATGATCCAATAAATAAGAGAGTCGGCTAAACCAACCAAAATGAGTCCGCAATTTTATTACTTCCTTTTTATATTGAATACGTGTAACTTTTTATTACAACTGCCTTGGTTAAACTTCTTTCATCAGTGTATGAGAAATAAAAAAGTAATTTGGCGTTCGCGTTTGGAATACTAAGCTGGTTGACTAGATTTTCCCGCTAAAATGGCAACGGTTTTCTTGTTTTCCTTTTAGTACCGCTCTGGCTGTGCAGGAGGGAGGTTGTGCTCCGTCGCTCCCGATTCTTCATAAGTTGCGTCGCGAAATATCCCGGTTGTTTTAGTTTTGTGATTGCATTGTTTCAGTTTTATGTTTGTTTTGTGTGGGTTTAAATAATGAGTTTGGTGCGTTTTTGTTAATTTTTTTATGGAAATGGCTGATTTGGACAAAGAGGAGGATGTTGAAGGTATGTTTTGGATGGGTATTAACGATTACGTTATGTTACACATTGGATACTCATGATCTACTCAAAAATCTGAAATTCATTTCAAGGGCCATCTTTAACATAATTTAAGCATTTTAATACTTATGTAGTTTAAGAAATTGGAGTAACTATGCACCACTATTAATTGAAATAAATAATTAAAAACAACAATACGAAAATTAATTTAATGTAACCAAAGGAGATTACCTAAGCTTCATTGTAGAGTTTCTAAAAATTTTAAGTATGAATCTGAAAATTTTGTTTATTTATGGGACATGATGAATAAAAAAAATATACTGCTCGCCTAATTAATATTCTCTGTAATATAGTGATTAGTTTTTTATTGGTGTGATTTGTTTTTAATATCCTGTATTTTTAACCCCCACGCAAAAAAGGGTCTTACTTAGAAGCATGTTATAAGGAAGTATCTTCTAAGGAAGACCCTTCTTTTTGCGTTGGGGTGATAAAATAACTATCTTCTGCCTATGGAACCGTAGTATTGAACCAATTTAATTGCAGTTTTTTAGAGATTTCAGATTAATCATTTAAGAAGGGTAAAATGGAATGCTTATTATACGTACGTATATACATTCATATCACGCCTATTTCCCGAAGGGGTAGGCAGAGACCACGGATTTCCACTTGCTACGATCCTGACATGTAAAATGCTGCAACTTTGCCATTTAAGCTCAATTTTGCCTATTTCATTTCAATTACGACCTCTCGAATTTGCTTAGTTTTTTCTTGTTTTTTACCATTTGGTAGTAATCTTCATTATTCTGGCAACACATATTTCATTTTTTTACAATGGTAACTCCATTGTTGCTCCGCCAGTTACGTATCATAAGTCAGCGTGAGCGGCAGCATTTTTTTAGGGTCTCGCAACTTTTGAATTTTTATCTACGAAAAAGGTTTTTTTTGAGAAGTGGTAACGTCCCAGGGTAAGTAAAGACTGTCTATTTCCCGTAAGTTTAATATTTTCAAGAAAAGGACATGATTTCAGCATAATAACGTACTAGGCAATATTGGGCAGTGTTTTGGAAACTTGAATGACACAATTTTGGATCTGGATCTAGGGCTGTCACTAGCTGGATTTTATAAATGTACAGAAAAGAGTAAAAGTAAGCTTGCCTGAACTGCTTAAATGAGTTTATTTATTACAAGCTTTTTATTAACTTGCAATGTTTGTTTGTTTAAGTCAAATCTTGCAAGTCGATTTTCACCGACTTTCAGTGTGGGTACCTATGTAGATCTGTTGACAATGCAATAATAGACTAACGTTAACAAAAAAAAACTTATGGGTATTAAAATGAAAATTATAAAAAACAACTTATTGCAATCTGTTATTATATTTTTATTGTAGTTACTTGCAATTGTAGATTTATTGTATTATAATTATGTTGTATGTTTACTTGTAATTGTCTTTTTGTTCAAAATTTGCTAATTTTCAACCACTTATTAGCGACCAATTGAGGTGTTTGACATACTTATGTAACTTGGGTGACAATGCAATGTTTATGGTACCATCGAGATGGTCTGATGATGGAGACCGAAAATAGCAACTTCTAAACAACACATAATAAATCCACTGTGTTTAGGCTCATTTGATTTGTCTTGCAGTTATCTTTTTATCGAAATCTGGGTTGTCAGGTGTCAGGTCGATTACAATTGGAGTTCAAAGGTGATGGGTGATTAGAACTTTACAATGAAATAGAACTTTACACAATAATGCATTGAAAATTAGCAAAATAGTGTATCTGCAATGTACTTGTAATAAAAAAATTCAAATAAGTTCAAATTATTAAATACTAAAAGAAAAAGAAATCAAACAACATTATATTACATTTGTTTGTTGATTATTTTGTAACTAACAATATAAATAGTTTTTTTTTTTAATAATAATAATTTTTTGGCACAACCCTACAGTTAACGATATTTTTGTATAGAAAGTTTGTGGAACCTGCTACAACTTTACCTATTGCATGTGAAAAAAAAAGTATTAAGCTTATGGCAATAATTTGACTGTCAGGGGCAAGCATAATGTCTCATGCACAAGAGTAAATAATTATTGCAAATAGCAACACATTATTTATGGAGATATCCGTCTAGGCAAAGTTACGTCTTAGGCCTACAACTTTGCCTGCCACTTTGATTGCTTGTAAATCGGAAATACAGTATGATTAGGTAATGATATTTGAGTCTTATCTGGTAAGGTATAGGGTATGTTTTCCGACTAATACTCATGAAACTCATAATGAAAAATAGGTTCACAGATATAAGAAAAAAACGTCAAAATCCAGGCAAAGTTGCAGCGTTTTACGGTACCTATTTCTCTTCCTTCACATTCATATGGTGCTTATTATGGAATAGTTAATATCCTTCCTAAAGAAGAAAGACACAGCCAAGCGACCGTTTGGATTGTCTCGTCTCAAACAAATGAAATTAGGACAGTTGAAGTTGAAGTGGTTTGTTTTCAACCACTTTTCAGAAATAACTAGACAGAGTCCGTCAAAGCTAACTTTAAAGCGACGAATAGAACAAAATTAAACAGTGTCCTTATAGAAGTCGTATTTTCATAGAAATTTGACACTAATGAAAACAAAATGTTGGAATACATTTTGTCATTGCAAAGGCCATGCAGAATTATAGATCGTGTCATTTACGACGACGCGTGCCTTGACTCGTATTTTGATGTTATTAAAGGTTAGATTTGATAAATCTGCGCGTCATCGTGGATGACACGAACTATAGCTTGGTCCAGCTCTAGGGTTGTATTGTATGTCTGAGTGACATATCTCCTGCGACTGATGCTCCTGATATTCAATTGAATAAACTCGAGAGCCATATTCATAGGGCCCAAGGATAGGGACACCAGAAAGGAAGAAGGATAAATTAAGGATTAAGGATTGTTAAGTACTCTACATTGTACTTCAAATCCATTTGTATAGGTGACTGTTTGTGTTCTAAATATATAAAAATAAAAAAATTGATTGTTGACAACGTTGGGCGGTAGAATAACAGCATTTTGCTGTAGAGTTGATGTAACAGATGAGATGACTGCATTTATCCTAGGCAAGAGATGATGCAAAGAAATCACTTGAATGTGCACTGGTGCGACCGGAGCAAAACTAGGCTACGGGTTGCAGAGTTTCTGAACATTATGCCGATGACAGGTTGGGCCGGTTGGGAAGCATTATAATCTGAGATTACGGGCTCGTACGTGATTAGGGAGTACTGTTCTGAAGACCTCGACTCGGAAGCCGAAGTGACGGAAAACCACGAGTTAGATGATCGGACGACATTAGAATAATTAAGATATAATATTCTTACGGTAGATGTCACTATGCGCCTCCCTAAGCCGTACAAACAAAAGGAATAATATACAAATAAACAAATAATTCTCATATTGCTACTGTTAATATTGATTTGTCTTTCACCTGTTAGTGTTTGATCCTTTCGCATTTTCTCAAAGGTTAGCTGGAAGAGATCCCTTTTAGGGATAAGTTTGCCTTTGTACATAACATTTTTTTTTGTTTTGTTTTGTCTTTTTTATCTTAACCTCTTTATGTGCAATAAAGTGACATACATACATACAATATAATAATATTATTTTTATTATAAAAGGAAGGAATGAAAAAATTCACACGGGTCTGGCAAGCTTTTGTTGATTGGTTAGGTTAAAGCGGTGTTTCCAAAGGTCTCAAGTTCGAATCTTACCCGAATCGATGTTTTTTTTTCCATTTTTCCTTTAATTTATAACTTCATTGATTGCAGACTATACGGGGATTAACCTACAGTCAAATAAGTATTCAAAGAAGATACTAGTTTTATTTTTACTTACACGAGCGAACGGTTTTTCCCCAAACCGCATCCGTAATCTGTATTAGATAATTTAATTTATTTACATCATATTGATGAGTGATGCATTTGTGCGAATCGGTAATCGGTACGGCATGCGGATTTCGCGATGGTGAGTTCAAACCATCTATCGGGGCTTATGTACGGTCAACCAATTTGATTCCTAGGCTACTATAGAACCATGTCATAATGACTTCTACGACAGTGCTTATTGAGTGATGCATGTCATGTATAGAGTAGTTAAAGCGACAAGGTTCTATAGTGGCCTAGGATTCAAATTGGTTGACTGTACCTATACTGAGCTGTAAAAGTCACCCACCACTTTGTAAATGTATACCATGTGTAATGTGTCCATGTAATTTTGAAGCTAGCTGTACATTCTGCCTCTGACCAGGGCAATCAAGTGATTATTTTCCTGTCTCAGTTAGGAAGCGATTTCCAGCGTAGTTGACCGCCGAAGCAGATACATAAACCTGATATAACGACGTAGTGAAATTAATGTGATTAATGATTCAGCTAATCATCTTCTTCCTCGCGTTGTCCCGGCATTTTGCCACGGCTCATGGGAGCCTGAGGTTCGCTTGACAACTAACCCCATGATTTGGCGTAGGCACTAGTTTTTTTTACGAAAGCGACTGCCATCTGACCTTCCGACCCAGAGGGTAAACTAGGCCTTGTTGGGATTAATCCTGTTTCCTTACGATGTTTTTCCTTCACCGAAAAGCGACTGATAAATGATATTTCGTACATAAGTTCCGAAAAACTCATTGGTACGAGCCGGGGTTTGAAACTGCGACCTCCGGATTGCAAGTCGCACGCTCTTACCGCTAGGCCACCAGCGATTCATATCGTTGACAATGTCATGCGATCATTGTTATTGGTAGATAAAATTTAAGAATACAACAACTGACCTTCATAAATGCCTAGTATCTTCTTGAATTTCACGAGTTCAAGCGATTTCAAAAACAGCCAATATAAAATGACCTCCGTTGATTCATATTTAACACGAATGATGAGATCAAGTTATAGGAATTGGGTATGAGGGATCTGCTAATCAGTCTCGCCTTTTTGCTGGCGAGTGACAACGATTGTTAGTCAAGGTGAACATACTTGATCTCCGTACAGCGGGCGCAGTGGACACTTCCTGGACAGTACGGGTGACAGACGAACTACTGTAAACTTCCTGAAGATTGTTTTTTATTAGGAACTAGAGACTTCTGAGTAAACTAAAGATTTTCGTGATAAAAATTAATAAATAAAAATTTGGGGACATTCTTATACAGATCGAAGTATAAAGCTTGTACTATGGGTACTAAAACAACGATATACATACTTAGATACATAGATAATACAGGGTGAAATTGTTATGTTTGACCATACGCTGAGGAGTAGATATGTAAGTCATTCTGAACAACTTTTATTATAGGGTATACCCCGAATTCGCAAAAAATGCCGGTCATACATTTTAGTGTGTCACATGTCAATGTTTTCTATGGAACAGTTGATTTTTTTTCGCGATTTTGGGATTGGCTCCACAGTAAAAGTTGTTCAGTATGACCTACATATTCACCTCTCAGCGTAATGGTCAAACATAACAATTTCACTCTGTATACATAACTCAAGAACAAATATTTGTGATGAACCCATAAATGGTCTTACCGGGATTCAAACCCGGGAGCTCTTGCTTCGTAGGCTGGGTCACTACCGACTGGGCTAGGAGGATCGTATATTCTATCCCGGGATTCAAACTGGCTCCATACAAAACTTCTGAATCGGTTCAGCGGTTTAAGCATCAAGAGGCAGTAGACAGAGTTACTTTCGTATTTCTAATAATAGTAGGAGTTAGTAAAGTATAGTAGAAATTAGTAGGGATAAGATATAGACGACTTTTGGTAGAGAAACACTCTTTTTCAAGCCAGGCTGTGACTGGCATGGTAGGCATAGGAACGTTGTCCAAGTTTATGGTATGCTATTTTAAAAGGCTGCTGTTGCGTTCGAACACAAAAAAATATATAACTGATACTTTGGCCGACATATTTTGTCATTTGTTTATTCTTCAATATTTATGTTTTACTCTTAAAATATCTCGATCGCAAAAAAATATAATTTCAGTAAATTTGTGTACTTTCGATCATTGCTATAATTGTCATATTTTATTATTCATGTCAACATGTCTAAAATTATTATTCGTCAACCAAACACTTTTTATAAACAACATAGTATGTTTCATGCGCCAGTAATCCTCGCAACTTTTCCTTCCCTTTTGATCAAACTTGTTGCTCAGTTAAAACACTGTTTCTTATCTTTCACTGTGACCGGTCATTGGCCTTGGAACAGATTTGGCAGCTTCCCAATATATTTTTGCGAATTCTAAACCGTAAACTAATCTTAATACGACGGATTACGGTTCGTATTTGGATGACACGACTGAAAACGGTTTGGTTTGATCGTGTCCGGGCGGGGACAATTTGCACTAGTTTTCGTGTTAAATGTCGCATCTCAATTTGAGTTTATGATGTTAGTTTACAATAACGTACGTGACTTGTCAACAAAGATACCTTATATTGTTAGGTTTATCTGTTTCATTTAAACTTGATTGCACTCTATTTATGGTACAATTACAAAATACAAATACTCTTTATGGCTAGTCTATGGCATACCTCAATAGAAGAAACCTACCTAAACCGACCCAATATATATATACATATATATATGTACCCACCTTTGGTACTGACTTATATATATTGCGATTCGTATTTCAGGTGCAGTAGGTTCAGAAAATGCAGTTTTTAGAAAGTCGTAGCGCTATTTTGGATCACAATACGGCTCTCATACAATTCAACCCTTGGTGCACACGAAGCCATATATGGCTGATATGCTATTCAACTGTATTGACAACTAAAAAAGTGAATATTTTAATAAATATTTTTATTACATGCGGTAAGGGGTTTATTTAGCAATCTCGAGGTTTTCTCGAGGGACTGTATCGATTCGAATCCTGAGTTTAAAACAAATTAAGTATGCACAAAAGATAAAAATATGAAAATTCTATGAAAATTGCTTCTAAAAAATCAGCAATGTCATGTTTGAGGGAACGTATAAATAATTTATTTATTTATATAAACGTACAAAAAGTTAAAATAAAAAAAAATAGACCAAAAGCATGTCGGACCATGCTCAGTGTAGGGTTCCGTAGATACCCTTCCGTCACAATAAGCTAAACTAGAGCTATTAGTGTAGTAGATTTTTAACCAAGGGATGTAATAGTACCTTTCACCCGAGTTAAACAAATAGGCAAATTTGCATAATCAGTACCTAATTAAAGTAATAGACGTATGGCTATGTTTTTTCCTTAGGATTTACTTGCAATCTGAGACTTTGCATGTCTAAAGATAAATATACCATAGCGAAAAACATTTATATTGCTATATAGATGAAAAAACTCATATTTTAGCAAAATGCAGTAATTTTAAAATGATTTCGTTCATTAAAGTATGCAAAAGTAAAGCATAATAATAAGTCCTAGACATAATACATTGTACATGAGTGCAATAAACAAATATGAATATAAAATTAGCGGGATTGCCTCTTACTTACTTTTTTTTTTACTCTTTCGTTCTACATCTACCAATAGTCAATGGCATTACTCATACAGTCAAGGAATTTATTATAGCGAAATTAAATATTAAATAAAAGTAGAATGAGTAAAAATTTTATCTTAAATTTTCACTTATTTACATGAATAATAAATACCAAATAACTTTAATAACCCATTTAATGTAATAACGTCAGGATTTGTGATATATGTCTCATTCTTGGTACCACGTCCATTATAGGGGTGTTTCCCACATATTGACCCGTCTTTATTGCATTCGAGTGTACGAGTGGATCCATTACTTCATATCATGATACCGTCGCGTGTGACATCAGTTTATTTGCCCCGAGGACCACTCCTCGCAGCAATTAACTGTACTCAGGGAAGGGTTATGATTATGACTGGCTCTGATGTTCTAAAAACATTGTGGTATAATATCTACTGCATATAGTGTGTGTATAGAGGTGAATCAACTTTTTATTGTCAAGCGCTGCCATAGTTAAGGTCGCTTGGGTCACTTTTAACCTGATATTCGGTAACTGTTTAGTTCTAAACTGCTAATAATCAACGGCATTACGGGTTATGATTATGACTGGCCCTGGGCTTTGATGTTCTAAAAACAATGTGATATAATATCTACTGCATATAGTGTGTGTATAGAGGTGAATCAACTTTTTATTGTCAAGCGCTGCCATAGTTAGCGTCGCTTGGGTCACTTTTAACCTGATATTCGATAACGTCCAAAATAATGTACATAACCTTTGACCTTTTTTTGTAACTCTTTTTTTGAACGTTGCATTTTTTTTGTATACCACGATGGTGGTACCATACGGCCCGCCTGATGGATAGCAGTCTCCGTAGCCTATAGACGCCTGCAACCCCTGGGTGTTACATGCGCGTCGCCGATCCTTTAAAAATCAGTACACTCCTTTTTTGAAGAACAAAAAAGCATAAAGTCCAATTTCAGTTTTGACACTTTGGCCTCTGGCGTCCGAGTGACAGCATTTGTGACGTCATGGTAATTAAATTAGACATAGTCAGTTTATATTTGAGGGTAAAATCGTGAGTACTAAATTTTCTCGCCTCTCGTTTAGTAGAAAATATAGTATTTATTTGAAAACTCGAGAGGGTTTGCTGGGAGGATGCTCTACAGCAACCCCAAATACTTTTGGCTTGTACTCCTAATCTGTTGAGGTACAATTTTTTTTATGTAAGTACAAATTGAGTACCTATTGTGTACTAAATCCTAATATCATAAAAAATACAAAATGCAATGTGGGGTTGCTGGAGAGCATGACGTCTTTTGTGTGTTGACACGGTGTCGATAACGTTAGGTAAGGGTTAAAACGCTAGTAGAAAATAATCGAGTAACAAAAGTTGGGTTTAGCGACAACACAAAGTCGCTGATTTCTCCGAAACCATTACGCTGAACAAACGTCCTTTAACATTAGCCTCCGTTTGATCTGTACTGAAAGCAACACTGAGTATTACACTAATTATTCTAATTTAGACTCATAAAGAATCGAGATCTTTCCACTCTACTTAAATCAGTTGCAAAGTTCTTAATATCAAAATAACAATGCACTCTAAAGGCGGTTTCAGATTAGCGTATTTTTCTGACCGTATACGGTCGGTTCGGCGGTACGAGATTGCACGCGCGTTTCTTTTCCCTAAACTTAGTCTATAGGAGCTTGCACACGCGTACGCGTACACTCGTATTAAACGCTACCCTGTAACCGCCCTAAATCGTATGCAAACAGCTTTGCACTGTAATAGAGTTTTCTACACATTATGATTTTTAATACTAAGTAATAGACTTGCTTTTCATTTTAATTGTTCTCAGTACCTATTTATTTATTTAATTATTTAAACTTTATTGCACGATATAAAATTGTACAAATGGCGGACTTAATGCCTTAAGGCATTCTCTACCAGTCAACCATTGGGCCAAATAGAAAGTTGCAGTTAGTGCAGGATTGTACACAACGAGAGGAAATATGAAACACAAATCAAGTTATTCTAAACAATATAACAATATTCTATTTATACACTTACACATATAAAAATAATAGCAAAATATACATACGTATATACAAATAAATATATATTATCCTATGTGTGAGGCCTCACTGGTGCGTTGCGTTGCGACGCAACGACGCGACGCAAACACAACGCAACGCACCAGTGTCGCCTGGCCCTATTGTGACGTATGCACGATGTGTGTTATCCTTATTAGTATGAGACCGCATACATTGACGAGATAACTAATGATAGATCGGGGACAAAAATAAACACATATGTACAGTGTGCATTTCAATACGGGCGAATATTTAAACGGTGGTTAGCACAGGACAGTAAATATATTGAGTTAAAGTTTGCTTAGAAACAGTTAAAATGACTATTAATTCGGCCTGCAATCTAAAGTAACACACGTTACGGGATACGAGCTTTTTAAAGTAACTGTCAACGTGTAGGTAAGTATGTCTCGTAACAACTAGTGTAACTTAAAAAAAAAAACTTCTAAATTATAAATTCTATATTTGGCGTAACTTATCGCCAGTATCGTGAATTTACACACTGTATAATGTAATGAAGTACCTACCTAAATATAAAATGGCAAATGTAAACTGTACAAAATATAATGCATACAATAAAATAATTCTTAGAAAGGAGATAAAACAATGTTTGTCACTAAGTAGCGGTTACTTCAAAAAACCTTTGCCAAAAGGTTGGGTAGTATCGATTTTAATGTAATAGGTTCAGGTCAGTGTAGCTAAATGATATGAGCCTCGTTAAGATTAAACTAAATTATATCGCAATGTAATACTTAAGGTCAATACGGATAAGTGGAGCTGGGGCCTTCACATACATCTAATTCTGTTTATAAATATAAATCAGTAAGTACTCGTAATTACTACAGAAAATAGAAATAAGCCCCTTCGGTGGTCGCCCCGAAATCGAACCGGCGTTTTCAGCTGAAGCTGCTAACGTCCTGACCACTAGACCACCGACTAGACATAAATAATTTGATTAATTTGGTGTTTATTACGAGTTAAGTTGCCTCTAAACGCAAGTAGCAAATGTGTGAACTTGCAATAACCACTGAGGTAAGTACGTGCAGTGGGTATGTACTTTTGACTCAGGTCAAACATAGCTCTTAGCTCGGTAGCCACGAGATCTCGCCGTGGCTATCCCTCAAAAAGAGGGGAGGAGGAAAAAGTCGGCTCCCCAGTTCAAATTTAGTCCAAACTTACTTGCCCCAGTACTAAAGTAAATGGCCCCAATGTGAAGGCCAGACACACTTTACCCGTATTTACCTTAGTTTTGTGTAATAAAAGCTACCTAAACATATATTACAACAACTCTTTATATCATCTTTTAGAGGTTTCTCGTATTCATTTCAGTTATTACTAGATGAATCAGCTAAAGGACATTACTAGTTACAGATGTTACAATGGACATTAATTAACAGTCTGACCATAACAACCGTAATTAAATGTAATTGATAGTATCTCACTTACTGCTGTGGCGCGATGACCCGAAGTGGATCTTGGCCTCCGACACAAAAGACCGCTATGCTTCTCTGTCCAAAGCCGTTTCTGTTCAATCGAGCGCCAAGTTCGGTAAGGTCTTTTTGAACTTCGCCTCTCCAGCAGTACCTAGGACGTCTAGAAGGTCTTCGGCCATTTGGTATTCTAGAGTATTCCGTCCAGACTGCTCGATAGTCAGTCATCCAGACTACGTAACTGAGCCATCTATATTTTACACGATTCACGCCAATGCAAGGCAGCGTGTAGAGATATGTTTTAAGAAACTTTCGAGCTGTTGTTTTATTTAAATATGTTTTATTTTTCTGTTTATCTACCTGTTCCTAGAAAATATTTGCAATTATAAGCAGAAAAGGGATGGTAAAAGCATTTTAGGGTAATTTTACTTAAAATCATTAAATTATAAGTTACGAGTTTTGTTCCAAAAAAATGATGGTTTGTAACTAGCACCTGTTTGCATTTTACGATACCCTAGTCACAGAATTTTACAACCATTGACGTACTTTTTTTATCCTATATCTTTGTTTACAACTTCCAATTTGTTCCAAGCTACGATAATCTTAAGTACAAGTAGTAAAAATCTGAGAGAAGCCGAATCTGAATCTGAAAGAAGCCGAATTTGATTTCCCATTTTGTTATGGTTTTGATCCGATATTGACACGACTCATAGTGCAATCTCAGGCGCGCCATTAAGCGCGAGAGTTGTCTAATGACACAACTTCTAGTGCATTTAGCTTACACTAAACATCTTCACGGTCAAACGTATCAAAGCCGTTTGAAATAGTTATATCAGAAATAAATCAATTAAAAAACTGTGAGATCTAGGTTAAGATGTACTAACTAACAATCTATAGAAAAACTGGCCTGAAATGAATAATTTATTTATTATATTGTATATAAATCGGAATCGGCCTCGACGTCTCCATTTTGTTGAACCCCGGCGCACATCCAAACTCTTGATTAAATCTTTTATGTTTTTTACTCCTGGTTAAGGGTTGCGCTCTCTTGCCTGCATTATTAGGTTACGTTCATTTAACTTTTAGCATACTGCAACAAATTTGCTATTGAAAAAAGCTTTTAAGGAGAGCGTAGCGAAAGTCTCAATTTCAACTAGTGCGAAACTGCTTTCATATGTTCTCCTCCGTCACGTTTTTCAACTACTTCTTGTCCAAGGTAAGCAGGTAAAGCAGGTTCAATAATTATATTCCTAACTTCAAACCTTGTTATTTTGTTGATTCAGTTTTTAAGGTGCCCACTGATTACCAACAATTGCGCAAAAGCTGACAATCGCGAATGGCAGGCCGATATCGTCCGGCGAACTGGTACTTAGTGGGCCCTGTATAATATTTTCGAACTGGCGGAGTCATCGGGGTTCGCGGGCCTACTTACAGCTCACAGAACCACTAGCAATTGGTAGGAAACTACCGAATAGAGCGTTGTAGAATGTAACAGCAACATGATTTTGTTTGTCACTTAAATTGACGGCGCATACGGGGAAAAGCATTCCAAGATAGGTATAGCCCGTCCGATGTCTAAGATCAAGTTTGCCATACATACATTTACTATGGCGTACTTGATCTTAGAAAAGCGGACAGACTATACACGGTGTAACATGAGGAAACCGAAAGATTTTAACAGTGCATTCCTGATCACATTTAGAAACTAATATGTCATATAAACTTTCCTGGATTTCGCCTAGTTTCAGAGTTAATACTAATTAAAAAAAAACATCTTCTTATTGTAACTAAGTGGAAAACGCCTTTTGGCGATGATGCCATTATGGGGCTTATTGATAGATGTCAAAAAGTGACAAGTAACCTTTGCAAAAACTAAAATTTAACAAAAAAAAATCGTAAAAATTCATTTTCACTGCCAGTTTTACCATATCATTAACTTATTATGTACGAATACAATCAAACTTCTTTTGGCGAAATCTTTTGGCGAAATTTACTCAAATTCATATTTATAAAAATCCCCCATTTGTCGTCAGAAGTGCGTAGTTAAAATCTTTCGAGTTCCTCGTGTTACACCGTGTATACCTATTTCCAAAGAGTAGAGTATACTTACCTACTTTACTCTTTGGAAGTAAAAAAAAAGGAAAAACCATGTACTTATGGTACTTCCTTGGACTAGTTGTAGGAACATTCAAAAGCGACGTACCCTTAACTGTCATCCCAAATGTCGCATGTCCAGCCGGAATTCGCGTGATTAGGTTTATTGATAAAGTTCATGTCCAAAACCTGAGTGTTACCAACAAGTCATATATCCGCTATAGCTCATACGAGATAATACCTTTTGGATCGAAACTATTGTCTCGCTTTTCTGGGTTATATTTTTTTGTTATTATATTTTCTGCAGATACAAATTCCGTTTCGGTCGAGTTCATAAACCTGATTAGTTGAACATTCGATGTTACTTGTTGATTCGTTATTGTTAGGTTTATCTTGTTTCTATACGTTATTCGATTGTGTATTTATTTGGCTGCTACTTGCTATCCTATTCGATATTTTCGAGATTTTGTACGTGATTGACAGAACTGAAACACTATTTTCTGGGCATCCATCTATGTTTAAGGACCCTCGACACGCAAGAAGAAAAATATAAACTCTATAACAGTGTTGGCCGAAGGTTAATTGCAATTAACCATTACAAGTTTACCGTAAACCATAAGGGACGGTTACAGTTTACGATTCAATTTGTAATGGTATATGGTCAATCAATTTCATAAATTTTTCGGCCAACACTGCTATATAATGCCTTAGATCATGAACTAGAATAACTCTAACAGTTTAGTCTTTTTGCCGCGTACCACTTAACTGCGCATGTTGACAACGTCAAATGGTGTAATACAAGATTTGACATATAGTAGGATCTTTCATCCGGCTGGATGGGCAAAAAACCAACCGAAAAAATTTCCGGATTATAGATGCCATTGTTTATAGCGTTTCATTATTAAATAAATGAATGATTTATTGTATACGTGAACGTTTCTATAATTAAAATTAACAACACAACCTCTTAAAACGATAGATAGCGGGTTAGCAATGGTGCCCGCCCCTCCCAACCCCGCATACCCTGCCGTCGTTTGTGACAAAACCGTCCGGATTATAGAGCCCGGATTAAAGAGGTCCTACTGTAATGATAGAATTTTATTTTAGCCATGAATCAAAAATTTTATTAATAAATCCCAACTTTATTTTTATTAGCGATAAATGGTGTAATGGGTAATGTTAAAAACTGCGGTGTATATTTATAGAGAAATCCCTTCTCTAGTTTCAGAGTTCAACGAGGGTGCGGAGTGTTAGGATCGGCAACGCGCATGTAACTCCTCTGGAGTTGCAGGCGTCCATAGGCTACGGAGACTGCTTACCATCATGCGGGCCATATGCTTGTTTGCTACCGAATTAAAAAAAAACTTGCAGTGATGTGTGAGATATAAGCGTCAGGCATAAACGGGATGTCAAAGATGTCAAACAACATGGGTATCCGTCTTCACCTTCAAAGTTAATCCTGCCACGTGCCGTTGTTAAAATATGACATAATTTCCGGAAGTATTGGAAAGTTCTTTATAACAACTCGAAAATAATACATTATTAGCTGTTATTGTGCCCAAACAAGTACAGCAAAGTTCACAATCATTTTTACAAGCCAACCAAAGTTCCAAAAATATATTTATAAACCTCTAAGACCAGTGTTGGCCGAACGTTAATTAGAATTGACCATATTGAATATTTACCATTACAAATTGAACCGTAAACTGTAACCGACCTTTACGGTTTACGGTTCAATTTGTAATGGTTAATTTTCAATATGGTCAATTCTAATTAACGTTCGGCCAACACTGATACTGACAATAAGGTCATGTTGGCTTGTAAAGATGCTTGTGAGTTCGACCGTACAAGTACATTCGGCAATAAAAGCGTAACTTCCTGAAACTTATTCGAGCCCTTATATTATTCACAGAGGTGCCTCTTTAATCAAGACGCTTCTGAAAAAATCTCAAAGCTACTTAAGAGGGAAGGATACTCCGTACTTGTCCATAAAAAAAGAGAAAATGTTTTTCCACTTCTGAATATGTTAATTTTCCATGATTTTTTGGTATATTATTGACACAATAAAAACTAGCTTTATAGGTTTTCCTCTTTTTCAAAATTTGCAATACAAAAATAATTTTAAAGCGAAACCAATACACCTAGAATATATTATGCTGAAGCTATCGACATCAAAATCAAAGTGTTTTGTTAAGATTTAGTTAGTGGAAACCGTTTTCTCTCGAAATGGAAATTTCATAGAAAAAGTACCGTTGTTTTATTAGGATCGCAAATTCGTCCCTCTTAAAATAAGTTAGATGTCTACATGTTGCTTAACTCAGGAAGATTTAGGGAAAAGTTTTGTAACTCGAACATACGTGTTACTTAACGAAGGTACAGTATGCATCAAATACTCATATTCATAGATAGTGACAGCCAAAGTGGCCAAATATATCGTAACACACACTGTGTTACGATATATTGTTATCATATAAATAAGGAATGTTGCCGATATATTCGGTAACTTTAGCCGTCAGCTTTAGTACTTTAGCATATATTATATTGATGCTGACTGTACATCGAAAACAGCTTAACAAAGTACTATTAATGTTCTTCCGAAAAAATCACGCAAGAAATTCAAAAAATACTCGTAGTCATTTATCCCCTTATTCATAAACGTGTACTAAAGTTATGATGCCGCTAATCATCGTTTGTCCCTTTCCGACGTATTGGTATGATGGAAAGGGACAAACGATGATTAGCGGCTTCGTAACTTTAGTACACGTTTATGAATAAGGGGGTTAGAAATCACAGGTTCCAGGAGACCAGGATATCGACTCAAACTAACAAATTGATTTCAATTTGTTCTTATTTTGTTAAAATTACACGTACTTATAAGTATACCTATTGAAGCGAGCTAGATGTGATATGGGTAATAATAACTAAAGATGTTACGAATATTCGCATCGACATTCGCATTCGCATCAAATGAAGCGAATGTTTTGCGAATGTGAATGTGCGGAGGTCATGACTCGTATCCTGTCTCATCGGCTCGCGTATGGGCAGTGCGCGCAAACTGTTTTGAAGTAACGTAATGTAATTTTGACCAGTAGACAGCATTTTTCAACACTTTATAAAATCTCATTCTAAGGTAAAGTCTATGTTTTATGAATATTTTTCTTATGCAGATATGTAGCACGTGCGGTTTTACTTACAATAGACAAAGGAATAGTCGTTCGCTACAAAACGAACGACTATACTAACGGATTTTTTCTAATTAGGAATGATAATAACAACTACATATTCCCTAACATTCGGATTCGCTTTCGCGACATTCCTGGAAATAACATATTATGTACATTTTACAACAGATTATTAAATTTCGACTTTCGACTAGCGAGTAGAACATAACTCCGCATAAACTATTAGGCAGAGAACCGTACTTAAGGTAAATAGTTGACCTCGTTCGCTTAAACATATTTGCTCCTGACTGTACTTATATTCTTAACAATGGTGGTAGATAAAATACTTCGGAAAGTTACACCGGTAAATTGCAAAATTACACCGGTACATTTACAAAATTTGTAAATGTTTCCGAAATTTTAATTTTGCAAAATCTTCAATACCTATCAGATTTTGTATCGCAATACCGTAACTTTGTACAATAGGATATTTGATACAATCAAAACATTTATTTATTTCATAAAAAGTATTATTTTTATATAACTTAATGTAGTGACGTAGCACATTTAAAAAATCAGTAGACTATTGTTTTTGTAAGGGTAGTAATAACAACACAAACTCTTAAAAAAGCATATTGTGTATTGCAAGTGCAATTGAATATTGTGTCTGTAATTGAAAAAAAAAAAGCTATTGAATCACATTTCCATTGTGGAAAAGTTAAGATTTATCTCTCCAATAGTAGATTTCGGAAACTTTCAAATCCTCCGGGATGGCAAATCTGCGAGACCCTTTTTAGCCCTCGGGCCTCACTCCGAATACGCTGTGAGAATTTTGATGGCGGCAAATATTATCATTTAAAATAGGTACATTTATTGGAATGTAAAATAGAAAAGAAGGTAAAGGGAGGCTGAGGTGTCCAACACTTTAGTCTTCTAAAGAAAGCATCACGTGATCACCAATTACCCGTCGCAGAAAACGAAGTGTCGGAAGCCTCAATCCGGACCCGGAGCGTTCTAGCGTGAGTCATCCTTAAGGATGACTAGCGTGAGCGTTAGATTCTAGCGTGAGTCATCCTTAAGGATGACTACCGTGAGCGTTGGAGTCTAGCGTAAGTCATCATTAAGGATGACTAGCGTAAACGTTAGAGTCTAGCGTGAGTCATCCTTAAGGATGACTAGCGTTTGCGTTAGTATCTAGCGTGAGTCATCTTTAAGGATGACTAGCGTGAGCGTTAGAGTCTAGCGTGAGTCATCCTTAAAAATAAATATATACTTACTGAATTACTTAATTTTAAACAGCCAACCTCTTGTCAAACTCAAAAGTTACTTGATGTTAGCTATGTCTTATTTCGCTTGGGTAGAAACGACCCAACAAATTTTCTACGTTTTTATGTTGGCTTAAAACCATTATCAATTTATCACTTAACTAAGACCCTCATCAATGTCTACCTTCTTTGAACCAGCTCCTAGTATATTCATGGAGTCCTTGTCCTCCAAATCTTATTATACTCTATTAGTACTCTACTCTGATATTGGGGACCTTTTAATTTCATGTTATGTTAAACCAGGATTTGGCTGTTGTATTTATAATGTTGCTATGTATTTTTCATGTCACTATACGAGGTCATTGTAAACGTTGTATTGACTTATGAATGAGCCCTTGCCCAATGTTGAATTTTGAGTAATTATCGAATATTGTCTCAACTTGAGGTTACTGTAGAGTAGATCTCGTGATTTCTAGAACTTACAATGCGTCTAAATGAAATCTTACCAAATTATTGTCTGTTAATAACAATCATAATCTCAAAGGGTCATTCTACAAAAATATCATTTTCCTGGCCATACCTATTCGCAAATTCCTCGGAAATTCCTCTTTATAAGCATCTCATTTTTGGTGACTGTGTAACTCGTGATAAGTTCCATCTACAACCAAAACAGCTAAGCGGAATATCCTGGGAATTGGGAATTTGCGAATAGGTATAGCCAGGGGAATGAGATTAGAATGACCCTAATGTGGCCGATATTGGCAAAAGAATTGATAGGTTTGTGCAGTTGATAGGTATGAATAACGCCATACGTGTTTATAAACAACCAAAGAAATTAAAATATCGTGTTCAAAATTGAAATTGCTCCGATATTCGACTTTAAACACAATATATTAAAAAAAACATATTATGTCATTATACAATTGTTTAAAGACACCAAACTATTGTTTATTATAGGTACGTAAGTATAATTACCTATCTCAAAAATCAAAGAAAAACGATTTTTGAGGGGCTTCCGATGTCATGGCGAAATCAAAATTTCTAATATTTATTGCATAAATACAACTTTAAACCAACTTTCATTGGATTCGGTCAGACACAACACCCGCCTGGAGATGGACATATCTCTATTGCGCTCTAGAGAGAGCTAGGTAGACCTTACTTAGCCAGGTTGTATGTAGGTTCAAAGGTTAGGTGGTGAAGTTTCACTAATCCACTTTAGATAATTGCCTAGGCTTTAATCAAACTCTCATCAAAATGTAACTAATGCAAACAGATACAGATAACCGTGAGTTTGTTCAATGCTATCAAAGACAAACAGATTCAACCAGAATTTAAATTACTTTGCACTTTTAATGTAACAAGGTTGTAAGAAAGGCGTTGCTCATAGTGAGATGGGACTTTGTCTCACTGAAAATACGACTTGTCAGTCTAATAAGTAGCCAACTAAGCCGAAAACTTTTTAAGCCTTCTCGCTTTAGAAAGCCTTTCTACTAGGTGATTGCAAGATTTATACAAATTGAACATGACAATTGAAAATAGACCTTATTTCGTCTAAAGAAAGGCTAATTTTAATAGTATTATTATGGATTAGACCACGGATAACGAACTAAGAGAAATTATAGCGATCTTCTTAATTGTTTAAAGCTTCTCCACAATCATCAAATTAACAATAGAAACTAATTGAATCTTCTTGGATTTCACGGGCCTATAAATCCCGGTCTTTTGATAGGCTTGCGTGGGGATATAGATCCAACACGTAGAGGCCTCTTGGAGAGCTTTAATGTCATGTAGAACGCCTGCTGGAACCCGTTCACGTGCGCAACAATAGACACCCAAGAACCGGTCGCAACAGGCATTGGGACTATTGTAGTAAAGTGAACAGTATTACGGTCTATGGATTGAAGTTTGGGAGGACAATGAGACTGGGTTATTGCAAAGACGTCCGGACACCTGCCGTAACAATGTTTTCACTAGTTATCGAGGCAGGCGGTGACTCGCCGCCCACTAGATGGGCCCCTGAAAATGCCGTCGTGAAGACGACCAGGAGCAACACCGGTGTGAGCGGCTCACGGGTGTCGAGAGGTGTACGCCGCTTTCTACCCAGAGGCTGATAACAGCCACTGTGCCAACTCGCGTCTTATGCAAGTTTTCACTTCCACCCCTGGAGCATTTAGCTCTAACGACTCCTCTCTGGACGGCTAATGAAGGCAAGCCAGAGGTAAGAGTCCTGCGGGTCCCCTTGGGTCCACTCCGACCGACGAAGACACGCCGGAGACGGAGACCCTGACCGACTCTCGGGAATACTCGGGTCCGTGGGGTCGTTACTCCCCAACAGCTCACCACAAGCTGCCCTGGAAACGAATTGAATTATTATTAGGCTTGATACATTAGGTACCTATATTTATATACAAAGTGTAGTTAGTTAAGGCTTTAATGAACACATTTTCATAGGTTTTATAAAAAACAGACAACTTTTATTTTTCCATATAAAGTAATTCAGCAAGCAATGTATCACTACTTTATTTTAACTCAAAACGTCACATTCAATGACGTGACGTCACAACTGTCCCAAGTGACTATGATGTACAGAATACAGTGCCGCTCGCAAAATTATAAAAAATAGTTAAGACTAAATAAAAAAATATTTCAGAATAGTTTTATAGCCCTAAAACCTACGTCTAGGTTAAGAAACACTGTATGTTTACCATGTCCTTTATTTCCATAGCGATGTAGCCAACCTTACAGGTTGCTGTTATACTGATTTTAATAACAGGTTATGAATTAGATCTGGATTAGTTATGACTCTGATCCGTCAGTGTCAAAAGTGACATTTAAGGCTGAGAAATCAGAATAATATCAGAATACGCCATGTTCCACTTAGCATTAAAATTAGTTGTCAATCAATTCTGTAGTCGATTTAAAAAAAAATCTGTAAAATAATGGTTGACTGGTAGAGAATGTCTTTTGGCATTAAGACCGCCATTTGTACATTTTTCTCTGTTTGTGCAATAAAGTTTAAATAAATAATATAAACCTGCAAAGTCAAGTTAGAAATTTTGATTTTTTTAGGACTGTATACTTGCTATTTTTTATTATTTATTAAAGTTCTAAACATTAAATTAATCGCAGAGTTTCATGTTTCTTAACTGCTAAGCCAAAAATGGCTTGTTTACAGCCAGAGTTCGGACTAATACATTATTTAGGTATGTTATAATATTGTACACATGTTACATGTTATTCTTTGTAAAATAAATTCATATACAAGTATTTTTTCTATATTTAGTATTGGTTAGGTATAAATCTTGTAAATGTTTTGGAAGGCTATTTTTGGAAGCAAGTAATAGTTGGTTCAGACAAATCCTCAATCTTCCTAACAACGTAATCTACAAGGTTTACATTCTCTCAATTAGTGACAGGTCAAGCCCAGGGCCTATCAAGGAATCCATTATAAGAGACAATGTAGGCCCTCGGCATTGTGTAGGTCCTTAGGCTGAGGGCCCTTGTAGGGCGCTGAGGGTCGAAATATCTGCTGATTTAGAGCTCTTATTTTATACTTTTAACTGTATATTTATATTTTTTTTTTTTACTTTGATATCTACTAACAAGGAAAGGTACCCAACTGTCCGGTTCCGATTTGATTTATATTTATATATGTTATAGAGTAGTCTAAAATAACGGACACGTATTTTTTTTTAGCTGCCCAAACTCAACCTATTGGGAGAAATTGTCCTCCAAAGTACTAAAAAGTCACTAAATCTTCTAACTCCTATAGAAAGTGATGCTCAAGCAACTTGCTAGTTAATGGCTTGTTTGAGTATATGTTTGAGAACAGGAAAAAATAATGTACACGTGTTTTGTTATATCTGCTTAAACTCAAGTTTTCCTAAAAAAACACCCATCTTTATGTGTAACTTTATTAGCGATAAGATATTATAAAACTTCGAATGTCGATTTTTTTAGAAAAAAATGGGTTTTAGCCGATATAACAAAACACGTGCTCATTATTTTTTGCTGCTTTCAAACATATACTCAAACCAGCCATTAACTAGCAAGTTGCTTGAGCACCACTTTCTATAGGAGTTAGAAGATTTAGTAATTTTTAGTACTTTGGAGGACAATTTCTCCCAATAGGTCGAGTTTGGGCAGCTAAAAAAAAATACGTGCCTGTTATTTTAGACTACTCTATAACATATATAAATATAAATCAAATCGGAACCGGACAGTTAGGTACCTTTCCTTGTAAGTATTATTTATTACCCCACTGGCGAACAATGCATGTAACCGCAAGCTAAACGCACGCCAACTGCTACCACTACCGGGCCTTATTCATAATTTTCATAAAACTTTGCTACCCATTAATTAAATCTTGTCTCGTTTTAACAAAATGACGCATAGGGGCAAACGTAGTGAATGCTCCTAGTACTAAGTTTGTATGGCCAGAACCGGGAATTCTCGGTTCCGGTACTGTTTGTTAGTTTGTACCTAAAAAAAAACCGCGAGCACTCCCTAGACAAACGATAATCAACGGCAGTGTTGGCCGAAATGTAAATGCCATTGACCGAACACCATTCAAAATTGAACCGTAAACTGTAACCGTCCGTTACGGTTTATGGTTCAATTTGTAATGGATAATGGTCAATTGCAATTAACGTTCGGCCAACACTGATCAACGGTTTGTTATATTTGACAGACGTTTATGAATAACGCCAAAAGCCACTTGATGATTTATTAGATCGTTCTGTGGTTTTGACAGTCTAATAATACACTTTGCAACTAGGAATAAAGGAACATGTGTCATTTACACCAGAGCGATTTCGAGCCAGAACAATACCTACATACATAGGTACATAAAGTTGTCATCGAAGTAATATGCCTTTCCACACAGTCACGTGATATTTGACAATTTGAAGAAAAGAAAACTCGCAACGTTTTGCACGAGACCACGAAATTCATTAATTACCTAACGGGACGATCACAAAACATATACAGACAACAAAATCATTACTTAAATGTGCATTACGAAACGATTTTTACCCAATACTCAATACTCAATACATTTATTGCACATAATGGTTAAATACAGGTGGTAATCTTAATTCTATGTTCTCACATTATGTACCCTGTTGGGCGCAGCAAATATGGAGAAAGGCACTATGTAATCGAATATTATTTTATATACATTAACTATATTTTTAAAACTTATAATTTAAAAAATTATAAGGAGTAATAATTTTTAGAAATCAGTAGCTCTTTTAGTTTTCTAATAAAGGTAACCACGACTCGCTAGCGTATAACTTACTTTCTATGTATCTCACTCGTACTGGCATATAAGTGCGAGCGAGATGTATAGATAGTGAGTTACACATACGTTAGCGAATATGTTGGTTTGACACTGGTAAGACAGTCGTGGTAAGGCTACTAATATAGGCGCTTCATCTTAAGCCCCGTCATGACTTTCCATTAGGTAAAACTGAACTTGTAATTTAGAAAAAGTATCAGATGCCACAACAAGTCAAGCCTTGTGGCCCATTTTCATTGTTTTTAAGTACAATCGATGAGATAAAGATAAAGATATATTATTATTCAAGTAGGCATACTCGTATTACAATGCGCTTATGAACGTCAAATAAAGCTACACCGGTTCTAATACTACATAACACCTCTGACTCGAGAAAATAGATACGTGAATTGCTTTGAATTTATGAAACTTGCAAAGTTTGGTGTTTCCTTCTATATTTCTCTACGTCAAACGACATATCACCATCGCATTTCAATGGCGCATATCTCGTTCGTCTTCTGGATACGTTCATATAGTTTACAAAAGTCGTAACTCAGTATAAGTATTGTGGTGGTTATAACGTTTTGGTATTGTGTTCGTGGATGCCAGGTGTTGTTTGTTCGAAACAAATGTTAGTAGCGTTGTACATTATAATTAGTCGCTGTGTGGTTAGAATACACATTGTCATGAGGGTTCATATAAACTGTATAAGGTACAGTACATATTATATCGTAGTCATCTGCATAAAATTAAATGTATTGCACATTTTTCACAATGGAGCACGCAAAAATGGCTGTTACGATTCTGCCTGTCAGTTAGAACAAAAAGTTGACAGTTCTGAACAACTGACAGGCTGATACCTTCCGGCTGACTGTTAATCAGTGGGCCCTTTTATATATTTTTGCGTGCTTTGTTGTGAAAATATTATTACAGGTGACTGTACACCCAGCTGCAAAAGTGCATGATGAAGGCCTTTTTTTTAAATAAATATTTAAAAAAAGGTGCATGGCTACTTTATTAATGGATTCCATTCATAATGTGTCCATGCAATTTTACAACAACACACATATAAAATTTGAGTACTTTAAGAAGCTGTACAATGACTTTTGAGAAAAACCTTGTAGCGCAGAATTATCAGAAGGGCATACTGATATTTTAGTTGTTTTTTATCTGTTTCGTCACACTTGCTAATAAATGTATACCAATCACTAACCCGGGTTAACCGGTTAAACCTGGAGTTACTATGGTTACCAGTACAATTTGACAGTGCGTTAACGGTTTAACCGGTTAACCTCGGGTTAGTGGGATGGTGCAAGTGGCGCTTAAGGGCATAAGCAGTAACAGCTGATATTACTCCCATTTTAGGGATGTATTTTCTGTTTTTTTATTATTATTTAGTCATGCTATTAAATTAACTCTTTTTTTATATACGTCGGTATGATACTCAGGGAACTATTACAAACCATTTTGTAAGTAGCCAGACCAATTGCAGGGGCCCAACCATCCCCCAGACCCACATAACGTTTATATTTGTAAACTTTATGTGGGTCTGGGGGATGGTTGGGCCCCTGCAATTGGTCTGGCTACTTACAAAATGGTTTGTAATAGTTCCCTGAGTATCATATATAGAAATCAAGAGTGAGAATATAAGTAAAGTAACGATATTTTTTTGACAGTTTTAAAGCATCTGGTACTAGTTATCGCCGACGGAAATGGTCTGGCAATGTTAATTATAAAATTTTAACAATATTTTCTAAAACATACATAAAAAACAGCTATGAGAATTTAAGAAAAGTTAGTAATATTTTGACCTAACTTTAGCACCTTGTACCGGACAAATAGCCGTCGGGCCGATATAGCAAGTATGCAGACATTAAAAGTACATACTAACACTATATTATATCCCACACATTTTATTCATGAGAAAATATGTAATGTCTGGCGGCTCTGGGATCTTGCTCTATAACTACAACGCCTTGATATTTACTATGATAAACTGCTTTCAATCAAATTCGATCTTAATTGTTTTACCCTCGACCTCGACTGATACGTATACGTACTTACTCAAATTAATATTAACTTTGGGAAGTGTCTCTAAATATTAACGAGGTGTCTGAACACTTAGTTAATTGGAGAATTTGAAGATAGGATAGCAGCAAAACAATAATTTAAAGTTTTGTGTGATTTAATTTGACGCCATCTGTAGGGAAAAAATGACACTCATCTCACGCCCGACTTTATAACTTCATTTTGTATGCACCCATCAGGGTGAGCGATTTTCAAGGTCATATCAAAATAAGATCAAAAGTTCCATAGCAAGTTGTTAAAATTGAATCGGGTTCCTGATAAATGTTTTAAAAGTAGTTTGTTTTTACAAGCTTTTATTGAACTTGCAATGTTTGTACGGGTCAAATCTTGCAAGTTAAGTTTGACCCACTTCCCGGTTTCCGATGTAGCTGAAAATTTGCATACATATGTAACACTCGACTTACATATATGCAATATCATGGTACCATTGAGCTGATATGATGATGGGGACAGGAGATGACCATAGGTACTCTATGATAAAACAACAGGTTGCGTTGTTTTATTTGTTTGGGGTTTTTAGAATTGTCTCGATGAGTATAAGTTGCCTGTGGAAAGAAAAGTGCAGTCAGAGATAAAGGAAAAAAAAATGTTTTTGGCCAAAAACTTATTAAAGTTGTTTTTCATTGTCCACAGAAGAGGAGGGCACAGAGCTTGAACTCGAGGCGCTATACCGCCGGTACTGCGTGCGGTTGAAACATGCGCTCTTCGTGTCCGCGCTCTGCGTGACGCTCTTATTTACGCTTATGTTGCTGTGTGCTGTATGCATACTACATGCCGATGTAAGTAAAGTTGCAGTTATTTTTGTGGTATATTCATCATATAATTGGAGACGCCACCTGATATGCCCGGTAGAGGAACGATGCAGCAATGCCGGTCGTAACATGCATTCCTAAACATATCATAGGCTTATAATATGCGTGTAGATAAAATAGCGTATGTAACTGTATTGACACACTCATGTGATCTTTTAATGATACTTACTTCATTCGTTTTATATTCCCACACGTATTTTAATGTCTTTCATTATAATCATTATGTGGCAGTCACATAAACTAATAACTTATAAAAGTTGTAAATCCAGAAATGAGTTATTTGCGTCCACGCTTTATATGACGCTCATCTTCATTCCTATGTTAGTAAAGATACTTTGATTTTTATGACGTTAAACATATATAATGTTATCTGGCCTGTCGAAGATAAAACCTATGTATAGTGCGATATTTTTGTCCCCGCGTTAAGTGATACATTCAAACGAAAAATCCAGTGTAACCATAGTTATTAACATGGAGTTTATTTCTGGGAAGCTCTTTATTTAATTAAAAAGTATTTCGTATTATAGAATCCGTAGTTAGTAAGTAGAATATTTCGCAAGCAAATACTTCTTCGTTTCCTCATGACTGAGAGTATTATTATACCTGCTGGCGATTTACGAAAAAGTTGAAAGCGAGGCGAGCGCGCAGCGAATTACCGAGGGCGCGCAAAGATTTCGCCGTCACGACCTAATCGGCCTGTCATTTGTTTGGAACTGTCAACTTTTTGTTCTAACTGACAGATCGATACCGTCCGGCGGGCTGTTAATCAGTGGACCCTATTATAGTCAGTGTCTTAGTGGCGTGTAATATATTTTTGTAACGTTGACTTGTAAAGATGATTGTGAACTTGACTGTACACTCGAAAATATACTTTGGGTTGACTCGAACAGTAGCAGTCGGCTTGTCAGTGGAACATAGTTAGTGCGAAGCATACTTACTAGTTTTTTCTTATGATAGTACCTATTATAACCGGATGAGTATAGTTTTGTTTATTATAGGTAGGTACTGCTACTAACAAAATAGGTTTATTAAACTACAAATTCGTTCCCTTTTCACCGTGAACGTATTAATTAGGTATGTTACATTATAATTATGTGAATATATATTTTACCATCATACACCCACCACGGCATCACCATATTGTTTCAAGCTAATTTCAAAAGCCGCAAGCCGCGTCTCTAACGAATTTAATCTACACTAGTTTACAGTTAATAAACATCACTTAGGGGAAGTTTGCATGAGCTTTAGCATGCAGAGTTTCGTAATTAGGTAAATTAATAAGCGTTTAACCCTTTCAACGGCGCGTTATTATGAACCTTGTTGGAACGCATGAAGGTTGATATTAGGCTGGGCCGTAGCTGACGTCTTTGGCGGTCAAGGGGTTAAAGGACTAAGGAAGCACATAACAAAAAGGTAAGGGAGATAAAAGAGTGTAAATTTTGCTTTTGAGCTAAGCTAGCCCTTGACCATACAAATATTCATTAAAAAAAATTAAGGCTTTGAATCGCATCATAGATAATGCCTTACAGCAGCGTGACCTTATCACACTGGTGCTTTGTGGGAAAGATGAAAGCGAGTTGAACGCGCAGCTAAATTTATCAAAACTCCCAGTATCTCAGTAGGTATCTACGCAGAAAATTTGCCTGCGAGATCGTTACGCGCTCTAGTTTAATATATTTTTGGAAGGTTGGCGTGTAAAGATTTATGTGAAACTCAACCGTATATACATTATCTATTTGTGATGATGAATAGCTCTTGTCAAGAACGCAAGATTGACAGTCGCGATTGATCATAATTTATTGCCCTGATTAAAGCGATTGACAAACGCGATAGATAGACTTTTTGGCACTACCGATTTATCGTTTCCTTATTATCGATTACTCGATTCGATTACTTCGATTAGGCAGTTTTGAACTAAAAACGTTAGTGCACCGATTAAAATTGCATCAATCGTACCTCAAGCTGGCTTATCAATAAAGTACTTAACGTACGTCTGCTTGGTCGCCACGGCGTCACTTTAGAAATTGGTTGCTTTCTGACTCAGATGATTAACGCCGGGTTTTCGCGCATCCGCTGCGGTGGCAGCGATTTGACCCGATCTAAAGTAGAATTTTAACTTTATAAATAAGCAGCATTATCTAATTTCAAAAGCAGTTTTTTTATCCAGTTGCCTACCGGCCATGTAAATTGCATAAAACTTGCAATTTTGATACGCGCTTTACCGTAGCAATTCGTAGCAGCGTTATCAGGCCGCGTAGCCAACGTGTGAATTGTTAACGCTCCGTAGCATATCGTAGTCATCTCTCTTTATCACTCTTCCATATTAGTGCGACAGTGACAGTTGTGTTTCGTACGCTACGGAGCGTTAACGATTGGCATATTGGCTACGCGGGCTGTACTAGCAGTTATCTTCATTACAATTTTTCGAGACCAAGAAGTAACGGTGACCTTTCTGGTCAAATAAATGTTGAAGATTACAGATTATATGCATTGCAAATTAGTGACAAGACGATTTACACGAATTATCTAACTACACACATCCTACCGGCTGCGCCATGTAATGTTTAGTTAACATAAAACATGAGTTATGTTTTAAGTTAACATAAAACATGAGTTATGTTTTAAGTTAACACTGAATTTATTTTATTCTTTTAAATATATATTTTACACGTAAAAGATCAAACAAAATCAAGCTTCGTGTAAATCAAATATGGCTAACCCGTAATTCGGAAATAGAAGAGTTGTGGAATGTATTGAGTCCCAAACATTCCACGACTCTTCTCTTTCCGCATAGACTCTGTAACTTGTCCGCGCATCTCACTCATACCTGCTTTATACATATTATATGTTTTGGGGCGAGTGTGATTGCGTTTCAAGCAATAAATAAATGAATAAATAAAAAGATATTTATTTACCAACATTGGTATGTTTGCTCTTCCACTTCCTTTTGTGGTCAAAAGGAAGTGCAAGTACTAGAGTCTGTGCGAAAAGAGATGAGTCGTGGAATGTATGGGGCCCAATACATTCCACGACTCTTCTCTTTCCGAACAGACTCTATACAAAAATCAGACAGAATATTTGTGTATTAAAATGGACGAGACTCAGCAAGACCGTTGATTTTCAGTGCTCCACCAAAAAAATTCAAGCTAAATCTTAACTAAGTTATTAAATAACTAAACTATCTGATTAGCCAATAAATTCGCTTTCAAGGCGATGTAACTAAGTGGACAAGTTATCAATTCAAAGGCTCCATTTATTTTTTTAAATAGATAAGATTGATTTAATTTTTATAATAATAGATAGGCACTTCGTAACGAATTTAATTTCAACAATAATGAATACTTATGTATATGTTATAGTTTGCGTATTCTTACTACGGGTTGTCTACTTTTTATTTTATTTTATTATTATTGATCGCTCTCGTCCTACTTTTATATGTATCGAAAATTCTCATATTGCTACTGTTAATATTGGTTTGTCTTACACCTGTTAGTATTTCATCCTTTCGCATTCTATCAAAGGTTAGCTGGAAGAGATCCCTTTTAGGGATAAGTTTGCCTTTGTACATAACATTTTTTTTATTTTTTTTTTGTTTGTTTTATGTTAACCTGTTTATGTGCAATAAAGTGACATACATACATACATACATACAATACACGAGTATTGATACGAATCAATAACAAATTAGAACAAGATTTTCAAAGTGAAAAGGCCACTCCATGGGTTAGAACGTAATAATTGACGTAGTTAGCTAGATGCTGTAATTAGTTACAGAATTTATAATCCGAGAATTTAGACGCACGTTTCAGCGGGGAGCTTTAGGCTGCTTAGGTATTAAACTTCATTAAGAGCTTTCCGGACCTAAGCCTCATGTTAACTAAATAAACGCCACTAAACCAGTGTGGTCAGAGAGAACATACCATTTCAGATCAGCAAAACCGGTCGGTTTTTCATTATTCAACTGTCTTAAAACAAATCCATCTTAAAATAATTTAAAACAATGACCTGGGCTTAATATAGACGTTGATAGCTAACGGTCGACTGTATGATGTTTAATGATGAATACACGTATTAGAAAGTTAATTGTTTTAATAAATATCGACACGACAAATATAATTACAGTTTCTATCAGTGACAATGGCAGACTGAAACATATGACATGGAATAACAAACTAGAAGTATAAATATTTGAAATAGGAGTATAAAAGAGGCCGCCGGCCAGTCGCCAACAGACGTTGAGATTATAAATATTGTATATAATAAAATGATGATGATGAACTAAACAACAACCAAAGAGAATGACAACACCTGATCGAAGACAAGCTACAGAAGTAGCAAGAAGTCAATTTATCACTACCTATTTCTAAAATAATACTTGCGAACCCGAGCCAGACTGGTCTTGCCAGAGCTCAACGAGGCGGTGTAGAGTGTTAGGGTTGGTAACGCGCATGTAACCCGTCTGGAGTTGCAAGCGTACATAGGCTACGGAGACTGCTTACTAACTTCCACCGAAAATTGGTTTGAACGAGATCTAGTAAGTAGTTTTTTTTTTAATACGTCATAAAAAAAAATGCTCAAACCCATACGTGTGGGGTATCTATGGATAGGTCTTCAAAAATGATATGTAGGTTTCTAATATCATTTTTTTCTAAACTGAATAGTTTGCGCGAGAGACACTTCCAAAGTGGAAAAATGTGTGTCCCCCCCCCCCTGTAACTTCTAAAATAACAGAATGAAAAATCTAACAAAAATATATGATATACATTACCATGCAAACTTCCACCGAAAAGTGGTTTGAACGAGATCTAGTAAGTAGTTTTTTTAATACGTCATAAATGGTACGGAACCCTTCATGGGCGAGTCCGACTCGCACTTGGCCGCTTTTTTTAATGCGAAGTTAGTAATCGCACTTCTCCTTATTTGAATAGGCACGGATGCATTTTTATACAACTCTCTAACTCTCAAGTCTTAGTCCTATTTGCAGTCTTCAAGTCAATGCACTAGAACCGCGTGTAATATTACCTAGTAACTATTCTGCACTATCTGCCAAAAGCATGATACTTCGGGAGTAATCTCATCAACCATAATTGTGTGGGACGGAGACTTAACACGATCTGCAGCCTGACCTTAGACCTAATCCTGTTACTGTGTACTGGGCGAGAGGGCATTAGATTAAATTGTCTGTCATGACAGATATGAGCCCTTGCAATTATGGAAATATTTGGGTAAGGAAAGATTAGGTATAGACTTAAAGAAACTCGTGGCTAATATCTAAGAATGGATTAGGATTACTACTGTGCAGCTGTATACTTTTTCCTGGGAACTACGTATAATGATAGCACTAGCAGTCTATTAACATATTTATGCGAGTATGTTTTTGTCGTGTGTTCCACGGAAACGTCAAAACCAACTGAAATGTTAATTGATTTGTTTTATGACACGAGGGACATGGACATTATTTGTAACCTACATTTTACGTTTTTTATGAAAGGAACCGTAATCGGGTTGCAAGGACAAACCGAAATATGCGATGCTGATTTTAATAGTTGGAGAGGCATCTGAAAACTAAGAAGTTCTAATTAAGCAATATTAAAATAAAATCATCAACAAACAAGTAACCTAAAATAATTAAGGCAATCTAAAAAAACTGATGATTTTTTTAAATAGGTCTAAGTCCCATGTAACAAAGTATAGCGTTTTGATGAAAAATTATGTGTTCTTAGTATTCGCAGTATTTTTGGTTATTCCTACTATTTTCGATTATTCATTACGTTAGTAACTTCCAATACAAGTAGCCAAAAATGTGTTTCATAATTCTGAAAAAAAAAACTAGTGAAATCAACAGTGATTCCCAGTAAGGATAACCTAAAATTTCTAGGAACCGTACGACGACTGAAACACGCAACAATTAATAAAAAAAGCGACTGCGAGTGAAACTGAATAGTCTGACCTACCTGCTCGCAGGCTATGGGGGCTGCAGTAATCGGATAAAGTTGCCAGGAGCCATGGCATTTGACCCTAATGCGGTTAATGAACGGCTCGAGTGGGCAACTGAAAGGGCCATAACGGCACCCGAGTTGGACAGTTCGCTGACGTTCATTCGTGTTCGCTGACAGTACGTCGGCAGGCGGTGTACTGTTGGGCTTAACGACGCTTAACTCTATTCTGTCAGCAAAAGGGTTAAGTAGACAAGAACCAGTGATGGCCGCTCCGTTCGTAATTCGAAGGTCATACATAGTTACATACAAGCAGCTCCCATACAAATTAAGTTACGCTTTTATTTTAAAACGATATGCTTAAATGAAATTAAACTGGTCATGATTATTTAAGTAAGTAAGTAAACACTATATCGTACGAGGCAAATAAATATTGATTACATCAGATAGAAAATAATTGCGAAGTACAAAGGCGAACTCATCCCTAAGAGGGATCTCTTCTAGTATTTACGTAACATAAAAAAAAAAAAAAAATTAAAATTTAATCTGTTTATTTCATACCAAAAAAACATGCATTTTTCTAGCTTAACTACTAATCTTAAATTAAAAAGATTTTTTGAGATAAGGAGACTAGGCGTTTAGAATTAATTATACAGCACACTTCATCTTTATATAAATATGTTTAATAACATATAGTGTGTACATTTAATTTAATAATATCGGGCAAACAGCTTTGAATGGTCGTTAGCATAAGATCTGAGAAGTATACTGAAATAACTTTTGCTTAGCAACAATTAAAATATTGACCGTACAAAATAATTTGGCCCGCAATGTAAGTTACGAGATACGAGCTTTTTATAGTTACTGTCAATGCCTATTGATATATATAAAAAAAAAGATTATCAGCCCTTTTTCAAAATTATGTAAGGCATTTTTGAGGCATTATCTTATGATTACCGTGGCTTTTTTTATTTCCATTTAATAATAATTTTATACTGCAGGGACCCGTCCAGTCCTTCCTAGAAAAAATCCATGGCTGGCTTAGCCGTTTATCGAATAGCCCCAACAATTTGCTTTCCCTTTGAATTGATTAACCGTTCATTTTACGTAGCTCTAGAAAGGGGTTACCCTTTCAGTGCTACCGCTACATACGAAAGGGTATCCCCTTCCAAATAAAAAGTGACACCTGTGCTGCCAAAGCTCAGTACTATGGCGTATCTGCGTTGTGCTCAAAATCATTTAGTCTGGTAGCTCCACCGCCCAGAGCCGTAGGATGGTCGTAGGGAGATATTGGAATTCCTGTCGCGTCCATGTTTTCATTGCTTCTTTAATTATAAAGCTGTCGCAATCTGATGTTATTGCTCTTTCTAATTGAAAATTGTTTTTTATGACTTTTGAAATATTACGTCTTTTGTTTTAATAAACGTATACGTAATTGATAGTTGATGACCTAGATTTTTATTTTACCCGTAGTTAAATAAAAACCTAGATCATCAGCCCACCTGCGAATAGAGTAAACAAATGGATTGCCATTGGATGGGATGGATTGGATTGGATAGATTTTTATGACACTAGTATCTTTCTTTCTTCCTAGCGTTGTCCCGGCATATTGCCACGGCTCAAGGGAGCCTGGGGTCCGCTTTGACAACTAATCCCAAGACTTGGCGTAGGCACTAGTTTTTACGAAAGCGACTGCCATCTGACCTTACAACCCAGAGGGTAAAACTAGGCCTTGTTGGGATTAGTCCGGTTTCCTCACGATGTTTTCCTTCACCGAAAAGCGACTGGTAAATATCAAATAACATTTCGTACATAAGTTCCGAAAAATCATTGGTACGAGCCGGGGTTTCAACCCGCGACCTCCGGATTGCAAGTCGCACGCTCTTACCGCTAGGCCACCAGCGCTTTTATGACACTAGCAACAATTTCTGATTTTTTTTTAAAGAAGTAACATTTGAGAAATAAATTCGTGGCGCACGAACACAATAATGACTAAAACTTGTAATTATTGAAAAAAAAAAAATTAAGTCGGTTAATAGGGTCCAAATTATTGTCGTTGTCTTGTATTTTGTCCCCAAAAATGTGATGGAGTGGATGTTTTAATATGAGACGAAATATAGTTTTTTTTCGTGTAAAATATATTTTACAGCTAGAAAGACATGCAATAGCACTCGATTTTTTTAATTTATTTAATAGAAGACTAAATATAAGCGTGACAGTGTAGTCAAAAACAAGACAATGAATCATTTTGACCCAATAATATTGCAATTTCTAGCATCGAATTCAGTACCTATTAAACGCAGCAGCGATGCTGACAGACAAACGTCAGAAATATCGGAATGCACTAATTAATTAGTAGATTCAACTCGTGTTATGCTATTCCATAGCTTTCTGTTAATTAGTATCTACTAATTAGTTTTAGCATTGCTTTGTGTCTGAAGGTAGAAAAGTACAAATGTAATTAAATCTTATTTTGCTTGTATAAGGCCATTTTGGACACGGTGCGTATAGTACGCCGGTTCCCCTCCCCGCGGCCCTGACCACCGGCAGCTTGGGCTCTGTTTTTTATAATATGTTTATATTGTTTTAAGTGTTTTTTTTTTTAATTTACTTTCATATTCATATTGTAAAAAACTAAAGGTAAGACCCGAAATGAATTAGGAAAATAATAATAAATAATTTTATATCTTATGAGAAATAAAGATTCTTATTAAACCTTTAAACATTATGGGATTTATGTAGGGCTGCCATCCGTCTTGGCATTATATATATTATAAAATTAAAGGTCTTGTTTTTTAAAAATATTATTTTCGGACTCGTCCGGGGAAAAAATGCGATTTACTCCAAATGTCCGGGTTTTTTTAATCTTTGTCCGGGTTTGGCGAAATTCGAGATGGCAGCCCTAGTGTTAACGCGAGGAATGCCGAAGGACCAGAGGAAAAGCGCAGTCCAAGAAATACAGAGGGACTATGGCTATGAGAAAACTAAAAATGAGAATAAAATTAAAAAGATGTTAATTATGAGGCCGACCGTACCTGGGTATAGATTCCGATTTGTTAACGGCGGCCGCCGTATTTAATTTTTGGTTCGTTCTTCTCTCTCCTTACTCCTTCACACTCACGTTTATCACTCTCGTTTATTATAATTATTTCATCGTATTATTTTATTCATATTATCAGGAAAAAAAGTATATTGATTTTTCACTTCATTGACGTTGTCCAACAATTGACATGTATTTAAATTTTTAGCTTCTTTGTTTTGCGTTTAAGTAGGTCGGCAAAAAGGCGGGTGATATGAGAATAAAAATGAGGTTGAATAGAGTAGATAGTATGAAAGAAAAGCGAGCGAGATGGATGAATATGAATGATAATGAATGAAAAAGGGCGCGAACATTTCCCCCCGACCTTAAAGGGTTCCTTTAAAGGAAAGAAAAACTAAATATAATAAATAATAACCCTTATCATCAAATTAAACGAACATTCACAATAATATAGCGAAATAATGAACTAAAGAAAAAGTATTATTCTAACGAAGTATACTCCTATTAATTATTGGTTAGGCAGAGGGCATAATCGCACGACAGGACGGACGAAACTTCCTTTATTTGTCCTGACAGTGACAACGCGGGTTGAGCCGTCCTTCGAAGGATGTACTGCCTCTACGACGCCTAAAGGCCATGAAAATGGCGGCGCATTATCTACTTTTATGACAACCACTGTACCAGTTACGATAGGAACTGATGGCGTGGTCCATTTAGCTCGAGACTGCAACTGATGCAGATATTCTGCACGCCAACGTTGCCAGAAGGACTGCACTATCTTATCCAGAAGTGCATGTCGGTCACGCAAATTACCTGACTCGACCAATGGAGCAGGTAAGGACAACAGCGGAGCAGTGTTGAGGAAATGAGCCGGGGTGAGAGCTGAAGGCTCAGCGGGATCACTACTCAGAGCTGTCAGTGGTCGCGAATTTACAAGAGCCTCTATCTGCGCAAGCGTAGTCAGAAGCTCCTCATATGACAGTATTTGCGTACCGATTACCTTGAAAAGGTGATTTTTTACTATTTTCACCATGCTTTCCCATGCGCCTCCGAAGTGTGGAGAAGCGGGAGGAATGAACTTCCAATCAATGCGGTTCTCCGCGAGCTCCATCTCCAAATGTGGACGATGACCGTCTAAAAACTTGTAGAGGTCACGCATGTAAGAGTTGGCACCGGTAAAATTAGTCCCATTGTCCGAATATATGCATTGTACGGGGCCACGCCGCGCCAAGAAGCGCTTTAAAGCAGCCAAAAAATTGGCGGTACTCAATTCCGTCGCTATCTCGATATGAAGGCAGCGCGTCGTGAGGCAAGTGAAAATGCATAACCAAGCCTTGCGACTCTTGACTCCTCTGCCTCGAGTAGGAGTGTACTGCAAGGGACCTGCATAATCACACCCCGTATGTGTAAACGGTTTATTCACTTGATTCACGCGACAGCTCGGTAGGTCTGCCATGAGCGGGAGAGACGATTGTGGATTCGCTCTGAAACACGTGTTGCATTTGGCAACGCGGTCGCGAATGACACGACGAGCCGACAGTATCCAATACTGAAGCCTAAGTATAGTCATTAATGACTCAGGACCAGCGTGCAAATGTTTTCTGTGGAAATAGTCGACGATCATATTGACTACATGATCACGTCGTGGAAGCACAATTGGGTGTTTCTGCGAATATTTCATGTCAGCATTTGACAGCCTGCCTCCAACACGAATCAGCCCGTCTTTATCTAAGAATGGTTTAAGCTTTTGCAAGGCAGGTGAGCAATACCTTTTGCTCTTTATTTTATCAATGTCGTCGCTAAAGTGTTCACTTTGCAACGATGAAATAATTTTACCCTCAGCGAACTCTAGGTCATTTCGGGAAAGTGCTGAGAAGCGCGGTTTCGGTTTAAGAATGCGGTACACGTATACCACGATGCGCAATAATCGAGACCACGACGATATTCGCTGAGCGAGTGAATAAAGTGGTGACTCTGACACATCCGTAGTTGCAGCGTGTGCAAGAGGCTTAAGCTCCGGCACTTCACCGATGGACTCTCGATCGAGCTCCCTTAAAGGCCATTCCGATGGATGCTTGGAAGCCCAAGCCGGTCCCGTGAACCACAAAGGATGGTCCACGAGCTTAGAAGGCGTCAGGCCACGGGACAAGCAATCCGCGGGATTTTCTAAGCCCGCCACATGATGGAAGCAGTTGGCCGGAATAGCTTCGATAATCTTAACTACCCGGTTGGCAACAAACGTTTGCCAGCGGTGGGGGGATGACTGAATCCAGCAGAGAGCAACTTTCGAGTCTGTAAACGCGTAGACCTCGTTAATGTTATAACGAGGTTCGAAGTTATCTTGCACCTTCCGCATGAGCTTTGCCAGGAGGACCGCAGCACACAGTTCCAATCTCGCGACGGAGACTGTTTTAAGGGGACAGACCTTCGACTTGGAACACACCAGCCGAACTGCCACTTCGTCTCCCTTTAGAACCTGAAGGTATACGACGCCTCCATATGCACGCTCGGATGCATCACCGAAGCCTAAAAGGTTTATAGTACAACCCTGTGCTACTCCAAGATGGCGCGGTATTTGGATTCCATTGAGCTTTGGCAACTCCGAACAGAATCGTTCCCATAAATCCACAATATGGGGTGGGGGAGTCTCATCCCAGTCGCATTTGATCAACCAAAGCTCCTGGATGAGGAGTTTTGCGTATAAGACAACTGGAGCTACTAAGCCCACGTTATCCCATAGACGTGCCACTGCGGACAAGATCGTCCTTTTAGTGCACGTTGAGTCTGGCTCTGTCACCTTGAAATGAAAGTAATCACCAGATTTATTCCAACATAAGCCAAGGACCTTTTGGGAGACCCCTGGGTCGATTTCAATGTCTACGGAAGCCCGATGCGAAGCAGGTATTTCGCGTAGCACGGCGTCTGAATTGCAGGTCCATTTCACAAGATCAAATTGACCGCATTTGAATAAATCAATCAGCTCCTTAGCCGCGGCGATAGCAACAGACTCATCCTGCTGCTGCGAGTCATCTGACATAATGCTAAAGCATACGTCATCCATGTATGTACAAGAGGACGCGATCGCCGCTGCCGTTGGGTACTTATGCCCGTCGTCTGCAATTAGCTGACGGACGACGCGGAGCGCGTGATAGGGACTCGACTTCATACCAAAACACACGCGATTAAATTCGTATGTGGTAATGGGATCTGCCGGGCGGAATCTATATAAGATTCGTTGAAACTTGCGTTCCGCTTCGCGAACACCAATTTGTAAAAACATTTGGCGACAATCGGCCGAAAGCGCTATTTTGAATAAGCGAAAGTTCAGAAGGATTGAAAACAAATCCCCTTGAAGATTGGACCCTGAGTGCAAAACGTCATTCAGCGACAGACCTGTGCTTGTCTTGCTACTCGAATCCAGGACCATGCGCACTTTGGTCGTTGATTTGTCCTCGCGTATGACAGCATGGTGAGGAATTATGTATGCGACAGCTGGAGAGGCCTTCATGGAGATAGTTACCTCCGATATGTAACCCTTACTGACGTATTCACGAATGATATCGTCATAGGCGGCACGTAACACACTCGATGACTCTAGCTTTCTTTCAAGGCAAAGAAAGCGCCTCTTAGCAGCAGAATGCGACTCTCCGAGCTTGAACACGTCATCTCGGAAAGGCAATGCGACAGTATATCTACCACTAGCGTCGCGCGTAGTGGTGGCGCGAAAATAATCCTCGCATTCAAGGTCATCTTGACTTTGAGCGGGCGGAGCGGATATTTCCTCAAGTTCCCAAAACCTTTTGAGAAGGTTGTCTGTGGAGTCTTGAACAGAAGTACAACATGCCGAAGTATATTTACGCGGTGACTGTAAAGCAGGGACCGAACCCATTAAAATATACCCCAATACTGTCTGAATAGCCGGTGGCAGATAGTCCACATCGCTTTTAACAATGTGCGGCAGTAACAAATGTGGAAATATAGTTGCACCCACCAGTACATCAATTGCGACGGGCGTATCCAACGTGTCGTCAGCCAAAGGGAGGCCATGAACATGTGTGAGGGTTGACATGTCCACCGGCACTGATGGCAAATCGTCGGTGATGCGATCGACCACAAAACTCGAAACGTCAAAGTTGACGTTTTCGTCGAATCGCGAAAATATTTTAATATCTGCGTTACCCTTAACAATTTTTTTAGTTTTTCCAATGCCAAATACAGCGCTTGGCTTTTTATCAAAATTCAAACCTAAGCGCTTACAACACTCCTCAGTAATGAAGTTACTTTGTGACGCGGTGTCAAGTAAACATTTGACGACTTGCGTGCCACCCTTATTATCGCGGACGATAACCTTTGCGGTGGACAGCAATACCGTATCACACGAAGATGTTGAGTTTTGTTTTGACATCTTATTGTTAGAGGCCGCTAGTGCTTGAGTCACGATAGACGTGTTACAAGATGTGCTTTCCGGCGGCGGTGAAGACGACTTAGCTACGGCGCTCGCAGATACACTTGACACATCAGACGTCGTAGCTCTTTCATCCTTGTCTTTGTCAAAATGCAACAGAGTATGATGCTTTTGATGACAAACTCGACATTTCACCTCGGAATTGCACTCGCGGGTGCGGTGTTTGATACTTAGGCAGTTAACACATGCCTTAAGCTCTTTAGCGCGTTTGAAGCGTTCGGAAGGCGTTAAACTGTTGAGGGACGGACATTTAAATAAATGTTCATGAACAATATTGTCACAAATACATTTAGTAGTGCTCGCGCAAGCAACATAACTTTGTAGTTTTGGTGCGGCACTACGCGGCTGAGACGACTTAACACCTTTTTCGCGCGATGGATTTGCTGCGGCGGAGACGACGACGGTGCTTGGTTGCACATTTTGATAAATCCTAAACTGACTCTTCATAAAATCTGTCAAATTGCGGAAGGTAGGCAATTTCGTATCTCGGTGTAACATTTCGAATGCTCGAAGAGTTTCCTGGTCTAGCTTCTTTAATGCCATATGAAGGAGCATGAAATCGCATAAATCATCGAGCTTAAGCGACTTAAGCGCATTCGCAGCTGTGACAAACTTATCGATGAATGTTTGAAAATTAGACGAGGAAGCGGGACCATTAATCTTTAAATTGAGCATTTGATCCATGTAGGTCGAGGCAAGAGTGCGCTTGTCTTGAAATCTGTCAATTAGACTATCGATGATAAGCTGATAGTTTTCAGCGCTCGGAGTTATACCCGCGATGACGGCTTGAGCTTTTGGTGACAATTTCCCAATAAGATAGAAGAGCTTCTCTTCATCAGTAAGCGACAGATTTTCGTGCACTCTGGATTTAAAACTAGCGTAGAAAAGCGGCCAGTTACGTATATCTCCATCGAACGCTACCAGTTCCATCGTTGGCAAAGAAGGTCTGGCTCTCTCCACTATAGAAGGCAGCGAAGAGGCCGGCGGTGCGGCTGGTTGCAGCCGCTTAACCACTCTCCTGATGCGGCAGTACAAATCTTCGAAGGCTATAATCGGCTGATAATTAGGGACAGCAGCCGCCCTAGCTCTTAGCAACGTACGATTATACTCATTAACCACCTCTTTGAACTCTGATCGGAGTTCGTCGATAGTGTCAGCAGCATCAAGGAAACTCTCGCGACTGGCTAAATCGGTATCGACAACTAGCGATTTTTTGTAAATACCCTGGACGAGTTCAAAGAAGATATTGCGTTTTGCTTCAAGCATCGACAGCTCGTCTTCATAATACGCGCTGTCGACGCTTTCGATATTTCTTGTATCTTTCGCCATAATGCAGGAGACGGGTTAAGTAGTTTAATTTTATTTATGCGGTAAAACAATTTATGTTCCTATGAATAAGGATTAACTCTTATAAACGTATACCTAAATTGCGGGTGCGATTAAGAAATTATATTTAGGTAATTAATTTATAAGGGCGGCGCGGCGAATAGTAATACTCATATAAATAAATACCTAAACTGCGGGAGCGATTAATATAGAATAATTTAGGTAATATTTATAAGGGCGGTGCGGTGCGGGAGGAGAACGATTAGCAATGAATGTATGAGGAGAGAAGAGGGAAAAGAAAAGAGAATCCGGTTCGAAGACCAGAAATGTTAACGCGAGGAATGCCGAAGGACCAGAGGAAAAGCGCAGTCCAAGAAATACAGAGGGACTATGGCTATGAGAAAACTAAAAATGAGAATAAAATTAAAAAGATGTTAATTATGAGGCCGACCGTACCTGGGTATAGATTCCGATTTGTTAACGGCGGCCGCCGTATTTAATTTTTGGTTCGTTCTTCTCTCTCCTTACTCCTTCACACTCACGTTTATCACTCTCGTTTATTATAATTATTTCATCGTATTATTTTATTCATATTATCAGGAAAAAAAGTATATTGATTTTTCACTTCATTGACGTTGTCCAACAATTGACATGTATTTAAATTTTTAGCTTCTTTGTTTTGCGTTTAAGTAGGTCGGCAAAAAGGCGGGTGATATGAGAATAAAAATGAGGTTGAATAGAGTAGATAGTATGAAAGAAAAGCGAGCGAGATGGATGAATATGAATGATAATGAATGAAAAAGGGCGCGAACACCTAGATTTATGGGACATTTTTACACAAATCGACCTTGTCCCATGGTAAGCTCAATAAGGCTTGTGTTGTGGGTACTAGACGATATAATAAATATAAATACATAGAAAACATCCATAACTAAGGAACAAATATCTGTGATAAACGCACCAGTAAATAAATGCCCGTACCAGGATTTGTACCCGGGACCTCCTGCTTCGCAGGCAGGGTTACTATCGACTACGCTAGGAGGCCGTTCGACTCTTGAGGATAAAATGCAAACCTCTCATCAATTTCTGATGAATAAAGAGAGCCTTTTCGAGGGTGTGGTGAAATAGTTATTTACGATACAAGTGCGAATTACCTATTCGCACATGTATCGTACAACGTCTTACAGTACATATGACCCTTAAAATTTTCGACGTAGTTACATAATGTGCTAATTTACGCACTAGTACGGAAAAGTAGCACCATTTGTACTGTAAAATTCTTTACTCGTGTTGTTAAATATCGCCGTCGAAAAGGCAATTGCTTTTTCGAATCATTGATGTATGCTGACTTACGGTCCGATTCGAACTTTAAGATACGTCAAATATTAGGTCTAAATACAAAACTGACGTTTTTGTTTTAAGAAACTTTGCGTTTGACATTGACACATCCGATCATATCGTATTTAGACTTAATATTTGACCTGTATCATAAAAACTTAAACTTAAGGCCTGATTCGAAGAATGTGATACGATAACGATAAGTAAAAAAGGTAAGTTCTCATTTAGATATCGTTTGTATGTCGTATAACTGACAGAAGCACCTCGATTCGGGCAACCAATGTCACATTGACGTTAGAAATATCGTAGATAGATCGGATTGGGATCACAGCGGAAACGAAATAAACGTCAATTTTGACATGTCCTTTAGTTATCGATCTTTTAAAGATCTTTCCAAGATCTTAAACGTGTCTTAATCATTCTTCAAATCGGGCCGTTAAAATCACCTCAGTTTAAAGCTTTGCTACGATATCCTCGGCGCCTGCTACGAATATTACTCATGCTACGACGCGACGTAAACACCTAGCTGTTCTCAGCGTGTTTCTTTAGATCGGAACAATGCAATTGCATTATTTGAACTTCAATTGGGTTTTAATTAAGTTTAAACAATGTAGATAAATATGTTTTTAGTTTACATTTTTAAGAAGTCTCTAGAAACTTTAGATTCCTCCCATTTGTGAAACTAAGAGCCAGAGAGGCTAACATAAAGCTTAAGAAGTTAAAAAATACATTTTTTATATTATATAGTATTGATTCTAATTTCAACTGGCCAAAAACGGTAAGAACATCTACTGTCCTCTGTGATAAAGCAATGCAATCTCATTCAGTTTGAGCTCGCCATTATAGTCTTTCACGTTTAACGACAGTTCAGGATAAAAGCTTACATAAAAAAAAAAATGATTTATTACTGCTTATGCATGGTCTACAAGACTCGGTAAACTTGTATGTAAACATACCTTTTAGTTAAATATGTTATACTGAGAGCGTTTGAGGAAGTAAGTGTTCATCTCAATAATATATGTATAACAATGTAACCTATTATCCTGTCGCATACTTCTGTTGTTTTTCCAATAAACAAAAAAATAGCGTATTATTTATTTAGAAGCCCACTCTTAATGGATCTTTGACCAAAATAACAAAAATATTGACACTTAATATTGAACATCTGTCAACTGACATTAACATCTAGGTACGTTATTTGTTCTGACTGTTGGGTGTCTAGAACTAATAACCAACATGGCTGCTATCTAGAAATATGGCTCTATTTTTTAGTCTAGGTAACTATGTAACAGAAATATTTATTACAGAGGCTTAACTGTTGACACAAGTATGATTCTTATTTGATTTTACGGTCGCACGTACATTTGTGATATGCTTAAAATTAACAAGGGCCATTTCGAGTATGCGCATAAACAAAGTGTTGAGTAATGGACTCTTTTCTTCCAGTATTCGTATTTGTCGGTTAAATGGCTGCTAGTGAAATCGAAATCAATGCCATAAGAAGCGCGGCGTGTGAGGCCCCAGCGGGGCCCGGGCCTCTGCCTATAGGGGCCTAAAAGCAGTGTTTTTAGGAATATTATAGAACTGTTTTTTTTTAATTCTGATATCTAGGCAAAATATTTATTGTGTGCAAAGGTACATAATTAGGTCTTAAAATTCTCGAAACTGTCTTTATAAAACTCAACTTATTTTCGACACAAAATACTATTATATGTATAATAGATCATTTTCATTGGTTGGAAATCAATTTCGACACTTGTCAGTTGATTATATTTTGTGTAAAAAGTGTTGTTTTGACATTATTCTGAAGGTCTGCATTCATCAGCGCTATTATGGAGATCACAATTAAACTAAACATAACTATGTTTATAACTCTAGTATTTTCTTTTATTATACATACTATTGATCTTGAGTACATAATAATACATTACGATGCACTTGCGAAAAATAGGAAATTTGCAATGAGTGGCGATAAATTAAAACACGACCGAAGGGAGTGTTTTAAATCGACAAGAGTTGCGATTTACCTATTCGCACATGTATTGTGCCACATTTTATAGTACATATGGCCCTTTAAAATTTGGACATAGTTACGTAATGTGCTAATTATCGCACTAGTGTGGTAAAGTAGCACCATATGTACTGTAAAATAAATTTCGACATCTGAGAGTTGATTATATTTAGTGTAACAAGTGCTGTTTCGACATTTTTTTTGCGACAGTTAATGCCTTTTTATTCTTATTATTTAATTTTTTATTATTTTGAAGGTCTGAATTCATCAGGGCTATTATAGAGATTGCACTAATTACTATAATACCTACGTTTATAACTCTAGTATTTTCTTTTATTTTATATAATATTGATCTTGAGTACTTTTAAGTTTTCCTTTGTTTTATAATTATTAGTCGTACCAAGGCAATTACAAGTAGTTCAGGCTCTGAACAAAGTAAAGATAAGTGTTTTTTGCGAACATGCACTATCTCTTTTATCACAATCATTCTAAATTATTCGTATCGCCTATGATAGCTAACCGAACCTCATTATGGCACTATCGTTATAAGTATAATATTATAGATAATATATGTACAATCGCCATCAGATACATCGGAGCAGCCGAGATGCTCAATAATATCTGAACACCCACTCTAGCGCCTTGACAATAATTATTAATTATTAGAATTAAGAAGTTTTCTAAAAAAAATATTTCTCATAATGAAGACGCCAAATTGTAAACAATAAATTTTGATATCGATAATTTGCTAACGGCTAATAAGTATTACTAACGGTCCGATTCGAACTTTAAGATACGTCAAATATTAGTTCTAGATACGATATGGATCAAATATGTCAGTGTAAAAAGGGACGTTTCTTCAAACAAAGACGTCACTTTTGACGCTGACATCCATATCGAATCTAGACCTAATATTTGACGGATTTCCTCGGGTTAGCTTCGTGATTCCATGGTTTTTTGCTCATTAATATTATTTAAAGTGTAATATTGATAGCTTATTATACAGTAAACTTATGTGGTAGTGTGCAGTGAATGGAGAATTAATCTAGAAACGCGTTAACCCCCATTTTGGAGTCAACGGCCTGTAGTCCACGTGCTACTTGTAAAGTCCAGCTATCGCTTTACAAGAGCTGATAAAATCACCGTACACTGTCTTGTACTAACCGTACAATTTTAGTCGTATGTAAAGCTCCTAAGACCTTGATACTGGCGAAATAGTCTCACTGGACTGAAGCCATAATTTCAAAAGAATGAATGAATGAATAATTACCTGTAATAACCTGTTATTAAAATCAGAATAATTCTGTTAGTTTAGTATACTTATAGGTGGGCTACATCGTTATGGAAATACATGACATGGAAAATACGCTAAAAATACTGGACTGAAGCCATAAATAAATAAATAAATTATAAGACATTCTTACACAAATTGACTGAGTCCCATAGTAAGCTCAATAAGGCTTGTGTTAAGGGTACTTAGACAACGATATATATATAATATATAAATATTTATAAATACTTAAATACATAGAAACACCCATGACTCAGGAACAAATATCCATGCTCATCACACAAATACATGCCCTTACCAGGATTTAAACCCGGGACCATCAGCTTCGTAGGCAGGGTCACTACCCACTAGGCGAAACCGGTCGTTGAACATAATTAGTAGCCATAATTTTAACATAATTAATAAAATAATATTAGACGTATCTTAAAGTTTGAATCGGGCTGTAAGTTAATCCGTATAATTTTTAAATACTTAATGGCTTTTCTTTCGTGTTCTTTTAGGCAGCTAAAAGAAAAAAAAAATTATTTAAATATATTTCATCCTTCAATTGTTCACAAAAACTTTTGTTTTCTTTGACTTTGAAGTCAAGTTGAAGATTTTATGGAACCTAAAACATTTCGAAGCAAACGGTTTCTCATATTTCCAGTAAAAAGGCCTCTTTTATTAATATTATTCTTGTTATTGCCAAAGTTTCCCCATTTAACGCAGACTTGACGCCAAGACACAGGGACACGCTCGAGTGACCGTAGATAATATCCCATTATATTATCGTTTAAAAGGATTCATTTATGTCTTCTTTACCAGAAGTTTGTTTAATCAAAATAAGACAAGTATATAAATAAAATGAAAGTCAAAAATTCAACCCTAATTTAATGGAAAGCATGTTTCCTTCCTTCCTCCTTTCCTAGCATTCCTTACCAAATAAATATTTTATTTTTCTAATTTAAGTAATGGACAGTTTCATCACTGAAATTATAAAAAAAAAACAAACACTGGAAACTCCACAAATTAGTCCTCTATGGCTATTTATAAATGTATAATATTTTTAAAACTTACATGGGTAAGTAATTAGAAATATTAATATATTTATTTGCGTGAAATTTAGTATAACAAATTAGATGGTACATTTTCTATACGTTCAGCATCATCTTGCCGGCAATTTTTTTAAATCTAAATATCATAAACTGCTCTAACTTCACAGACATTCAGACGTACTCTCAGAGTAAACAACAGTTGAAGCGTTATACAATGATTTACATCATTTATATTACAACATAATTATACCTACACATACTAGAGCAAGATACTAGAGCCTCCAGACCTTACTTTTTTTTCTCATGACTAAAATGTATGGGATAATAAGTATAGTATTAGTACTTTTAATGTCTGCATACTTGCTATATTGGCCCCACGGCCATTTGTCCGGAACAAGGTGCCAAAGGTTCTTAAAACATTAAAAGTACATAGATACTAACACTATATTATCCCATACATTTTATTCATGAGAAAACAAGTAAGGTCTAGCGGCTCTGGGACCTTGGACTATACACAATTATTACAATTACCTCAAAATAATCGAAATTAATTAAAATACAAGGATAACAATAAAATTCATAATAAATATTAAAATAAATTATACTTTTGCCTAATCATAAATAACTGCCACAATATCTAATATCGTACTGTATTTTATATTTAATTTTAAGGCCTGTACTGAAAAAAACAGTGAATTTCAAGCCGCTGTAATTTTGTTTCTAAGCAAGATGACTACGGCTTTCTTACCGCAATCAAGTCTTATTATTGTATTATATATTCCAATATAAATAATTCTGGTTGTAAGCTGTTCGACTTTACACCGGCAAATAGAAGAGATCACTGAAAACTGGTATTTTCCAAATAGCAAGAAAATGTGCAACATCCTACATGCCTGATTTCGAAACACTTAAAATTACCTCGAATATTCGTGTATTTCATAATAAATAACTAATTTAGTATGTTGTCTCTTGAACAGAGGCCTCGAAGCGGTAGATCTCCAGGAACAAGTGACCTTGGGTCCATCACAAAGATTGCTAATAGAATTTGCGAAAACGGAGCATGCCTGTCATAACTATCGTAAAAACTGGGGTAGATAATGTAGATATGCGGCTAAAGTGCAACGAACTACGATAAAAGTCAATGTGTTACTTAATTCGAGGCCAAGTCGAAAATCATACAATTTCCTTTGTACAAAAATCGCATTTGGCAGTTGTCATAGAATAGAGTAAGAGCTCCAAACGTCCTGCAGCGCCGTTCTCTCAACTATTATTGGGCTCAAATCAAAAGTGTATTAAAAGAGACGAATGAAACAGCCAAAAAACATTAACATTCCAGCAGGTGACGGGCTGGTGCAGGTAAATATGAAAAACGGGTCCGTAAAAAGTGGCCACTGAGTACGCTAGGAAGAAGCTCCTCCTCCTACAGAACAAATAATAAATAAATAAAAACTGACAATTATCTAAATTTAAAGTAGCTTTTTATTGTAGTTATTCTAAAATCCTTAGTTTGTTCTCAATCGCATCAGTTTTTTTCATTTCAATAAGTTACTTATAAGTTTGATATTCCTGTCATTAAATCAGGACTAAAAATAATTTGTATAAGCCGCTTTTAAAATATACCCATGTGTATGATATACATTTTAGGATTTCACTAATTAAAATATTTGTTACCACAACCTTTCCGCACTACTTTCTTCTCAATAGCAATTAATTGTCTAAGCCTTCAAGAGATTAGGATCTATTCTGACCTCAAACTTTGACCTTTAGTAAGATTTCACCCACAGCATAAGAAAAACTTATCTTTTTTAAGAATCCCTGTTTCTTACGCCCTTTTTCATCTAAGAATGTGGCGTGTGTTTATTCTTATCTAATTACTTCGATTGTTCCCAGCGGTCTATTTCTTGTGTTTTGTCTCACTCTAGGGTTCTTGTGCTCTTTCTAACGAGGAAAATCTTAATGAAGTTAGGGAAGTGGAATCCGTAGGAAAGTTGGGTGATGATCATACTGAAAGGTACCATTGCTAACTATTTACTAATTACTTTCTGCTTACATTACTCACTCTTATATAATTTATTAACATTTAGATTAGCATCGTTCAATATATGACATTATAGGCATTATAACGAATTTGTTTACTTAGGTACCTACTTAAATAAATAAAAAACTGAAAACAATCCTCGCATATTACAATTCAAATAAAAAATAAAATTCCTTTTTTTGCAAGCGTATTCACGCGTGTGTTTGTATATTTCCCAAGAGAAGTTTGTATACGTATAAAAAAAAACATGTTATAATTATTTTTTAGCTCGTGGAAATTTTCAATTCAAACCTACCTAACTTGGATTTTTACATCCGAAGGCGTTGTTTAATATTGAAAATATAATTTTGATTTGTAGTTGAGGGCGCTAGTAGCCTAGTGATGCTACTTGCGCTCCGAAGGTTGCGGGATCAAACCCCGGCTCGTACCAGTGAGTATTTCGGAACTTATATAAGATATAATAATAATAAATAATAATAATTGAGCCTATATACGTCCCACTGCTGGGCACAGGCCTCCTCTCATGCGCGACAGGGCTCGGGCTATAGTCCCCACGCTAGCCCAATGCGGATTGGGGACTTCACATACACCTTTGAATTTCCTCGCAGATATAAGATATATCATTTGATATTTACCTGTCGCTTTTCAGTGAAGGAAAACATCGTGAGGAAACCGGACTAATTCCAATAAGGCGTAGCTTCCCTTCTGAATTGGAAGGTCAGAAGATAGTCGCTTTCGGAAATAGAGCGCTTACGCCAATTCTTGGTCTTAGTTGCCAAGTGGATCCCAGGCTCCCACGAGCCGTGGCAAAAGCCGGGACAACGCGCGGAGGAAGATGATGACGACCTTCGGTTTGTGGTTTATTAGATGTAGTTCATTTGATTATTGGGCTAAATAAACAGCCCACTAGTCCATAATGCGACAGCAAGTAAGCAAATTTTCGCTTCGCAAATTTAGTTTAGTAAATGTACCGAGCTCCTCTTCGATGGGGCCTGTAATCGGCATTCTTGGTTTCATCCGTTATTCTCATTGGATAATGATTGTTTGAAATACATGCCGGGTATCTATCACACCGTCACCGCATCCGCGTCAGGTTCAGGTTAATACCTGCATCTGTGTGATATAGAAAGTGTCATTCACGACGACGCTTAAAGTTTCCCTTCCGTCCGTCTGTCCCTTTTTTAGCAATGTACAATGTATATCTTTACGAAAAATGGTTACCAGCAACCAGATTAGCTGTAAGACGTAAATAATATTTATGCCCGGCAGGATGATTTTTTTGTAAATGAACAGGGGAAACCGAAACTGTAAAATCTTTATCATCGTGAAAAAAAAAAATGTTTTGGCCAAGTGTGAGTAGCCCCTGAAATCTTAATAAAAAACTATATTTGTTCCAGGAACTTCCTCAACAAGTCCGTTCATTGGCAACCCTGTCCGTCATCCTGTTCATACTGTCCATCGTGCTGGCCATGGCGCTGTTGCCAGCCGCGCCAGAGTGGGAGGCGCTGGCGCTCTCCGGCTCTGTGCTGGTGACGGCGTGCCTGGGCGCAGGCACGCTGATGGCCACGCACCATGCGCCGTTGCCGCTCTTCGCCCTAATATTGGTGAGTATTCATCGTGCTGGCGATGGCGCTGTTGCCAGATGCACCGGAGTGGGAGGCGATGTTTATTTCAATTGATTCTGCGGCTCTAAACGTCAAACGAATCAAAAATAAGTTACAAAATGTTGTGTGTTATGAGCCAGTTTCCTGTAAGGATAAGAATTATATAATAATGATGTTCTATTTTAAAATGGTAATTAATGAGCCATATTTAGTTACTTTTGTTCGAATGTTGCCACAATATTCAGTAGGTAAGGTCAATACGGGGAAGTGTAGTGCTTTTATAATTGCGACGAACAGTCTGATTAGTGTTTAGGTATTGCGAGTTTATAGGGGAGACCGGGGCAAGATGAACCTCTGTGCAAGCTGAGACATGTGCTGCTGTGCTGTGCGTGAGTTACGCACAATATTGAGCTACTAGAATTTTAAGTTGCGGTTCACCGTTCGTTGGAAATAACGAGTTCCTTCTTGTTTTGAATATATTTAGAATAGTATTAAGGTTTTTTAAAGCAAATGTTGATGTATTATGAAGTCAATAAGCATATTTTTACAATATTTTCAAGCTTAGTATTTTTATGAAAAATGTTCCTTCGTTGTGGGAAACCGGTCGGGGCACAACGGAATGGTATGTATGCTGGTTTGTTATGACATTTTATAATTTAATGTAACATTTGTAACCTTTATACGTAGAAGCGCAATAAAGGACTACGAAGGCAGATAAAGAAAATAAAGGCAGTTGAATAAAAACTCTGATACGATTTATTCATTGAATATGATTTTCTGACGCAGAACATTTGGATATACTTTACCGCAATTTCAAAACGGAAAAGGTACTGGCCAATTTGTACCATACATTTTGTATTCCCTTACGAGTAACCAAAAAACTAGTTTACATTCCCACATGTCTCAAAAACCACAAACTATAATTGCGTAAACCTCCAGGGCTCAACTTTTCAGGTAAACCTCCCAAGCAGCTAATAAATAAATCGCAACTACTTTCTCCAAATCCCTTGAGAGCCTGAGAGGGGACGCCTGTTATCCGGAAATTCCGGATAGCTCGAGAGACGGCGACATTCATCCGGTTATTATCCGGATTAGGCCGGAATAAGAACATATTGGATGTGTGAGGTATGGTGCTAAGATTCCGGGATTCTGAGTTATGTGCTTGTGTGTTTATGGACGTGTTGTTGTGGTTAGAGATTAGGAATCGTACTCTGATTCTTAATATATGTTACGTTTATTAATAATAAATAAATAAAATTATAGAACATCTTTACACAAATTGACTAAGCTGCACAGAAAGCTCTTGCGTTGTGTTGTACAGTCAGCGTCAAATACTTCGTAGCAGTCAAAGTAGCCAAATAGTTCGGTACACCATATATTTAGTATAGTGTACCGAACTATTTGGCCACTTTGACTGCTACGAAGTATTTGACGCTGACTGTACAGTTATTTTTGTGTAATTATAAGTAATTTATTAAGTAAGCTTAATAAATTAGCGCGAGCGAGATAAACTAAGAGTATTTAAACATCAATGTCAAATCAGTCATATTTCCATGCCATGCTATTTTAATTATACATATAAACTCAGCTGAATAAAGAAAATATCAACTGCAAACAGTGCTAATGTCATATCCCATCTTACCCAGACTTGGTTACTACTGGGCATAAACGACCTTCCCAGTTTATTTGATTTCATAAATAATAATTCATGTCAGAAAAACAACGAATATATTATTAAATATTTTATTATTCAATGCCAATACACTAAGCAGAAACCCACGTTCCTGCTCAGAATGGATGGAATATTTACCCAACTTACACAGTAATAGCGGGACAGGAAGCAAGCGTTTTCTGGCCGGCCCGACGGGCACTTTGACGGCTAATGTATCCAAAGTGTCAGGAATGAGCGATTTGTTTCCCAATTTTTACTGATTGAGGTTTTGATGTTTATTATCAAAGGTGATTGATGAATGTGTAATTTTTTTGTGTTTCTTTGGAGCTATTTACGAGTTTTACTAGCAAGTTTTATTAAGAGAATTTTCTTAGTATCAAGGGGCATTTTAATTTTAATAATCTGACTTTGAATAGATATTCTCAGTACACCTCGCGCGCACTTATATATTTTTTATTTATTTTATTATTCAAATCAGTTACACAGCATTACACTATTACTATCAAGGCACTGCGAAATACAAAACATAGAGAAAACACAATTAATAACAAAATAGAATTTAAACACTGAATTTGGCCGACGACGTAACAGCGTGGCTCCGTAGCGTCGTCTGACTCGGCGTAGGATGCGGCAGGTTGCCACGGAACCGCCGAAACACCACACCCTTCGGCCAGAAGTCCGCGCTTGTGATGATGTCCAGGAGGCCTACCGCGAAAACCGAAATTCGCAAATTGTGGGGATCCTTCTCTTTTACTCTCACTAAGATGAAATTAGAGTGACAGAGAAAAATGCTCGCATTTGACGAACTTCGATTTTCGCGGTTATAGCCCTGCAGACATAAATGTATGTGAGCTGTATTGAGAGTAATATCCAATCCGGATCAGATGTTTAAAGTTAGAATACTGCTCCATGTTACTAGTGGAGGATGACATTGTCATCATTCACTTGCTTTTTGGCAGTAAATTGTCTTTATTTATTTACAATAACAATATACATAATGGATATATACAGAGACACCTAACCCAGTCATTTGAGGTCGGCGCAACATGTCTCTCATACCTCGCTGTCGAATTAAATACTTAATACTTTTGTTAATTTAAATAAAGTGATGACCATTACTAGCCTACAATACATACTTACATATACATATGTTTCACTCTTGACCTTATCTCACAAGAGTTTTGGGGTCTGTAGCCACCACGTCGGTTCTGTGCATATTGAAGACTTCACATACACCTTCACGCTACAATAATTGGTCATAATTAATTCATAAAACAATCCGAACTCTCTGAACTCTCTCGCACAATTTTCAGTTTTTTTTATATATTACGTCGATGGCAAACAAGCATACGGCCTGCCTGATGGTAAGCAGTCTCCATAGCCTATTTACGCCTGCAACACCAGAGGAGCTACATGCGCGTTGCCGACCCTAACACTCCGCACCCTCGTTGAGCTCTGGCAACCTTACTCACCGGCAGCAACACAACACTAAAAGTAGGGTCTAGTGTTATTTGGCTGCGGTTTTCTGTAAGGTAGAGGTACTTCCCCAATTGGGCTCTGCTCTAGATGGTATGACATCCGCTCTGCTATGCCCTACCATACAAAGCGAGATAACATTCATAATGCCCATACTTCTCTTGTTGAGTTTGAACAATCAAAGTATACAATTATTCACATTATTTTCAATAGATTAAGGGGAAATATGTATACATATTTATGACCCTTAATGAACCCACCGGATAATTAATGAACCGCGCTGGACAGCAATTCCAATACGTTGCGCGAGGTAAGAGCCAGCCCTCCTGTCACCAGTAGCCTCCATGAGGCGCTTTGCCAATTCATTAAAAATGCTGTGGGTACCAGGTCCCCGCGGTTCGAGGGTTTCCAACCCTTAACGGCTCAAGCATACAGCCAGAATATTTGTGCCGCTTGAGGTATTCAGCCGCGTTGGCGGCACCACCAACTCTGTTTGACGTTCCTGGAAGATATGTATCAATAATTTATTGTAACTCAAGATAATTGAACTTTTTATAACTCAACTCAACTATTTTAGAACTCAAGATAATTTAACTCAAGAAAATTGAAGCCTACTATCGCTTCAAAACCGTTACATTATTTCGTTCGTTCATAACCGGTAAATTGATGGAACGTGAACTAAAAAAAATATCTCTCTTCTTTCGTTCGTTCACGAAGAAAGTATATAATACCGGTTGAATTCACGATGTTTGAAACCGAAAGCAATACTTGCTTGTTCTATCTTGATTTGACATATTCAATGTAACTGGTTAAATTCGTTCTACAAAAACAAACGACGAACTAATTTGGCATAAACTCGTATGCATCTGAACATCTTTAATCGGTAACCGCAAACGGAATCTAAATAATTTTCGTTCAACGAAACCAGTTTGAAAAATAATACCTACGCTTTCCGAGTCCTGGCTTGTACTTAGGCTACAATGTTTGTGTGTGTTATGACTTAGCTCTAAGTAGAGAAAGTAGAATGCAGAAAAACGTTTCCTACGTAAAGATAAGTTCAGTACCTCTAGTGTAAATAAATTCGATTTCCAAACGTGACGTACGCGTTTGCGTTTAGTCTCATTTTGTATTGGATTTCGAAAGAGCGCGCCAAGCGGGACGTTTTGGAACCTCAAAATCCTATACAAAATGAGACTTAACGCAAACGCGTTCGTCACGTTATGATGTCGATCAAAGTTACACTAGGGGTAGAGATAGCGAATGAAAATGTTAGTTCACTCCTAGTGGATTACTTAGCTCAGGTAATATTACTTAACTAAACGAGTGTTGCTTTTAACGATTTGACATATCGTGAGCACTTTCATTATAGACAAACGTAGGTTGGGAAATAAATCAGTATGGGAAAGTCTTTATGAGGAAGGAGTACGACCGCTTATGTTACAACAACGTTATATGTAGCAGGTAGGCCTTGGCGGACTTTCTCTGATCAAATCGGGGAAATCCTGAAGAAAGGCCAGGTCAAAAGCATCTTAAACCCGCGAGCGTGTATGATGAATGTTATGAAAGTGAAGGAAGCGAAAGAGATTTGTCCGGATCGTAGTAAGTAGAAACTCTCTGCCTACCCCTCAAGGAAATAGACGTGATTATATGTAAAATAAAATTGAAATGTGGTGTACATTTATTTATTTAAACTTTATTGCACAAAATATATACAACAATGTACAAATAGCGGACCTAATGCCAGATGGCATTCTCTACCAGTCAACCATAGGGCCAAACCGAGACACTTACAATATATATATGCCCCTTCGTTTGATTTATTTAGATTTTTTATTATGAAGAAGCGGCCATACACTATCCTCTTAAAGTGCATTAGGTACAGAAAACGGATTTAAAAAAAGTTGTAGAGCTTTTTTGGATCACAATGCGGCTGCCAAAAATTTGGCTTGAGGCTTGTATCGATTCAAATCCTGAGACTTTGACTTTCGCTTAATAGAAAAAAAAACACGAACATAGGTCTAAACTTCATTAAAAAATTTGTGACTAACTATGCACAAAGGCTAAAATATGAAATTTGCTTCTATAAATCGACAATATTAAGTTTGAGGGAACGTATCGATTACTTTTTGATATATTACAAACTACAAAAAATTTAAATACTAAAAAATGATATTCGCGCTCCCAGGCACGTACTTCCTCACGCTAACTCCCAGTCAGAGTGAGAGAAAAGCACAAACTCACTGCACCTTAAACTATAACCGATTGTTCAGTACGAAAACAGCGCGAATTTTGACTATTACTATAGTTCAGAGACAACAAAAATATGAATGTTTGCTAATGCGTTATTCCCTCTGACTGTTTAACTACTGAGTAACTTCACCGAATTATGTTACCACACAAAAACACACAGCAATATTTTGCCACTCCTTACTAGCATAACTTGAACTCCAACATTAAGGGCCACTTGCACCGTCCCACTAACCGGTTAACCGGTTAAACTCTTAACCCAGTGTCAAATTATACTGGTAACCATAGTAACTCCGGGTTTAACTGATTAACCCCGAGTTAGTGGGATCATACTATGTAAGTACTCGTTCATACAAAATAAGAAAATATTTTTTCGCTTCTAAATATTTTCCATTCTCCATGATTTTTTAGTATGTTATTGAAACAATGAAAAACTTGGTTTCTAGATTTCCTTATTTTCAAAATTTACTATACTTTTTTTAAGCGGAAACTATAAACCTAGAATATATTATGCTGAAGCGATCGAGAGTTCTTATATTCTTCCCTCTTAAAACGACTACCCTTACCCAAAGGTCAATTTACGCTTGTCTGTCTTCACCGTGGAAGATTGTGTTGTGAGTTGTGCAGAAATTAGGCCTTTTAATTAAAATATTCCGATCTCTATAGCGTAGTGGATAATTACAGGGAGGACTCGCTGGAGCCCTTTTGATGAAAATACGGAGGTTTAAATAAAGTACGCATACCTAGGTAATTAACTAACTAAGTACTTATTAACATAATTGCGAGATAATTTGGCTACATTGTTTATATGTTAGTTTAATTTATAAATGTACGGTCACATACTTTAATTGAGAGGCTAGTGGATTCGCGTCCAATGTGAAGACCGCTACAGAATCTGAACTAGTTTTTGTACTGTACTGTTAAGTTGAAGCGACCATTATTAAAACAAAAATTTAATTAAATTGTTTAATTGATTTAAAAAAAAAAACATTAAATATAAGGTTGCTGCTTGCAGCAATCAGCCACTGCCTCTTATTTTAATTCGGAACGAGATTACTTCTTATCCACTCATAATTTTACGAAAAAAATATTGGAAACAAAACAATTTTTTCATGTCTCCTATTTCGGAGAGTTCAACTTTCATAGGTTGATAAAAAATTGCATTAAAATTTGTACTTCGAGGAACGCTTAAAATACATATGCCATATACATAAACTACTGCATTTTCAGACAATGTATTATCGAATTAATTGTCAGTTGCATTGCATTATCAAAACAAAATATTTTGTCGCTTAAGAGAATTAGGGACTGGAATTGGCGCTAAAACCATAGACAATCCGATCTTAAATTAGGATGTGTCTGAAACGGCCCTAATGTATACGTGCCTTAAAAAAAGTGACACTGAATGAATGAATGTAATTATAATATTTAAAACATTAATCGTCATGTATATTAACTTTTAACAAATATTTATATTTTGTTACATTTAAATATTATTAATATAAGTAACATAATTTTTATACACAATAATAAACAGTTGGGCTATAGCTACATAACAAAAACTAATTAAGAAAGGCGAGAATGGGTATTGGGACTAAATAAATTGTTAATAATTTAATGTTCCAAAAAATATACCTATGATTTTATTTATTTATTTACACCTACATATCTTGTGTTTGACTTTCCGCATAGTCGAAATGAAAAGTAGAGTGTTTAACTCGAGTAAAAGTAACAATCTTAGGGCCGCTTGTACCACTCACTAACCCAGGCTTAACCGGTTAAACCTGGAGTTACCTTGGTTACCAGTACAATCTGATTTGGGTTAACGGTTTAACCGGTTAACCCCAGGTTAGTGGCATGGGGCAAGTGGCCTTAATTTTCGAAATTCAGGTTCACTTTTCAACCTTGGTTCAACAATCTACTATTTCAAGTTACTGTTTTTAAGCGTTTGAATTATGTTGAGGTTTATAAAACATTGATAATGTGAAATTGGAGATGGGTGGCGCAGATAGATTACTTAAGATTTTTTTTCTAATATTTTATATACTACGCAGCTTATTTTATTGTTAATTCAATGGATATTTGTTTATTAGTAAAATTATTTTTTTCAATTGTTCTATTTGACGAAATTTGGCGCCAACGGCAATGTTCCCGTCGTTAAATACTTTTTCATCACACTTGCTCGAAAAAGGTCTTATTTCGTGCAGGTGAAGGCCTACATTGTTCCCGGGGGAGTTATGGAATGTGACACTCTACTACTAGGGAGTTATAGCTTTTTATTATTAAGTCAACAATTTAACAGTTTTGAGTAAAATACTTGTTAAATGTCAAGGTCATATGAGTTTACTTTTAAAAATGTTTAATTTGATTTATTTTTACACAATTTTCAACCGTAGCTGAACGCTGCATGGGTCTGTGCCTTCGATGCCTAATCTGTCAAAAAATGACAAAATAGCGGACGAATGTGTGAAGTGCCACCGTATTAACGAATTAATTCGCTTAAATTTTAGTTTTTTCTTCGCATGTATGATAAAAAACATTGTTGCCTGCGGCTGTCTTGAGTTAATCCCCTCACTTGCAAAATTTCTCTTACCTTCCTCGTTACACAATGTACTATTGTCTACCCTGATGATCAATGAACTGCAAAATACATAACGGGGTTTGGCCATGACCTACAGCACTATAATATCCGCAAATCAAACTGACGACCGCGGTCGTAAAACTTCTCACTCACGCTTACGTCGTCATGGCAAGAGTGAGAGAGATAGTATATGACCTCGGTCGTTAGTTAGGTCTGCGGATAGTGTAGCCAGTGAGCGATGGTACCCCGCGGGATAAAACAATTCTTATTTTCATCAGCGAATGGTCCCAAGGGGGTTAATGAAATAACGCGAACGCAACTAATTTAATATTGCTTTCCTTGGCTTGCTGGTTTACGTGCTTTATTGTTATTTGTTTTTCTTCATTTATGATCGGTACCTACATACCTGGAAGAAGTGCCGGTGGCCTATCGGTAAGAGCGGTATAAAATTATTCCGCTTTCGAAGTTACGCCAATGCACCCTACTCGGTCTCATTTTGTTTATTGAAATATATAAAAAAAAACATTTATTTCGAATAACATCAATTTCGTATCCACGTGCATTTACCAAATAGAAATAACATTTTATAAACGGTTTCCATTTCCATGAAACACGGTCTCAATTAAACGTATGTATCCGGATGGGATGTCCCTGTTTCCGTGTAGTATATGTCGGGGGCTAGTTTGGGATGCAACGTGTGTAAACACACTAGCCCCGTCACATCTCCGTGAGGGAAGCCACAGCGGCAGAGGCGGTGAAGAAAGCCAAGGTAAGAATATACAAGGGTCTCGGCGCCGAGTATAATTTGTTTCCATTCGGCATCGAGACCCTTGGTCCGTGGGGCCCTGGCGCCCCCAGTCTCTTCAAAGACCTGTCGAAGAGACTCAGAGACGCCACAGGAGATCGAAGTGCTGGTAGCTTCCTTGCTCAACGCATCAGTCTAACGATCCAGCGAGGAAATGCTGCCAGCGTCTCCGGTACTATACCGCAGGGGCCATTTTTAAAATTATTTGTGTTTTATTTTTTTGTTTTATTTTAGATCGAGTTTAGTAATATTTTAGTTTTAGTTTACTTAAAGTTTTTATTATTAATTCTAATATTATATTATTACCCATTAAACGTATGATACGTATATTTTTTTTAAAGTATACTCATTTTGTAGATATTTTCATTTGAAACTTGCATATTTATTCTCATGAATAAATACCCATATCATAATTTGGACTCTGTACATATAGTGCTAATGTTAAAATTACATAGTTTGATGATGACGTCACCCGTCACTGTTAGTGTGGTAAAACACCCGCAGGATCATTAACGACGACATAACTTGCATATAAGAGCACTTATAGATATGTTGAGCACTATTTAGCATAATGTGCCTGGAAATAATCAATATAAGCATACCTAATATTAAAGATAATTTGAAATAGAGGTGGATTGTCAAATAAAATTTTATAGCCGCAGTAAATTTACTGCCATCTTTCGACACATGATTAAAACTTTTAGAACGCCATTTGACTTTGACCCTTATTTTTTCACTGATATGTGTTAAATTTGTTAAATATTAAAAAGTAGCGCCATCGCTCGAAACCATGCCGCCATACCTTTGGCCTTTGATCTATTAGATGGTGCTCTAAAAGTTTTAATCATGTGTCGAAAGATGGCAGTGGCTACAAAGTTTTCTTTGACAATCCACCTCTATTTCAAATTCTCTTTTCTACGAGTATTATACTTACAGTATATAATACCTACCTAAAACAGTTCCGATACTACTGACAAACCTACAGAATACACAACTTACAGTCTTTTTAGGGTTCCGTAGCCAAATGGCAAAAAACGGAACCCTTATAGATTCGTCATGTCCGTCTGTCTGTCCGATTCTGTCACAGCCACTTTTTTCCGAAACTATAAGAGCTGTACTGTTCAAACTTAGTAAGTGGATGTATTCTATGAACCGCATTAAGATTTTCACACAAAAATAGAAAAAAAACAATAAATTTTGGGGGTTCCCCATACTTAGAACTGAAACTCAAAAAATATTTTTTCATCAAACCCATACGTGTGGGGTATCTATGGATAGGTCTTCAAAAATGATATTGAGGTTTCTAATATCATTTTTTTCTAAACTGAATAGTTTGCGCGAGAGACACTTCCAAAGTGGTAAAAAGTGTGTCCCCCCCCCCCGTAACTTCTAAAATAACAGAATGAAAAATCTAAAAAAAATATATGATATACATTGCCATGTAAACTTCCACCAAAAATTGGTTTGAACGAGATCTAGTAAGTAGTTTTTTTTTAAAACGTCATGAAATTAAAAAAAAAAAAATTTTTTCATCATACCCATACGTGTGGGGTATCTATGGATAGGTCTTCAAAAATGATATTAAGGTTTCTAATATAATTTTTTTCTAAACTGAATAGTTTGCGCGAGAGAACCTTCCAAAGTGAGAAAAAGTGTGTCCCCCCCCCCCCCTGTAACTTCTAAAATAACAGGATGAAAAATCTAAAAAAAATATATGATATATATTACCATGCAAACTTCCACCGAAAATTGGTTTGAACGAGATGTAGTGAGTAGTTTTTTTTTTAATACGTCATAAAATTTAAAAAAAATTTTTTTCATCTAACATATACGTGTGGGGTATCTATGGATAGGTTTTCAAAAATGATATTTAGGTTCCTAATATCATTTTTTTCTAAACTTAATAGTTTCCGCGAGAGACACTTCCAAAGTGGTAAAATGTGTGTCCAAAGTGGTAAAATGTTGAACAAGATCTAATAAGATTTTTTTTAATACGTCTTAAATTGTACGGAACCCTTCATGCGCGAGTCCGACTCGCACTTGGCCGCTTTTTTTTCTAATACCACGTCGGGGGCAAACAAGTATACGGTCCGCCTGATGGTAAGTGATCAGCGTAGCCTATACACGCCTGCAACTCCAGGGTCCAGTCTACACCGTTAAAGATAAATATTTCGAAATTAGAAACACAAATTATTCAAATGATGAAAAGCTCGGGTATAAGAAAGGTTTTTATTTATTAGAAAATTTGGTTAAAGTGAGCCTCTGCTCACTTCCATAAAACTAGACTTCCATAGAAATTCCATAAAATATTGTAGGGCAAATAAGAAAAATGAGTACTATGCAAAATTGAAAAAACAAAACCCTTTCGTTCCCAGAAATTTCTCGAGTAAGTTGCCCATAATAACTCACTAACAATCCTAATGTACCGTTCGTGGCGGGATTTATTTTTCAATTTTCCGCCCTTGGGTTTGCCTGAGCGGTCCATTTGTTACCCTTTTCAACTTCATGTAACAGGTTCTGTGAAGAATTCCTAATAGTCCAAGATCCCAGAACTGCCAGACCTTACTTATTTTCTCATGAATAAAATGTATGGGATAATATAGTGTTAGTATGTACTTTTAATATCTGCATACTTGCTATATTGGCCCGACGGCCATTTGTCCGGTACAAGGTGCTAAAGGTTGGTAAAAATAATACTAACTTTTCTTAATATTTTCATGGCTGATTTTTATGTATGTTTTAGAAAATATTGTTAAAAATTGACAATCAACATTCCCAGACCATTTCCGCCAGCGGTAACTTTAACTAGATGCTTTAAAGCTGTTAAAAAGATATTAAATAATAAATAAATATTATAGGACATTATTACACAAATTGACTAAGTCCCACAGTAAGCTCAATAAGGCTTGTGTTGTAGGTACTCGTACCTAGACAACGATATATATAATATATAATTATAAATACTTAAATACATAGAAAACACCCATGACTCAGGAACAAAATATCCATGCTCATCACACGAATAAATGCCCTTACCAGGATTTGAACCCGCGACCATCAGCTTCATAGGCAGGGTCACTACCCACTACGCCAAACCGGTCGTATTGTAACTTTACTTATATTCCCACTCTTGATTTTCACACAGACACACATATAAACTTTATGTGGGTCTGGGGGATGGCTGGGCCCCTCCAATTGGTGTGGCTACTTACAAAATAGTTCCCTGAGTATCATATATACAAATCAAGAGTGAAAATATAAGTATAGTTACTATATTTTTTGACAGCTTTAAAGCGTCTGGTAAAAGTTATCGCTGGTGGAAATGGTCTGGCAATGTTAATTATCAATTTTTAACAATATTTTCTAAAACATACATAAAAATCAGCCATGAGAATTTAAGAAAAGTTTGTCATATTTTTACCTACCTTTAACACCTTGTACCGGACAAATGGCCGTCGGGCTAATATAGCAAGTATACAGACATTAAAAACACATACTAATACTATATTATCCCATACACTTTAGTCATGAGAAAATAAGTAAGGTCTGGCGGCTTTGGGATCTTGCTCGATAATACCGTTTTGCGATCCAGGTTTGACACGACAAAAACTAAATTCTCAAAGTCAGTTCCTAAAGGTAATTGATTTTCGCTCTGAAAAACGTTTCAAAGTTACAGTTTTTATTCCATTATTAAATGTAATTATCAAAAGAGGTAACAATAATAAATAGCATTTAAGTGCATAAAATTATATTACGTACATATGGTTTACAACGGTTTTTCGCACATACATCATGGTACATGGTTTTTCTTTCGAACACGAAATATAATTATAAGAACAAAAAATAAAATAAAAATCAGACCCACAACATAAGCCTTACTGAGCTTACTGTTGGACTAAGTTGATCTGTGTAAAAGTTTCCTATAATATATACATATTTTTTAACTAAACGTAGTTTTACGGAACCCTCTGGACGCAATCTAATTCTGACTTTACTGATTTATTTTCACTCTGTTGAATAATTTTGCTCGGAAATTAATTTCATTCTTCCATTTTATGGTTCTCCGGTTCAACCGCAGGGTAAAATCAATCAATTTACAAGTTTTTTACGGATAAGTTATACTTATAATAAATACAAAAGGTTTGTGTGGTACAAAACGATGCAATCGGAACCTCCTCATATACCTTGGTTTACTAAAAGTAATTTAAAAAGTAGACAGTTAATTAAGATAGGTTTAAGATTGCGTTCCGGGCATAATCTGTCAAAAAAGTTTGCTTATTTGATGAAAAAAGAACCATCCCCAAATTGCGGAGTTGGCGGTTCTATTGAAGATGTGCAACATATATTGACGGAATATGCACAGAATGAAAGCGATAGACAAGCGTTACTAACTGCCCTCAAGGTAAATGGTTTGGATATAGGTGCTTTTCAGAGCATCTTAACTGTACCGACATCAGACGAGGCTAAAAAGATATTTTTATATGTTATAGATTTTTTTTAAACGGTACAAGTCCCATAAGTAGACATGTAAGAATACTAGAATAAGGTACGATGGGGCTGGAATCATTAACTGATTTAAGTCCCTAAATAATAAATAGAAAAAAATTATACAAACGGTTTATTTCGTCATCTATGTTGCCATTTAGGATTCAAGATTGAGATTACCTACTGTTTCTGTTTTGTTTCCCTTATAAGGATGACTCAAACTAAACCGTGCCGTACATATACACACACACACACACACACGTATACACACGTAATTTTCTACGACGGCTGATCGGTGATCACGTGTTGCTTTCCGTAGAAAAATCCATAGAATCTCCGGCCCGGCCAGCCTCGGCCCGGTCTAGCGTGTTCATACAACGTCGTGTATCTTGTATATATGCGAACCGAATGTTGGATTTAAGTATAAATAGTCGATTCTGACTTGTACGGCTATCACGTGAAGTGTCAACTTGTGGTACGGCTGCCGACTATGCAAATACACACAGAGTTTTTTAACCAAAATCATTCGCCTGCAAACAATACAATACGAGTACACCTTCTCGCAAATCGCCAGCGGAGGAAAGACGTCAGTAAGAAGTAAAATGATAGCTAAGATAATATTTCCCGAATTGATTAAGCTTGCGTACATTATTGATGTCCCCGGAGGGACAGGCCAGGAAACGGTCCGATTCACTGAATTTTTGACGATGATCGAAAATGCCCGTTACTATGAGGAAGAGTTGCGTTGTGTACTTTGGTGGGTTTATAAGGTGTCCGAAAACTTTTTATTTTTTTATTAGGCGTTGAAAATTTACGGGCTGAGTAGGTCATATTGAGCAACTTTTACTATGGAACCAATCCCGGAATCGCGAAAAATTTTTTACCCTCCCGTAGAAAATGTCAAGGTCAGACAGCCAAAATGTATGAAATAGGCAATTTTTTTCTCGTGCTTTCGGAACTCGTAAATTGTTGCAGGTGACTAAATAAACACCCTGTGTATTATTAATGCCGAGCGACAGGCCGGAAAGTGGTCCGTTCCACTGAATCTTTGAAGATGATCGACAATGAGCTGCCCGTTAATCAAGAAATGTTTACTGCACGAAAACACAAATAGCTGTTCATTACATAGCATCATTGCAAACATAACTAGTTTTTGACCGCGTCTTTGTAGTTTGTCTGCGTTAATGGACGATGATGACGTTTGATTAAAACTATCCTATGTACTTTCTCGGTCCTTAAACTATTTCCATATAAGGCTGTACCCGACGCCAACGGCCTCGCGCGTTTGGGCGCAACTCATACCCCTCACCGTTCCACCCGCTGCAAAAGATCGAACGGGCAGAAGTATGCGTTCGAAATAGAATTTCGCTTGCAAAGCGCGCAACGTAGCACAGGTCCGTCTAGCAACATGACTTGCTCCGCACAGACTATACGGACGAGAGCGGGGCAAAGGTAGGAACTTAGGTGGGATTAAGGCTTATGTTTTTAGGAATTGTATTTGTTTAAGAAAGAATACCAAATCATTTTATAGTGTTTTGTGAGAAAGATTTTAAAGTTTCATATATTTTCGGATAAAAGTTGCAGTAGTACTAAGGTCACAACTGAAAAAAAATAGGGACGATTTCAAGATTTTTTTCTTCACTTATTTAAATTAAAATATATTTTCAGAAAAACCATATCATTTATCATATCCTGTAGATTGTTATATATATGTTTCCGCTCACAAAGCGCCATATTTAATATAAAAAAAATGGTTCAGAGTAATTCAGTTTTACGGTAGGTATTTTGCGGGAGGAGTAGCCTTACAGATATAAAAACAGGCAGAGTGACTTTCATATTTATCTCCGCCGTTTCAAGGCTTGGTTAAAAATGCATTCTTTTGTCCGGATGTTTTTCTCTGCAGGTCGCATTTCGCAATCACTTTGTGAGCAGGTTCGGTAGTTAAGATAGATTTTTCTGTCCTTTAGGTAATTTCTTGGAAAGTGTTCAAAATTGTGCTTGTGCCAGTAGGTCTATGCTACTAAAGACCATTGTGAGTTCGCTGTAATAACGACTCAACGAAATAAGTATTTTTATTTTTACATTTAGGGTTCTGTACCTCAAAAGGGAAAAACGGAACTCTTATAGGATCGCATTGTTGTCCGTCCGTTAGTCCCCCCGTCCGACCGTCTGTCCGCTAAGACCCTATCTCGGGAACACGTGGAGTGTCGTGGAGGTATCGAGTTGAAATTTAAATAATATACTCAGATCTACAACCGCTTGAAACTGTGAAAAATCAAACTTCTAAGTTAGCATAAAAAAATACAGCCGTTAAGGCTGCAAAAAAGGCCTTTTTATATATGGCTCCGATTGCAAAGTCATGATTGGTCACAAAACAACAAAATACCACTACCATTCTAGTCCAACTTTTAAATTACTAAAGTTTGTAACATTGTAACATATATACTTTTTCAACGGGGTTAAAGAAACAATTTCGCTTTACATGCAATGTACGATTAATGCAAAATGTTAGTAAACATTTACCTAAGTAAATTTTTCGTGCTGTATTACCGTCAGCAAAAACTCAGAAACAACCCTCTTAACTTTAATTTAATTAGGTTCATAATTATTATTCATTATGAGATTAATTAAAAGGATAAACTTAAGTGCGACTCGTACTTGAAAATAAAATTTTGTCTAATTTTATCAAGTAATTGCGTTAACTGCGTGAAAAAACATATACTTCTTAAAAATGTTATTGTTGAAAATATATCTTTTAAGTCAAAAACTTGCGAACCGTAAAGAAAAAAGATACTACATGTGTAAAATCCTAAAAAGAAAAGAAAGTGGCAGAGTACAGGTAAGGGATACCTAAGAATCTCACAATGTAGTAGCGTACTAAAACTATTTGTCCCGTAAAATGTAACTTCATTATCAAAGTAAATGCACCAGATTCCTTAAACACTACAACTTCTTCAGAAATGACTTCACAAACAGACCTCTTGGAACAATTTCATACTTGAAATGATTTCCCATCCTAGCTGTGCATTCTTTAAGAATACGCAAACGAGTCGGGTTATCGGGCGCCAGTGTCACGTGGTCTTGAGATCTGTTACTAAATACGAACTCCAGCATGTATGTAGGCGAAGATATGGCATTTTGCCTATACTTCGCCTACTACCTTTGGAGTGAGAGAAATTTAGACCTTAAGTTATCTTTAACGATAGTCCTATATAGATTACAATACACTACAATACAAATATTCTTTATTGCACACCTCAATACAGAAACAATACAAATAATACAGTTAGTTTAGTCTCAATTGTTAGCTTAAAAATGTTTCGTTGTTAAAGTCTTAATTTAATTTTTTTTTAATTGTGTAATTAGTAATTGTTATAATATCGTCCTGTAATCTAGTATTAAGTTTCTTATGTTTTTTTTTACTTGTGTTTTGATTTTAGCACACTTGAAAGTTTATTCTAAGACGAAATGTATTTGTGTAATAATACAGCACATTAAGAAGAGGTAAATAACAGGCGGTCATTCTCTTCCAGACAATCTTTACGTACAGGAATTCAATAAATTTATGTCATGTCAGTAGGTGTTCTAGATGCAATAAAAGAAGTCCAGCATAGAATAAACACAAAACAAAACAAAGCAGATAAAGAGTGAAGATTAATGAGTCTCTTGAAATAATTAGGAAGTGGAGCGTGCATTAAGTTTATAGGCAGAGAATTCCATAGTCGAATAGCTTAAAAAGTGAAATAATTATTATAAAAGATAATAATAGATTTATTCGTCTTTTGATCTTAACAAGTCAAAATGTGTTTATATCTATGAGAAATGTTTAAAAATGTGCCAAAACTCAAGCGAAGTCACGGGGTTTTACGGCACTTTTATTTTCTTAGGTAAAGTGGTATTCAATGCCAAATCAGAATTTTTACAAAAAAAGAGCATGACGCTCATAGCAATGAGTTTGTAAAACTTGTACGAAATATTATTTAATATTTTCCAGTCACGTTTCTTTCAAGGAAAACATCGTGAAGAAACCTATAAGGCCCAGTTTCCACTAATTAAGGTGAACTTTACTAAATTATACTCCAATAAACAACAGGTTGCCAATCCTCTGCTCTGTTGACACTTTCTGTCAGATGAAAGTACTTGTAAAGTCAGTCGATGATGGTATTTTGGTGATAAATTCGTAATTGAAAAGTCTACCGGTTAGTCTGAGCCGTCCGACTCACCGAGTGACAAGAATAACTCCCCTGTTTGCTGCAAGTTCCACGACTACTTTACACTTTATCGTTACTCAAAACCATAAAGTCGTATCTCTATAGAAGTGTCATACTAACTTACGCCTGTTACAGATAAGAGACGGCAGTGTTGCAAACGACACTTGTCTCGATTTTCTTTGCTGACGCTATTCTTTGTTAATTGGTTTATGTTCGGAGTTTAATTTAAAATTTGCAATTAGTTTGAACTAGTTTCGGTAAAGCTACGATTTATTTTATAGGTATCGTTTATAACGTTTTTCGTTGGCTTCACTACTTTATTTATTTGTTTGTTTAATATTTGATTCAAATTCAATGTCAGTTATTGACACCTTTTTGGTGTCTAATTTCGTCTTTCGCCTATAGGTCCAAGGGCGTAGCCAGCCAGTGAACTAGGGGGGGGGGGGGGGGGGGCAAGTAGATATTACCGGAGGCCTAGTTGTGGAAGGGGGGGGGGCAGACGCCGCAGAGGGGCATACATTGTATGTAAAATTTAATTTAAATTATAAATAAATATTATATGACATTATTACACAAATTGACTAAGCCCCACAGTTAGCTCAAGAAGGCTTGTCTTGTGGGTACTCAGACAACGATATATAATATATAAATACATAGAAAACACCCAAGACTCAGAAACAAAATAAGTATCCGTGCTCATCAAACAAATAAATGCCCTAAGACTTGGCTAAGATAATTAAAATGATAAGATAATATTGATTATAAGACATAATTACCCAAAGTATCTCCTGAATGCAGCTTTTCGTAATTTATCGCTGTAATTTATAGATCGCTAACCTTACGTTTTGGTTGTCCATAATGCACATTTAACCCGGCATTTTAGATCTCAAGTGGTTATATTTTTGATTGCCTGTCTCTTTCGCACTTGTAAAATATTCATATACGTGATAGCATCCCTTTTACACACTTCAATTATTTTGAAGCGTAAACGTCATTCTAGATATGTAGTTTTTCCGAGTTTCCCAGCCACAAGTCTGAAACAAGCGAACGATGCAAATTGAATTTGGAATGCATTTCTTTTTCAACAACTGTTTTATTTTTACTGGCTGGATACAAATTGCCAACCGCATGTTCCCGTTGCTTCCAACAATTCGCCGGTCCAGCATATCTGTGTCTTCAAGGTCTATAACTAATGTATGTATCTGGAAAGCTCTGTTATACTGGTATATATTTGAGTTATTTACTTCGCCTGCATTTGGTTAGCTTCTGGAGTAACACCGTTCGAAAGGTTGAATCTTCGACTGTTTTTTATTCGACCGCATTGTAAGAATGTAATTATTTTGAATCTCTTGCGTTGGTGGCTTATTTTTACAAGCTTTTATGTAGTTTCACCTGTCCCGTTGTCTGTCTGTCTGTAATCAAATCTTGCAAGTTAAATTTGATACACTTCCCGGTTTCCGATTGAGCTGAAATTTTGCATGCATATGTAAGTCGGGTGACAATGCAATATTATGGCACCATCGAACTGATCTGATGACGGAGACAGAAGTTGGCCATAGGGACTTTGTGATAAAACAACGCAACCTAATGGTGTTTGGGGTTGTTATAATGTTTCAATGAGTATTAGTTGCCTGTGGAAAGAAAAATACAGTCAGCGATAAAAGTTTGTACCAAAAATGAAATTTTTGCCAATAACTTATTTTCTATTTAGTCTGTTATTATTTTTATAATAGTTTGCGATTAATAGTCCGAATACATTGGCAGATTTTGTCGCATCGACGTGGATGCAATGGCCGTTAGTGGATCAACAAAGGTTTTTCTTCGCCCCAATGGCGAGAATTTCGTTCATCAACGAATCGACTGAAGTCGAAATGAGCATCGTCACTCATAATGATTTTTTGAATACATTTTCTTATGGCGTGGTTCATAAACGCACTACAAACCTCAATTAGCTATTAATAGTTTGTATTAATCTGTCACATATTTGTAAGAAATAATAAAACATAAATTAACGAATTGAGGTTTGTAAAGTTTTATGAATATGGGGGTTATACGTTCCGTAATACATGCTTGGGTTCGATAGAATGTTTTGATGTTCGTATTAAAAGCTTGGTAGCAAATTATCGGTATCTACATAAAATAATAGGAATAAAAGTTGTATATTTTTGAAAAAATAAAAAAAGCATATTCGCGGTTTGCGGTTCTTTACAAATAAAGAGTTTTGGTACCAAAGTTTTTTAGGTTGAGATTACAAAGGAGGCCAAGCTAAAAGTATGCTAATGTTCTAATTATGCGTACTCATGCGTATGATAATAGGTTTTTTAAACCTGGTAGAGGGAAATCATAATATGATTTTTAAATGAATAGGTGCATACTCAAGTAGGATATTACATTAAAACATTGTGCAAAACGTCAATCGCAAAAAAATTGCAAATTAATCCATATATTTTCGTAATGTTTTCGATTTATTAGGAATCCTTCTTCAGGACGATTCTTAAAAATACATAAATTAAACGCGTAGAAATACAGGTGCATAAAAACATAATAAAATAGTTAAATTAAAAACTTCTCCAGCCTTTTTTTCGTCGTGTTTTTTCGTCACTCAGGTGTGAGACTGCTATTTTCATGTCCGCTGTTCTGGCAGGATCGTTATGTGACGTGAGGCATGAAAGGAGAACTATCTGGTCTTGAGTATACGTTTATTCTGTCTTAAATGACAAGTGTACATGCCGTAAGCTGTCCACGCGCGGGAGTGGGGTAAGGTGTAGTACACACACTAATATCACGACGTCCAGTCAGCGCTTCTCAGGCCTACCGCGGCCGCGTGATATTTAAATCAAATACTTATGAATAAAAAAATTGCCCTAGATCATGAGCGCTTGGTAGGGTGCCCAGAGGCTCGCCGCATTGTCCATCTGGATATTTATTTAAGCTTTATTGCACAAAAGAAAACATATCGTACAAAAGGCGGACTTAATGCCAAAAGGCATTATCTACCAGTCAACCTTGAGGTACTACTACATACCAATGCTGATATACGACATTTGTATACGTAAATGTATGTATGTAGTTGTATTACCAAATGGATATTTAAATGTGTTAATGTGACTCTGGTTTTCGCGTTCAGTCAACAGCAGATAAATCTAACCACCTTTGCCGCCTTATATACATAGCGGTCAGCCCGTCAGGTGCACGGGTCTTCGCAAATAAAATCGGCTACGCGAGCCACATCGAGCACACGAACATATTCAACAACGGAGCTGAAACCGTCGCCGTGGTCGAAACCGGCCGGGAGAGTATATATATAGTATACATAGCGGTCAGATAACTCCGCATACTGTACGCGTACATACAGATTTAATCTTGGATTAGAAACCGGCTTCCTCGAAGTTGCTTTGCTACAAGAATTGCAGAGAAAATCAGTCTTCCTCGTGGCTTTGCCACATGAATTTACTATAGAAACCTATTTCCTGTTGCATCAAACTAACGGTTAAGCTTTGTGTGTTTGAGAGCCTTGTGTCTGACACAACTGTGGATTTCAGGCACGAACAAAGGCTATATTTATACACGTGGCCTGCACGTAGCTTAGTGGCTTAGCATTCCCCGTTGTAGCATTTTTTATACGGCTCCAAAACGAGCACCCAGATTGAAACCATTGTCAATTGCAGCTTGATTAAAGGCGATTGATTGTTTCTGTATGTGCAATCCCAATTGCTTCTTATTGTTCTTTTTTCGTTTAACTAGACAGTCTTGAAGCTTTAGAATAATGAATGCATTGATTCAAATCGTGCATATCGTAGATACGTCTGCTTAACAATCGCCATTATGATCGTTCCGGGGACGTCTGACGTAGCCTTTAAACTTTCGGCTCGTAGCAACGAATTTCTTGAAACTTGTGACACATAATTTTATTCTTCAGTCAAAACAAAAATTGCGAGGAAATGAATTAATCTCAATAAGTCCTGGTAAACCCAGAGAGGTTGGATGATCTGATGGCAAGTCGCTTAGAAACCAATACCTCCGTGAATACATGCTTTTCTTCATAATTCAATAATCGCATATTTACAATACATTGCCAACTTCCCCTTTTGTTGCAGATGGTACACACAATGATGCCCATAGCCCGCTCCATAGCCCTGGCCATGTCTGCGGCCCTCACGATAGCCTACATGGGCCTCGCCCTCGGCCTCGGGCCTCATAACGCGGAGAACAAGTTTCATTTGCAGGTTTGTTGATGAGTTTTCTTTATCCCATCAATATCATACATATGAAAATTAATATTTTATTTGACGCGTTAAGGACCTCGCTGCCGAGACGATGCTAGGGCACCGTAGACGCAGCAAAACAAAAACGCAACGCATAAGTGTAAGGCCTGAGTGGACGCTCGAAGCAAAGCGATCAGCGGGCGTGCAGCGTGGCGTCGGGCTCATAAGCAGCGTGCACTAAGGTCGCTCCTATACGTTTGCATTTGTTTAATAGGCACGCCGAATGCCCCGCCCCGCTGCACGCCCAACTCAGGCGTCCACTAAGGCCTTAAACTAAGACGACGTATCACTGCTGCGTGTATGCTGACTACGTCAAGTTCCAGTGTAGTCGATCCTTTAGTTGTCGGTCAATGTTTGGGTCAATTCCTGGTGTTTTTGATTGGGCTCTTTGGTATGCTTATATTACTTATTCAAAAACATATATGTTAAAATGTAACTAGGTATAAGTTAAATGATCCTAAACCAATTCAAGACTTAAAAATTTACTTAGTTGTCGGCTTCATAGACGAAACGATTAAGATTTAAAGGCGTTGAAGTTTAGTAGAAGTGAAATTAAGGTATCGATGTACCGAGATCTTAGTTGGCGTCCTGCACGTAGGCGGCCAGGAGAGAGTGGTCGCTCACGGAGTCGACCGAGGCGGGACTCTGGGTTCGGCAGCACGACTGGCGACAAAGCAGCCCTATTTAGGATCGCTCTGCTTTCCACTGCACAGAGGAGCGGCCTAGAAAAGGTGGCCCAAACATAGCCCGTCTCATACAGAGCATCTTGGCGGTCCACCATTTTTAACCACATCAAATCGTTTGAGGAAAACCGCCTAAATGCCTTAGATACCAAACGCCAACAACGCAAAGAGAGACCGAAGGCCTCTTACACATATACATACAACGCGTCTGGTCAACTATATTGTAACACCTGCAAAAGAGTCTTTAAGACCAAGTTCGGCATGGCCAGCCACATTAGGGCCCATAATCGGCGTAATCCGTAATTGCTGAGGTCGCCGTCATCGAAATCGATGAGGAGGACTATATATATAATAACATACAAAATACTACCAAAAAAATTAATAGAAATAGATAGAAATTGAAGCTTGGATGAATAAGAAGCTATTGCAGAATAAATAAATAAAATAAAACCAAACCAATCTAAACTTGTACTATGGGTACTAAGTGGCGATATACATACTTATAGGTATAGATAAATAAATACTTAGAAACATAGATAACATTCATAACTTAGGAGCAGAATAATCGTGATGAACACACAATTAAATGCACTTACCAAGGTTCGACCTGGGACCTCCTGCTTCGTAGGCACTAGGCAGAGTCACTACCTACTGACTAGGCTAGAAGGCATAAAAATAAAGTATCGACCTCTAAAACTACACGTAAGTACACACTCTCAATACTTAAATATCTAGCGAAGCGGACACCTATTCAGCAACTAAGTTTCTAAAAAAGGTTCTAACTCTACGGAGTTCATATGCGTCATAATTACAAAAAGGAACCGTAATGGACTAGAGGCTTACGCCTTTTTTGACACCGGTCCAATATAAATAGGCCACTTTACGATATAAGCACCTAAACATCAAGGTCCCTTTTACTTAGGACTCAATATCGTTTAGTACCTTTTTCAAATAGGAAAGTAGTTGTGGATGCCCCATTTAACAAAGTTTGTTCAGGTCATTGATGAACAGAGGCTAACTGTGTTTAACGTCATGTTGAAAATGAAAATGAAAAATCGTTTAATGGTCACAATCATTGTGTTACAAATTGAGAAAGGGCTGGGACCTCCTAGTATAATAGGTAATTGTGACACGAGACCCCGCGCGTCCAGCAGCAAGTTAAGGGTATACAAACCAATAAAATACTCGTTAATTATGTACCTATAGAAATTAATAAATTAAATTATAATTAGATTAAAGATATAGTTAAGTTACAGTTCAATGCAATGTAATAATCTCAGAGTATAGGGGAAATCATTCTTTTAGTATACATCACGAAGGTTTTACATTAGGAAAATAATAGGCTATTTTATGTGTTATGTTAAATGTCTTATACCTTTAAAGCAATTCTTGTATATATTATATATCATCATCATCATTTTAGCCTCCAGCATGGGCCTCTCTTGGGGCCTGGGCTAGTCGCATCCAGAAGTGTCCCGCGATTTTTCGAATGTCATCCACCCAACGAGCCAACGGGCGTCAGGCGCCTCTTTCATCCGACAGCAAAATAATTTTAGAATCGACGTCCGCAATATACACACACTTTACATGTCATATATGACGAGTATATTATAAGGTCACACTTTTTTGTAAAACAATTTATAATAAAATAAAATACAAAAATAAAATATGCTTAGTTTAGTTTAAACAGATTTCATAGTGAATTTTTTCAGTCAACAGCGAAAAGTTCTAGTATGTAATTAAAATGAAAATTTGGATGAAGGTACACGCTTTTGCCGTCGACTATAACCATTTTGTTAAATCGTTCGGGAGGTTGTAACATGCAACTTCTGTTGAATATTCATGCGTTTGTACATTTTTGTTTGCACAGTTCTGCTAAGCTCTGATATGTACCTAGTACAGTACCTACCTACATTTCGAGCTAACAGTAATAGACCGCGAGCCAGGAACAATTTCCATGATCAATCGCCTCCCGGCTGAAAACTCGTGTAACGGCTAGGTATGATGGACCCTCGAGGACGTCAGCTGCTGCTTCGTTGGTGGGTTGAGGAATGACAACCACCGAAACACGTGAAACAAAAAAAAATATTCTCATCACCTCCCGTTTGATACTTTGTCAAATGAAAGTTCAGATGCTGTTGATAATTAAAAAAATCGTCTGCCGGTTATATCGCGGTGGTAAGAACATCAGCTGGTCGCATGAACATGTAAAAAATAAGCGCTATACCTTTTATAATAGCAATAGCAAATCATGAATGCATGATTCCATGTAGCATTTCATCAGGCGTAAACGCCTTAAAAGCTATCAACGGATTACGCATTTTACACATTACGCATACTTTGCCGCACATGAAGTGGTAAGACGCATATTTTTTACATGTTCAATTCAATTCAATTCAAATATACTTTATTCATGTAGGCCTAGCAACAAGCACTTATGAATAGTAAGATAGTATTACATATAATTATCTTAAGCTAATTATCAGAGCAATTTATTGATGTTGTAAATATTATTACATATATAATACTAATGAATATAATTCATAGATCAAATTTAATACTAAAAAATTCACAAAATATAGTCATACAAAAAAAAATGTATAAAAAATACTAGTCTAGATTGTTTCTAGAATAAATTCTAAATGTCAAACAAATGTATAATAAAAACAACAAAGGAAATACATGCATTGGAATATCCATTTCATCATCATTATTCAAATATAATAAATAATTAATCATTTCGAATCACAATTAATCCCACGTTGTTTTATCATTCATGTAGTCTTGTGTGGTATAATAAGCTTTAGAAATAAGTTTACGCTTTACATGATTCTTAAATTTATTAATTGTTCTTTTTACAGCTGACGGTCATTCCACCGTGATAGAACCGTCTGACGGTTTTTTTTTAGTTTAAAACAGGATCTAAACTATCATCTGACAAAGTATCAGCTGGGAGGCGATGATTGACGAAATATGCTGCTGACCCGCGGCCTATAAAATGAATTGAAAATATATTTCGGTATACCGTAATTCTTGTAACTAAAAACTAGCGACATTTTAATCAACTACAGTAGAACCTCAATAATTTTATAAAGTTTGGCATTGACTAGACACAAAAACAGATACAGGAAATAATTATTTTAAGTACATTGGAGATAAAATATCTTCCGCTTTTCGTTATTCAGAAGGAAAACAATCCTGAAGGAAAATAATATTTGCTACAGGTTTTTCCCTAAGAAACCCAGTAAGGTTTACTCCTTATCCCTTTTGAAGCTGCAGAGCGAAAGAAAACAAATGAAGGGCGGGAAACCAAGTTATTGTTGTGATTGTTCGCCCTTATCTCCTGGAGTTGAGAGCAAATCCTGTTCAAGTGTTGATATTGGTCGCGCGACGGCGGGCGAAATGAGTCGTCCCCTGAACATGACCTCTAGGTTGGGTAGGTACTTTTGAAATCTAATAGTTTACGGGGCCCGTACTATAATATGAACAATTCGTTATTCGTTAGCGAGACCGTTATAAAATAAATTGTACAGTGCCTGTAGCGGTTAACTAAGAAACAATTTTTTTAATTCATACCACGAGCCACGTACGTTTTTCTTATACACGCTAATGTTAATTCGATTGCTTGTGTACCAATTGCAAGACAGCCAAGTAACATTAGTTGTCAAATAACTGTGATCCGTAAAACCGATGGCCGATGGAACACGAAGGTTTTTTAGTTGTGTCCGAGAAATGGAAGATGCAGTTTAAGTTAGGCTTTTCCCCAAAAAGGAGGACCTACGATCTCGTCTATATCGTGGAGAACAGGGCAGTGCATGATTGGTCGTTAGATATGAAGACCCTTGGGAAAGGCGCGGAAGTATATCTAGTAGTGGAAATCTTACAGGTGTTACATGTAATAATGATGATTGCGCGCCTCAACAAAATTAATACATACAATTAAGTTAGAGATCCTTATTTTGGTTCACATCACCAACTCGCTCCTACTTGTTAGGCCATCGGAATAACGCCCCTGTTCGCTAGCGTGGAGAACAATGGTTTTGAAGCTCGGTTGTACAGGAGACGGTTAAGTTAGACTAAAGCTCTTGGGAATCTCTACATTGTCTCTAGAGAAACTGGTTTAAAGCACTTCAAATTGTCAAGAGCAAGACCTTTAAATTGTGCTTTGTTCTGTTGGCTTCTCAGGAAAATGGGTTAGGTGATCAGATTACGCAAATCCCTTACGTTGCATGAAGATCTTTATGTACTTTTATATTCTTATATATTTAAGTATTGTCAATTACTTATCAGAGAGGTATGATGAAACAATCAGGAAAAGTTAATCATTCCGGGCATTAGTAATGTATAAAAAATATCGCAAAAACATAATTATAAAATTTTATTTGTATGACCGAAGCATCTATAAAGGATTTTTATTTATAAATAAATAAATAAATAAATATTATAGGACATTATTACACAAATTGACTAAGTCCCACAGTAAGCTCAATAAGGCTTGTGTTGAGGGTACTTAGACAACGATATATATAATATATAAATATTTATAAATACTTAAATACATAGAAAACACCCATGACTCAGGAACAAATATCCATGCTCATCACACGAATAAATGCCCTTACCAGGATTTGAACCCGGGACCATCAGCTTCGTAGGCAGGGTCACTACCCACTAGGCCAAACCGGTCGTCAAATTATTTATTTATTTATTTATTTATTACGAAATAAACAGTTCTAGACCTACAGTTTCCAATATTTATCGAAATTTATAGCTAAACACGATGAAGCATGATGAAAACAATGTATCTTTATGCTTAATTAAATCTTTACTACGTTTTAAAATCATTTTTTAATGAGCCTATGGTTATGTTAAATATGTTTACATTTTTTACTATTTTACTGTCATTATAAAATGCACAAACAATAAACTCTCAATATATATCTGCATAAACAATAGTCAAACTGTAGTTAAAATTCAACCCAACCAGCTACTGTATCTCAAATAAAATACTCCTAGACGTGCGAAGCTGCGAACCTTTCTAGTTCATTGCGAGCGCCTGCCAGCGCGCGATAAGCTACGTGTCGTAATTGGATATCTTTGCTCATTTGTTTTGTGCAGGCGCCTGCATATGCATCGTACGAGGATGTTGAAGGACGAGTTTAGGTATTATTAATATGAAGTGTTGATGTAGAAAACGCTAAAATGAACCGTTTTTAGTGGAAACACTTCTTTTAACTTTTACACTCATTTTTAATAAACAATAATAATAAATAACTTTCTTCTCTTCCTTTATTATACGTCAGTGTTAATAGGTCAGATTCTAAAATTTTAAATGCACTTATATTATATTCTATCTGCTGAAATTAGATTTCGTAGTCATTAATTTCATAATTGTGTGTAATGAATGATAAAGAAACTAGAATCGACAGTACCCACTAAGACATAGCCTAACCGAAAAATTAAGATCGTTAACGAATATATCTAATTTTCTCCACGATCTTAGTAATTCAATTGAAGATTGAAATCGTGGACATAAAGTTAAGAATTTTGCGTTCAGGTTACTAAGAGTACTAACGCTTTTACGACTTCTTTACAAATAACTTCAAAATAAGAGAATTTGTGAAGTTAAGTTATTTAAGTTTGTTTGGAGATAAATCTTTGGGAACAGGTTTTTACCATATTTTGTTAGAATTAATCGTGGCTAGGATTGCAAAAACACGAAAAAAAATTGGTGAACATTAATATACATACTTGACTACTTGTCAACTACCGGTAGGTAAACTGAGATACTTTGAACCACAGGGAATCATTAATCGTTTTTTAAGCTATATACAAATTACAAATAAATTCGCGATAGATCCGGTTTAAATTTTGTTTTAAACTGTATTCAAAACGCGAAAGTTTCAAATGTTATATATAAAAATGGTTTTTGAACACTTTCATCATTTATTTCGGTTAAGAAATCGAACACCAGTAGGGTTTTGATGGTCGGCTCTTTATCATTTATCAGCATGCCTGTCACGTTCTAACAAGTATGTAGGTAAGCCCGAAAGTAACGGGTGACAAGTGATAAAAATGGAACCATGCTGCCACCGCAGGAACTCACATAAACAAAGACCCATACTCACAAAAAAAATCTTTAAAAAAATTATAGTGTTATCAGTTTCAACAAAACTGAAATCCTTGAATATTCTTTGCTAGACAACTATTTAAATGATATCATGTACTAAACTAACCAAAATCAGAAATCTTTTTATTGTAAGCAAAAGTATAAAACTTAGGGGCAAACAGATTCAGTTTCATATTAAATATATAAGACTAAATATATATAAGATTTAGTTTCTTCTGTTAAAGTTTGTAACGGACGGAAAGTAATTTCTATTCCACGTATTCACGTGATGGGATTACCCGGGCAAGGAACTATAGTGCAATAGACGATATGTCTGGCGGTGCCGTGTCTGTAATGTACTCATATTTCTGCTTATCTAGTAAATATAGGAGATTTAGAATGCTTATCGGAAGATCAGCGGTGGAAGTCGCCAGTAGTCGTGACACCTTATAGTTTATTCTTACTATGTTCTCTTTTTAGAGTTCCGTAGCCAAATGGCAAAAAACGGAACCCTTATAGTTCGTCATGTCCGTCTGTCGGTCCGTTTATGTTATCTATGTCTATTGACTACTTGTGTTTTTACGAATAAAAAAATCTAGGTATTTCTTTTTCTTTGTTTGTTTAAAAAGAGGGAGTAAAGCCAGGAAATCAAAAGGAAACGAAAGAAATGGCGCGCCGCACGAAATTTGCGACGGAAGATATGGCAATCGCGCGGGTTTTTATAATCTTTTATTTAACTTTGTTTAAAGAGGGGGCGTAAAGTCAGGAAATTAGAAGGAAACAAAAGATATGGCGCGCCGCGCGTAATTTGCGACGGAAAATATGGCAATCGCGCGGGTTTTTATTAGCTTATAATTAACTTGCCCTGTTAGTACCTATGTTAGTTTATGTGCGTAAATTTTTGGAAGCTAAATTTGATCCACTTCCCGATTTCCGGCTGAAATTTTGCGTATTTAAATTGGATGACAATGTATTATTGTGATGATATGGAGCTGATCTGATGATGGAAACAGGAGGTGGGAACTCTGTGATAAAGCAACACAAACTAATTGTGTTTGGGGTGGTTAGAATTTATTCATTGAGTATTATTTACCTGTGGAAAGAAAATTACAGTCAGCGATAAAAGCTTGTTTGTTGTTGTTGCTTTTTACCCTTTTTACTAAGTTGTGCCAATAAAGAGTATTCTATCTATTAGTACAAGATCCCAGAGCCGCCGGAACTTACTTATTTTCTCATGAATAAAATCTATGGGATAATATAGTGTTAGTATGTACTTTTAATGTCTGCATCTTGCTATATTGGCCCGACGGCCATTTGTTCGGTACAAGGTTCTAAAGATTGGTAAAAATATTACTAACTTTTCTCAATATTTTCATGGCTGATTTTTATGTATGTTTTAGAAAACATTGTTTAAAAATTGATAATCAACATTGCCAGACCATTTCTGTCGGCGGTAAGTATTACCAGACGCTTTAAAACTGTCAAAATAATATTGTTACTTTACTTACATTCTTACTCTTGATGTTTATAATTATGTATATGATACTCAGTTAACTATTACGAGTACAAACCATTTTGTAAGTAGCCAGAATTGCAGGGGCCCAACCATCCCCAGACCCACATAAAGTTTCACACAAATACATCTTCACCTGAGTATCATATATAAAAAATCATGAGTGAAAATGTATGTATGTTGACAGCTTTAAAGCGTCTGGTAATAGTTACCGCCGGCGGAAATGGTCTGGCAATGTTGATTATCAATTTTTCACAATATTTTCTAAAACATACATAAAAAGAAGCCATGAGAATTTAATAAATTTTTTAAAGTATTTTTACCTAACTTTAGCACCTTGTACCGGACAAATGGCCGTCGGGCCAATATAGCAAGTATGCAGACATTAAAAGTACAAATTATTAACACTATCTTATCCCATACATTTTATTCATGAGAAAATAAGTAATTTCTGGCGGCTCTGGGATCTTGCTCTATGTCTATCTTGTACTAAAAATGAAGTTTTTGTCAAAAATTTACTACCTTTTATCTCAATTACTCGTTAACACGAACTTTATGGCGTTTTCCTTCAGATGTGTGCTATCGAGGTTCCACTGTATTTATTTGTACATTTATACACAAATACAAGTGAGTACCTAAAACTGGATGACACTTTTAAAATGATAAATGACATTCGTTTTCTGTGCTGCATTCCCGACAGTTTCCTCAATTTGCATGAAATGTTACACTTTGTATTCAAGTCCAGGAACAACTCTCTCGCACACGCTTTGGCCGTTTCAACTTTACCTGTAAACTTGATTTATTGTCCTGGGTCTGACTGACCAGGTTAATTTACATACACTAAGGCCTGAGATACACTTGTACGTTTTACTAAAGAGAATTTGAAATAGTAACTATGTAGCCACAGTAAATTTACTGGCGTTCTAAAAGTTTTAATCATGTGTCGAAAGATGGCAGTAAATTTACTTCTTGATAATGCACCTCTATTTCAAATTCTCTTTCATTTAATTACGTGAACGGGGACAAAGCTATTAGTTAGAATGAGATAATTATATTCATCTCTCATTCTGTAGTATAGCTGTGTCCCTACTTACGCAATTAAAACTTTTAAAAATGTATCTCAGGCCTAATAAACATAACATACCCCGGGGTTTTGGGTGTGAGAATGATTTCGTGTATTTCTAACTTTGTTTATTGCAAAATCGTTACCAAACTATTGATTAAAAATAGGTGATAAACTCCAAATGCATCTAGAAATATGAAAATAGTTTATATATTTATTTATTTTTTCCTATTTTTGGCTAGCGTTAAACACTCTCGCACCCAAGACCCCGGGGCATGCAAATAAAACGTAAAAAGGCGTTTTTTTTTTTAATTTATACTTCTTTTTGGTCGTGTTTTTTTACACAAAATATTTCAAAAGTACTAGACAATTTTTTTTTACTAATATTATTAAAGAGAAGGAAATTTCCAACACAAAAGTCCTCACTTGCAGAATTTTATTGTGCTCCATTATGTACCTATACTTTTTATTCAACCGCTGAACACAGCCAGCTCTCCGCGCCTCATTATTGTTATATTATATTTTATATTCGGGATGCGTACGCGGCGTGAAAAAGCGAGTACGTAACATTAAATATTATTTTAAAGGTATTCAATTATCGTAATTTGGAAAAAATATGGTATTTTATTAAACATATCAAGGAATGTACTACTGTTAGAAATTTATCTTAAGGCGCAGGGTAGGGCAAGGCATTCTCCATACAAACCTTGTGCAAGTTTTATTCGTTAGTTTTGGCACTAATAGCATTTAATCTCATTTTTTGCTTGTATATATTGGATATACGTAGAACTTGATGTACAAATTTTTCTTTATTTGAAAAAAAAATACAAAAAAAATAATACATGCCCTAGGTAACAGAAAAATAAGCATATTTACCAAAAATAATAACTATAGCGCAAACACAAACGAAGAAAAACGCGCACAAAGTTTGTATGGAAAGAGTTTGCTCTACCCTTCGCCTTAAGGTTACTTTTTCAACAAGTTAGGCAATTATTAGTTAAAACATTTTTCTCGAACGTCTTTTGTAAATCGTAAAAAAAAAAAATATTTAGCATAAAAATATTTTGCCTCGTAGAGCCCTTCTAATATGTATACACACTTCACAAGATCACGTCATTAAGTTTTAATAAAATTGATACTTTGTTTAAAATAAGTTTTAGAATAAGGGTGAAAACTAACAAAAAATGAAAAAATCAAGGTAAAATTATAAAATATAAAACAATAGTATAACCGAACTATTAATTATTTCAAAACTTTTATAACGTGATCTTTTTTAGAAATTTTAGAATGTACATTAGAAGGGCTCAAAAAAAAAAATACCTAAATGATTGGTAAATAAATAAATAATTAGTCATTCACTTTTAAACTTTTTTATTTTCGGAATGCATACAAATACAATTATTCTTAGTCCGCAAACACATATATATTTTTTATGATTTTCGGGTTAATCACCTCCACGAACCACAACCCCGCGTCTTTCCAGATTAAAGTTTTCTGTTTAACAGGCACGGAGAGCAATGATCTAATGTTGTGTTTCCTTAGCACCTCCAGCAGTAGCCCCTCCGCATGGTATCCCGAGTGTAACTGGAGGACGGACCTCTCCTCCAAAATCTCTTTGATCAGCTTCTTCAGATCGCTCCGGGCTGCCTCCCACTTGTAGATGTCCACGTCAGGTGCTAGCGCCTCGATTGATGAGATGAAAGCAATATTTGTTTCGTCGCTATCTCCGCATTTATAATTATACCCCAACCCCTTGTTACTGAACCACAGCCTCACAACGAGCTCAATTACGTACTCCATTGTTATTTTCTGATTTTTAATTAATTTTAGAATGCGTATGCGCTAGTGGCAGGTTGCCGGTAATGTGGTCTCATTTATGATAACATTTCTCTGAACCATGGCATGAGCGGTGGGGGAAATGACCGAACGGGATAGTCCTATTTATCTTTCAGTAGGAGTAGCAGAGAAGGCGTTGCTATTGTTTGTTCTTGTCACAGTCCCCAGTCCAGATTTTTGACAAGTTTTGAGTCGTTACTCCTACATTTGCACTATAGATAGAATTTTATGACGAACGGCTATCGGGTCTTCAATATTTTATCTCCATTCTGGTCTGCCGATTTTAAAAGAAACATGAACACTTATTTATTTATGATTTTTTTAAATATTGTCTATAAAAACACTTTTTTCGTTACTCGATTGCTGTGAAGGGTTTTACATATACGAAATCTACACATTTGGGTTCGTCTGTCGTCTCTAAAAACTCGTCAGAGATTTTAATTTTAAACTAACTAGTTAACTAACACAAAAGTTATGTCCAGAAAACCAGTTTTTTGGCCTAAAATTGTTCAACTTTGATGCCAAATATCTCGAAGACAATAAACTTGAAGTAAATATGGTAAGCTGGCTACTAGCTATGGTAAGGTAAGGTAACTAAGGGGATTCAGATCGAAGGTCATTGGCACTAGGGAGCCCCTTAAAGTGAAACTTTTATTCCATCGCCTCAATTATGCATGTCGCATTACAGCCGGCCGATTCGAGTAAAATTCTACTTTATTTCTAGTACTTAGAGTTGATCGTTGTTTGTCATTATTCTTTATGTTAATCTAGAATATATTTGATTTTGACAGATAGAGTTTTACGGTTAATAAGATCTACCGTCCTTAATATTTTGTATGAAGTTACAAGCAAATATCAGTCTTCGTGAATTAAGTATTGTATTATTTCAAAGTGCTTAAGGTTTAATACGGTATGGTAATATGGTAAGCCGTATTTAAGGTCTACTGTGCTTAATATTTTGTATGAAATTACAAGCAAATATCAGCTCTCGTGAATTATTAATGAAGCTTATTTCAAAGCGTTTAAGGTTGAATATTTCCTCAAATTTTCCGTTAAATGCCTACAATCCTTAGAGCATTTAAACCGGAGTCGCCTTTAAGAGCTTACCCCTCTGTCGAAAACCTCGCCCAATGGTCATACTTATTGTATGGACTGGCGTTTATCTGACCAAAACCAACCGAAAATAAACATTCACCAGTACATACAATAGTACTTGCAAGCGTCCATAGGCTAGGGTGCTTACTTGAGCGGACTGTATGGTTGTTTGCCACCGACGTCTCAGTACATAATTATAAAATGCAGGATCGAGAAATTGAGTGATGTTATATTTATTCAATTCCATGACTTGTAGAAATAGTTGTATAACACAAGTTCTTCTAGATTAGAATACGTTAGTAGTCCTCAAACACGCAAACTGGGGCGAGGCAACGCGCATGTGACAACTTTGAAGTTGCAGGCGTCCAAAGGCTACACTGACTACACTTACAATCAGGCAGGTCGCGCCGTATGCAATTTCACAACATTTCGCATACTTTAATGATCAACAACGCGCATGATCCATAGGCTACAGTGATTGCTTAGCATCAGATGGGTCGTATTCTTGTTTGCCACCAACGTGGTATAAAAATGTTCACCAATACCAGTGATCGACAACGCGCATGTAACAACTTAGAAGTTGCAGGCATCCATAGGCTACGGTGACAGCTTATCATCAGGCGGGCAGTATTCGTGTTTGCCACCGACATGGTATAAAAAAAAAGTTGCAGGCATCCATAGGCTACGTTGACAGCTTATCACCAGGCGGGCAGTGTTTGCCACCGACGTGGTATAAAAAAAAAGTTGCAGGCATCCATAGGCTACGGTGACAGTTTATCATCAGGCGGACAGTATTCGTGTTTGCCACCGACATGGTATAAAAAAAAAAGTTGCAGGCATCCATAGGCTACGGTGACAGCTTATCACCAGGCGGGCAGTATTCGTGTTTGCCACTGACGTGGTATAAAAAAAAAGTTGCAGGCGTCCATATGCTACGATGACAGTTTATCATCAGGCGGACAGTATTCGTGTTTGCCACCGACGTGGTATAAATAAGTTCACCAGTACCAGGAATCGGAATTAGGTCAGCTAAAAAATACCTATTACATAATATAGAGTGGTTACAACCGGATATAAAAATGTATTTTTCTTGAATACCTGGATATTCGATATTTATTTATTATTCACATACAGATATACTCGACTTTGCTAGTTAACGACATACTTAGGTTTAGAAACTCCCTTTTCTAAAAAGTGTGATGTAAATGTTACCAGATGTAACATTTACATCACACTTGGGGGGGGGAGGGGGGGGGGTGAGAGGGGGGAGGGGGGGGAAGATAAATACCTAAAGTGAGCTGGAATCGGCATATCCTCCCTACTTATGTATTAAAACGCCTGCTGGAACTCATTCACATGCGCAAATATAGACACCCATGAACCGGTCGCAGCCAACACTGGGACTATTGTAGAAGAAGTGAACAGTATAACAGTCTATGGGTTGAAGTTTGCCAGCTTTAACATTTTTTTTTATAAGATTAATACACTCTAAATATTAAGCCATCCTAATATATTATGAAAAAGATTAATAAATAGAAACTTGGACAAAGTTATAGATCGTGTCATTCACGAAGATGCTTGCTTTAATTCATATTGTCATGTTATTAAAGATTAGATTTGACTAATCTGCACAACATTGTGGAAAACAAGAGCTGTACTACACAGGTATCGTCCTTTTTAACTGCCTTACAAAATATTGAATTGGCAATTATCGTAACCGGAATTTAAGTAAGACGTTTTTACTATTTTATTTTCAGTACCCCTAGTGTAAATATTTTCGACAGCGAAACGTGACGTACGCGTTTGCGTTAAGTGTCATTTTGTATGAGATTTTTGACTTTCCAAAACGTCCCGCTTGGCGCGCTGTTCAAAAACCCATACAAAATGAGACTTAACGCAACCGCGTACGTCACGTTTCGCTATCGACTAAAATTACACTAGGGGTACTGATGTCAATGAGTACGTACATAAGTAGTATCCACCGCATGAAAATCTCAGTTTTTATTGTCATAGATATAAGCCGGTTTTCAAACTTATGGACTGGGATTTAGGCTACATAATCGACTTCGAAAGAGGAGAAGGTTCTTTTCTGTCCAAAAAACGGGATTCGAAATTTACCTGTGGGATCAAATAAGGGCCCATCCTCACATTAATAACCTTCATCATACCTTCTTAGAGGCTCATAAGCTTAACTCAATATTCAGGACGTATCGCTACGCAGCTATGGGAGGGTTAAATTATGTTGTCTAAATTTGCTCAAGGTATGAACATTGTCATGTAACAAAGGGAGGGTTAGGTTAGGTAGGTTATCGATTGAGGTGATTGAATACATTTCATTGCCAAGTGTTTTTTAGGGTTCCGTAGTCAACTGTCCATCCGTCTGTGAGTACTCGACTTAGCTCAGTGACCATTATTACTAGAAAACTGCAATTCAAAAAAGCGGGGAAGAATTTTTGAAACGGTTTGTTTCAGACCCCATTATTAGGTAAATAACTACTTAGATTTTCAAGTCCCAACACATGCTTTGTAAATCTCGAAATGAAAAGGGAAAAGACAGCATATTTTCCTTAAGTCAAAAAATTTATTAGAGTTTGCTCGTGCGCTGAAAAGCCTTGACATTGTGACCTTCGAACGCGTGTGACGGAAATAAAACATTAAAAGGTCGTTATGGGCGTGAGTGACAAGTGACAGTGATAACCGATAATGAAGTAGGGCTACATGAGTATACGTTCAAATTAACGCATAACACGTGAAAATGTAAAAACGGTCGGTTTTTGCCTTCCCCGTGTTCTTCAATTCACTTTGCCAGGTAAAACATATACTTTGAAAATGTTGGCACTTTCCGAAGTACAGTCAGCATCCAAAGTAGCGAATCAGATTACGCGTCAAAAGCATCTTACTTACTTACTTTATTGGCTCAGTGACCCAAAAATAATCTTGGTCTCTAAAACGGGAGCATTTTTTTTTTTTTTTATACTACGTCGGTGGCAAACAAGCATACGGCCTGCCTGATGGTAAGCAGTCTCCGTAGCCTAGGTACACCTGCAACTCCAGAGGAGTTACATGCGCGTTGCCGACCCTAACCCCACCCCCCTCGTTGAGCTCTGGCAACCTTACTCACCGGCAGGAACACAACACTATGAGTAGGGTCAAGTGTTATTTGGCTGCGATTTTCTGTAAGGTGGAGGTACTTCCCCAGTTGGGCTCTGCTCTAGATCTGGAATGACATCTGCTGTGCTGTGCCCTACCACACAAGGCGAGATGACATTCACATTGCCCATACCTCTCTTTTGGACGTAGTTTAAGGACATACCCGGGTCCATGCATGTATGCCACCTGTCCCGATCCTGCGCAACTTCCTGCCAGTTACTGAAGTAAAGCTGAAGCAGATCCTCCGCCTCACTGTCTTCCCAGCGATACCTGGGTCGACTCACCAGTCGGTCGTCCCAAGAACGCTTGCTTGACAGTCCGATCCTCTCCCATTCACAGTAGGTAACCGAACCAGAAGTCTGCGGGCTTTCGATTCGCCGATGATATTGGTGTCGGTCACTTACTCCATCTGTTAAAAGCATCCACTATTTCCTTATAGTAAACCTTAATAAAAATAGATATGTCGAACAATAAAATTAAACTGTTACAAATACTTTTGAACACAAATTGTAGAGATATATTTCTATTTGAAAAATTAGTCCAGTTTAGCAGATACATTTGGGGCGTTGTTTCTTCAGTTACTGTTGCTATTGACTGTACTAGTTATAAAAATTCAAAGTCTCTAAGTCTGAAAATGCTGTCTTGCCATACCATGTTATGCTTTGCGATTTATGCAGCATACCGAAGAGACTAAGGAAACTCTTTGCCCCTGAGAAATGTTAAAATTAGAATACTTACATCAAAACGTGTCATAAAGATCTTAATCAACCATAACCACATTTGAGTACACTTACTTGATCTTGGTACCAAAGTGGATACTTATGATGATTTTAAGCAAATTTTCCACGAGCAAAGGAATAAAGTACCAAACGAGTCAGACGCCCCATAAAAATTAACCAACCATGACTCAAGATACATACCTACCTACTTGCGTGTCTACATCACTTTGAATCAGAGTTGACTTGAATCAAAATTTTCCTCGTTTGCTCATCCTATGAGTCCGAATAAAAGGTCATTGTCTATTTACCTTGTATGTGTATAAATTTCGTTACAGTAGGTACCCAAAAAAGTAATTCATTTTGATTTATTGATGTGGAAAGCTCAGAAAAAACAATGTATCTATTTTTACGTAACAAAATAAAGACAACACTAGAGGTACGTATCCTACGTAAAATGTCTATCTAATATCATTAATATGGTAAGGGCATTTATTCGTGTGATGAGCATGGATATTTGTTTCTGAGTCATGGGTGTTTTCTATGTATTTAAGTATTTATAAATATTTATATATTATATATATCGTTGTCTAAGTACACTCAATACAAGCCTTATTGAGCTTACTGTGGGACTTAGTCAATTTGTGTAATAATGTCCTATAATATTTATTTATTTATATTTATTTATAAGAAGTAGGCAAAGATATAAGTACATACTTACAAACAACAAATACATACTTAGATACATCTAAATATTCGGGATACACATAAATAAATGCCCTTACTAGGATTCGAACCTGGGGCCTCCTGCTTCGTAGACAGGGTCACTCCCAACTAGGCTAGACGGCCTTTACTAGGTTAGCTAATATTAAGAAAGTTCCGATTCTATTCATATTTTTTTCTGTCCCAGCTATGCTGTGAACTGGCCCTCCTGATCTCAGCAAGCGGCATTGGGCTGTACTACCGAGCGTTGACCGAGCGAGCGCATCGGAACACCTTCGCCGGCACCAGAACTTGTCTGGAACAGCGTGTTAAGCTGGAGTGCGAGCGAGAGCAACAAGAGAGACTGTTGCTCTCTGTCATACCTGCGTACATCGCTGCTGAGGTAAGTGTAGTTCCGATCGTGCAGTAAGTTCTTCGGCACCATTTCCTGCTTCGAGCAGGAGTGTGAGAAGCAGAGCATATCTCTTTTTTTATATAGGAGGTAATCGAGCAGACAAATCCCCTGTTGGTAAGCGATTACCGTCGCCCATGGACACCCACAACACCGGAGAGGTTGTGAGTGCATTGCCAGCCTTTGAGATGGGAATACGCTCTTTTCTTGAAAGTTTGAACGTCGTGTCGGCCAGGAACGATTATTCCATAGTTTCTGGAGAGACGAGAGAGCGAGGCCGGAAGTTTCGGGAGACACGCACAGTTGAGCGTCCAACCATCTAAGTGGTGAAGATGGAAATGTTGTCGCGTAGGGCGCTGGCGGAAAGAAGCGGCAGGGATTAATCCAAGCATTTCCTCGGAACACTCCCCGTAATACATGCTATAGAAAATACAGAGCGAGGCTGTATCTCTACGCAGCGACAAGGAATCAAGTGGATTTGAAATACGCCTGCAGCTGAAAATTCGAGCTCTTTGTTAGTCCCTCGTTCATCGATGTTGAGGTATGTACAATCAGGTTCAAAAATAGTGGATCAAACTACACGTCAAAATTATCTACCATTCTCTAACTGCTAAACAAAGATATTATTGGTCTCTTGGCGTTATTCATAAACGCATTACAGGCCTGAATCGTTTGTCTTCTTCTGTCATTTAGACTTATGTATTTGTAAGAAAGGGACGAAACATAATTTGACTAATTCTTTACTAAAAAAAAGTGAAAAATATTTGAGTGCTGGGTCGCCTTTGGCACCAGAGGGCCTACCACGAACCACGTTCGACATGCCTATATTGCCTCCCTGCCACACTTACGTAAGAATTTACAAGTGCGACAGAGATGCAACACGTAGAACGTGGTTCACGGTGGGCCCTCTGGACCTGCCTCGAGCGCCGTTTCTAGAGTGCAAGTGAGAGAAAGCTGCTGCTCTTTGTCATAATCACACACGTATAAATATTATGTAGCCAAGGTAGGGAAAACATCGACAAAATAATATAAATCTCATACCAGAGTGCGTAGCCAACGTGCAAATCGTCTACACTTTGTAGCGAAAGAAACGCAACTGTCACTGTCGCACTAATTTGGAAGAATGATAGAGAGAGATGACTATTTACGCTACGATTGGCATATTCGCTACGCAGGCAGTTCATTTGCGAATCAAACCTTAAATAACTTCCCACGATAAAAAAATTACCATAGAAGTTTTTCTTAATTTCATAATCTCTAATTTTATTGCAATACAATACGAAGATCAAACAGCATTAAAAATATGGTAAAGAACCACTTTTTGAAGTTGGGTCGTTCCACGAGAATCACGGGATGAAAAGTGAAAAGAACATTTAAAACCTAACAAAAGCGGCTTAAAAGGTCTGAAAGAAATGAGAGCATTACCTTCCCGTGTTTTCAGAACAACATTATCCCGAAATAATGAATTATAATGGGTGACATTTTGCTTTATGACTGACAAACGTCTTGACTGTGTCCATTGTCTCACGGTAAAAACGAATATATATGTGACCGCGGCCGACAAATCATCCCACTTTATCGCTTGCCACAAGAACGAGATTTGCTTGTATCTTTATATGAATAATCTGACAAAGCGTCCTTATGGCAAGCGACAAGTGAGATGTTTGCCCGGCGGCAGTCACGTATTTATAATTATTTGAAAATAATTTTGCTCTCTTCATGATGATTTGAGGTTAATAAATGTTTTAATTATAGCTATAAGATTTCAAAGCAAGGAACAGCACGCGCTTGGTAATCCGGCAGTTAGCGTCTTAGATGGGCCACTCTATAATCTGGCAGTTACCGTCCTAGGCCACTTTATAATCCGACAGATAGCGTCATAGATGTGCCTCTCTATAATACGGTTATTAGCGTCTTAGATGGGCCACTGTATAATCCCGCAGTTAGCGTCTTAGATAGGCCACTCTATAACCGGCAGTTCACACATCCGAACGACGGATTACAGAGCGGTTGCATTGTTCGGTAGTGCCACGTGTTTGTTTTCATGCTTTTATTTCCCATACAAGTCCACTAACCTTGTCTGTTGTATTTATAAATGTTGTTATGTATTTTTCATGCCACTATATGATATTACTATAAATGTTGCATTGACTTGTAAATGAGCCCTTGAGGCTTACTTGCAGAATACATATTTGAATTTTGAATTGAATCCGGCAGTTCCAAAAATCTGGCAAAGGGGGAAAATATCGGGAGCCGAATTAGCGAGTGCCTACTGTACTTATTTGTAATTCATAAATAGGTCATCATCTTTCTCGCGTAGTCCCGGCATTTTGCCACGGCTCATGGGAGCCTGGGTCCGCTTGGCAACTAATCCCAAGAATTGGCGTAGGCACTAGTTTTTACGAAAGCGACTGCCATCTGACCTTCAAATTCAGAGGGTAAACTAGGCCTTATTGGGATTACTCCGGTTTCCTTACGATTCGCACGCTTTTACCGCTAGGCCACCAGCGCTTCTAGTATAATATGTATGTTAGTTTTAAGGTTTTTCTTTATGGGCCACTAGTTGCCTGAAATTAAGATTTTCATTTTATTTTATTTTATTTCTAATTCATAAATAGATACTTTATGAATTATAAAACAGAAGCAATGACGTCGCGTTAGACCTTGGAGGATTTAACAACCGAAGTCGCCTTTAAGAGCTTATCCCTCTGTCGAAAACCTCGGCCAATGGTCATATGAATTGTATGGACTGACGTTTATCACATGACTATTTGTACGTTACGTACAGATAGCCATATATTTGACGTGTTCTACCCCGCAAAAATCGGCATACTGTTTTGTACATAAAATTACAGACAAGGCGTCCCCGGTTATTAAATCCTTCAACTGTTACGAGTAGACATTTACACTACGTCAGTCAAAGGCCAAAAGTTCATGTTAGCCAATTTCAAGTACGCAATGGAAACATTCCCGCTCCGTGCGCGGCATGACAAGTGGATGACCGTTACCGCCCCAGTTGCAATAAGGCCGTCGGCTACCATTTGACCAAGGTCATGTTATAGGTTCGTGTGGGTAAAGACCCTACGGGCGTGCGTGATTGTGGTGTTACCTCTATATCTTGTCTATATTGAGTCGTCAAACTGTTTATCGTCACTTTGTTGTTGTAAACCCTTAGTTTCAATACTTAAGGGCATCTGCTACCATTTGGGCCGATTTTACAAACTTTTGTATAACTTGCAATGTTTGTAGTATGTATGTTTGGGTCAAATTTTGCAAAGCAAATTAGACCCACTTTTCATTATTCGATTGAGCGGAACCTTCAAATTCATTTCAATTCGGTGACTATGTTATATTATGGTACCGTCGAGCTGATGTCATGATGGACACAGAAGGCGGCCATAGAAACTCTGTGATAAAACAACGCCTTTTGTGTTTGTTAGAATTGTATTGACGAGTACTCGTTGCCTGTTGAAAGAAAAGTACAGTCAGCGATAAAAGCTTGGTTTTGATATGAAATTTTTGTAAATAATTTATTATTTTGTTGTCTATTTTTTTTCGTCAGATTTTGATGAAAATGGGTAAGTTTGAAGAGCTATTTTGGGTGGAACAAAAACGAAAACCTAATTTGAGACAAAAAATGTACCTATTTAATTTTCCGTTGAGTTACAAAATTCCATACGTCTTCGTAAAGCTGGGGAAAGATTATTTAGGACATTCGGTGAAATTGCGCTTATATTGTACAAAACAGGAAACTATCTATTCGCAAAATGTAATTGAAATCTGACGATAAAAAACGATACAAATAATCGGCCCATTTAGCCAAGATCACGTGTTTAGTGACCATATGACCTTATGTTGTTGTAGTGTTATCTGTACTATCTTATGTATTGGTTGGACGAATTATTTATAAATATGATACTTACCCATCTCAATTTATGAAACAGACTGAGAATAAATGTGTAGATTTAAGGAGCAGTTTAGTTTCAGATCCTTGGAGTCACTTTGGATTAAACCACTATATACTTAATTAATATTTCTCTGAGATTCCCACGTTACAGGCTGAGCCTAGTGTGGGGATCATTGTACTCTCTTGGAATGCTAATTTCTTGATATAACTAAATATATTTTTAATTTAATTTAATGGCATGTTATCTATGTATTTAACAACTGGAGGCGCCTTATCTGTAAGTTTCTGTACAAAACAGTCTGCCGATTTTTGGGTGAGAGGGGCACGTCAAATGTACGGCTATTTGTACGTAACGTACAAATAGGCATGTCAGATAAACTTCAGGCCATACAATAAGTATGACCATTGGCCCAGGTTTTCGACTGCAGGGTAATCACTTAAAGGCGACTCCGGTTGTTAAATGTTCTAAGTTATTTCACTGTAAAAAAATGTCACAAACGAATAGCTGTGGAGCCCATTGACATTTTGTGATGGTGTAGGGATTATTGAGGTTACGTCGTTACGGCGTAATTATGAGTAATATTTTCAAATAAAATAACATGCGTGTTGGCGACAAGCCCGCCGCCGCATCGAGTTAACTCCACAGCAACAGCGATGACGTCCACCGTCACGTCACCGGACCGGTTAGCCAGCGACGGGGACCGGGGCCGGTCCGCGGGGGGACGGTCAGAATCGAACTTACGGCTCGCGGAACGCACACATATCGCGTCGCGCCAAAAATAATTATAACTACCTCTGTAATTACCAGTAATTAAATTAGTGTTTACAGTCCGCTATAGTTTTATTCAGCAGTCTAGATATCCTGGATTCGACATACTACACGAATTAGGCACTAGACGCAACAATGCGTGACGTGAATCCAGTGGCAATAAACTATAATTGCCGTATGCAATGTCACCTCCAAAGGCTTCAAAGGTCAAACTAGAAAGGAAATATTCGTATAGAAAATAAGAGTGAAAATCTGATTTGATTTTTTCAATTTAGATATATAATAAATATGTAATTAACAAAGATGTATATCAACATTATTGCTATATTTATATTTAACAATGCGTAATTTAAGTTTAAGAATAGAAAAAAGTTTTCCCTAAGAAAACAATAATATACCTAATTATATACATTTAAACCAAAAATGTTAACCGTCGTTGTTTTGAATTAAGACATCCTAGAACAGTATCTAATGTTATTTTTTGTATTTCTTGTATATCCTTTAGTACAGGTATCATATCATGTGGTTTGAATTCACCTGTATAACTTTTCCTTCGACAATTTTTGTCAGTCACGTCCTCAAGTCTCTCCAGATAAACTTGGCGAGATCTCAATGGGATTAGTAAGGCTGTTTGTAGTACACTAAGGAAATCTTCTTTAATATTCCCCTAAATAACATATTGGTCAGTCAGTGGCCATATCTATTTCGTCTTGCATTTGCACACACTTCCTACGATACGAGGGGTATTTGGGACATCCTACAGATGGTGACAACTCTTTATCCACCAAAACTTTTTTATTTACTGGAGATTATTGTGAAGATTCAAATCATGGTTATTGTGACAAAGTATGAAGGGTGAAAAGCCCCATAAACATACGTAATAACTTTGACACAGAAAAGGAAATTAAATTACCTCCTACTTACCTGAATTAGATTTTCAGGGCTTCTTCTATAGTATGACAAAACCAAATTTAATTTCAAATACCAGCGCGTGGAAGATACTTGCAAAACCAAATATAAAGGGTCGGCAACGCGCATGTAACACCTCTGGAGTTGCAGGCGTCTATAGGCTACGGTGACTGCTTACCAAAGGCGGGCCGTATGCTTGTTTGCCACCGACGTGGTATTAAAAAAAATATGTCCAGAGACTTGAAGCTTCCTTTTGAATTGTACCAGACTGAATAAAATATTAGGGGCCCAAAAAGAGTGGGATCATCAAAGGTTATTAGGTTAAAGGTTAAGATATAACTTTGAGACTTGTTATTTATTGATTAAAATATTACCTATTAGGATTTTTTTTTACAGTTGTGGGCTATTAATTACGTAGTTACATGTGCAGTGTGTAAATTCAATACGGGCGAATATTTTAACGGTGGTTAGCATAGGAGCTACGAAGTATAATGAGATAGATTTTGCTTAGAAATACAATGAAAATACAAACCATACAAAATAAATCGGGTCGCAAAACACAAGTTTCGAGATACGAGCTTTTTAAAGTAACCGTCAACGCTTGTTGGCAGTTACTTTAAAAAGCTCGTATCTAGTAATTTCATATCACGTTGTGTCTCGTAATGTTAGCAGTATACTGCAGCTCGGTAAATTTTCCAAAATTAATTACGGAGTCTTGATTAAGTGTAACAATAATAATAATAATAATAATTACACGGATAAATTGTATAATGTCTGGTTTAATTTATCGCTCGTATTGTATTTAATTTACCCACTGTCATATTGCCATGGAATCATGTTTTTTCTGCACTTCGCTGCGTTTTCCATACTATCTACTGATACTTGACGATACTTACTGAGGATACCTTTGAGACTGGTGCTTCTCCGTATTACTAACTAGTGGGTAATGTGGGTATCGCTTAGCAACTAATCTTTTTATACCACCTGGGATTAAGTAGATATAAATAAAAAAAACAATATTGTGTAAAAAAAACTAAGTACATATTTATTAATTATTTTACTATACTAATCTTAGTATTACAATACAATTAAATTTAAAACTAGATCAGTCATAATTGGTCGTTTACATAAAAGAAACCTGGAACTTCACGTTCATACATTTAATACAAATTCATGTAGGTACGGAGTTATGTTGAATAATGAAGAAATGGCTTTCTATGGTGAAATAATAATCTGACGTCCAAAAGAAATGCTTTTAAATGTATTTATATATTGTATATCTACGGCTGTTGTTGTCCTGAATACCAATAAAATAAATAAATGAAAGTATATGTTTGGAATGTAACTGTTCCTTGAAATTTGACTGAGATATAATAATTATCAACGTCTTGACTTTTACACTAAAACATGTGTTCATATAGTTACGTAACAAGACTGATAACTGAAAGATGTCACTCGTTTTATCGAATTTACTAAACCTCTGACCTTTTTAATAGGAAATGATACAATTTAAGCTCACAGATCTCTTAAGGCCGAAATAATTAACCACATTTACGATATCGCCAAAGCTGAATTGGCCTTCATTAAAACTTCCGGCTTTGATTAAAAATAAGACAGCTAACTCACTGAGATAGTTGAGCAAAGTGTCTATTTAAGGAATCACACATCAAGCTAACAGATGGCACCAGTGTGTTCAGAACTTCAAACGACGCTCCCATTGGTCAAAAACGTCCACCTTTGATTGACCAACGCTAGCACCTATGCTTGAATAGTATTCATCCCTTATATCACAATCAAGTCTCTAGTTAGACTTCTCAAAATTATTCAATTACCAGTTTAAGTTATTCATAATCTTTCCTTTCAGCATCAGATTTACCAATATTAACATGAATTGTAATTGCCTCGTCGTTTTCCGATTTCATTATGACATCATTCCACTGTATTTCGGCTTTCTTGCTATAATTCTCATTCTCGATAAGGATGGCTGACTTTGTACTTAGTGCTTTAGATTGGAATTCGACTAAAGCACAGTAGTCGCTTTTTCTAGATTCAGACTTGGCGTCTGCGATGTATCCTAGTTTTCTTCTCATCACTTCTACTCTGACATGGTAATTGTAGATGCATACTTTGATGATGAAGGCGCTCTTTTGATGAAGCAGAATGATCTTGTATTTAGTTCTGCAGCAAGCGGTTTTCTTCAACTTGGTTTGGAAGTTTTCTATGAGGATTTTTATTTTTTGTGAGTAGACGGCGATGATGTTGTGTGTGCCCTGGAGATGAGTAGAGAGTTCTTCGAAGGGTATGGAGCAGCAATTGGCCGTAATGGGGCAGGTCATGGTATCGAATTTGCAGTCTTCCTCGTGCTTCGGTCTGGTGGCCGCTGTGAGGAGCTCTGTGCAGCCGCGCCTGTTGAAAAAGAAAATATACGCTTAGTTTTAAATAATGAAACAAATAGGGAAGTATGATTACGAAAATGTTTCTTGGTAGTGGCCTATATCAATAAAATTAATGAATGGATTTTATTTCCTAGTAATAACAAGGATGACGAAATAACCGGATGATTATACGGACTTTATATAGGCAGTACATGTCTTTTCTTCACCTGGCCCATTATTTTTGTTCTCATTACTTATCTGTGGAGAAAATAAAAGGTGTGCCTACTAATTAGATTCCAGGGTTGGTTTTTTTACTGGTTTTATATTTTCTTAAAACGAAATCGAAATCCTACTAAATTATTGCCTACGCACCTTATTGCTTCATTAGAATTCAATACAAGAAGCACATCAATTATGCGCTGTGTATAGATGGCTACAGTCACGTAGGCTCTAGGCATGTTGAGAAACTTGAGATTATTCCACAATTTCTAGTCGTATTTAATACGTCTACGTCTTAGCTCTAGTTATGCTAATAACTTAAAGTACGTGTCTCAGACTCAGTTATTAAGTTTATTTTTAGATGGGTATTATACCAACTGCTAATTCTTTTACATTTCATGGTATATAGTAGCAATAATACGCGCTTTTTCTCATACTCATCCGCATATTATTTTATTCATAATATAAATTAAAGTCAGACAGGTCAGGTTCATCCGAACTCATGCGTAAAACTAATAGAGTAGCCGAAAAAACATCAACCTCACTTTAAAAATGAATGTAAGAACTGTACAAAATACAAGCACGAAATTATTACAAAAACAAATTAAATGAGCCTTGTCCTTATGACCCGTTTATTTATAAAAATATATATCAGCAATAATTTTTCAATTATGCTAATAAAAACGATTGAAGCAAAAACGCACGTCATTGGTTATTCTGAAGACGTTATACTTTAATATCTTAATGGAATTTTGTTTCCATCGTTTGGAATTAAGTTAGTCTAGAATGTTAATATGACATTAGAAAAATTTCTCGCACGCTTCACTTTGAAAGTTGGTTAATATTATATTAACTTCATGTTACGTGTCAAAGTTAATGTAACCGACTATCTATTCAGTCTGTATTCACCTGCTAAGGAAAATCTTGGTCGAATATACATACATATTAAGGGTGGATTTATCAAATGCGGCACTGAGGGTAGGTACCAAGTTTCGTGCTCTTACGCAAAATGGTTTAAAGAGACCTACCCTAACTTTTTAATTAAAGATTACTGACTTTTACAGAAGTTGGAAAAAATTTACGGTCATAGATAAAGTCGTCAATTTTGTAATTTTTTTATGTCAATCGATATCATTTCTATCCATCAAGCTAAGCTTCTTAGATACCAACTTAGGTTAAGTCACTACAAAATCCAGAAATGAAAGAAAATGTTTTCACGTTGTGCAATAAAGAGGATTTTATTAAGTACCTTAGAGAAAAAAAATTGGCCAAGAGCGGGTTCCCTACCATTGTGTCAGAATAAGCTAAATAGGGGCTTTTAGGCCTATTAGTAAGTACCACGTACTTTATAAGCATAAGAGGGTACCTTCGCAGCGCTTTGTAGATCTTTTTACTAAGAAAAGAAGACTTTTTGCAATAATTCAAAAACGGCTAGACCGATCATGCTCACTTTAGTTTTCATTGAAAGTACTTTTTAAGCTTTTGTTTTAAGATTTTTTTTATATTTTTGGACCCAAATATGGTTCAAAAGTTAGACAGCAGGGACACACATTTTTTTTCTTTTCGAGTGATTTTTTCCAAAAATATTCACTTTATCAAAAATGTTTGCTGGAGACCTTTATTTGTTTTGAGTGACCTATCCAACGATACCCCATACCATTGGGTTAAAGCGGAAAAAAATATGCTCTGTTGTATGCCGAGCGACCCAACTACGCTTACATGTCAAAGTTAATGTAACTGACAATGTTCACCTACTGCTCTTCTTTATTAGGTGTACCTACCTACGAGCTGCAAAATTGCACGCACACATTATGAATGGAATTTATTCATAAACTGGGTATACACTTTTGCTTCTGGGTGTACGTTACACTCCTCGGTCCTGTGCTGATTACACTGTTTATTTCCCATGAACAATTGGTTATACTCTTACATAAACCTGTGTTTTAAAAGGCAAATGAACGATTAAATATTTGCCTTGCGCTTTATAGATAGTTGTTGCTAGCAAAATTTCGCATACCTAATAATCAGATATCGGCGGGGGTGAGCTGTTTTTACGTCATTAATGTCATGTAGCTGTGTCTTGTAGATGTTAATATGGATATGTAGTATCCATATATAAATATTAAAAGAAGACAAGAATGAAATGATTAAACTAAAATTAATTACATAACGAGTGCTAAGCTTTTTTATTTATTGTTAATTTGATTTTCTGTGCTATTGTAATAAATAACTATATGTTTTTTCTATATTTTTAATTTGTTTCGCCTTGAGTTTAATATCCATTTGTATATAGAAAAAGATCTCTCTACATTTAAAATGCTGTCCACGTCTGTTGCTTCCGAATCTTTTTCGGCACAATCCCTAAAAAAATCGAAGTCTGAAACAGATTGGCTGCCTATCTAAATAGGTTTGTTATATCATTTGACTTACCTTTTAGTATCATATGGATATACAATATTTTTATATTATCTAAGGAAGCTTGCTTTAATACAAGATGAAACTTTTTTCTCACTTAAGCAGAAAGCTGTGCAAAATAGATTAAGTAATCACATTCCGTAGGCTTTGATGACGACGCGACGTAAAGATCGTAGCAGAAAGGCAGCCGAAATAAAATAATTTAATTCGTTTATAATTATTAATTACACATGGGGTAGTTACCATTAAATGACAAGGTATGTCCATGTTATGCAAAAACTGGAAACAGCTCACCCCCGCCGATCTCTGCTAATAATATTTTACGACGCCGTTGGGAGAAATGGGTCTAGTCCAAATAAAAACAATTACTTAATTGCTATACTTATGACTAATACTCTGTATACTGGACTGGACGTGCGTGGACGTGGGATCCTCTCTCGCATAGGGCTATACAGCCACGAACGCAAGTGTCGTTACCAGGATGCTGCTTAAAACATCTCATACAGATGAAAAGGCCTATTATATTATATTATTATTACTAACGAATTATTTGAATTTATTATTAGAATGAGGACATAACATAAAACACCTCACTGATCATCATTTTCCACATTGAACTTTTCAGTTACCTCGATAGTTACTCAACTTATTCAGTACCCTTAGTGTAAATATTTTCGACAGCGAAACGTGACGTACGCGTTTGCGTTAAGTGTCATTTTGTATGAGATTTTTGACTTTTCAAAACGTCCCGCTTGGCGCGCTGTTCAAAAACCCATACAAAATGAGACTTAACGCAAACGCGTACGTTACGTTTCGCTATCGACTAAATTTACACTAGGGGTACTGGAAATAAAACTATACAAACGTTTCCATAGACTTATTTCTGGTGAGAATTGTCAATAGATAACCTCGTTAAAAACATTGTTAAAACTACTGAAGTCAACGTTGTCACCGAAACACACCTCTTTCAATTTCACTTTGCCAACCAACTTAGTAATTAATTTTATGTTTTACAGTTTTAATTTTGCACTCATTCATTAGTTTCGCACAACGGCACTGCTCGGCCGGTCTCTCATTAAGTCATTACATTACGCGTGTTTAGGGGCGAAAATTAAAGGTTTTACTTAATTAAAAACTGTTTACTATTAATAGGAGAATTTACACAGTTTTGATCACTAGGGAAATTAGATATTTAATAAAAGGAATTCAGACGATTTTTACGGTTAATTAAACATTCCTCCAAAAGCCCTAACCATCTAAAGTAACTGAATTATCCATCTCTAGCTTTAAAGGAATTCAATAATTTATAACTGTAAATACAAATATATCTTTTCAAGTTATACAAAATAATAAATTATTTATAACGGCATTGTTGGCCAATCACTGTCTAAATACATTTTTAAATTAGTCTAACAATTTAATACATCCAACGTATTATATGTCTAACCTAATTTATTTGCCAATATAGGAAAAGTAACGTTGGTATCGGTTTCAATTTAGCAGAAACAAAATAAACACGTTTCAGCTGTTAAGTTAACAGGATTTAATTAACACGGAATGAGATTGGAGTTGCTTATTAACGGCTTTATATAAATTTACCATTTCATGTCGCTAGGGAAACACAGTACAGTTGTATATACCTACTGTACGTTACCTTCGTTTGAAAATGTGAAGATTAAATTATACTTTACAACACAACTAATTTATGTGTATATAATATGACATATGTGACATATGTGATGATATATGTGTATTTGTATGATGTTTGACGACCGGTTTGGCCTAGTGGGTAGTGACCCTGCCTACGAAGCTGATGGTCCCGGGTTCAAATCCTGGTAAGGGCATGTATTTGTGTGATGAGCATGGATATTTGTTCCTGAGTCATGGGTGTTTTATATGTATTTAAGTATTTATAAATATTTATATATTATATATATCGTTGTCTAAGTACCCTCAACACAAGCCTTATTGAGCGTACTGTGGGACTTAGTCAATTTGTGTAATAATGTCCTATAATATTTATTTATTTATTTATTTTATAATATTTTTTTGGGTATTTAATTGTGTAATATTTATTTGTGTGAGTAAACACTTTATTTTACATAAGGCAAGTTGAAATTACATTAATATAGATCGTGTCATTCACGAAGACGCGTGCCTCGTATTTTGATGTTATTAAAGGTTAGATTTGAGAAATCTGCGCGTCATCGTGGATGACACGAACTACAAAAAAATAATTTATAGTACGAAGGCGAATTCCTAAAAGGGATCTCGCTACTTTTTATCGCATATGTCCTTACGTCAAAGCATACACGTAAATAATAAATATCTGAACCGGGGACCTGGCCAAGATGGCAATCGTTTGCAGAAAACGAAACGAAACGCTATTGCTCTCTATCACTCTTTCATATTAGTGTGATAGGGACAGATAGCGTTTCGTTTTGTTTCTTTGTGAACGATTGACATCTTGTCACCCCTAGAATCCAATCGAATCGAAAACTCGAATACCGAACTAAAATCTAATCACTGTAATGGGTTTGTCCATTTGAAGCTAAAATAACATATCTAACGGTTATTATGTAAATGGGGGTACAAGTATGCTGCTATTATTATGATTGCTTCGTATTCTATTACGGTGGTCAACAAATCATTTTGTGTTCAAGTGCAGTAAATTTGACATTGGGGCATAGGATTAGTTTCTTTCTCGAATAAAGATACAAGTAAATAAAATAAATATTATTACACAAATTGACTAAGTCCTACAGTAAGCTCAATTGAGTTTTGCGTTGTAGGTACTTAGATAACGATATATATAATATACAGGGTGATTTCGGGGTCGTGGAGCAAGAGAACAAGACATCACACAGAATTCAAAGAGTCTAATGATGTTGCTCATTATTTATTATCACCAATAATTATGATTAGTTTTCAGATGACAAGTAGAAAAAAACATGTCTGCGTACAGTTTGGTCACCCTACTCAATGTGACGTCTTGTCGCTTTCCATACAGCGTATGTCAAAAGTCATAGGGTGACCATGATTACTTCATATAAGATTAATTTTACTTGAAAAATAATAAAAATTAAACTAATTATCTTTCAATCAAATACTACTGTATGATAATGTAAATCATTTATAGATTCAGAAAAAGTGGTTCTGGATCACGACCCAGAAATCAACCTGTATAATTACTTAAAAACATAGAAAGCAACCATGACTCAGGAACAAATATCTGTGCTCATCACACAAAAAAATCCCCTAACAAGGATTTGAACCCGGGACCATCGGCTTTATAGGCAGGGTCACTAGTGGGCCGGATCGGTCGTCAAATAAATTTAAAAATCCTATCACGGGTCCGTACATTTTCTATAGGTATATTGAATGGTTGAACACAATGCCGTGAATTTTACCTATTAGATTTACTGTGTTTAGAAGACGTTAAACTGCTTCTTCCTTCAGTTACACTTACACCATATGTACTAATTTTTACCTCTCATTTCATCCGCTTAGAGAATGTGAAAATAATGCCCCAAACGTTACTCATATTTTTTAAGCAATTTTACAGTGAAAACTCTACCAGTCGACCTATTTGTGTTTCTGTTTCCAAGAACGAAAGTCAACTTTTGTCGATTTAATATTAAACGTGGGGTCCTGGCGCTCTAAGTATCTGTGGAGACCTCTCAAAGAGACTCAGGGATGCAACTGGGGGCAGGAGAGCCGGCAGTTACCTCGCTCAACGCATCAGTCTGGCAGGTCAGCGGGGTAACGCAGCCAGCATCTTCGGGACTTGCCTTTTTTAGATTTAGTTTAGTGTAGTTTTATTTTTGTATCGTCTGTATTAAATTAATTGTCATTTTAAGTTGTTTTTATTTATTGTTTCTGACATGTTTTGTGCCTTTTATTTAAATAAAGTATTAAACGACACGTGACCCAAATACAAACAGCACGGATACCACGAGTTGGCATTTGACATTTATGTTAGCGTCTGCGTGAACTCGATCGCATACCCTCTCTATCGCACCAACACATCAGTGCGAGCGAGATGGACTGCGATCGAGTTCACGTAGTTGCTAACGTAAACGTCAAGTTTCAACTCGTAGTGTGCTACTAGTATTAGAAGAATTAAATTTACCTACTTAGTAGTGAATGAAGTATGTCCATGTCCAGCCAATCGATAGTAATCTTCTAACCATCCATAAAATCGTCATAAAACACCTCAAACAAAATAAATAAGATCGAACCTTTACAACCGCCTAAAGTACCTTCATAAAAAAGTTTCAAAGGTAACTTTGACGTTGCAATGATCCAGATAGGTATCAAATAAATCGTAAAACAGATTAAAGTGCACAATTTATGGTATATTTTTTGGCTCGCTACAGAATTAAGGGTCCTTGTGTTGTGCCCTAATTTATCTCTATCCTGCTGTAAACATAAAGTATTTTTTCGAGTGCATGTTTGTCTATCCATGCCCTGCAGCCCAAACGGTTTGATTAATTTTTATGTGTGAGTTGACATTAGATTCGTCTTAGCTGATAGAGTGACAAGAGTTTTATGACATTTATAATTGTCTATTTATGTTAATTATATCTAGATATCTTAGCTGTGAATTGTTGAAAATCTTAATTAAAATATGTAAACACCAAAGTTGTACGTAAGCATCCGGGTAAGTCCTTAAACAACGTTCAAACGGTACTGTGAATGTCATCTCGCTTTGTGTGGAAGGGCACAGAACGCTGAGAGAATTCAATGTCATTCCAGATATGTAGTTGAACCCAACTTACATAAAACAGCAGCCAAATAACACTAGACCCACTACACTCATAGTTTAAATTAGTTCTAACACCTCTGGAGTTGCAGGCGTCTATAGGCTACAGAGATTGCTTACCACCAGGAGGGCCATATGCTTGTTTGCCACCGACGTAGTATTTAAAAAAAGATACTTAAGTAGGTATACGTCACCAATCTAGCCTCCAAAGTATTACAAAGGATCAAAGGGCCTTTTTTATGGAGACCTTTGATTTAAAATTCCTATCAAATATCACAAATATGTACTAGAAATTAAATGGGACGAGATGTAAAATTCCTTTTTAGTATTAAAGCTATTCGCATTGTTTTTACTGTCTAAATATTTTGGCAAAATAGTGTAGACTTTTCTAGTGCCCTAACCCAGATACTATAAGAAGCTTTTGATCCTGGATAGAAATGGAATCCATTAGCATCAATTTTTTTGGTCACAATTGATGATTTTTCTCTGAATAAATGTCAAAAATCGGGAATGAAGGAAGATGTCCTAATACCTTTCTTTGCGCAGAAGCACGAGATTTGTTACCTATCCCGATTAAAACATCTAACCTGTATAATGCATATGCGTTTATGCATTCATGTATTATGAGCACAAACCACAAGGAGAAATGACAAAAATGTGGATGGTGATGATTCATTGAATCTATATGAATAGGTATTATGCCTCAATTGTCAATAAAAAAGTTATTAAAAAATTATATTTACCTGTAATTCCTACACGGTAGCATGAGATCATTGACAAGCCTCTGCAGCGCCAAGCAGGGCGCCGCCGGCGCTCGCAAGGCGCCTCTACACCACGCGCAGCGCGAGATCCGACGAGAACAGCGTGCGCACCATACACCACCGCACCAGGGACATACGCAGGGACCGCAGCACTGGAAAAGAAGCAATGGATTCGTTACAACCTTAGTTTTACATTGACTCAGTATGGGCATGCATTGCAGGTCAAGATTGGCTACTGATGTGACAAACAGGTGACCCAACTTTGTATAATATCTTCATACAAGGTGGTGGGTTATTTATTGCTCCTATTGTAATAGGTGTATATTGCAGTTTTTGTGGCGTTTAGAATTAGACATAAGACGGCTTCCTAATTAGGATGCTGGTGAAGTTGAGACACCAAAGCCAGTGGAATCGGAAGATGATGTTTTGTTGTACTCGTTTTAGTATTTGTAAGCTCTGAGGTGATAAGGTGAGATTGAATAATTTATTAATCAATTCGTACTGAGATGGAATAACGTTGCGATATAAATCCTCATATATAACTATTTAGCCAAAGGTTATCATTTTCAAGTAAAACTGCTTCATAAATATTCGTCCATACGAGTTCAAGAGGAAGGTTATATTGCGAAATCAACTCTTAAGTCATATAAACAAGATTCACAATTGGGTAACACTCGAAGATGAATTCAGGCCAAGGCACCAAGTTATGAGGTATCGCGTAATACATTTGCGAATATGTAGGAGTACGTACGTTTTCAAGTTCAGAAGAACGAAATTGATTAAAAAAACCGGTGTGAGTTCGTTTTACTCGCGCACCGAGGGTTCAGTGCAAACTTTGAATTATCTCGTGTAACTATAAAGGCGAAAGACTTTTGATCTGATGTACCTATACTAAGTATAATTGTGTACAGCGCCATCTATCGGCAAATTGTCTAACTGATTTGCGTGAAATAATTTAATTTGCACATATATTCGTTTTTCGAGGATAATTCTCTATCATGTGAACCGATTTGAAAAATTTTGTTTTTATTTGAATATAGGTAGGTGTCTTTAATGCAATCTTATAGAAATTTCACGTATAATAAACACACGTAAAGGTGGTTAAATTGCAAACTGAATTTGGAAAAGTTTTTTGTTAATTAAAAAAATAGTTACCCAGGTCTGATAATATTTTTCCTGTAAAATTTATAGTAAAATAGTAAATGTGAAAAAGAAAAAATCATAATTTTTCTTCGGTAAACTTAAGGGTGGTGGTTTTTTTTCACATTTTCCTCCATAAATCAATTTTTTTTTTCACCACGAAAAAAAAGAAAAAATTGTTTTGGAATGTACAATTTGAGCTCTTTCAAAAGATACCCCACTTGACCACTAGGTCAACACTACACTGACTAGTGACTACACTGGACTTTTAAATTTTGCCCCCTCTTCATATTGGGCATTTTCCATAGTTAATAAAAAAAAAAAATACTTTCGAATTGTCTGAGTTAGCGTTGTTCATAATTTCAAATCGTTAGCTTAAGTGGTTCTCGAGATATTTAGCGATGTGACAGACGAACGGACGGACGGACTGAGTCGCACCATAAGGGTTCTTTTTGTACCTTTTTGGTATATGATTGGTATTTGTAAAGGATCAATATCAATATATCAGAGAGAGTAAAGTTCATTAGGTTTATGTATGATTTTTTTTAAAGAAAATTGGTAGTATGAATAAAAGTACTTATAAAGCAAACCGCATCGCAGCGAATACTTAAGCTTAGTCTTTTATATACACTAAGGGCCACTTACATTAATCACTAACCCGGGGTTAACCGGTTAAACCAGGAGTTGCCATGGTTACAGGTTTAAGATTATTTTAGAGCGCACCGCCAACAAACTGTTTCACAGTTTGGCGAAAAATTAGATTAAGGTACTTAAAATATTGTATTTTTTTTGGTAAATAAATTAAAAAAAAAAAAAAAAAACCAGTACCATTTGACCCTGGGGTAACAATTTAACCGGTTAAGTTCGGGTTAGAGGGATGGTGCAAGTGGCCCTAAGGGCCCTTTGCAGGGTCAGCCACTATTATATTGTACTGGTAACTCCGGGTTTAACCGGTTAACCCCGACTTAGTCGCTAACCCTGGAACTGGAGAGCGCAAGTGGCCCTAAAGGCCACTTGATGGCCCTTAAAGTATTAGTTACTTTACACTAGGTATTTATTTTATTTTGACTGACATTGATTATATATTATGTAGGTATTAGCGATTTTCAAAATTACCCCGTTTTCGAAATTAGCCCAAAGCACTTTATTGCGTCCTAATAACAAACAATAGACTTTGAACATTGAACAATGTCACATTGGCTAAGTGATTAGAAATTGGGAACAACAAGAAGAGGAAGTATAATCTTAGCAACTACAAATAATAAAATTAATTAAAATAACCTTGACGTTTTTCACCCAAGAGATAAAACACTTGTAACCTTGTTTTACTTATTCCTGTACCTACACTAAAACTACTGTACAGGATAATTCATGAGACGTGAGCAGGACTAAGGGTCTCCCCAAACTAGTCGACGCCGTTTCGGCAAATCGCGTACGGAAAAAGCTTTATGTCAACGCAATAAGAGCGAATAAGTCGTAAATCGGCTCGGCCCACGCGAAACGACGTCTTTCGACGGGAAAACGGCGTTTTGCCGTAAAGCTGTTCGCATTCGTACGACGCTGTTTGCAGCCTACCGCACACGTTCGCATTCATAAATCTCCTTATACCGCCGTACGGTGCCGGAAAGAGTTGAACGGCTCCGATCACGGCCGAGTACCTACGATAAGGACCGGTCAGAGCTGGCGGAAGCCTTTCAGCGTCTTCGACGGCCGAACATAGCTGACGACGGCCGAACAGAGCCGATGACGGTAAAAATGCTGGTAAGCCTTTTTTTCCATGCCCGTCTACGTAAAATATCCAGCATCACAGGTTATTATATAATATGTAACAATTACCAAGGAAAATAATCTTACAGGTCTGTTCAATTTCAAACTCAGGTTGTTACTAACAACCAGTCTCCAGAAATGAGATTTACGATTGCCGATCACCCGCTGTCCTACATCTGTTCGTCGGACTCAACGGCTGTACGTGTGCTGTCTGACGTCTCGACGGCAGGACGGAGCACGGGAGAGCCGACCGTCGCTTTACAACTGTTGCGATAGCAAGTCGCAAGCGATCGGGCGTCTCTACGGCCGCAAGGAGGATGAGACTGCTAAACGCAGGTGTCCAACCGCGGAGACGGTCGATCGGCTAAATGCGAATAGTGTGGTGTAAAACACTCGGCGAAAGCCGACTCCGCGTCGACTGGTTTGGGGAGACCCTAAACCTAAATGTATAATGAAACGTTCACCATCATATTTAAGTAAAACAATGATGCTTTTTTTCTGTTATTCAACTTTTTGTTAAGGACAAATTTAACTGTCTACAATCATGGACACCCTATAATACTTAATTAACAAAGATAAAACCTCTCTAACCGTTATGAATTATGACAGCACTTTGATTATGAAGAAAATAAAATGTCACATTTGAGTGGGATACGATTTTTCTAAAGTTACCAGACTCCGGTGATATTACATTTGTCACTTGTCATGGATAAATAAAACAAAGAAAGTGAGCATGTCGTAAATAAATCAAAACGTAAATTGTATTAACAGAAAAAAAATATTAACGTTAATATCACAAACAGTTTCTTATCTTACTGCATGCTCAGGTCTCCTGAATCATCATTTATTATTACAATCTTCATATCGTAATAAATAACAACCATCCACTATTATGAGATTATCCAACATTTTATTATATACAAGTCTAAGGATACTTAAGTGGTGACAATAATACAATACTAGAGACACAACACAAAGAGCAATGCAGGCGCAAAGTGCCACTTTACGTAACTACATCGTTAAGCGAAATATGTCTAGTAATTTCGATGTTCTACGTATGTCTATTGTGAGATGTTATTTCGTTTTATTGTATAGAAAATGGTTTACTATTTATTAGAGGTAACATGATATGTACCCGTGGTAACAAACATTGTGTAAGATATTTTAGGAGTTTTACTCAGTAAATTTGTAGTGATTTCCATTTAAGTAATTTTAATCCGATCCAGAAACTGACGAGCATAGTATACAGGGGTTAAAAGTAAACCAAGTGGAATGAAGGTACCCAGCCTACCTATGTCAAAATCGCTGCAAGTGAAAATCCATGATTGCTGCCTGCTCCTCCGGAAATTAGGTGTCACAATATGTAAATGTATACGTGTACATGTGTGCCTTATACATTTTTATAACGTTTATTAGCCAATGCATGTTAAAAGATGATGTCTTCATTATTTTTTTCATAAATTCTGAGTTAATACATTGCAAAAACTTTCTGTTCTTGCACGCGATCACGATATCGCCGTCTGGTAGACTTTCCGCATTATAGCAATCAATATTGTGGTCATTGCCTGCGCCAAAAGTTATATCACAGGTTTTAGCACCAGAATAATGAAAAGAGATAGTATTTTTTGGCACACTTCTTAGAGCAACATGTTGTATTGTTCAAATCGGTTTGGAGGCCAATTCGTTTGGTGATATTAGTTTGAAGAGTATTAGCTTTTGTCCAAAATGATGGGATTTTAATTTTTTTATTAAAAGTTATCTGATATTTTGACTGCCTCTACATGTTGCTGAGTATTTGATATATATTTACATATTAGATAGTCACGCAGCTCATTTTAAAAACTTCTCTACCATTGATAGAGTCAGATCAAGATAAGTTGGCAGCAATTTTGATAGCCTGTGCAAGTGTCATCATTTCATATAAATTTGACGTTTAAAATAACACTTTCTCTGTCTGGGCTGTCAAAATTGCTGCCAAATTATCTTGGTCTGACTCTAAGTGTGAGACGTTTTTGTAATTATCCTTTCAGTTTGAAGACTAATAAAAACCATTAATTGAATGTAGGCGGATGTATCTTGGAATACTAAATTACGTTACGTGGGTAGATATAATTTTTCAGGCGATCTAAAAAAAGTCTTATAAGAAAACAAGGACAAAGATTGATGGGAAGAGACTTTGTTTATAAAAAATAATTTTGTATCAAGTAGAAACCCTGCGAACTTTGTTTTTAAGTAAGGCTTTTTGGAGATGATATTTTTCCTGACACTGTATACAGGAACATCGAAGTTTTTCACTTTTCTCAATATTGGTGTTTAAACTTATGTAAAATTGTTTGTGTGAAATGTAAAAGTAATCTTTAACTCTGAAACTTTTATATAATATGTCAGGGACGGTTCTATGTATATTCTACTTCAGGTGGCAACGAAGTTTACGCATGTATACTTTTTTTTATTTAAACACTTAAAAATTACACAGAATCGCAAATATTTACAAGGGGAATGATGAATTGATGATGTTTCATCTTAAACATATAGTATTTTTTAGTAAGGCAAGTGTTTGAAGGCGAACGGTTCGTTGACTTCACGGTGGGAGTCTAACGGCTTGAATCCATAGGTTCATAATAGGTCAATGTCTGATTCTAATTTTAATATACTTACGTCAAAAATTAGCGCGGCCGCGTAATAAATGAATAAAACATCATCCTCACCTGTAAAGGTTCCAAGCATATGCTGCACTCGGCGAAGCGCGCGAGCACCTCGTCGCAGTTCGGGCATGCGCACTGCGCCGCGTGGCCCTCATCTGTTGACTCCAAGGCAGCCGGCTCCACGATTGGGAGGGGCTTGTCTGAAAGTAAGAAAATAAAATAGAAAAATCTCAATATCCTTAATATTTTCATTGAAAGACCAATTCACTTAGGGCCACTTGCAGGATCCCACTAAATCGGGGTTAACCCGTTAAACCGTTAACCCAGTGTCAAAATTGAACTGGTAACCATGGTAACTCCAGGTTTTACCGATTACTCTCTCTATAGGCTTTTACAGGCCAATTCATCATCATCATCATGTCATTCAAATATCGCGCATTTCCCATTTATACTATCGTGAGACATACTAACATTTAACTAATTTTAAGGTATACACTTACGTGTTACGGTAGTGTATACGGTTTAAACATGTGGCGTGAGTGACTAAAAGCACGTGAGTTTAAACCGTACAGTTAGTTAAATCGTGCTTTTCGCTCGTACTTTTATTGGAACGGGCGAGACGCACGATTACTAAATGATAAACAGTGAAACTTGGTTAAGTAGGACCTGCATAAGTGAGAAACCTCCGTAGCTGGGACTCATGGTGCGGTCCCGACACTTTACCACTGAATTACCTCTGTTAGTGAGCCAACCTCTATAACTGAGATATTACCTCTGTTAGTGAGCCAACCTATAGAGGTACTGAGATTAGTATTTTGGATTTTATAGTCACATTTACCTCTTTAATTGAGACAAAGAGTGTATTTTAAATATTCTAATGTCAATGCACATTCGAATTAGCATATTACTCGACTAACAGATGTCTAAAATAATTTTAAAACACGTCGAAAAGAGTTCATAAACAACTACTGAACTAATGCTTTGTAATCTTGGCAAGTATTTACTATCAAGATGTTTAATAAACTAAATACATATAAGTAACTCGGTTAGGTATGTACATAGGTATACTAGTGTGCTAATGCAGAGCTAAATTCGATTTTATGTACGAGTAATAAAGAGTATTCGTACATATAAAATAGCCGTGATATGTATAAAAAATGTCAAAATTAAATATAATAGCTGCCCGTTTTAAATACGAATATTAATATACGAATATATCTTTTTTATACATACAAGTTATAAATAAAAAAAACAGAGGCATTACTATAACTAAGTAGCTCAAATCTAAAATAGGCCCTTGAGGCATTGTACCAAGGGTGCTGCTAGCATTTCCACGTTGTACTCGTATCGCAATACTGATACGTTGTGCGAGGAAGCCGCCAACTCTTCGGTCACCAGTTACATCAAACAGACGCTTCGCGATTTCTAACATTGATTAAATAATTCATTCATTTATTTTATTCGTGATAAACTTAAATTGCATACAATAGTATTAAATGATAAAAAAACATAACCAGTCATTTGTTTCTATTTTAATGGATAATATAATACTTCCTTATGAAAAAATGAGTCGATAATTCCCAAATTCTGTGAAAATTGTATACTTATAACCTGTATTAATGTTTCCGAGTAAACCTTCCTAATTTCGTTGGTGCCTGTGGAATTTATAAATTATGCTGATGGGTTCATCAGCATATAGGGTATATTAGGTTTAATATACTCTAATTTTCCTTAATTTCATTCCTCGGCTCACATCAACAAAGGTCAGTTTAACAAAGGCCTCTCGAATTGGCAGTTTTTTTTTAATTTTGGTTTCAGTTCAACGTGGAAATAAAAGAATTTACTCATTTTGGGATCTGGATTTCAGTTTTTAACGGAGCTCCCGGAGTTTGTCATTGTTAGTGGAATATTTTGCCAATATACTCATTGTATTTTTTGTGATAATATGTACATATATGTCAATATTGTTCATGTAAACGTAAAGTGTACGAATTGTAAATAAAACTAAATATCGTGTGCATTTTCAAGCACGTCCTGATTTGATCAATATCTATATATTAATAAATTGTTTGTGTGTGTAAAACTTTTTAACAAATACCATCATTTACGTTCAAGTATAATCATTTAATTCATAAATATTTAAATAGTAACGTCATTACCTTATTACATTTTGTTATATGCGACGTTAACGCAGAAATGTAAAGTCAGTCGATACAAATTATCAGGCATGCATACTTGCATAATTAATGTTTTATTACTTTAGAATGCGACATGATGAGTTCTACGTGTTTACGTACCTTTGTTCTCCGGTAGAAAATCTGCCGGATCAAATTCAACAAACTTCATTTTGATTATTTCAATAACTTATTTTACAATAATGTATGACTAATGCCGACTAGTGTACCCGCTTTGAGTTCTCGAGCCAAACTAACACTTCAAAAAGATCCAATGACTCAAAATTAGCACTGACTCACTAAAATTATCTAAATAATTATTTATTTGGATAAGAATACAAATATGTCACGCATATCTCAACGCTTGAGGAAGGAATGACTGAAACTTACTGATATCAGTTCTTTTTATAGCAGCAGTGATAGTAATAATAGATTCTATTTGTTATGCTGTTATATTTCGAAGCCAGAAATGTGTGTGTGTGTGTGTGTGTGTGTGTGTGTGTGTTGTTGTTAGCCGTTCATCCAATACGCAGTTCGTCCAAATCGCATTTCTTCATTCGCCTACAACGCACTCCGTCCATAATATGCATGATGCATCCATTTCGCGATTCGTCAATACGCAGTTCGTCTAAATCGCGATTCGTCAATACCAAGTTCATCCATTTCGCGATTTGTCATTACGTAGTTCGCCCATTACGCGTTGTATCTATTACCTGCGCAGTTAATTAACTAACGGGTTAATTATGAAACGCACTTTAGCGTAGATTCATGATGAATCTATGAGAATACACCGTACATTATAGGTATTGCCTGAAATAAACAGTTTGAATTTAATTGAATTATGCATCTCAAGCAAGTATACTATACAATTACCAATGCCACATGCCGTAATTATTTTACAAGCTTTTATTTACTTTCACCTGACCGTTGTCCGTTTGTAATCAAATCTTGCAAGTTAAATTTGACCCACTTCCCGGTTTCCGATGTAGCTGAAAATTTGCATACATATGTAAGTCGGGTGACAATGCAATATTATGGTACCATCGAGATGATCTGATGATGGAGACAGGAGGTGGCCATAGGAACTCTGTGATAAAACAACGTAACCTACTTAATTGTGTTTGGGGTTTTTAGAATTGTCTCGATGAGTATTAGTTACTTGTGGAAAGAATAGTAAGCGATAAAAGCTTGTACCAAAAATGAAATTTTGGACAAAAACGTATTTATATTACAAGCTTTTATTTACTTTCACCTGAACGTTGTCTGTTTGTAATCAAATCTTGCAAGTTAAATTGGATCCACTTGCCGGTTTCCGATCGAGCTGAAAATTTGCATACATAGGTATGTAAGTCGGGTGTCAATGCATTATTATGGTACCATCGAGCTGATCTGATGATGGAGACAAGAGGTGGACATATTAACTCTGTCCACCTCCTGTGTCTGTGTTTGGGGTTTTTAGAATTTGCTCGATGAGTATTACTTGCCTGTGGAAAGAAAAGTACAGTCGGCGATAAAAGCTTGTATCAAAATAGAAATTTGTATTATACATACTCTAAATGTAATTTCGTTGTATCACGTACTTTATGATCTAATGTTTGCAATTTTATCTACACAATTATTGTTACGAGTATATATCGCTATCTAGTTCATTATCAGTACTTTGAAATGCTTTTACAAGTGCCCTGACGTAGATAAAAGTAATAATGTTATGTCACGTTTTCCTATACCTATGTCGTAACTGGTTTCGAAGATCACGTGGAAGCTAATAGTACAATTTTATTACAAGATATGACGAGATTTGCTTGTAGATATCGTTATACGAATAACCTGTCAACGCGCCCTTATGGCAAGCGACAAGGTGGTACGTTTTGCCGGCTGCGGACACATTTCATCTAGCTTCTGCCCGCGACTTCGTCTGTGTGGCATGATGATGATGATTGACAAAAAATATCCTACGTCCTTTGTTGGGTCTAACTATCTTCCTACCAAATTTCATCTTAATCGGTTCAGCGGTTTAAGCGTGAAGAGGTAACAGACAGACAGAGAGATTATTACATTCGCGTTTACAGTATATAGGTAGTATATATTTGAGTACTTATTACAAAATCTCTACAAGCCAGAGGTTGTCTGATTGAGATCGTTGTTTAGCGATAAGCCCACCTGTTGTTTATCTGTAAGTACTTTTATTATCTTTGCAGTATACATATTTGTGTTATTTATAGACGAGGTAGTGATTATTATATTGTGCAGCACAAGCTTTGTTTTTCCGGTAATATAATGTTTTTATATTTCCGACTCCTATACGAAGATGGTCAGACGACCTTTTCTAGGTCGCCGGACGGAAGCAGTTAGATAAAGAAGATTTTTCCTACTTGTACCTAGAATCAATTATGAGCTACCTATATGAGAACGATTGATATAATGCCTATTGTTAATTTCCCGTATGCATATGATATGTGGTACAAAATCTTCTTGTAAACAACCTTGTTTTTCTGTCGGAATCATTACGTTATTCATGGTCTTATTGCTATCTTGCTTTTAAATGATCAAGTTCATTGCTATCGCTGTATTTATATGTTACCTATAGTTAAAATTGAAGTGTGGTCATAAAAATGGGTACGTACATTAAGGCTTGTTTGCTTAATCGGTTTTTATCCATTTTTGCTATTTGTACAGAATTTTCTTACAATTATTGCCGCCGCGTATTATCGCTATGCATATATGAATAACCGCGCTTATTAAAGAAATCAAATTCATACCTACTACAAATTTAATGTTTTCACTAAAATTAATTTTGAATAATCAGTGAAACTAGTTTTCACCAAGTGCAAACTAATTTAGACTGAAAAATCCTAGTTAAAACTAGTTTTCTCCGAGGCCTTACGGAAAACTAGTTATAATTAGTGAAAACGCGTTTTCACTGAGTTCATACGGAAAATTATTTTTAACTAGGAAAACGCGTTTTCACTAAAAACGGGTTTTTACTGTGACATATATAACAAAGCAGCTATTGAATTGTTTTTTAAAGGGCCCGTACTTTTCATGCCGTTGACGCAAAAATGACGTAATTTAACATACAGGCAGTTTTTTTTACAACACTACAAATTTACATAAATTACTTTGACGCGTAGAAAAATAAATACTTTTTACGTGAAATACGCTGTTAAAATACAAAAATATGTATTATTTAATACATCAATAATTTATTAATTCGTCGAGTGATAATAAGATGAAAGTCAGTTATAGGTTTCTGTACTGATTATCAAGTATATGTATCAGCTAACCAAAGAGGTTAACAAATTATTAATTATTACGAAAATACTAATTAGAATCATACTCTATGTAGCGTGACGTCATTTTTCTGTCAACGGCATGAAATGTACGGGCTCTGTTTTTTAGTTATACATATACGAAAAAACTTGGCCTTGAGATGGATGTGTGAAGTGACGAGAAAGGATCGGATTAAGAATGAGTACATAAGGGGAAGTTTGAAAGTAGCACCGGTAGCGGAGAAGATAAGGAGTGGTAGGTTAGCGTGGTATGGGTATTTAATGAAGAGGGATGAATGCACTACAGGCAAAAGAATGTTAGGAATGAATGTTGATGGACGTAGAGCGGATGGTAGACCTAAAAAACGATGGATGGATTGTGTGAAAGAGGATATGAGAAAGAAAGGAGTGAGTGCTGAGGTGACGAAAGATAGAGGAGAACAGAAGAGAAGAACATGTTGTGCCGACCCCACATAACGTGGGATAAGGGCAAGAGGAAGAAGAAGACTTGACCTAATACGAAAGAAAATAAAGGTGAAGAATAATATAATATAATGCATAACTAGACCACATTGAATTAGGAACATACAATTTAAATACCACTTATTTTTTTCTAGTTTGCGCAAAGTCACATGATACACAAGCATCACATTATATTACGTCATCTAACGCAACTATCACAATTAACAACGATACCGTGGCGTTATAAGTGTTATAACACACCTGACGCAATTCTTAGAGAAAGGTTTTAAGGCTAAGCTAACGGTCTGCAGTTCAGGGTTGATGTTAACGTTGCTTACAGATATTCTCTTCTTTCAATCAAGAATAAAGTGAGACCTTTAGAATCTATATCTGAAAATGTTTTTGGTAAGAATAGGCACAGTGGAATGTCATCTTGTTCCAAAAAGTTTAGAAATATGCGAATGCCATGTTTTTGGAACCTAGAGCTGCCTACACTTGCAATTTAACATCCTAGAGGTTTTTAGAGAGGCAATTGAATTCCCAAGGTTCAAGGGGTTTTCCATAGCGGCATATAATCGCGCCCGAATCTGGAGTAGCTCAACTGGCAAAATCAACTAACATAATGCGTAATTCAGCAGGTCCTCTAAGGGAGATTGGAACCATTTCATATTGGAATGATGTCAAATCCATGTTAGATCATTATCATATTATATTGTTGGAATTGGCCTGTTAGTAAGTGTACATTTTCCGCCCTGATAAAGTTGTCAACAGCGTCAACAACCAACACACTTATGATGTCCATAGGTTACTACGGGCCCTACTTGTTTTCTACCGTCATTGTATCCGTATTTAAAAAAAAACTAGTACCTTACGCGTCACCGGAGATCACGTACGATTGGTTCAACATAGCAAAAGATCAAAGCGCATTTGCGTTGGCGAATACGCAGATAGCGACCCAAAATCAGAAGGACATAACTTTGCATAAGCTCCGTACGCTTAACGTCGTTTTTCTTAAGGGCGTTAGAACCTATTTCTCTGGCCTTCGAGAAGTTAGTGTTATAGCGTGAGCTAGGGATTGTGGTGGATAGTAAACGGTTTCGACGGAACCTGTTTTGCAGTGCAAAGGATAATTTTCTAAATTGCAAAATTATTAGTTATTTCGATGGAAAATAGGTTAGACATGGGGATTATTCACTGAAAAAAATAAATAGCCCAACTGGTTTTGTAACTTTACTAAATAACTAAACTACGGTTATAAGAAAATAAACTTTGCATAAAACAAAACTTATTTTGTAGTGTATAATAAATACCTGAACACTGATAGCCAAACACGGTTTTGTAACATATAACACATAGTTCGCAAGTCCCAATTTTTGTGTAAACAGTAACCAAAATGTTTGTTACAGTTATGCAAACATTTCTTTCAGTGTTATCATGACAACTTTGACTGAAAGTTCCCTTTTTCTCAAACTAGGTATAATATACAAGCTTCTTTATGATGTCGAAGTATAATATAGGTCCACAATGTATCTTCTAATGTACAGCGAGCTGTAAAATTGCATTAACACATTATAAACGGAATTCAGTCATATTGGCCATAAGATACTTTTGCAGATGTGTGCGCCTACCTCATAGATTGAAGTCTTATCAATATATCTAATACAAAAATATCAACCTTTAGGTTAAATATGGACAGCAAATAAGGGCAGCCATTAGCGTCATGCTAAGTTGGCAACTATTTTGATAGGCCAGCCTGTGGAACTGTGAAAGTGTAAACGTCATAATTTCATAGAATTTAGGCGCTTAAAATAACACTTGCACTCTCTGGGCTGCTAAAATTGCTGCCAAGTTATCTTGGTCTGACTCTCTGACTGTTAGGTAAATTCGAAGGCGCACTGACTTCAAACCGAGTACTTTCGCGCGTTCATTTCGCTCAGAATTTCCGCACAAGTGTAAGTATCCAGCTGAGGGCCTAGGCCTAACCAAGATGCCAATCACTTGCGCAACTATAATGAAACGCTTTCTGTCTCTCTACCACTCTTCCATATTAGTGCGATAGAAACAGATAGCGTTTCGTTTCTCTGCGAACGATTATTACCTTGGCTAGGCACCCTGATATGATGTCTGTGTACGTTCGAATTGGCTCGCGTACCTACTCGATTAATATTTCCATCAATAGATCCAGTTCGACCGGATCTTATGCGTAATGAAAACACGTGAGTTCGTTTTTGATTGCCTTGTTAACTAGTGTTAAGTGCAAAAAGATTAAGTTAATATGGACGTCAACTGTACACGTGTATTTTTTTTGAGATTAGTATTATTATGACATAATATTTTTATGACATTAATATTAATTTTAATGCTGTGTTCTGTGCTACAATACAGTAAAGCTATTTTAGATTGGGCAGATTTATTGAAGTAATGATCTATATCATCGTTCTAACTGAACAAAAGATTCATTTAAAAATACGCTCCATACGTACCGTAGGTGTCCATAGGCTACGGTGACTGCTTACCATCAGGCGGGCTGTATGTTTGTTGTGTAGTATTAAACAATGCTGATGTACTTAGATGGCGCCTTCGGCAGCGTATATGTTTTCAAAAGTAGTCGTTTGGCAATTCAGTTAACACAAATGCATTCTTCAGCTGTCAAACTCAGGACTTAGTACATAATACAACCAAGGGCATTAAATGCAGGACTCGATTCAACTCGCTAAATTGAGCTACTTTTACTATGGGTACTTTTTGGCTATTCTATTTCTGATCAGCCAAATTGTATGAAAAAGCCAAAAAGTCTTTCGTGATTTCGGGGTTGGTCCCATAATAAAAGTATCAGTGTAGCGAGTAAAAAAGATCCCTGCATTTAAAACAAAGTGGTTCTAGTCCACGTTCAACTGTCAAGGTTCTTCGTTACATCATGTTTGAACCAATCTGTTTACGCCATCATTTACCAACATATTAGTTCCGGTGGTAAACTCGTGGAACTAAATATCTGCTTACTAATTCATCAACTAGTTCATCAGTGGCGACTCACAGACATGCAAATGTAAATTTGTACAAATTTATTTAAAAATGTTGATTTGACGTTTTAAAATTGGCATTATCGATGTTGCTAGAAAACGTAACGAATCGCGAACGGTGTTGTAAAATAATGCAGTGTGGAAGATTAAATTGAAGGTCAAGGTTTTGAATCGGCGAAAATATTGTTGTTTTGTTTTCGTTTGACGGTTACAACATTTGTTTTTTTTTAATAGTGCAGACTTGATCAATGAAAATTTCACGTAACATAAGGACGTAAGAGGATTTATCAGCTAAGCCCGTTCTCAGATTTGAGTATTTTAAGTAAATAAATATATCTGTCTCGCTGACGGGGACGGCTCCTAAAATTAGTGCGATAAGGACAACTATAGGTAAGGTGAAAAATCCTGCGTCTGAAATCTCAGCAATCGAGGTTTAGAAGGTCCAGAACTTAACCAATTGTACCAAAATTTTGGGAATTGAATTATTATTATCGTATGGCTTTGTTGGAAAAATAAAATACAGATCAAGTTTACAAAAGTAACATTAAACTCATAGTTTAAGGTCTAAGTTTGATAGCCATTCCCTGGCATCCGCAGTTATCGCGTGCCGTTTCTATTCTATTCTATTCCTTCACGATGTGCGTGGTTGTCTGGTCTGGCGCGCCACAGTCGCAGTTTGGTGAGGACTTATAGCCCCATTTATGGAGATGGAATGAGAAAGAAATTATCTGTGACTGACTGTTTTGATTTTTGCGTTTTTTTACCGATTTTGTATGCTAGGCGTTTGTTTCCAGCGCATTTATTTGGCCGTTTTAGCGCTATTTGAAGTAGCCTAGTTTAGTTCTTATAAAAACAAAAATATAAAAAAAATACAAAACGTGTACAGACAAAAGATACTGGTAATATTGAACTCATATTAAAAAAAAACATGAGATGTGTCCCGCCGAGTTTCTTGCCGGTCCATATTGGGATACCCACCTCCAATTGAGGGGGGATTTAAATCTTATCGAGTCAGAGGTGTAGGGTTAGAGCCGGTGTAGCTTTATTTGACGTTCATAAACGCATTGTAATATGCCTACTTGAATAATAAACTATCTTTATCTTTATCATGTAGGGCCAAAATCCAGAGTATAAAATGTCGAGAACGTTTATATGGATAAATTACTAATGTATCCTCTTATATAACTAATCAATAAAAGACGTTAACGCTATTTTGTACTCAGCGTATTTAATTTTTACAATTAAACCATTACTCAAAACGCTAAAATATTTTAACGTGATGGTAGCCTTATTGTTTCGTTAAAAATCGTGATATCGTTTTTCGGCGCTGTCAGTTTCAGCTAAAGCGTTGACCTAGAAACGGAACCGGTTTAGAGTTACAGGTTTATTAGGATGAAACGTAATAGGCGCGGTCAGTTATATGGGACATACAATATATATGAACTAATGCTACAACTACGTATGCTACTAGCAAAAAAAATAATAGAGGAAAACGATATAAAAACTAAGAAGAAAAATAAGAGAGGTATGGGCATTGTGAATATCATCTCGCTTTGTGTGGTAGGGTACAGCACAGCGGATGTCATTCCAGATCTAGAGCAGATCCCAACTGGGGAAGTACCTCCACCTTATAGAAAACCGCAGCCAAATAACACAAGACCCTACTCATAGTGTTGTGTTAACTCCTCTGGAGTTGCAGGCGTACGGAGACTGCTTACCATCAGGCGGGCCTTATGCTTGTTTGCCACCGACGTAGTATATAAAAAAAATTCAACACATTGGAAATTTTATGTCGTTTCGATGTCCTTGAAGGAGACCGTAAAATACCTATAGTAGATATAGATGTTGCACCACCCAATTCACAAAATATTAATGATTGCGGATGTGTATTTAATATGATAACCGCGTTGCCACGACATATAATATATGGCTTACAATATATATGATATTTTATTGAATTAATGTTACTTTTATTTTCATGGTACTTCATTTCACTTTGTTCCCTCATATATTTTGAATAAATAAAAATTACAACTTTTGACTAATTTCTAGATACATTTCGGCTGTCTCACATTTTTTACAGCCTATTTATATGATGGGGTGGTTACGTAACATGTAGGTCTTATACTTCCTATCCATTCTATGCTGCATTCAGGTCCGGAGATTGCATTAGGTTGGGACATAGACTAGCCAGCAATTTGATATTTACTTTGCATGGGCGTAAACTCCGGTAGTGTCGTTTTGATGTCGCAAGGAATTAATGTAATAGACGTTGGTCAAACACATCCTAATAACATAATGTAAAATCTGTTTGTTACTCAATCATGCAAACGCAATCCAGCGGATTTGGGTGATATTTTGTACACCGATAGGTTGGAACTTGGATGAGTATGGAGTATATTTTTTAGACTGGAAAACATCTTCTACTTGGGGTAGGAGTATTTCTAAGGAGAAATTAGGGTAAAAGTCGCAAAATATGCTACACGGTATTGGAACAATGCTTATAAGATGTCACAGTCTTTGGTTGGAGAAATGTCACTTTTGACATTAAAAAGATCGATATCGGGTCGCTGGGACATCTTTAAACCATTGTTCGAATACGACCGAGAGTCCGTCTAAGCTGACTCTGAACGACTTGAACAGACAAAAGTGTGGGAGTCATTAAAAACGTCATATTTTCATAAAAAAGATTTTCAATGACAAGGTAAGACACAGTTGGTGGTCTGATTCTAGTTCAGGTATTTTTTGCCGCATAACAATAACTCGCGTGTAAAAGTTATCTTTAATGTCGAGTGGACAACCGTTATAACCAACATTGCGGAGTAATAAGCTTGGTATAATTTAATAATCTTGCGGATACAGCACCAGGTGTTCTGGTTTAGTACTCTAGCTAGAGTAAAATATACCTAAAAGAAAATAAAACTTATTGTTGAGAATGTTTTTGTATGGACACTGTTTTGTAATTTAAGTTCTTTCGTAACTTTCTATGTTTATTACACTATTTAATATAAAACGGATACTAATACCATATTTGTGACTGTCCGTCCGTTTTTTATAAAACCATAAAATATAGTGGTATATCAAATTGCATTCAGCAATAATTCACATACTTTGTCTATAAATTAAAAGGTTATTTTCCAAAGGCTATCGAGTTCAATTAAACTCAATGAATAACCAAGTCACGAAGGATATTGCATCGGAATCCACGTCTTACTCACAACACCGGTAACGGTCACATTTATCGAGAAACACCCACTAATGATGTCACGCGTGACGTCACACGACGACGAGATATCACAGCGCCAAATTAAGTCACACAAGTAAATACAGATAAAATAATATCAGATGAGGAATTTCCTGAGATTGATATGACGAATTGT